>NC_133530.1:9424138-10091730 GCF_048544455.1 Silene latifolia | reverse complement strand
TTATTACGTTATGTCACATTATTGTTGATTTGAGATTGAGATTTGAGGTTGTAACAATGTTGACTTTTTCTTAAACGACTGAATAAAGTTGACTTTTTCTTTGTTATTGAAGTCTGACGTTTTGCATGTGCAAATGCATGTCGTTTTACTACCTTGCGGCAAATTTTGCCGTTTATCGAATAATTGAATTTCTATTGTGTTTGGGCCCAATTTGATACGTGCTTGTATTTTGGGCTGTTGTAAACACCGCTTTGTTGCCTTGGCCGTTTGCTGAACTTAAAAGTGACAGCCTAGGTAGCACCAAAACGGGTGCTGGTACGAATATGGACAGAAAACGGACACGTGACACGATATTCAATAAAATTTAGAACACGGAACACATTATTTAAATAATCTAATACTCCCTCCTATTCACTATAATCTTCCCTATTTCTCTTTTCGGATTATTCAGGTTTTCTTCCCTATTTCCTCTTTTGGGTTGATTTATGTGGTCTAAATTCAATTGCATGTGGGGTAGTGTGTTTTATGTGGTCCAAATTAACTTTCTTATTTCTTGTGCAAAAAGGAGAGTCTAGTGGTTAAAACTTGGGTGAAATTCCCAGGAGACTCAGGTTCAAGCCTCACCAAGAGCAAAATCTTGTGGAGCATTCTTGGCCTGAGTCCATGCCTAATAGATTTCGAGCCTGTCACCCTCGGGTGGCTTACCTGGTATACGTGATTTGCAGGCTATTACGTATACCCGAGGGTTTATCCAGTGCGCACCGAAGGTAGCGGCTGCGGGTTCCCTCGTTACCAAAAAAAAAAAAAAAAAAAAAGGGGGGGGGAAGAATATAGTGAATAGGAGTGAGTAATATTTATTTTATACTTATAAATGTACGATTTTATTTTTGTAAAAATATTTGATATTAAATTTAGGCAAGTGAAAGTAAAACTTGAGTTTCCCACTAAAACCCATCTCTTTCCTCATCTCTTTTGTTCTCTAAATAACATCATTTACCACCGGTTCGACTCATTTCTCCACCATAAAACAACGCACATTATTCACCTTAAATTCAACTTGATTTTGTTTGAAAGTGTGTCTAAAATGTGTCCAATACCATGAACACATGTCCTAGACGTGTCCAAATACCATGAACACGTGCCCAAATAAATGAAGAAAGTTAGACGCAGCTTTATAGGTGTCCGACACGTTTAGTCGAGTGTCCCACGAGTTTCGATGTTCGACACGGTGTCATACACAGGACGGCTGGTTAAGAGGAGTGTCCGTGCTACCTAGTTTATAACGGGTTACAAGCTGGGACGAAGAAAACATGGCCATTTTATTTTTTTGGGTAACCATCCACAAAACCTTACATTTATCAGATAATGATTTCTTTTTATCATAAAATGGTTATATTTTTCGGTTATAAACTTATAATGCGTCACAAATAAAATTTATGTAATAGTAATTGGGTCAATCTTGACTAATTGAAAATTTGTGAATTTGTGATCCTTTTTCATACTTTTATGTCCTTGGTAGCCTTGTACTGGTCTTGTGATCCTTTTTCATACTTTTACCCGTTTTCAAAGTCAACTAATAAAACGTACATTAAATAAACCACCAAAAAATCGTAGTCTAGTACATTAAATATAGTTACCAAAGGGACTATCATTATGTGTAAATGAACCTGAAATAAACAAAAGTCATATTAAATAATTGTCTTGTACATTGTAATCCTTTTTTTTTTTTTAATGAGCGCATTATCTCTTTTTAAACCTAGTCACACACCCTCATTAGCAGTTTTTTTTTCACATATTTTTCCATTTTTGTGTCCTATAAAAGTGAGATATCATATTATATCTTGCTCATTTGGTAAAAAAATCAAAAGAAATCCACTTAATAGACATCTATTCGCACGTGAATAAGAAAAAAATCAAAGGAGGATTAAAAGGAAAAAAATAGAATAACCTTTAAGTCTTTAACTCTCTGGTCAAATGGTCAATCACAAACAAGGCTTGATAATTGTTACAAACAATGTTAAAAAAGACAACAAATCTCTTTTGTGAACTTTTTCCGTATTTTTTTTTGGTAAAATGTGACCATTTTTGATAAATAATGACCACTTTACGGTAAATAATGACGACCTTGAAAAAAATATATTCATTTTTTAGTCATAAAAAGTGGTCATTATTGTCCAAAAGTGGTCATTAGTTATCAAAAACTGATCAAAATTTTTTGTCGCATGTAAGACGGTTATATAATAAAATTTGTGTTAAAAAAACGAAAATAATAGACGGAACATATTTATGACAATCACAAACAAGACTTGCTAGTTGCCGTTAAAAGTGGCAATCGGGCCAGTCGGGTCGGATCATATTCGGTTCGGATCACATCGGGTCAGTCTACCCTTTTGGGTCGAGTAGGGTTTGGTTCAGGTCGTTATTGGGTCAAATGATGTATCGGTTCGGTCAGGTCATTATCGGGTCCAGTTACTTTCTCGCATTGTTCCAATTTTCGACCATTAAATTTAGTTTTTAACTATTATTTGGTTTAGTTACATAATTACTAAGTTAAACGTATCAATTTAAGCATTAAATCATTTTCATTTTGATCAATATTAAGCTTAATAATTGTCGGATCATCAATTTAATCGGGTCGGGTCTGAGTCGGGTTCAGGTCACTGACTATCGGGTCTTTTCTGGTTACGGGTCGCCATCTAATCGGGTCAGGTCGCAAAATTCCCAGGCTCTATTAAATCACAAATTCGGGTTTGCTCGAATTCGGATCGAGTCACTACGTTGGGCCCATAGAAACAGAAAAAGAAGAAACGGAAAAGGAAAAGAATCGCAAATTATCCAAGCAATGACAGACGTACTTTCCTTACTCAACCTTTCTATCCTCGTATTTAATCACACCCCCCACAGTCCCACACACACTTCTCTTCTCACATTCTCAAGTCTCAACAACCGCCGCCGCTGCCCCTATTATTTCCCCTTTCTCTATTTCATTTATTTTTCTCTTTAAAAAAATAAAAATATCATTTATTTTCTCTAATTTTATATTTTTTAAAAAATTGATAGTCCAGATACATCAGGTATACTGCCACTTTTCTGCACCACATTCATTCCTCTGTGTTATTGTTATTCAATTTTTGTCTATTTACCCGATTCGGTATATATCCTATTTTTAGACCCGTCAATCATTTTCTTATTTATTTACTGTCCCAAATCTTTGAACTGTACTTAATTCAAGATTTCAAGTATACTTGCTTTAACAAGGTGTTGTCATCACTGTCAACTGTGCACTGTGCAGGTTCAGTTTGATTTAACTTTTGTTTCTAATTGGTAAGATTTTGTTCCTCCGTTTTCTTTGTCGTGCTAATTTCATTTTGCATTCTCTCTCGTTCATTTCTTTACGTTTTCCTCAGTCGTTTCTTTGTGCTTTCAATTTTTTTTCAATACATGTGCTTGTTACTTTTTCCACTTTTTGTATTATTTATAAGTATTTATTATCTTACATTCTTTTCATTTGTTTGTACTCAATACTCGTGCACGAGAAAGATGTGATCATGTGACCACTTTATATTGACCAATTTTGGGCAAATAGTAACTGCTTTCTAGGACTAATTTTTTTTTTCAAAGTGGACACTTTTTTGCCAAAAAAAATATTGAAAATGCCGTGTATAATAGAATTGTTGCTCGTATTTAATTGGAGCACATCCTCTGTCTCATCTCGTATGCCGACCTTTTTCCCTTTCTATCACATCGTCAATATAATGATGTGCCAAAAGGAGAAAGAGGTCGGAAATAAGATTAAGCACGGAAATGAGACATTTGATTTGAACTATTATTTGACGGCCCAAGTATTATTGTTCTTGCCATGGAACTTACTGGACTCGTGCTACTTTTGACACTAAACTAATTAACTTAGGATCTGTAATTTGTGCCTTTTAAGTTTGACGGCCCAAGTATTATTTCATTTTAAGTTTCTGTAATTCAACTTAGGATCTGTAATTTGTGCCTTTTGTTTTTGTATAATGTTTGATGCTGTTCGAATAGCTGAAGACATGATCACAAATGTGCTGCCTTTTGTTTAAAGATTTGGTTTTTGCATTCGTTATTCCAATTTTCGCACTCTCTTCAATAAGAGAATCATATAAAAGAATGCTCTCGCAAAGTGTAAAAATCAACAAGAACAATTTCAAGACCGACTCCTAATATAAATGCTCTATTTGTAGGCACACTGTGATAATTGAGGCCCAACTATTATATTTATTCCTATTACACTGAGCCCTCATGCTTATTTTTGACTTCGTCTATTTAAAACTTACTGATTTATTGGTTAACAGAATCAAAAAATTACAGATGTTTGCAAGCAAGAATTTGATGAGTTGCTGACTTGCTGCTGATACATTTGAATTTCTTTTCCATCCTGAGATTAATTTTCGTACAATTGATTATCATCATGGATCGCAAAGATACATCAGGGTTCGTCAGTGGGGGAGTATGGTGCAGTGGCATGATGTGTAACAATTAATGTTGCTGCTCTCTTGTATATACATACAATTATGTTAATAGAGATATTAGTTAGACGATACATATATTTCGAATAAAACAAGATGGATGACTCCTCATGTAGAATGGATGTTGGCTTGAGCTGTTTCACGGAGACTTCCTTACGACTGAATTCATCCGGTTTTGTTGGCGTGGCTCCTGAGCTGTATGAAGGAGGATCTAGCAAACGAAAGTTGAATGATATTTCTTTAGATCTTGATTTGGATTTGGGTTATTCAAGAAGTTCAAATCTTTCTGATCCCGGAATGCTTGAAACTCTTTCTTTGGACTTAAATCTAAGTCTAGGAGCTAAGAGGCCGTGTAATGACATAAAACAGTCTAGGACGGAAATCAAAGATGGAAACGAGAAGCTGAGGGTTGATCTTGAGTTAAGCTTGTTAACTGGGAGTGTAGAATCTGATCTCACTAGTGTTGGCATCGAACAATTTGTAGACGAAGGATCTACATCATCGAAATGGAAACAAGGAGGCCTGGTTTCTCTTGTAGAAATAAATGATCCTGGGACTTCAGTTTCGGAACAGCAACGAAGAAATAAGGTTAAGACTTGCTTGTTTCCTGGCTGTCGAAAAGTTGCAAGAGGAGCGTCAGGTCGCTGTATCTCTCATGGTGGTGGGCGTAGATGTCAAAGGCCGGGCTGTCAGAAAGGCGCGGAGGGCAAGACAGACTTTTGCAAGGCTCATGGCGGTGGTAGAAGGTGTGAACATTTAGGGTGTAGCAAAAGTGCTGGTGGACGAACCAATCTATGCATTGCACATGGAGGTGGAAGACGGTGTACCTATTTGGAAGGTTGTACTCGTGCAGCTAGAGGAAAATCCGGTCTTTGCATCCGTCATGGTGGTGGTAAGAGGTGCAAGCTGGAAAATTGTACCAGGAGTGCAGAGGGTGTTTCTGGTCTTTGCATTGCTCATGGAGGCGGAAGACGGTGCGAGTATCCTCACTGTACTAAAGGTTCTCAAGGGAGTACTAAATTATGTAAGGCCCATGGTGGTGGAAAGAGGTGCACCTTTCCTGAGTGCACTAAGGGTGCCGAAGGAAGCACCTTGTTATGTAAACGTCATGGTGGTGGTAAGCGATGTACTTACCAGGGAGGCGGGGTGTGCACCAAGAGCGTCCATGGCGGGACCTTGTTTTGCGTGTCGCATGGTGGTGGTAAGAGGTGTAAGACACTTGGATGCACCAAGAGTGCTAGAGGCAGAACAGAGTTTTGTGTGCGTCATGGTGGCGGGAAGAGGTGCAAGTTTGAAGGATGTGGAAAGAGTGCACAGGGACGGACTGATTTCTGCAAGGCGCATGGCGGAGGGAAGCGTTGCTTGTGGGGCCAGCCAGGGTCAAGCCTAGGTGAAGATGGCGGCGTTGATCACCGTGATAAGTTTTTGGAGGGAAAACCGGGTTCGTGTTGCTCATCTTTGCTCTAGTCCAAGACAAGCGAGTCCATGGTAATGGAATTTTGTTGGCACGAACATGAAAGAAACCGCCATGAAACCCTTATTAAACCAGAAAATGATAATATCGTAGAAGGAAACTCGAGTCACTGGAATGGTTTCGCTTATTGGGGTTATGAACATGACATAATGGCGCTCGAGACTGCGCTTCCTAAAGATGGTCCCCTAATAAGCACAACCGGGGAATCCTCATACTCGGCATCTCTACCTGAAGGGAGGGTGCATGGAGGAGCACTCATGGCCATGCTAACAGGGAACTGATCAGTCAGATGATAATTGGTGCTTCTCTGTTCAAGGTTCGATGCTCGACGCTGGGGTAGTTAGCTACTTAGCTCTAATAGTCGATCTTAATTTCAGTTTAGTGACTTGTTTCTATCTCATTAATGAAGTTATTTTTATTGGCATCCGTATTTTTATAAAACACATGTAAACATTTACTTAAATCAAAGCTTGTTTTATAGATGGAACAGATTATAATCCACATTTTTGTTGTACGCTCCGACTGCATAACATGGTACTCCACAGTAAAATTTGGCCGTGGCATCGATTCACAGCAGAGTCGGTATCAGGCAAAGTTTAAAAGGTTATTTTGAAGGCTGCAAATTAATCAGTTTGCTGAAAAGGTTATTTTGAAGGCTGCAAATTAATCAGTTTGCTGTAAAAGTATCAAGGCCGATAATTCTGCCAGTGAGGCTACTGCATTAAATGCCAGGCTAGTTGCAGCAGTCAAGGAAAAGGGAGTAATTGTAGCGTCTCGTGCACTGTGGAAGCATTTTGAGAAGAAACTTTCTATCATTCTCATTACACCCTGTCGTGAGCTAAAACAAGGGTTAGTTGCGCAATGCAGGAGCATTCCAACCAGAAAGAGCAAGCAAAAATACTGCCTTCCATGAATATAAGAGATTTCTAGCATTTTCTAAGGAAATATAATACTCCATGAATGAATCAATCAATCAATACTATATATTAATTCCAGAAACCAAGGGACTTCAATGATATTAAATAAATTTATACAAATTAATTATACTATATAGTTTTAAATCAATAGCATTGTGTGATGGACCTAAACAAGGGACTTCAATGTAAATATTATATAGTTAAATTTAGAGAACACGTAATATGGTAATTTTCCTTAAAATAAACATGCCTCACTTATGGTATTAATTAGTATAAAGTTGTTAATTATTTTAACATAAATAAATATAATATAAGTATATTATATTTTGGAAACTAATAAAAAGTAAATAAATCAAGCCAGATTTCCGAAAAATATAATATTCCATAATTATTTTGACTTAATTAATTTAATGCATATATGTAATATATTTATTTCGAGTAGTGAGAGTAATAAAAGTAACCTTGATTGGATATAGTAATCACTCATTGGATACTTAAAGAGTTGAAAATAACAGAAGTAACAACAGTAGTGAAATTATCATTATCAATATTAATGTACAAGTAGTGAAAGTAACAATAATTAGGTAACAATAATTACGGCGGGAGTAGTGAAAGTAAAAGTAATAATAACGAATGTAATAAAAGTAATAATTCTAGGAACAAAATGAAATATATATATGAAAAATTAGCTAAGCAATCAATTTGAGTAAAATATTAATAGCGGGAGTAGTAAATTTGTCTCATAATTTATTTCACTGTAATTTTAAGATACACTCCATATCATAGAAAAATATATTAATGATATTTATGAGTTATGCAACTTTAAAATAGTTTTAGTTAATTGAAAATATATTTTAATGCTAAATACAGGTAGCCCGGGCGAAGCTGGGTACCCATACTAGTATATAAGTATTCTGAGAGATTATTTGCAACAAGTGTTCTTAAGGTCATTTATAAAAAAATCCTATTTATTAAAAGAACAACCACAGAGCTGATGTGTCAGCCTGTGGTTGAAAGTTGACTATTCAAATGCACTTTTTTGTTTCCTGATTTTCAGGGCCATCATGTATTTGGGAATTAATTGAAAGCCACTGTTCATTGATAACCAAAGTAAATCTGTTCTTAAATTGTTTAATTCCAAAAGTGTTCAACTATAGTCATTGAATCATATGCATTTCCAATACTGAATAAAAATAAAAATTATATATTATAATTACAATAACAATATTTTTATATTTCTGTAATATAAATCGATTATCCTATTTATTAATCCTCTATTTTATTAACTTCATTGATAAAATAAAGAATACTGTAACTCTTTATTCAATAATGACGTAAAAATTAAAAAAATAGCAAAAGCAACAAATAAAAAATGCTTCAATGCAAATATTTCCCGATTGAAACGAATGTAAAAAGTTCTATTATTAATCTAGATCTAAAACAAATGTAAAAAATATCTACCTAATAAATGTGAAACAAAAGGTCTTTTATATATATAGGAAAAATATAAATATATATTTTAACAAAAAAACATCAGTAAATATTTATATCAACAAAACTAATTTATATTATCTTCAACAAAAATCCGTCATCTACTGTTGCACCCAGGGGCGGAACCAGGAACGAAATCCATCTAGGGGTAGATTTATAGACAATTGAAACGTATTGGTTAAAGACAAATTCAAACCGTTGGCAGATCCATGTATGAGTTTTCGGATTCCTAGACACTTGAAAAGTGAATTTTTTTGTGTATTTTATCCAATTTGTGGGTTAAATAAAATAAAATTTATACTTTTTACACAAGATTTGTCTTAATATTTTGTTTGAAATCCCATAAATTAAATTTTACGGCTCCGCTACTACCGTATCAAAATAATCAATATTGAAGATTAGCATAAAAGATGGTATAATATTGGTTTATGAATTGATATTAAAAATTATGAAAAACTTCCTTTGTGTGGGAGTCGAACCACTGTCTCCTTGATAAATATACAGCTCAACAACCAACTGTGCTACTTTCTGCTTATGCTTTCTCAGTACACAAAATTTTATTTGATATTTTATTTAGGGCTACAGCCCTAGTAAATTTTACCTCACAAAGTACCCACTTTTTCTCTCTCTGCAACACTATTTATGTGGTCCCCTTTCTCCATTAACCCATTTTGTTACCATTTTAACTCACGAAATATCCGCCACAAATGGTAACCCGTCACAAGGGAGACCAATTGGTACAAATATATGTAAATGGATGGATCAAGACAAGACGGAGATAGCAAAGACGGAAGAGTGTATTAGTGGAGGCTTTTATGTGAGATTGTGGGGTTAGGGTTCTTTTTGTGACAATAGTTTTATGGGCCAAATTGTTAGATGAGTTGTATAGGTCCATTTTAGATGATATTCTGTATTGTATTGTGTTATACTTTCTCCGTTTCAATTAGTTGTATACATTTGCGTTTTGAGCACTATTTATAAGTGAGGAGAATTTTCATTATATTTTTTGATGTATAACATAAAAGTTATTATCAAGTACATTATTTATTAATAACAAACATATACAACTCATTGGAACGGAGGAAGTATACAAGTTAAAGTTGTTATGTATTAGGTTCAAAGCACGTGCATTACAACGAGATAATTCACTTAGTTAATTATAATTATGATAAAAAAAACTTAGAGCTTATTAAGTGTGGGTTGGCCCGTTCTACTTCACCCGCTATTTAAACGAGTTTGGTTATAAAAGTATATTAAAATAATGGGTAATGGACAATACCGCTTAAACTAATCGGGACGTATAATTAAGAAAAATGTACATGGGCCGCTCCACCAGGCCCGCTAAATTTTCTATTTTCATAAACCTACATTGTTTTTGGTTATAGGTAATTTCGTTCGAGTAGGTCTGCTGAGAGACGGTCTCTTAATAAGCTTTATTGAGAGACCACTGTACAATTTTAAGAAAAAGTGGTACTAAAGGTAATAAAATAGGTACAAATCATGATTAATGATAAAATGTGTACATTTATTATGTAAATAGGTACGAAATTATTATGTTACGATCAACAACAAAACAGGTACGAAATACAAATAAAAGAGTACAAAAAATTGGTCTCTCAATAACTTAGTGAGAGACCGTCTCTTCCAAGTTTTAGTGATTTCGTTTAGGTTAACAACAAGATTTTTTGTTATAACTTTGAGCTCACGAGCCAACGGGTAATTAGGCGGCCTTGGACAATCAACTAAGCCCGCAATGGTAGACACGGGTTATAAAATTAGCCTGCAATTAGGCATGTCCATGTCCCTTAAAACCCGCTAATGATCACCTCTAATATAGGCCTATCTTAGGTGACATTTAGTTACGACACAATTCCTATCTAAGATAGACATATACATTTTAACCTTAACACCGGTCAAATAGTATTGGTAAGACAGAAAAAAGTTCATAGAGACTAGCAAAATATTATCCTATCTAGCTAAATGAAAGAGTATTTCACCATTTCATTTTTAAGACGGATATACCCCTCTTAAGAGAAACTAATTAATCTTACGAAGGCCAATTTCCGAAAAGAAGTGATACAAGAATTTGACTTTAAATATATGAGTTATGTTGGTCCGTCAAAAGATGGTGAATCTTATAATATGTGTGATAGGAGTATTATAACTACCCACTTTAACAAAGAAAAATAATAATAATTTAAAATAACTACTCAATTATATGAGGGGTGATCTCACATAATCATATTGTAAAACCATCTTATATAGTAGTATATGTACATCAATACATGATCCATAATCTTCGTATTAAATAATACTCCCTCCAATTCACCATATTCTTCCATATTTCCTAAAACGGTTATTCAGGTTTTCTTCCCCTTTCTATTTTTGGTAACTTTTTACTCTTATTTTATTCATACCTCTCTCCTATTACCCCACCCACCCAACTCTTTTAATCCTATTTTATTCCTTACTTTAATATTTGTGGCCTACAATTCATTATTTAACTCTTAATTATTCATCCCTCTCTCCTATTATCAAACCCATCCAACTTTTTATCAATATAATACTCCATTTCTTAATTCTTGTGCCCATAGTAAAGAGGAAGAAAATAGAAGATTGGAGGTAGTACGAAGTAATGACTAATCAAAACATAATAACTAAAATAATACTCCCTTCGTTCCGGTCAATTGTTGTCGTTTGGTTTTAGGACAGAGATCAAGGAAAAAGAAGGGGGCCAATTATTAAATGACAAGTGGATCAAATTGCGTGTGAATGCTCAAATTGCTCATCAAGTTTATTCTTAAAATAGAAAGGATAACAATTGACTGAGAGACATCCAAAAATAAAATAGGATAACAAATGACCAAGATAGAGAGGGTACAATTTAAAATCTTAACTATGATCATTATTTTTTACATCTTTTTTAATAAAAAAATTGAAAAAGCAAACACGTGCAATTTGCACGGGTTTAAAACTAGTGAAGAAGAAACAAACAACCATCAACTTGGAAAGATGAGCAATTAAGAGATAAAAAAAGCAGGTTTGCTAAAGATCGCCCCTAGTTTTACTCATCTCGCCCCTAAATATTACATTTTTGCCCTTGAGTAATTAAAACTCCATATACTTTCCTTTTTACTCATTTTCGATTTTAAATTTAAAATTTCAAAAAAACCGCTTCAGAAATTAACAAAACAAAACCGTCTCAAAATAATACGAAATAGCGATTTAAATTGGACAAAAATTGACGATTAAAGAACCAAAAAACTTACAACGATCATAACTTTGTGCTCGGGTGTCCGATTTTGACGAATTTTTTTTTCAAATCACTTAACTCGACAAGACGAACGCAATAGGAAAAAAAAATGAAAAATGGTCCACTCGTGTAAAAAACACGAATTGACCTAGGCCGATTCATGTGGTTTACATGAACCTGCCTGGGCCAGTTCGTGTAATCCACATGAACTGGCCAAGGCTGGTTCATGTAAACCACACGAACCGGCCTAGGCCAGTTCGTGTTTTTCACACGAATGGTCCCACTTTCCAATTTTTTTTTTTTTTTTTTTTTTTTTTACCATTGCGTTCGTCTCGTCGAGTTAAGTGATTTGAAAAAAAAATCGTCAAAATCAGACACCCGAGCACAAAGTTATGATCGTTTGAAGTTTTTACGTTTCTAATCGTCAATTTTGTTTCGAATTTAATCGTGCTTGATTATTAATTATCGTAAAATGGGTCACCGTCACTCATATTTTGAATTACCAATAATTAGTTTTGAGAATGTTTTAGAGTAAAGGGCAAAGTTGGAAAGTAAAATGAACATTAGGGACGAGATGAATAATATAGGGGCGATGTTTAGTAATTTTGAAAAAAAATCAGTGAAGTGCAGTTGACTGACTTGACCCATCATTTCAAAAGGCCATGGCACTGAACGGCACTACCGCACTAATGTAAGACACATTTTTTTCTACTCAATCAACCCCCTTCCATACGTTGCACTTGAAACATCCACCCAATCCCGCCGCGTCATCTTCTCAAAAGGTCAAAGTCAATGTCAAAGTCGTTTACGGTTTTTAGTTAAATGTCTAGCTATTTAAATCATGCTTAAAAATACCTAACAAACTAATTGTTGGTTAACACCCAATTATCCAATACAAGTTTGGTTCAATGTCATAAGATATTACATCTTTATTAAATAGGGTCAATTAATTTTTACACTCTTACAAATATCAGTTTTCAAAAATTACTACCTTATAAAAAAAAACTCCTAAAATTATTAGCTTATTAAGTATTAAGTATTAGTGCATACAAATTGCTACCAATTTCCTTTTTTCGGTCACTTAAAAGAGAATATTCCGTCAATATTTAAAATTTCCCTCCAAAACTTAAAAATTCTGAACAAATTACCCCTCTCGTTATTTCTATTTATTTTTGTCATCTCTCTCCTTTCTTATTCTTACTTTACCAATCGTCTTCATCTCCTTGTTTATTTTCTTCCACTATACCCTTAATTTTTAATTGCACAAAAAAGAGGATTAAATTGCAAGAAATTAGGGATGCGTACTTTATCGGCAAATTATAGAAGAAATCCAGACCTTAATTTGATTATTTAGTGGAGATAGAGAAATTAGAAAGAGGAGTGCGTGAGTTAAAAGAGGAGAGATAAGGTTTATTAAATGAAGAGGAGTGTGTTTAGTGAGTACGAGAAGGGACCAATCTACTTAATTGAAAGGGTATTTTCGTCAGCTAAAATAAAAACACACCGGAAAAGGGAATTGGTAGCAATTTGTATGCACAAATGGTTAATAAGGTAGTAATTTTAGGAATTTTTTTTATAAGGTAGTAATTTTTGAAAACTGGTATTTATAAAAGTGTAAAAATTAATTGACCCTTAAACCTATTAAATATGTTAGTACATGAAAGGATACATAATTTCAGCAGTAAACAAAACAGCATAAAATTGTCCATGAGGACCGGAATAAAAAACATGAAGAATATTACCCAGCTCGGCAAAAACATGTAAAATGGTAACTGAATAATGCTCTGCATCAGGATATAGATCAAGAAACAAAATACGATATTCCATATTATACAAACAATAACAAACATACAAGCCGTTCGAACGTTTATTGATTTAAATGTAAAGTAACATTATAGTTGCATATTTTCATGAAAACATTACAAAGCTAGACCGACTACAAGCCAAAAGCGAAACAAGATAGAAGCGGATTTTGATAGTGCTATCACGCTAAGTATCGCCTTTGAATTCGGACCAACATGAGAGTAACCACCACGTAAAGCTTGTCATAAGCATGAATCCAGGCACGAAAATAGGCAATCCTCCAGGATCTTTTCAACACCAAAGACACCACAAAACGCCCAAAAGCCGGTTATAAAACCCGAGTGCAATCGATGTATAACCCTAGATCAAATGCATTGTCTTTGCGTTTATGATGAATTTCATTTATGGTAGATCCTTTTCCGTCTCCATCACCAGGACACTTATTTGGAAGTGGTTCACCACAAAGCCCAGGATTCCCCGCAAATGCGACGCATCGAAGCCTTGAATCGAGTTCTGACGGAATTCTTCTGAAAAGTTGTTGTTTGCCAAGCTCAAAGTCCCTAAGAAATTCAAGTCTGCAATGGTTGAAGGGATCGCTCCAGAAAGATGGTTATTCGAGAAATCCAGGGACTCGAGAGACTTCAAGCTACCTATCTTGGAAGTGATTGACCCACTAAGATTGTTCCCTGAAAAGTTCAGGGAAATCAACCCTGTTAGGCATGAAATTTCACCTGGAATGCTCCCTCTTAAATTGTTACCCGAAAGATCCAAGCTTTTCACAAGTTCCAGATGATTAGCATCATTGTACAAGTATCCTTTCATTACAAGGTTGATATAGTCTTTGTATGAGCCGCTCATGGTTGAAAATGTCCCATTATAATCATCTGTCACAATCGGACGGCTCTTTTTCTCTGTCATTGCTTGAAGCTTGCATAGGCACAGTGGTATGACACCAGAGATATTATTCATAGATAAATCAAGAATTTGAATAGAGGGTTGGCAGAGTTCCGGAGGTATGCTTCCTGAGATGGAGTTGTGTCGAAGACTGAGAACAGTCAGATTGTTTAGCATACGCCCCAAGCATTGCGGTATATCTCCAGAAAATAAGTTGTCTCCAAGATCTAAAAATGACAAGAAAGTTAATTTACACAAGGACAGAGGTAGCTTCCCTGAAAACTTGTTATTTCTCAAATGCAAACTCTGTAAGAAAGATAGATTAGCCAGTGAACTAGGAAGCTGTCCCGAAAAGCTGTTATTTGATAGATCGAAAATAGATATGAACTGTAACACAGACCAGCAATCAGGGAGCTCACCTGAAAAGTTGTTATGTGACAGGTCTATAGCGAGCCCTGGATTTTGACACAAAAAGGAAACAGGACCAGAGAAACTATTTCTTGAGAGATTCAAATATCCTGTATTACTGAAAAAAGATGGGATGGTTCCTTCAAGAAAGTTACAGCTCAAATCTATGCCAGGATTCATGTCAAACACAAATGGGAAATCTGTAGGCAATTTACCGTGAAGTCTATTATGGGAAAGAATGATATAAGTAGCACTTGAAGAAATGTTCCAGAACCAAAATGGAATTGTGTCTGAAATCCCTGTATTTGACAAATCCAACCTAGAATAATAAATTTGCGTTCTAAGCCATTCTGGAAAACGAGAACCTACGCCACAAGAAGCAAGACTTATAGTGTCCAAATGAAATGGAGGAACCCAACTAGAGCCCACGTCCAAGGTCAATGAGTTAAAGGAAATATCAAAGTAACTTAAGCTAGACAGATTTGCGAGATGGCTAATATTAAGATTGCCTTCTAATGAGTTGGAAGAAATATCCAAGTGTCTGAGCAACGAAAGCTGACCTAGGCTGAGATGCACGCTACCATTCAATCTGTTGTTTTGAAGTTGCAACACTTTCAAAGACCTAAATACAGAAAGATCAGGAATTGGTCCAGTTAGTTGATTGTTGTGCACATCAAATATGGAGAGACTTGAAGGTCTCGTAAAATAAGATGGAAGTGAACCATTCAGCCTGTTTGAGTGGACACTAAGTTTATTTAGGCGGAAAAACATAGTGAAATCGGGAAGTGAGCCACTGAAAAGGTTCTTGTGTAAGGAGATGACTGTAAGTGACTCATTTGCGCAAGTTAAGGACAGGAAGATGCTAGAAATATCACCCTGGACGCGATGATTTAGGGACACATCCAAACTACCTAAATGGCAACAACCTCCCAAGGAACTGGGAAACGGACCTTCTAGACTATTCTGAGAAAGGTCAAGATCTGAAAGAGAGTGCATTTCTCTGAATCTATTTGGAATTGAGCCATTTAACTGATTGTTAGATATGAACAAGCTGATCAGAGAGCTGTGATTGAAAATCCAATACCAACTAGGCGAAGATTCAAGATAGTTGTACGAAAGATTAATGTACGCAAGTGACTTGGAAGAATTAGCATTGAGTTGAGAGTGACGTATAACATTAGGGAGACCGCATAGACTCAAGTCCAGATGCTTAAGGTGAGGTAGGTTGCTCACAACCTGGAGCCAATCTGTGGCTTTACTGAGACTAACACCATTGAGAACTAGGCGCTTTAATGAAGTGAGACGTGAAAGCATGCTAAGTGAACTTGCGTACATTGAATTGTAAACGTTTACCTCAAGTGTTTCCAGTCTTGTAAGATTTCTGAGTTCTTGAGGAATCACCCTTCCTGGATCCTCATCAGTGAAGAGAAAAAGATGTCTTAAATTGGTGAAAGATCGAATGAAACTTGGGAATCCTTTAGTGAAAGATACTACATCCAAGTCCAGCCGCAGGCTAGCCAAGTCATCTACCGAATGCGGTGAAGGTTCTCGTAAGACCAGAGATAATGCGTCACCACATAAATTAGAGGGGAATATTACAGGTAGATCAAGGCCGATTATTCTGCCAGTGAGGTTACTGCATGAAATGCCAGGCCAGTTGCAGCAGTCAAGGAAAAGGGAGTAATTGTAGCGTCTCGTGCACTCTGGAAGCATTTCGAGAAGAAACTTTCTATCATTCTCATTACACCCTGTCATGTTAAGCTTTGAGCTAAAACATGGGTTAGTTGAGAAATGCAGGAGCATTCCAACCAGAAAGAGCAAGCAAAAATACTGCCTTCCATGAATATAAGGGATTTCCAGCATTTTCTAAGGAAATATAATAATATATAAGTATTTTGAGAGATGATTATTTGCAACAAGTGTTCTTAAGGCCATTTATAAAAAAATGAAGAAGAAACAAACAGCCACCAACTTGGAAAGATGAACAGTTAAGAGATAAAAAAATCAGTGAAGTGCAGTTGACTGACTTCAACCATCATTCCAAAAGGCCATGGCACTGAACGGCACTACCGCACTAATGTAAGACACATTTTTTTCTACTCAATCAACCCCCTTCCATACGTTGCACTTGAAACATCCACGGTCCACCCAATCCCGCCGCGTCATCTTCTCAAAAGGTCAAAGTCAATTATCCAACACAAGTTTGGTTCAATGTCACAAGATGTTACATGTACATTCACTAAAAGGTTACAATGTACATTCATTGGATTAGCTATGGACAATGGGGACTAATATCTTTATTAAATATGTTAGTACATGAAAGGATGGATTTGATTTGGAAAATAACACATAACAATCTCACAAAATATAATCAGACAAGGTGACCTGACAAATAAAAATACAGTCGGGAGGGTTGAGGGTGAGTGGCAGTATAACGGGTGTTTTTATACAATATACTCGTAACTAGGGGCGGATCAGCTACTGGCTGTATGGGCTACAGCCCAACCCATTTTCAGAGTTAAAAAATTATAGTTCATTAGACATTCAGCAAAATGGAGTAGTATAGTTGGTAAAATGTGCTGCCATAAGGTTGTCACTGGTTGTGGGATAGGATGTTAGGCGCTAGTTTGATACCTATAATACTCAATTTTTGCTTATTTTTGTCCTTTCAAAACTCTTTGTATTTAACTTGTGTTTTTCAAAGCTTTATGCACTAACACTGTCCACATTTTCCTATTTTTTTTGTTGCTGCATTAATTAAATCGTAACAATATGGTCTTTGTAAAGAAAGATAATGATAAATACTTGCATCACTAAGTTGAATTCCAAAAAAGTTAGTATTAGTCATTTTGACAATTAAAAAAACACGAGTACTCCGTATTTCAAAAAGGTAGGCGGGATCGTAAGATAAGATGGTTTGTTAATTTAATTTACTAAGCAACTATTAACAAAATTGTGGGCAGCATTGAAAAATATTTTTATACGAGTAAATACTTTTTAAAAATTTGCTCGGATATTTTTATAAGAAAAAATTAGTATCCTGTAATTCTAATTAAAGTGGTTTAGGCTACAACAATAAACTAGGTGGACTTTACATATATACAACCATATAACTTCGCATGACAACTGACCACCGACTTCGACCTAACCCTACATCAATCAATACTATATATTAAATCCAGAAACCAAGGGACTTCAATTTAATTAAAGAAAGTTATACAAATTAATTATATTATATAGTTTTAAATCACTAGCACCGTGTGATGGACCCGATTAAGGGATCTCAATGCAAATATTATATAGTTTTGCTTAAAATTAAATTATATACAAGCTTGGTAATTTTCCTAAACATTTGTAAGAGATTAAAACATGGTCAATTTCCTTAAAATAAAATAATTAATTAAGATGGTCAATTTCCTTAAAATAAAATAATTAATTGAGAAGGTTAATTTCAAGGAGACTAAAAGAAATAAGATATTTGGTAATTTTCCTAAATATTTATAGAAGACTAGAAGATGGTCAATTTCCTTAAAATGAAATAATTAATTAGTATAAACATGCACACTTATGGTATTAAATATTATCATCATAAAATTATATATTAAATTTAAAATCTATGCAATTTTATTAAACTTTATGGTTTATTAGATGTATAGATATGTTAATTATTTAACATACAAAAATATAATATAAGTAGGTTATAAATAATTCAAGTTAGATTCCATAATACTATAATATTGCATAATTTTTTCGATTTGATTTAATGCATATATGTAATATATTTATAAATATATAATCCTCTTAAAATTGCATGCCTAAGTAGTAAAAGAATTGTAATAACATTGGATATAGTTATATGATAGTAATCACTCATTTGAATATTAAAAGTAACAATATTATCAGCGAGATTAGTGAAAGTGGCGAAACTACAACGGGAGTAGTGAAATAATCAATATTAATGCGGCAATAGTGAAAGTAACTTGATAATTACGGCGGGAGTAGTGAAATTATCAATATTAACGCGGTAGTAGTTACAGTAACAATAACTACGGTGGGAGTAGTGAAAGTAACAATGATTACGGGCAAGTAATGAAATGTTATTACTATTGTTTAATTAATAAGAGTAAAATATTAATAGCGGGAGTAGTGAATTTGTCTCAAAATTTATTTAATCGTAATTTTAGGATATGTCATAGAAAAATATATTAATGATAAATTTATGGGTTATGCAACTTTAAGTAATTTTATTTAATGAAAATAAAAATTTAATGGTAAGTAGAGGTAGCCCGGGCGAAGCCGGGCACCAATACTAGTACTTTTAATTCCTGGATCCCCCTCTCGTAACACTAATTAATAAATCAACCTTGACAATATCAGAAGCTAGTACTTCAAGTCCAAACTTACAAAATTCTACTCCCTCCAGACGGGATACCTTCTTCTTAAGGGAAACTAATATTGCTCTATGCTTAAAAGCATAATAAAAGTCAACAATTTGCTCAAACTGCCGCAATCAGTAAAATCACCTGAATTGGGTCTCGATTAATAGACGAAGGATAAATCAATTAAACAGGCAATTAACAGAAGAAAAAAGTAATGAGAGTAACTGAGTACCTTAAGCTTAATTAGCTACTTCATCACCGGAAGAATAGTTTATTTCTTCACCCTTCGAGAAAGCTACTCCGGCTATTAAGAGATAATGAGTTACCGTGACGGGCCTGTAGAGTCGAGCACGAGTCGGATTAGTTTGGATTGGATCGATCAAGTCCAATTATTTCAGATACGGATCAATTAGAACCGTGTTATTTTCAAGTTAGGGGTTTAAGGAGGGTATCGCGAAATACAAAACGTAAACAAATAAGCGCTACAAACTTATTCCCTTCGTCACAATCACTTATATATCTTTAATTAAAATACTCCTTCTAAAGGTTACAAAATGTAGGTAAATAAATAAATACGACGAAGGAAGTATATATTATGGATTTCAAAAGAAATTACTTAAATATTACAAAATGTAAACTACAATTATAGATTTGAAAATATGAGACTAACAAATTTTGATGGCATTAATAGTACAATGCTTAATTTCATGATCAAGTCTCAAACCGAGATATAAGAATGAATTGCAAAAGATATGTTGCGGACTGTAAATTAATCAGTTTGATGTAAAAGTGGAGAGAAATAACCAAAGTACTCCTTTCATCTCAATCATGTATTTATATTTGATTAAAATATCTCTCACAGATAATAAAAAAGGAAAATAAATGATCAAGATACACGGATTTCATCTTAAATTTCCGGAGCTGGATAAATTAAGAGCCTAGCAGGAGTGCAGGCCCTTAAAACGTCACAGACAATACATAATTTCAGCAGTAAACAAAACAACATAAAATTGTCCATGAGGACAGGAATAAAAAACATGAAGAATATTACCCAGCTCGGCAAAAACATGTAAAATGGTAACTGAATAATGCTCTGCATCAGGATATAGATCAAGAAACAAAATCCGATATTCCAAATTATACAAACAAGCCGTTCAAACGTTTATTGATTTAGATGTAAAGTAACATTATAGTTGCATATTTTCATGAAAACATTACAAAGCTAGACCGACTACAAGCCAAAAGCGAAACAAGATAGAAGCGGATTTTGATAGTGCTATCACGCTAAGTATCGCCTTTGAATTCGGACCAACATGAGAGTAACCACCACGTAAAGCTTGTCATAAGCATGAATCCAGGCACGAAAATAGGCAATCCTCCAGGATCTTTTTACCACCAAAGACACCACAAAACGCCCAAAAGCGGTTATAAAACCCGGTGCAATCATCGATGTATAACCCTAGATCAAATGCATTGTCTTTGCGTTTATGATCAATTTCATTTATGGTAGATCCTTTTCCGTCTCCATCACCAGGACACTTATTTGGAAGTGGTTCGCCACAAAGCCCAGGATTCCCAAATGCGAAGCATCGAAGCCTTGAACGAGTTCTGACGGAATTCTTCCGAAAAGTTGTTGTTTGCCAAGCTCAAAGTCCCTAAGAAATTCAAGTCTGCAATGGTTGAAGGGATCGCTCCAGAAAGATGGTTATTCGAGAAATCCAGGGACTCGAGAGACTTCAAGCTTCCTATCTTGGAAGTGATTGACCCACTAAGATTGTTCCCTGAAAAGTTCAGGGAAATCAACCCTGTTAGGCATGAAATTTCACCTGGAATGCTCCCTCTTAAATTGTTACCCGAAAGATCCAAGCTTTTCACAAGTTCGGATGATTAGCATCATTGTACAAGTATCCTTTCATTACAAGGGAGATATAGTCTTTGTATGAGCCGCTCATGGTTGAAAATGTCCGAATAGAACTATGCATAACAATAGGAAGGCTCTTTTTCTGTGTCATTGCTTGAAGCATGCATAAGCATTGTGGTATGACATTTAAATATTATTCATAGATAAATCAAGAATTTGAATAGAGGGATGGCAGATTTCTGGAGGTATGCTTCCTGAGATGGAGTTGTGTCGAAGGCGAGAAAAGTCAGATTGTTTAGCATACGCCCCAAGCATTGCGGTATATCTCCAGAAAATAAGTTGTCTCCAAGATCTAAAAATGACAAGAAAGTTAATTTACACAAGGGACGAGGTAGCTTCCGAAAACTTATTATGTCCCAAATGCAAACTCGTAAGTTATATAGATTAGCCAATGAGCTAGGAAGTTGTCCCGAAAAAGTCGTTATTTGATAAATCAAAAACAGAAATAATATACTCGGACTCAGACCAAAGAATCGGAAGCTCGCCCGACAAGTTGTTATGTGAGAGGTCGATCACGAAGCGAAAAGGAAGTTCGACACAAAAAGGAAACATGACCAGAGAAACTATTTCTTGAGAGATTCAAATATCTTTGCATTCTGAAAAAAGATGGGATGCTTCCTTCAAGAAAGTTAAAGCTCAAGTCTATGGCAGGATTCGTGTCAAACACAAATGGGAAATCAGAGGCAATTTACCATGAAGTCGATTATGGGAGAGAATGATATAAGAAGCGATTGAAGAAAGGTTCCAAAACCACAATGGAATTGTGTCTCGAAATCCCCGTATTTGACAAATCCGATTCAGAATAATTAGTTTGCGTCCGAAGCCATCCGGAAACCGAGAACCTAATCCACATGAAGCAAGAGCTATAGTGTCCAAATGAAATGGAGGAACCCAACTAGAGCCCACGTTTAAGGTCAATGAGTTTAAGGAGATATCAAAGTAAAGTAAGCTAGAAAGATTTGCGAGATGGCTAATACCAAGATCGCCTTTCAGTGAGTTTGAAGAAATATCCAAGTGTAAGAGCATTGAAAGCTGTCCTAGGCCTGGATGCACACTACCATTTAATTTGTTGTTTTGAATTTGCAACACTTTCAGAGACCTAAATACAGAAAGATCGGGAATTGGTCCAGTTAGTTGATTGTTGTGCACGTCAAAGATGACAAGACTTGAAGGTCTCGTAAAACAAGAAGGAAGTGAACCATTCAGCCTGTTTGAGTGGAGTCTAAGTTTACTTAGGCTAGAAAACATACTGAAATCGGGTCTTGAACCTTTGAAAAGGTTCCTCTGCATGAAGAGGGTTGTAAGTGACTCATTTGCACATGCCAAGGACCGGAAGATGCTAGAAAGATCACCCTGAAGGTGATGATTTTGAGACACATCCAAACTACGTAAGCCGCAACAACCACCCAAAAAACTGGGAAGCCGACCCTCTAGTCTATTATGAGAAAGGTCAAGATGTGCAAGAGAATGCATTTCTCTGAATCTATTTGGAATTGAGCCTTTTAACTGATTATTAGATATGAACAAGCTGATGAGAGAGCTATGATTGAAAATCCAAGACCAACTAGACAAGGATTCAAGATTGTTGTACGAAAGATCAAGGTACGCAAGCGACTTGGAGGAATTTACATCGAGTTGAGAGTCACGTCTAACATTAGGGAGACTGCATTCACTCAAGTCCAGGTGCTCAAGGTGAGGTAGGTTGCTCACAACCTGGAGCCAATCTGTGGCTTCACTGAGATCAACACTATTGAGAACTAGGCGCTTTAATGAAGTGAGACGAAAAAGCATGCTAAGTGAACTTGCGTACATTGAGTTGTAAAGGTTTACCTCAAGTGTTTCCAGTCTTGTAAGGTTTCCAAGTTCTTGAGGAATCGCCATTCCTGTATCCTCGAAATTGACGAGAAAAAGATGTCTTAAATTGGTGAAAGATCGAATGAAACTTGGGAATCCTTCAGTGAAAGATACTACATCCCAGTCCAGCCGCAGGCTAGCCAAGTCATCTACCGAATGCGGTGAAGGTTCTCGTAAGACCAGAGGAAATGCGTCACCATACTCACCACATAAATTAGAGGTGAATATCAGAGACAGATCAAGGCCGATTATTCTGCCAGTGAGGTTACTGCATGAAATGCCAGGCCGATTGCGTAGATCATCGGAAAAGGGGGTAATTGTAGCGTCTCGTGCACTGGAAGCATTTCAAGAAGAAACTTTCTATCATTCTCATTACACTCGTCGTGTTAAGCTTTGAGCTAAAACAAGGGTTAGTTGCGAAATGCAGGAGCATTCCAACCAGAAAGAGCAAGCAAAAATACTGCCTTCCATGAATAAAAGGGATTTCCAGCATTTCTAAGGAAATATAAGTTTTCTGAGAGATTATTTGCCACTAGTGTTCTTAAGGGCACTTGACATTTATAAACAGCACAATCACACTAGCAAATTTATAGAAAAAAATGAATGAAGAACCAAAATAAGGGTGTCCACCATCCACAACAATAAATAAATTTATCACTTTAAATGTTATGACCACAATGTGCATTATATCTCTACAGTCAAGAATCGAACCCCAGAACTCATAACAAAGACGCGCGTGAGTAACGACTATGCCACACCTATATTTAGTTATGGGGAAAATATTTGCGTCCTCCCTACACCCAAAGAAGGATGACCAAAATGGAAATTAAATATGGTAAAATTCTCAGTTGGGTGTAAAGTATTTCTCTAGTTATGCATCATTTTCTTAAATCTTGTCCCTACCATTAGTTGACTGACTTCACTCATATATCATCATTTTAAAAGGCCATGGCAGACTGTGAGAGACTTGGTCTACTCAATCGCCCTTTCATACGATATCTTCCCGAAAGGTCAAAGTCAATGTCAAAGTCTACGGTTTACTTAAATATCTCATTGTTAAAATGTCTAGCTATGTAAATCATGCTTACTAATACCCAACAAAGCTAATCAATAAATCAACCTTGTCAATGTCATAAGCTAGTACTTGACAAATCTAGAGGATAAACTACAAAAAAATTTGCGGAAACTGAAGCAATCAATAAAATCACTGAATTGGGTCGATTAATAGACGAAGGATTAATCAATTAAACAGGCAATTAACAGAAGAATAAGTAATTGGAGTATATAATAAGATTTTGGGAAAAATGTGAAGTACCTTAAGTTAAGCTTAGTTACATCATCACCGGAACAATAGTTTGTTTCTTCACCCTTCAAGAAAGCTACTCCGGCGTTTAAGAGATAATGAGTTACCGTGACGGACCTGTAGAGTCAAGCACGAGTCGGATTAGTTTGGACTGGATCGATCAAGTCCAGTTATTTCAGATACGGATCAGTTAGAACCGTCTTATTTTCAAGTTCGGGGTTGGGTTTAATAGGAGGTGTCGCGCAAAAAGTGGTAATTTAGTTCCGGCCCTTTTTTTTTGGATTGAAATTATCTGAACTGAACTAAACTTAACTTAATGAAGCTGAACTGAACTTAATAGACCTGAACGGTTGAACTGAACTGATCTGAACTGAAATAAAAATAAAATATAATAATAATAATAATAATAATAATAATAATAA
The DNA here is from genome assembly GCF_048544455.1 of Silene latifolia. Classification (NCBI taxonomy): domain Eukaryota; kingdom Viridiplantae; phylum Streptophyta; class Magnoliopsida; order Caryophyllales; family Caryophyllaceae; genus Silene; species Silene latifolia. The sequence goes on along the minus strand of NC_133530.1, from coordinate 10,067,109 downwards.
TAATAATAATAATAATAATAATAATAATAATAATAATAATAATAATAATAACAACAACAACAACAACAATAATACCTATAATAATAATAAATGTTATAATAATATTATTCTTTATTATTAATAATAATAAAATATCAATATAATATAATAAGTAATATAAAATAAAATATTAATATAATAATGAATATAATAATAAATATAATCAATCAATCAATCAATACATATATATAAAGCAGAAACTTTTCAAGCGATATTAGAGAGTCCAACTTTTTTAGAATCAATACATATATATAAAGCAGAAACTTTTCAAGCGATATTAGAGAGTCCAAGTTTTTTAGAAATCCTATAATTTAAAGAAAAATTTAATAAATTGTCCTAACAAGAGCAGATTTCTAAAATAAATTAATAAAATTAACCTAATAAGAGTAGATTTTTAAAAACAAGTAAATTTTATTTAATTTTATATCCTAATATAAGTAGATTAAAATTATTAAATTACACACATGTATATAAAGTGTAGTAAGTATAAATTTCCAAGTAATTGTAAGTTTAACTTCTCATTCTATCTACTTCTCATTCTATCTTAAGTTGAAAATGAACTAAAATATTATTAAATGTATCCTACCAATAGTAAATTTCTAAAAAAAATGCGATATTAGAGAGACCAACTTTTTTAGAAATCCTATAATTTAAAGAAAAATTTAATAAATTATCCTAACAAGAGCAGATTTCTAAAAAAAATTAATAATATAAAACAAATAAAAGTAGATTTTTAAAAACAAGTAAATTTTATTTAATTTTATATCCTAATATAAGTAGATTAAAATTATTAAATTACACACATATATATAGAGTGTAGTGAGTATAAATTTCCAAGTAATTGTAAGTTTAACTTCTCATTCTATCTTAAGTTGAAAATGAACTAAAATGTTGTTAAATGTATCCTAACAATAGTAGATTTCTAAAAAAAAATTAAAAAATTATCCTAATAAAAGTAGATTTCTTAAGAACAAAACAAATTTTACTTAATTTTATCGTAATATAAGTAGATTAAATTTATTAAATCACACGCATATGTATTTTAGTGAGTATAAATTTATAAGTAATGGTAACTTTAATTTCTCATTCTATCTTAAGTTGAAAATGAACTAAAATGTTAAAGATATTTCATAACAAATGGGAGGCAGTTTAGTACTTTATATTTCAGTTGAAAATGAACTAAAATGTTAAAGATGTCTCATAACAAATGGGAGGCAGTTTAGTACTTTATATTCCATGACTATTTGTGATATTGACATAGTGTTTTCCGAGTGAATTTCTTTTGTAGGAAACAACGATATATGGGGAGGATTTGTATGATTAATAATATTGACAACACCTTTAAATTTTGCGTTTTTAGAACGTTTGTTTGACTAATACTACCACTTCACCAAATTTATGTAAGCTAATGGCTACTTCATGATTTTGAATTAGGTTATAGATCTTTAATGACAATTATCTAGGTATGACAATCTGATTAAGATTTTTATGATTCATATCATACCATCCTAGAAGCATACATGTTAAATGTACGAAGTGGAATTTCTTAGTGTTTAAGGCATAAGTCGATACAACATGCCATAAATCATCAATACCAATAATCAAATATTAATATTACTATTATAGAATATACTATTAAGATCAACTCAAATACAATAACAACAATATTTTTAAGATAATGTCTAATTATACCCACCCACCATTTGTAAAACATAGAACACTGCAAAAATTCAGGTTATGTTATTCATGATTGAATTTTATCCCACCATTTTTAAAACATTGTAGTTTAATTGAATAATATTTCCTCCCTTCCACTTTGGTGTCCTACTTTCTATTTTGGGAAAGTTTAAGAGATAAATGTAAAACTACTACTCTACCCCTTTATTTGGGAAGAATGGGTACAATGTCATTTTGATGGACAGATAGTTAAAAGACTAGGGGAATAATGGTAGTCCATCATTTTAGCTTATCAAATTAATTTAGAAAAGGAATAATTAATTTGGAATAAATTTTACAAAAAGGAGTACAATAAAAGTTGAATGGAGGAAGTATGTAGCAAGAAAGACGAAAGACTTAGCGAATTGATGATGAAACAACTTAATTATGCGATTGCACAAGAAAGAAGACCAACCTGAATGGTAAGTAGTTCGCTCCAAAGGAGTACATGGAGTACACTTGAAAGTTCATCCTTCTAACCACTGCCTTAAATGATCACAAGCAACCTAACCAATACCCACCAAAATAGAAGTAGCGCAAAAGGAGGCGTCCACAATGATCTTGTGCCACGGAGAATTAGGAGGGCCTTAAAAAATTCGATTAACAGGTGTCTAAGGGCGGATTTCAAGAGTGTTGGTAAGAGATCATGAAGAGCAATAAAAATGAGTAATAAAGCATTAAACCCACTACGGGTCAAAGGGGTCTAACACTAAGCTAACCAAAGCCACCAAATGAATAAGAAGAAGATATGAAAGTAAATTAAGATGCGTTGGAGTGATTGAAGTGTTGATGAAAAAGTTTAAGTTAAAAGTCAAATTAAAGGAGTAAATGAAGTTAAACGAGAGCTCACAAGAACCCTACACATTGTGAAGCGAAGGAAAGTCTCACATTATGTGGATGGTGTTCTTATAGTGATGGTGACACATGCCGCAAGAAGGTGAAATAGGCAAACCTCCAGAGGAGAAGGTAACATTATGTAGGAGTACAACTAGCCTACCAAGAAAGACACAAGAAAAGAGAAATATGGTGTTGGTACGAGTAGAACACGACCATTTAAGGCTGGCAAGAAAAGAAGAGTAAGGTGAGTAGACTAACAAACAGGCCAGGTTCGTGTTGTTCGGGTTTGGCGGAATTCGGGTTAGACTAGGTCGAGTCGGGTCATTTCGCGTTTAAGTTATTTTTGGGTATATTGTTTATTTTCAAATTAATTATTTGGAGAGAATGATCAATTTGTTATAATAAACATTCGGGTCAGGTTAAATAAGCAAGCCAATTTAGGTTTTGGTCATATTTGGGTCCTCAATTCGGGTTTAGGTCAAGTTTGTTTGGGGGCGATTTAGTTTTGCTATGTCATAATGAGGGTAAGAGAACTCTTTGGAATAAGAGAGACCTAATGAGAAACTTTTGAAGGAGCACAAGTTAAAACTTATTGTCATAAACGTTCTAAGAGCCATTGACTATAATGGAGAACGTCAAACACGTTTTTAAGGTGGGGGAGGAGAAGTCCAAAAAGAAGGGATTTAAGAAGTCAAAGGGTATACAATGTACCACATATATATTAGTCACTATCATACTTTAGTTAAAAAGATGCAAAGAGAGAATACGCATACTATGTAAATATTGTATGTAAAATACGCAGTGTTAAATTAATTAAAACACAAATGAATTGTCATTTTTGCTTTGTTTTATCAATAAAACCTCAAAACTACTATGTAAAGGAAAAAAATGTGTTATCGAAATGTCAATTAGTTTACCTTATAAAATCATATGTTTAATCAATAATGATCGTTAAGCAAATTATAAAGCGCGAAGTAGCCATTGAGCCCCATTACTTTGGCTAATTGTGAGATTGCGCCCCTTAGGTTTAGATTGTAGCAATTAAACCCATAAATTACGCAAAAGGTGAAATTAAACTCTTACCCAAAATCTCATGAAAAATTCATTTTCTCATACCAGAACAACTCAAGTATAGGTTTTGTTTAAAGAAAAGTGCAAAATTCTTAGGATGTTCAACATTCATATTGTTGAAAATGATCTTAATAAGAGTCCCGTGCATCGCACGGGCTTTCCAACTAGTACATATATATAAAGCAGAAACTTTTCGAGTGATATTAGAGAGTCCAACTTTTTTAGAAATAATAATAAGTGTAGATCTAGCTTTTTCCTCTTAATAATTTATGAGAAAATTATCCTAATCGAAGTAGATCTAATAATTTATGAGAAAGTATAATCCTAATAGAAGTAAATCTAATAATTTATGAGAAAAATAATAGAAATAGAAATGGATCTAATAATTTATCGATTATTCTTTACTAAAATAATAATAGAAAAATAACTTTATAAAGAATATTTATTTTAGAAATATTTATAACGCAAAAAGAAAATCATATAATAAACGTATAAAAGTGTTAAAATTGTATATTTTATAAACATACAATAAAAAAAAGAGATTCTAATTTCTTACAAATATAAAATATTGTCAAAAATCTATGTTGTTCGATTTTAACTATTTAGTGAAACTCGTGTAGTAACAAAGATAATTTTATTTACAAACTTTTTTGAATATTTAAAAGATTTACAAAACCCGTAATTATCTTACAAAAACCTTAGGAGAAAAATGATTTTTATATTTTAAAAAATATTTTAGGAAAAAGCAACATGTCTTAATAGGAAAAAGAAGTAAAGATTAACATTTACTTAGCATTTGGCAGAGAAAAATTTCTACAATGACAATATTAGAAATGGCATAAAATAGTTTTAACTCTGATTTTTTTTTATTTTTTTAAAAAAACCTTAAGAAAAAACTGATTTTTATTTTTAAAAAAAATATTTCAGGAAAAAGTAACATATCATAGTTGGAAAAAGAAGTAAAGATTAACATTTACTTAGCATTTGGCAGAGAAAAATTTCTACAATGACAATATTAGAAATAAACAACTTCAACGATGGCATGAAATAGTTTAAACTCTGACTTTCTATAACGTATCAAATGTGTATGATTAAATTACCAATAATATTCACATAAGATTAAAAAAGAATTGACTACCATTTAAAAATATTAAATAAATCTCATATCGATTTTGTCAAATGAGCCAAAAAATTAATACAAATGAATAAAGTCAAGAATTACGATTTTATGCGAGACTAATAATCCAAGAACTAGCTAACTATGAATAAATCCGTGTACGATAAATATTTTTTTAGAAAAATTGTGAGAACTATATATAATCTACTATTATATCATCGATTTTTTTTCTTCAAACTGGTTTCAAATTCATATCAAATCCATAATACACGTTAAAAATGTATTGAACTGCCAAATATACAAAATTATGCGGTTAGGCCGGTTACATCAACTTTTACTTTCCAAATTCCAATTCATCTATGTGTTTTATTCATTTAATTATTTACCTCGGTTTGCGTATGGCTGGTTATTAGACTTATTAATTTGTCATGTACTGATTGTATATTTAAACGTGCAATAGTTTTTACAGTAGCTTTTCATAGTTTTTTTTTTGGAAAATTTCCATTTTAGTCCTTGAGGTTTGGGTTAATTCCACTTTAGTGCCCTGCATTTTGCATAATTTCACTTGGTGTCCTGAGGTTTCGACTACTTCCCACTTTGGTAACCTGAGTTTTCAATATAATTTCATTTTGGTGACCTAAAACATTTAATAGTCAACTTTTATCTTAATTATATTTCCAGTAAAATAAAGTGCAAAATTGGATATTAAACTGTATAGAAAACAGTATAATTAACATAATATTGCAAAAATATGTCTTTATGTTCAAAATATTTTTTTTAGTACTCCCTCCATTCATTTTTTATCTTCCCATTTCAATAAAATATTTTCCACATATATTAGAGAAGTGTGAAGATAAAAGATGAATGGAGGGAGTATAAAGTAGTAAGAATGTTATGTATAGGTCACTAAAGTGGGAAGTAGTCAAAACCTCAAGGTAGCACAGTGAATTATGCAAACCTTATGACACTAAAGTGAAATTAGGCTAAACCTGAGGGTAGCAAAGTGGAAATAGTCCTTTGTTTTTTTTGTTAATGGTTAACTATGAGATATTCCATATGAGTTTAGTTGGATAAAAAGTACTCCTTAGTGTAATAAATTAGGTCAGACTCATATATATTGGTTTAGAAGTGAAACGGGTACATATATGTTTAGTAATTTGAAGCCATTTTCTTAAAATTGAAACTCTATTCTGAAATTTGTTCAATTTGTTATTATAAATAAAGAGTAGAATAAAGATGTAAGATAATGAGACTTGATTTTGTTAATACATAACATTTTCAATAAACAAAAATGAGTTATAATTTTAATAGATATAATAATTTAAAAGTAATTGAGTTTAAGAGTAGTATCCTAATATCCTACTCCCTCTAATCCACCCAAAACTCCTGATTTGTTTTTTGGAGGTCAAATTTTGTAAAGTTTGACAGTTAATTCACTCAAAAATATATCTCACATCTAAAAAATTAGATTTCGTATTATATATTTCACATGAAGTTCATAGGGAACAACCAGTCTTAATGATAGATAGTCAAAAACAAATTTGTATTGTTTAGAGATCTAACAAAAATCCTCCAAATAGGCTGCATATATAATTGAGATACATGTTGTTTTGCGTACCACCATTCAACATTTACACTGTCGTATGCTTACAAAATGGAATATTGGTAGATGTTATTAACTAAAATCGGTGGTGCGTACAACAATAAAAATAGGTAACTACATAATACAACGGTGTCTTCAGATGCTATACAACTGAGATAATTAATACCAAAAAAAGTACATTTTATGTTAAAGGGACTGATGCTCCATCAACAATCAACTAAGTCAACCCAAAAGTTTTTTGTGTTCCGATTTTCAACATAGTTGGACTTTTTTTTTCAACTTAATTTACTTCTACTTCCAAACCATGACAATGTAAACTAACGTGTGAATTCTTAGAACATTCAACATGCATATTGTTAAAGATGATCCTAATGGAAGCCTCATGCATCCTATGTAATAGAATCACATATATTTTTGTATTGCTGTTTAGAGACTATTAATTTTATTGGAATTCAGTATGGATTTGATTTTACGAGAAGTATATAAAGAGTAAAACACTCTCTTAATTATAAATAATCAAGGTAAATTTATGCTATAGACCGGAGATCTAACATTTTCTCTAAACACACTAGATAATTATGATACATGTTGCTTTACTTAACACCATTTAGTTTTACGTAGTTGTTATAGGTTAAAATAATTAGCAAAACTCATAAAGGTCTGTCTCATTTAGTAAGGGCGGTTCATTTGGTGAGCTGCACTATGTTTATGGAGATAACTATTGTATTTAATTAAAATCAGTGATACCTATAACAATAACGGAAGAACTAATTACATACTCTTACTATGTTACTTGATGTTTAACAACTAAAATGATAACTACTAAATGACAAAACTTCTATGCTAAAAGCACTAATAGTTCATTGATGATCAACTAGACCAACAACGAACTTTTGTATATCAATGATTTAAACATAATTGAACTTCTTTTATCAATTATAGACTATATTATACAGATGATCCTAATATGAGCCCCGTGCATCGCACGGGCTTTTCAACTAGTAATAATAATATAGTAATATTATTAATAATATTATAATATATTAAATAATATAATATATTAATAATAATAACTAAAAAACAAATATGATAAGTATAATATAAGTATTATAAATAATAATAATAGATGTAATATAATAATTAATTAATATACTAATAATAAATATGTTATTAATAATATTAATAAAAATGAATATATTAATAAAATAATAAATATAATAATAATAATAATAATACCCTAATATTGCCATTAATCATAATAATATAATAATAAATAAATATAATAAATATAAATAGTAATATAATAAATTCTGTAAGGCCCATGGTGGTGGAAAGGGGTGCACCTTTCCTGAGTGCACTAAGGGTGCCGAAGGAAGCACCTTGTTATGTAAACAGCATGGTGGTGGTAAGCGATGTACTTACCAGGGAGGCGAGGTGTGCACCAAGAGCGTCCATGGTGGGACCTTGTTTTGCGTGTCACATGGTGGTGGTAAGAGGTGTAAGGCACTTGGATGCACCAAGAGTGCTAGAGGCAGAACAGAGTTTTATGTGCGTCATGGTGGCGGGAAGAGCTGCAAGTTTGAAGGATGTGGAAAGAGTGCACAAGGACGTACTGATTTCTGCAAGGCGCATGGCGGAGGGAAGCGTTGCTTGTGGGGCCAGCCAGGGTCAAGCCAGGGTGAAGATGGCAGCGTTGATCACTGTGATAAGTTTGCTGGAGGGAAAACCGGGTTCTCGTGTTGCTCATTTGCGCTCAAGTCCAAGACAAGCGAGTCCATGGTAATGGACCGTTGTTGCTTCGAACATGAAAGAAACCTCATGAAACCCTTATTAAACCAGCAAATGATAACATCGTAGAAGGAAACTCGAGACACTGGAATGGTTTCGCTTATTGGGGTTATGAACATGACATGATGGCTCTCGAGACTGCGCTTCCTAAAGATGGTCACCTAATAAGCACAACCGGGGAATCCTCGTACTCGGCATCTCTACCTGAAGGGAGGGTGCATGGAGGAGCTCTCATGGCCATGCTAAGAGGGAACTGATCAGTCAGATGATAATTGGTGCTTCTCTGTTCAAGGTTCGATGCTCGACGCGGGGGTTAGCTACTTAGCTCTAATAGTCTGATCTTAATTTCCAGTTTAGTGACTTGTTTCTATCTGTTAATGAAGTTATTTTTATTGCCATCTGTATTTTTATAAAACACATGTAAACGTTTACTTAAATCAAAGCTTGTTTTATAGATGAACAGATTATAATCCACATTTTTGTTGTACGTTCCGACTGCATAACATGGTACTCCACAGTAAAAATTTGGCCGTGGCATCGATTCACAGCAGAGTCGGTATCAGGCAAAGTTTAAAAGGTTATTTTGATGGCTGCAAATTAATCAGTTTGCTGTAAAAGTGGAGAGAAATAACCGAAGTACTCCCATCGTCTAAATCATTTGTTTATACGGAGTATTTGATTAAAATATCTTTCACAAAGAATTTTGAAAGGTAAACAAGTGATTAAGACGGAATGAGTACATTTGAATTTCCCGAGCTGGATAAATTTAGAGCCTAGCAGGTGTGATTATTTACCTGTTAAAGTGTCAGTGAATGAGACAAATAATTCCTGCAATAAACAAAACAGCAGAAAATTGTCCATAACAGGAATCAAAACATGAAGAATATTACCAAGCTCAGAAAATCACAGATCACAGGTATAATGTCTCATGCCAAAATGCTAAACTGAATAATGCTCTGCATCAGGTATAGATCAAGAAATAAAATACGATATTCCATATTATATAAACAATAACAAACATACAAGCCGTTCGAACGTTTATTGATTTAGATGTAAAATAACATTATAGTTGCATATTTTCATGAAAACATTACAAAGCTAGACCGACTACAAGCCAAAAGCGAAACAAGATAGAAGCGGATACTGATAGTGCTATCACGCTAAGTATCGCCTTTGAATTCGGACCAACATGAGAGTAACCACCACGTAAAGCTTGTCATAAGCATGAATCCAGGCACGGAAATAGGCAATCCTCCAGGATCTTTTAACACCAAAGACACCACAAAACGCCCAAAAGCGGTTATAAAACCCGGTCATCACCGATGTATAACCCTAGATCAAATGCATTGTCTTTGCGTTTACGATGAATTTCATTTATGCTAGATCCTTTTCCGTCTCCATCACCAGGACACTTATTTGGAAGTGGTTCACCACAAAGCCCAGGATTCCCAGCAAATGCAGAAGCATCGAAGCCTTGAATCTGAGTTCCTGACGGAATTCTTCCTGAAAAGTTGTTGTTTGCCAAGCTCAATATTTCTAAGAAATTTAAATCTGAAATGGTTGAAGGGATCTCTCCGGAAAGATGGTTATTCGAAAAATCCAGAGACTCTAAAGACTTCAAGCTACCGATCTTGGCAGTGACAGACCCAGTCAGATTGTTTCCTGAAAAGTTCAGGGAAATCAACCCTGTCAGGCATGAAATTTCACCTGGAATGCTCCCTCTTAAATCATTGCCAGAAAGATCCAAGCTTTTAACAAGTTCCAGATGATTAGCATAATTGTACAAGAATCCTTTCAGTACAAGGGAGATATAATCTTTGTATGAGGCGTAGATGGTTGAAAATGTCTGAATAACAATAGGAAGGCTCTTTTTCTGTGTCATTGCTTGAAGCATGCATAAGCATTGTGGTATGACACCAGAAATATTATTCATAGATAAATCAAGAATTTGGATAGAGGGATGGCAGATTTCTGGAGGTATGCTTCCTGAGATGGAGTTGTGTCGAAGACTGAGAACAGTCAGATTGTTTAGCATACGCCCCAAGCATCGCGGTATCTCTCCAGAAAATAAGTTGTCTCCAAGATCTAAATATGACAACACAGTTAACTTACACAAGGACAGAGGTAGCTTCCCTGAAAACTTATTATGTCCCAAATGCAAACTCCGCAAGTAAGGTAGATTAGCCAATAAGCTAGGAAGCTGTCCCGAAAAGCTGTTATTTGATAAATCCAAAACAGAAATACGCCCAACCTCAGACCAGCAATCAGCAGGAAGCTCGCCTGACAAGTTGTTATGTGAGAGGTCGATACCGAACTGAAAGTAACTTTGACATAGAAAAGAAACAGGACCAGAGAAATTATTTCTTGAGAGATTCAAATAGATTGCATTACTGACAAAAGATGGGATGGTTCCTTCAAGAAAGTTACAGCTCAAGTCTATGGCAGGATTCCTGTCAAGTACAATTGGGAAATCTGTAGGCAATTCACCGTGAAGTCGATTATGGGAGAGAATGATAAAAGTAGCAGTTGAAGAAAGGTTCCAGAACCAAAACGGAATTGTGTCTGAAATCCCGGTATTTGACAAATCCAACCTAGAAAAGTTAGTTTGCGTTCTAAGCCATCCTGGAAACCGAGAACCTACGCCACAAGAAGCAAGACCTATAGTGTCCAAATGAAATGGAGGAACCCAACTAGAGGCCACGTTCAAAGTCAATGAGTTAAAGGAGATATCAAAGTAACGCAGACTAGAAAGATTTGCGAGATGGCTAACACCAAGATCGCCTTTTAGTGAGTTTGAAGAAATATCCAAGTGTCTGAGCATCGAAAGCTGTCCTAGGCCTGGATGCACACTACCATTTAATTTGTTGTTTCGAAGTTGCAATACTTTCAAAGACCTAAATTCAGAAAGATCAGGAATTGGTCCAGTTAGTTGATTGTTGTGCACATCAAAGATGACGAGACTTGAAGGTCTCCTAAAATAAGATGGAAGAGAACCATTCAGCTTGTTTGAGTGGAGTCTAAGTTTGCTTAGGCTAGAAAACTTGGTGAAATCAGGCAGTGAACCGCTGAAAAGGTTCCTGTGCATGGAGAGGGTTGTAAGTGACTCGTTTGCACAGGACAAGGACCGAAAAATGCTCATAAGATCACCCTGGAGACGATTTTTGGACACATCCAAACTACGTAACCCACAAAGACCTCCTAAAGAACTGGGGAGATGACCTTCAAGTCTATTATAAGAAAGATCCAGATGTGAAAGAGGAGTCATTCCTCTAAAACTATTTGGAATTGGGCCAGTTAAGAGGTTGTTAGATATGAATAAGCTGACAAGAGACCAAGCGGACGAATTTTCAAGATTGTTGTGCGAAAGATCAAGGTACCCAAGCGACTTGGAGGAATTAACATTGAGTTGAGAGTGACGTATAACATTAGGGAGACTGCATCCGCTCAAGTCCAGATGCTCAAGATGAGGTAGGTTGCTCACAACATGGAGCCAATCTGTGGCTTCAGTAAGGGTAACGCTATTGAGAACTAGGCGCTTTAATGAAGTGAGACGTGAAAGCATGCTAAGTGTACTACTTGCGTACATTGAGTTATATTGGGGTACCTCAACTATACTTGCGAATAGGTTATAAATGTTTACCTCAAGTGTTTCCAATCTTGTAAGGTTTCCAAGTTCTTGAGGAATCTCCATTCCTGGATCCTCATCAGTGAAGAGAAAAAGATGTCTTAAATTGGTGAAAGATAGAATGAAACTTGGGAATCCTTTAGTGAAAGATAGTACATCCAAGTCCAGCCGCAGGCTAGCCAAGTCATCTACCAAATGCGGTGAAGGTTCTCGTAAGACTGGAGATAATGCGTCACCACATAAATTAGAGGGGATTATCACAGGTAGATCAAGGCCGATTATTCGCGGTGAGGCTCTGCGCATGAAATGCCAGGCCGATTCGTGATCGGGGAAAAGGAGTAATTGTAGCGTCTCGTGCACTCGGAAGCATTTCGAGAAGAAACTTTCTATCATTCTCATTACACCCTGTCATGTTAAGCTTTGAGCTAAAACATGGGTTAGTTGAGAAATGCAGGAGCATTCCAACCAGAAAGAGCAAGCAAAAATACTGCCTTCCATGAACATAAGGGATTTCCAGCATTTTCTAAGGAAATATAATAATATATAAGTATTCTGAGAGATGATTATTTGCAACAAGTGTTCTTAAGGCCATTTATAAAAAAAATGAAGAAGAAACAAACAGCCACCAACTTGGAAAGATGAACAGTTAAGAGAAAAAAAAAAATCAGTGAAGTGCAGTTGACTGACTTCACCCATCATTTCAAAAGGCCATGGCACTGAACGGCACTACCGCACTAATGTAAGACACATTTTTTTCTACTCAATCAACGACCCCCTTCCATACGTTGCACTTGAAACATCCACCCAATCCCGCCGCGTCATCTTCTCAAAAGGTCAAAGTCAATTATCCAACACAAGTTTGGTTCAATGTCACAAGATGTTACATGTACATTCACTAAAAGGTTACAATGTACATTCATTGGATTAGCTATGGACAATGGGGACTAATATCTTTATTAAATATGTTAGTACATGAAAGGATGGATTTGATTTGGAAAATAAAAATACAGTCGGGAGGGTTTGAGGGTGAGTGGCAGTATAACGGGTGTTTTTATACAATATACTTGTAACTAGAGGCGGATCAGCTACTGGCTGTATGGGCTACAGCCCAACCCATTTTCAGAGTTAAAAAATTATAGTTCATTAGACATTCAGCAAAATGGAGTAGTATAGTTGGTAAAATGTGCTGCCATAAGGTTGTCACTGGTTGTGGGATAGGATGTTAGGCGCTAGTTCGATACCTATAATACTCAATTTTTGCTTATTTTTGTCCTTTCAAAACTCTTTGTATTTAACTTGTGTTTTTCAAAGCTTTATGCACTAACACTGTCCAATTTTCCTATTTTTTTTGTTGCTGCATTAATTAAATCGTAACAATATGGTCTTTGTAAAGAAAGATAATGATAAATACTTGCATCACTAAGTTGAATTCCAAAAAAGTTAGTATTAGTCATTTTGACAATTAAAAAAACACGAGTACTCCGTATTTCAAAAAGGTAGGCGGGATCGTAAGATAAGATGGTTTGTTAATTTAATTTACTAAGCAACTATTAACAAAATTGTGGGCAGCATTGAAAAATATTTTTATACGAGTAAATACTTTTTAAAAATTTGCTCGGATATTTTTATAAGAAAAAATTAGTATCCTGTAATTCTAATTAAAGTGGTTTAGGCTACAACAATAAACTAGGTGGAGTTTACATACATACAACCATATAACTTCGCATGACAACTGACCACCGACTTCGACCTAACCCTACATACTTTTAATTGGGGAAAGATGTCTTAAATTGGGGAAAGAACGAATGAAACTTGAGAATCCTTTAGTGAAAGATAGTACATCCAAGTCCATATGCAGGCTAACCAAGTCATCTAATGAAGGCAGTGACGGTTCTCGAAGGGCCATATACTCCTCACCACATGTATTAGAGTCGAATATTACAGGTAGATCAAGGCCGATTATTCTGCCAGTGAGGTTACTGCATGAAATGCCAGGGCTATTGCAGCAGTCAAGTAAAAAGGAGTTATTGTAGAGTCTTGTGCACTCTGGAAGCATGTCGAGAAAAAAAGCTCTATCATTCTCATTACAGCTTGTCATGTTAAGTTTTGAGCTAAGGGAAGGGTTAGTTGCGAAATGCAGGAGCATTCCAACCAGAAAGAACAAGCAAAAATACTGCCTTCCATGAATAGAAGGAATTTCTAGCATTTTTAGGGAAATATACATTTTCGGAGAGATTATTTGCCACAAGTGTTCTTAAGGGCACTTGAAATCTATATACGAAGCAAGCACACTGGCAAATTTATCGAAAAATGAAGAAGAAACAAACAACCATCAACTTGAAAAGATGAACAAATATCAGTTACAATTAGTAAGAGACTTGGTCTACTAATCACCCCCTTTCATACATTGCACTTGAAACATCCACACAATACCGCCGTGTCATCTTCCCAAAGGTCAAAGTCAATGTCAAAGTCTACGGTTTACATAAATGTCATTGTTAGATGTCTAGCTAAGTAAAACATGCTTGAAAATACCCAACAAAGCAAATCAATAGATCAACCTTGACAATGTCAAAAGCTAGTACTTGACAAATCTACAGAATTAACTACAAAAAAATCAGGCCGAATTCTAGGCAGTAGAGTTTTAGGCGGGAAACTGTACTAACTTTGCGTAATCTTTTTACTCCCTCTGTCTCAGTCATTTGTTGTGCTTTTCCATTTTAGGGTGTCTCAGTCAATTGTTGTCCTTTCTATTTTAGGATTGTATTAGGTGAGCAATTTGATCATTTACATTGAATTTGGTCCACTTGTCATCTTACAATTGGCCCCCTCCTCTTTCCTTAATCTTTGTGCCAAATTCAAATGACAACAATTGACCAGGACGGAGGGAGTAGTAGACAGGGGATACGGTAGCGATGACAGGTCAGACAACAAACTTGTTAAAAGTTTGATCACTGCTATTGCTTTAAGCTTAAAAACGTAATAAAAGTCAACAATTTGCAGAAAAGAAATTACTACCTCCGACTCAACATATTTTTTACGCTTTTATTCATTTGTGAGGAGTATTTTAATAAAATGTAAAGAATCTATTGAGTCGGAGCAGTAATATTAATTTCCTCACTAATTAAGGCAAGGCTCACTAGTCACTGCAGCAATCAGTAAAATATCACTGAATTGGGTCAATTAATAGACGAAGGATAAATCCCCATCAATTAAACAGGCAATTAACAGAAGAAAAAGTAACGGAAGTACTATATAATAAGATTTTGGGGAAAATGTGGAGTACCTTAAGCTTAATTAGCTACATCATCACCGGAAGAATAGTTTGTTTCTTCACCCTCTGAGAAAGCTACTCCGGCAATTAAGAGATAATGAGCTACCTTGACGGGATGGGCCTGTAGAGTCGAGCACGAGTCGGATTAGTTTGGATTGGATAGATCAAGTCCAGTTATTTCAGATACGGATCAGTTAGAATCGTGTTATTTTCACCCCTTTGTTTTGGCTAATTGTGAGGGTAAAGGCCTTAAGAATTAAGATAGATTATAGGTAAGTTTAGTAAAAAGTGAAATTAATACCCTCGTGAAATCTCGATCTCATGAGCAATTCATCATACCAACTTAATCACAGTAAATGTTTGACCACGAAAAGTGGAGGAGTTAGGGGCAAACGCCAAACAGGGACGGTTGCTCCTCAAACAATGAAAATTTTGAGAGTTCTAGAAAAAATGTACTGTAAGAATTTTTCTAATACGGAGTACATCTTAATTAGAAATTTGATTTTTCCGAAATTTTTCGCCTCCTAAGAGCATCCGCAAAGGTGAGGCTCCCCATATTTTCTCTTTCCTTTTCTTATTCGTCCACCTCATTTTCCACTAACTTTTCCATTTACCCTCCCCATTTCATAACTATATCTATGCAACAATGAGGTTCTCCAATTCACACACAAAAATTTGGGAACCTCCCCAAAAGTAACACAAATTGCCTTACTTTTCTTTTGGGGACCTTCCCTAAAAACAGTGGAGCCCCAAATGTTGGGGAGGTTGGTGCAACAATGAGGAGCCCCATATGAAGAAATAGAGTGTATATGGGGAGCTTGATTTCCACCTTTGCGGATGCTCTAACAATTATATCTGTATCTGCCTATAGGCTATAGGCTATAAACACGAAGTTTACTAGTTACTACACTCGTGTACGGTCAAGAATCCAACCTTGTAGCAAAAAAAACAAGGTTACTAAATACTAACTGTTGGGTTTCTTTGATTGATGATAACATGCCCATTTGATGTGTGTTATCTTAGTTTACCTTTTCAGGATTTATGGTTAAATCAAGCTTGGATTAAGAAGTGTTGAGTTGTTGATCATCCAATTGTATTGAGTCATAGGCGTCATCTAATGTACAAGTTAGAAAGTAAAGTATTTTATAGTAATAGAAAGCAGATCAAGACCATCATTACTTTCACAAGTAATACGGTGACACTGACTATTGCCTCAATTCATAACACTTGAACACTCTCTTATCTTTCAAAAGCCATTTACGTGTCTTACATTTTGAAAGATAACTTTCAGATTTTTTCAAGGATTTGGCCTTCTAGAAAAAGTGGTTTGAATAATTATCATTTCAAAATATTTCCTCTTTGTACAAATTTGACCCTTTGGTCTTTCATAAAACAATAAATGCTTTTTGCCATTTTTGTGAAAACTTGTCATCATGTGACTTTGTTTTCCCTTCTTTGTTTTCTGAATTTGCATGATCTCTTATGGATAATTTCAAACACTCTTTCTCTCCTTTGCCTTTTGAATAAGAACCTTCTTTGGTGTAAGTTTGGGAAGTTGTTGAGACTCATCACATGTGATGGTCTTTGACCCTCAAAACCCTAACAACTCCCTTGCTCATCCTCTCTATAAAAGGCGTGCCTCTTCCTCTCATATCCTCAAGACTTTTTCTGAGATTTAATCTAAGTTTGCAAATTGTTTTTCAAAGCTTAAAACCAAGTCTTTACTTTGCAAAGCTTTTAAAAGTCTTCAAGTGTTACAATCATGGCTACTGTTACTTTAACATACTAGACTCTCTCACTTATGAATTGTTGATCTTGTAAAAGTTGTCCACCTCAATTCTTTGTTAAGAATAAGCTAGTGGAAACTTGATCCTTATAACATTCTAAGTTTGTGTGTAGAGTTTAGGACGGAGTAGTCTTCAACTCTTTGGCAACCGGAGTAGGTTGCGAGTTGGCTTGTTCTAAGAACGGAGTAGTTCTTGAACTTGTATCACAACCGGAGTAGGTTGTTGTCTTTTTATTGTACGGGTTTTTAGTAGTCGGAGTAGATCACTAAAATAAATCAATAAAAAGTAGATTGGACGTAGGCACTTGAGTATTTGCCGAACCAATTCAAAATCTCGTGTTTGATCTTCTTTGTTTTATTCCGCTGCTCTTTATTTTGTTTGTTTTGCTTTGCTTAACTTTCCAAGTAATGATTCTCATCATTTTGTCACATTTTTGGTCTGCATGATCTGTACTCCATAAACCGAGACAAATAGTTCTGATCGTAAGCGATTGTTACTTTCATACTTCAGCAAACACTCATTTTATTACTCGTTTAATCTTGCAATATTACTCGAAGTATTCTCTCATCCCTTTCGCTCTTACAACTTACTTTAAATTAATAAAGTTGAAGTTAAAATTTTAAATAGTACATAATTCACTCCCTCTCCCTCTTAGATACTTGAATCCATAAACTCAACACTAACCACTAAGCCACCCCTATATTATCCCCTACCAGTAGTTCATACGTTGCACTTGAAACATCCACTATAATCCTGCCACATAATCTCCCAAAAGGTCAAAGTCAAAGTCAAAGTCTACGTTGTAGTTAAATGTCTAGCCATGTAAATCATGGTTAGAAATACCAAATAAAGCTAAACAATAATTTGAGGTCCAAATTTTCACAATATCTCATTATAGACGGCACATATCCATCTATAATTAAAGACGGGTCAAATACAATATCACATTCCTAATAGAACAAACAACAAGTGGGGTGGTGGGGCCAAAAATGTCACCACTTTCAAGCTACTTGACCCGTCTTTAGCTATAGACGGATAAATCCGTCTATATCAAGACTAGCTGCCAAATTTTTAAGGATAATTTTTTTGGGTAATGCTAAATCCAACACATAATTTTACTCTTTCCAACACATTTATCTGCTTTATTCCAACTCTAACCCTCACTTTTCACACCCCAATTGAGAGCAAGAAGCACATAAACACCAAAAAAGAAAAAACAACACCATCCCAAATTTGCTCCGACACCATCTCTGCCGTCGGTCGCTACTCCGACACCATCTGCGCCGACGTCCATTTTTCTGACACTGTCTGCTTCGAAAATAACATTCAGCGTGTTTATTTATGTTCCATATGCCAAAGATCGATTCAGTCTTCTTTGCTTTGGAACATGATGGAATCAATCAATATTGTGGTACAGCAATCAGTCTATGAAATCACTAAAACTTAGGAGAGACGGTCTCTCACTAAGTTATTGAGAGACCAATCTTTCGTACCCTTTTATTTGTATTTCGTACCCTTTTTATTGTTGATCGTGACATAGTAATTCCGTACCTATTTACATAATAAATGTACCCATTTTATCATTAATCATGATTTGTACCTATTTTATTGCCTTTAGTACCACATTTTCTTAAAATTGTACAATGGTCTCTCAATAAAGCTTATTAAGAGACCGTCTCTCAAGAGACCTACACCTATGAAATTCGCAATCCAATTTTCACTACAACTCATATCAAATTCTCAATGCAATTTAATACACTCGTTGAACACCCAGATTGACTACTCTTCTTTGATTGTCTTCTGCCTGACTGCCTATATCTATGAGATTCTAAATCTGAACCCTAATTTTTTTAAAAAAATAAAACCTTTTTTTTATAGAAAAACATTAATTAAATCGATAAAAAGACGTGTATTAATAAAATTGTTGATAAAACAGAGGCCTTACATGCGATATATGCGAATTACAATCCATAATCGTCGAACTATTAACAAGTTTGTTAGGTTTTTTGATAGGGAAGGAGGAGAACTCTTTTTTTTTTTGTAAGACGAAGGGTAGTTATGGTATACAAGGTACAAAATGTGTGGGATTTAGTAAACTAGTGTGCGGGATTTAGCAATTACGTTTTTTTTCCTCGTCTTTTCGGTGTCAGGGAATCTACAAGGACAGAAAAATAAGAAAAATTATTAGGTTAGATACACCTAGATACCACGTATATCACGAGATTATAGACCATAATCAATGAGAATACTTCTATTTTGTACACGTATATCACGAGATTACAGACCATAATCAATGAGAATACTTCTATTTTATACTCCGTATTACTTAGATATTTATAAAAGAAGTTCAAATTCTAAATTTCTCATTTGCCAAGGTGTACCTAGTGCACCGGATTAGTTTGTTATGTTTGAGTTTGTTATAAATTAAGGTGGCGATGATGTGCGAGACCAACAAACTTGTAAGAAGTTTGAGCACTGCTATTGCTCTAAGCTCAAAAGCATAACAAAACCATACAAGAAATTAATGGGAAATGATAAATACAACCCGATAAATTGTATTTAAGGAAATAAATACTTAACATAATTTCGGCTCATAGCACCAATCGGTGAATCGCGGAATTGGGTCAATTATATGCAGAATATTAAATGAAACAAGCAAACTGACAGAAGAAAAAAGTAGTGGATTATAGAAATCGGAAGGTTGAAAATTGGTGAGAAGAAGAAATGATTAGTGCCTTAAGCTTAGTTTTTTTCCTTCACCATTTGAGAAAGCTACTCCAGACTCCAGAGAAAAGGAGAGATAGTGGTTGAATATTAGAAGCAGAAAACGGGCCAGTCGGATCGAGTTTAAGTCGGATTAGTTCTGATTAAGTTACTTTTTGTGTCCCAACAGGGTTTTTAAGGACAAACTATTGAAGGTTGACGTAGTCCCGTAACTGTATTAACAGTTCAATTACTCAATTCGAAGGAATTCAGAGCAATTTATTAGGCAAAGTTTTAAAGGTTATCTTGACCGCGTTGATAGTATAATGCCTAAATTATAAGATCACGTCTCAAACCGAGATCTTATTAAAATTATCAATGGTATAGTCTTCCAGATCGCAAATGTATCAGTCTCGCGGGTCTTAAACTTCCAAGCAAGAAAAATTTAGAACCTAGCAGACCATTAAAATGTCAGTGAATAAGACAACTCATTACTAAAAAATAAACAAAACAGCAAAAAAATTGTCCATCACAGGAATCAGAGTTAGTGAAGGTTATTAAAATGTTTGCATTGGGTTAGTTAGTGAAGGTTATATATTCTTGAATCTTGACCGATCTGGTTGGGTTATTTCGGATTTAAATTAGTTAAAACCGTATTATTTTTAAGTTAGAGGGTTTTAAAGTGTTTCATACTTCGTACTTGTATAATTTGTTTGTGGGTTGTAAATTGGGTGATAGGGCGTCACGTAAATCGGAATAATATCGAGATTGAATATTACCCAAAGTAATTTCATTAAGAGAGTATGATTGTTGAATTGTTCACAAACAACAGGGATGAATTCCATTGTCATTCTTAAACTATATTGTCTTTACTCGATTTCTTCAATACTAAATTTTAACCTATGTTCAGTTTTTAGGCTACCGTCACTTCTTCCATGTTGCAACAAAAAATTGGGTATTTGGTAACAATAACTTTATTTCTTATATTATCCTAAAATTTCAAAATAAAAAAAAAAATAGAAGAGGAAAATGAAAATGATCTGTACAACAATACAAGTACTTTACTAAAATAACTCTGATGGTACTGAAGATGAGTATCATTCGGTGCAGTAAAAGGATTATACATCTGATGTACTACCTCCAATTCTATAAGTGTAATCTCATTTTTCATTTTGTTATCTCTTTCTCAAAAATCGAGGTTACTCAACTCTTGAATATCGAATACATCACTATCTTTTACCCATTATTCAAAAATTTATACAAAACATCAAAACACATTATGTTGATTGCCACAAACCATTAACCGATGGTAATTCACTCATTCTTTTTTTATTTATACAAACAATGGAATTAATCTCTAAAACAAACATTAACTAAGGCCGTGTTCTTTTGACTTAATTTCAACTCATTTTAGTTCAATTCATCTTCATTCAACTCCATTAAGTTCAGTTCAGCTCCATTAAATTCAGGTCAGTTAGTTTTAGTCCAAAAGAACGGGGTCTAAATATTATATGGAGAAGGAAACTCCAATAGCATCCTATCGAAGAATAGTCCTAACTCCTAACACGTACTCCTAAGCTCTTATGGAGCTTGACCGGAAACCCGACCTGCTATAACCCGACCTGAATGTTTAGCAAACAAATTATTATTAAAAAAGGATGACATGAATAATTTGTTACTCCGTAGTAATTAACTCGAAAATGACCAAAACTCGAAATAACCCGATCCAACCCGAAGACAGCAAACCAAAACTAATCCAATAAACCGATTCATCATTGCTTATTCATGGAATATTTTACTTATTCATGGACATTTTACCACAACTTTTCCATTTATTGCCCTTTATAAAAAATTAGAAGAAAATAACTCTCTTTTCCTCTTTCTATCAAAAGTTAAGCAAAATTTTCCCCAAATTTCTCAAATAAAAATTGCAATTCTCATATTAACCAAGTAATAATTCAAACTCCATCCATTAAACATCAATTTTGTTATTCAATTAAGTAGGTGTAAATTGAATTAGGATTAAAGAAATAATTAGGGTTTATTGAGTTTAGGGTGGCAGAGGGGGAGGACGACGCAGAGGTCGGACGTCAACAGTGGAGGGGTGGTGCGGAAGGTGGCGCCTAGTGGTATTTGGATGGTGGTTGTGAGGTTGAGGGAGGAAATTGAATTAGGAGCAAAACTGTAAAATATTAGAAATAGGAGGGGTAAAGTTGTAAATTGTGTTCATAATTGAGTACCCAAACTAATTTACTAGGCCTAAATATACCCATCTTAAATGAAAATTTGCCGACCTAAATATACCTTTACTTGCATACACAAAATCTCATTATAGACGGTACATATCCGTCTATAACTAAAGACGAGCCAAATATAATACCACATTTCTAATAGGACAAACAACAAGTGGGTTAGTGGAGGCAAAAAATGTAATCATTTTTAAACTATTTGACCCATTTTTAACTATAGACGGATATATCCGCCAATAACAAGACTAGCTGTTTTCCAATCCCTTCCTAATAGTTCCCCCGATCATTTTACGGTTTTACCCCAATCATTTACAATTCTGAACTTTTTCCTCATCCAATTTTTCTGGGATTCACAAATTTCAATCATCAATTGCAAATGAAGGAACTTGTGAAAATCTGATTATTTATATGATTCAATTCTGAATTATACTTCTTTTATTCTGTGTAATTAGTTATTTATGAAATCATCGTCGTCGTCTTCGTCGTCAATGAAGCTGTTGAACAACCTAAAATATACAAGCTTAATATTAGGGATTTCAAATTTAGGTGTAATTATTCTGGGTTTAATTCTAATTGTTTTTGGTTACCTCAAATCATGCACTCGTCCCCAACTTGTGCCTTTCTATTTACTTATCTTTGCTTCTGCTATTCGCATTTTCGCCATGATTCGTTGCGCTATTGCTCAACAAGCTGCTGCTATTGCTCGATGCTGGGGTTAGCTACTTAGCTCTAATAGTCTGATCCTAATTTCCAGTTTAGTGACATGTTTCTATCTGTTAATCAAGTAATTTTTATTGGCATCTGTATTTTTATAAAACACATGTAAACATTTACTTAAATCAAAGCTTGTTTTATAGATGGAACAGATTATAATCCACATTTATGTTGTACGTTCCGACTGCATAACATGGTACTCCACAGTAAAAATTTGGCCGTGGCATCGATTCACAGCAGAGTCGGTATCAGGCAAAGTTTAAAAGGTTATTTTGATGGCATTAATAGACTAATGCTTAATATCAAGGCCAAGTCTCAAACCAGACCTAATTAGAAACTCATCAAAGATACTGTTGAGGACTGCAAATTAATCAGTTTGATGTAAAAGTGGAGAGAAATAACCGAAGTACTCCCTCCGTCTCAATCATTTGCTTATATTTGACTAAAATATCTTTCACAAAGAATAAAAAGGTAAACAAATGATGAAGACGGAAGTAGTACATCTTGAATTTACCGAGCTGGATAAATTTAGAGCCTAGCAGGTGTGATTATTTACCTGTTAAAATGTCAGTGAATGAGACAAATAATTTCTGCAATAAAAAAAAACAGCAGAAAATTGTCCATAACAGGAATAAAAACATGAAGAATATTACCAAGCTCAGAAAATCACAGATCACAGGTATAAATGTATAATGTCTCATGCCAAAATGCTAAACTGAATAATGCTCTGCATCAGGTATAGATCAAGAAACAAAATACGATATTCCATATTATACAAACAATAACAAACATACAAGCCGTTCGAACGTTTATTGATTTAGATGTAAAATAACATTATAGTTGCATATTTTCATGAAAACATTACAAAGCTAGACCGACTACAAGCCAAAAGCGAAACAAGATAGAAGCGGATATTGATAGTGCTATCACGCTAAGTATCGCCTTTGAATTCGGACCAACATGAGAGTAACCACCACGTAAAGCTTGTCATAAGCATGAATCCAGGCACGAAAATAGGCAATCCTCCAGGATCTTTTTACCACCAACACACCACAAAACGCCCAAAAGCCGGTTATAAAACCCAGTGCAATACTGATGTATAACCCTAGATCAAATGCATTGTCTTTGCGTTTATGATCCCGCCGCGTCATCTTCTCAAAAGGTCAAAGTCAATGTCAAAGTCGTTTACCGTTTAGTTAAATGTCTAGCTATTTAAATCATGCTTAAAAATACCTAACAAACTAATTGTTGGTCAACACCCAATTATCCAATACAAGTTTGGTTCAATGTCACAAGATATTACATATACATTCACTAAAAGGTTACAATGTACATTCATTGGATTAAATGAATTAGCTATGGACAATGGGGAATAATATCTTTATTAAATATGTTAGATTGTTAGTACATGAAAGGATGGATTTGATTTGGAAAATAACACATAACAATCTCACAAAATATAATCAGACAAGGGGACCTGACAAATAAAAATACAGTCGGGGAGTTTGAGGGTGAATGGCAGTATAACGGGTGTTTTTATACAATATACTCGTAACTAGAGGCGGATCAGCTACTGGCTGTATGGGCTACAGCCCAACCCATTTTCAGAGTTAAAAAATTATAGTTCATTAGACATTCAGCAAAATGGAGTAGTATAGTTGGTAAAATGTGCTGCCATAAGGTTGTCACTGGTTGTGGGATAGGATGTTACTTGTTAGGCGCTAGTTTGATACCTATAATACTCATTTTTTGCTTATTTTTGTCCTTTCAAAACTCTTTGTATTTAACTTGTGTTTTTCAAAGCTTTATGCACTAACACTGTCGACATTTTCCTATTTTTTTTGTTGCTGCATTAATTAAATCGTAACAATATGGTCTTTGTAAAGAAAGATAATGATAAATACTTGCATCACTAAGTTGAATTCCAAAAAAGTTAGCATTAGTCATTTTGACAATTAAAAAAACACGAGTTAGATTATGGATACAAAACTAAATAAATAAATACAACGAAGGGAGTATATATTATGGATTTCAAAAGAAATTACTTAAATATTGCAAAATGTAAACTACAATTATAGATTTGCAAAAGATGAGACTAACAAATTTTGATGGCATTAATAGTACAATGCTTAATTTCATGATCAAGTCTCAAACAGAGATATAATAAGGAATTACAAGAGATATGTTGCGGACTGTAAATTAATCAGTTTGATGTAAAAGTGGAGAGAAATAACCAAATTAATCATGTATTTATATTTGATTAAAATATCTCTTACAAAGAATAAAAACGTAAACAAATGATCAAGGAAGTTCATCTTAAATTTCCCGAGCTGGATAAATTTAGAGCCTAGCATGCAAGTGTGATTATTTACCTGCAGAAGTAAAGTAAACAAAACAGCAGAAAATACTGAATAATGCTCGGCAAATCACAGATATAAATATCACAGGTATAATATCTCATGCCAAAATGCTAACTGAATAAAATGCTCTGCATCAGGATATAGACCAAATAACAAAACATAAAATCCCAAGAAGCCTTTCGAAAGTTTATTGATTTAGATGTAAAGTAACATTATAGTTACATATTTTCATCAAAACATTACAAAGCTAGACCGCCTACAGCCAAAAGCGAAAATAGATAGATGCGGATATTGATAGTGCTATCACGCTAAGTGATGCCTTCGAGTTCGGACCAACATGAGAGTAACCAGCACGTAAAGCTTATCATAAGCGTGAATCCAGCACGAAAGTAGGCAACCCTCCAGGATCTCTTTAACACCAAAGACACCACAAAACGCCCAAAAAGCTCGTTATAAAACCGGTGCATTGCAATCGATGTATAACCCTAGATCAAATGCATGGTGTTTGGGATTCTGATGATCTACATTTATGCTAGACTCTTTCCGTCTCCATCACCGGACACTTATTCGGAAGTGATTCACCACAAAGCCAAGGATTCCCAAAGCAAATGCGAGAGGAGTTGATGACCAACTTAGTTACCGTAAATGTTTGACTACGAAAAGTGGTGGAGCTAGGGGCAAACAGGACGAGTTTAGTCCCGAATAACGAAAAATTTAGTACTTTCGAGTCAAAAAAATTCAGAATGTTTCTCTGCTTTAACATTACAAATTCTGTTCCCCTGAAAAATTTCACCTTCTAACGACAAAATTTGGATATGCCAATAATCACGAAGTTTACTACTCCGTATATCCGTATATTCAAGGATCCGGCCTTAGACCTCTACGCAACGCCACTACTTGACTGACTTCATTCATCATTTCAAATAAGGCCATGGTGTAAGAGACTTGGTCTACTTAATCCCCCCTTTCATACGTTGCACTTGGAACAACAACACAATCCCGCCACATCATCTTCCCAAAAGGTTAAAGTCAAGGTCAAAGTCCACGATGTAATTAAATGTCATTGCTACCCAACAAAGCTAATCAATAAACTTATAAACTAATAAACCAACATTGACAATGTCAGAAGCTAATATTTGAGGTCCAAAATTGACATGCTAATTTTTAAGGATAGTTTTCTTTCTTTTTCTTTTCAATGTCCGATAATTTAGGACGGTAAAATATGAAAAAAGATTAAAAAAAAAAAAAAAAAAAAAAACTAGGTACACCCTCTTTACTACGGGATTATACTTCCTAACCAGTAGAAATCATAAAATACAAGAGGAAGAAGGAATTCAAACTTACGAGTTACGACCTAATTTCAAAGTTAAGAATTTTTTTGATATAACCACATTAGTTTGTATTTTGTACAGTTTGAGTTTGTTATATTAGTAAGGTTGTTAAAAGAACGACCACTGCAAATCTGCAATTGCTCTAAGCGTAAAGGCATAATAAAAATCTACACTTTGCGCAAAAAGAAATTAATATAATTTCTTCCCTGATTATGGCAAGGCTCACTGCAGCAATCACGCCAATCAGTGAAATCGCTGAACTAGGTCGATCAAGTGATGAATTTATAAATTATACAGGCAATTAACCGAAGAAAAAAGTAGTGGGGTAAGGAAATCATAAATCATAAGGTTGAAAAATTGCGGAGAAAGGAAATTATTACAATAATAAAAGATTGGGGTAAATGTGAAGTACCTTAAGCTTAGCTTCACCCTTTGAGAAAGCTACTCCGGACATTAAGTTGAAAATTAGAACCGGCAAATGGGTTAGTCGGATCGGGATCCAATCAGATTAGTTTGGATTTGTATTGATGGTGATGAAGTAACTAGATCAAAATATTTGTTCATGGCCCTATAGACATGATTTAAACCTTCTGTTAAAGCAGATCTAATTTAAACTATCAAAGATAAGACTCGCGGATAGTAAATTTATCAGTTTAATGTAAAAATTGAGAGAAAATACCAAATTATATCATCAACTTCCACTCTTCCAGGCAGGAAAAACAGAGCAGTTAGAAAGCCTGATTATTCACCTGCATGCCATTGAAATGTCATTGAATGAGACAACACATTACTTATGCAAAAAAAAAACGAAGATGTCTTAGCTTAGTGCCTTAGTGGTTAAGTTGGAGTATAATGGACATTATCACAGGTAATGCCTTCGTGGCTCATTTTACACCAAAAAGTAAAAAACACGAAGATTGAAAAATATTACCTACCTCAGAAAATCAAGATCACACTATCACAGGTAATCAGGTATTAATAGACCAAGAAATAAAATCCATATAATCGCAACAAGCCTTTCAAATATTTACTGATGTTTATTTGAAGCAACATACAGGTTCCATATTTCCATAATAACATTACAAAGTTAGACAGACGAAAAGCCAAAAACTAGTAGAGATGGACGCGGATAAGATAGTACTATCAAGCTAAGTATCGTCTTCGAATTCGAACCAACATGAGAGTAACCAGAACGTAAAGCTTGTCATAAACATGAATCCAGACACGAAAGTAGGCAATCCTCCAGGATCTTTTTAGTACCAGTACACCACAAAACGCCCAAAAGCCGGTAATAAAACCCAGTGCAACACTGATGTATAACCCCAAATCAAAAGCATTGTCTCTGGGGTTCTGATCATCTTTATTTATGCTAGATCCTTTTCTGTCTCCATTACCCGGACACTTATTAGGGAGTGGTTCACCACAAAGCCCAGGATTCCCAGCAAATGCAGATGCATTGAAGCCTTGAATCTGAGTTCCTGTTGGAATTCTTCCGGAAAAGTTGTTGTTTACCAAACTCAAAGTCCCTAGAAAATTCAAGTCTGATATGGTTGAAGGGATTGCTCCAGAAAGATGGTTATTTGATAAATCCAAGGACTCTAAAGACTTCAACCTACCTATCTTGGAAGTAATAGACCCACTTAGATTGTTTAGGAAAAGTTCGGGAAATCAACCCCTGTTAGACATGAAATTTCACCTGGAATGCTCCCTCCTAAATTGTTGCTTAGGAAAGATCCAAGCTTTTAACAAGTTCCAGATGATTAGCATCATTGTACAAGTATCCTTTCAGTACAAGGGAGATATAATCTTTATGTGGGACACCGATGGTTGAAAATGTCCGATTAGTATCATTCATAACAATAGGAAGGCTCTTTTTCTGAGTCATTGCTTGAAGCTTACATAAGCATTGTGGTATGACACCAGAGATATTATTCATAGATAAATCAAGAATTTGGATAGAGGGATGGCAGAGTTGTGGAGGTATGCTTCCAGAGATAGAATTGTTTCGAAGACTGAGAACAACCAGATTTTTTAGTGCATGCCCTAAACATCCTGGTATATCTCCGGAAAACAAATTGTCTCCAAGATCTAAATATAACAAAAATGTTAAGTTACACAATGACAAAGGTAGCTTCCCTGAAAACTTGTTATTTCTCAAATGCAAACTCTGCAAGTAAGATAGATTAGCCAGTGAGCTAGGAAGTTGTCCCGAAAAGCTGTTATTTGAGAGATCGAAAACAGATATGAACGACAACACGAGACCAAAGACTCGGGGAGCTCACCTGATAGGTTGTTATGTGACAGGTCTATAGCGAGCCCTAACGGATTTTGACACAAAAAGGAAACATGACCAGAGAAACTATTTCTTGAGAGATTCAAATATATAGCATTACTAAAAAAAGATGGGATGGTTCCTTCAAGAAAGTTAAAGCTCAAGTCTATGGAAGGATTCATGTCAAGTACAAATGGGAAATCAGAGGCAATTTACCGTGAAGTCGATTATGGGAGAGAATGATAAAAGTAGCAGCGGAAGAAAGGTTCCAGAACCAAAATGGAATTGTGTCTTCAATCCTCGTATTTGACAAATCCAATTTAGAATAATTGGTTTGCGTTTGAAGCCATCCTGGAAACCGAGAACCTAAGCCACAAGAAGCAAGAGCTATAGTGTCCAAATGAAATGGAGGAACCCAACTAGAGGTCACGTTCAAAGTCAATGAGTTAAAGGAGATATCAAAAGTAACGAGACTAGAAAGATTTGCGAGATGGCTAATACCAAGATCGCCTTTTAGTGAGTTTGAAGAAATATCCAAGTGCCTGAGCATCGAAAGTTGTCCTAGGCCTGGATGCACACTACCATTTAATTTGTTGTTTTGAAGTTGCAATACTTTCAAAGACCTAAATACGAAAGATCGGGAATTGGTCCAGTTAGTTGATTGTTGTGCACATCAAAGATGACGAGACTTGAAGGTCTCCTAAAATAAGATGGAAGAGAACCATTCAAACTTGTTTGAGTGGAGTTTAAGTTTGCTTAGGCTAGAAAACACGGTGAAATCGGGCGGTGAACCACCGAAAAGGTTCTGTGCATGGAGAGGGTTGTAAGTGACTCGTTTGCACGGGACAAGGACCAAACAATGCTCATAAGATCACCTTGGAGACGATGATTTCCAGACACATCCAAACTACGCAACCCACAAAGACCACCAAAAGAATTGGGGAGATGACCTTCAAGTCTGTTATAAGAAAGATCCAGATGTGAAAGAGAAGTCATTCCTCTAAAACTATTTGGAATTGGGCCAGTTAAGAGGTTGTTAGATATGAATAAGCTGACAAGAGAGCTATGGTTGAAAATCCAAGACCAAGTGGACAAGGTTTCAAGATTGTTGTACGAAAGATCAAGGTACGCAAGCGACTTGGAGGAATTAACATCGAGTGGAGAGTAACGTCTAACATTAGGGAGACTGCATCCACTCAAGTCCAGGTGCTCAAGGTGAGGTAGATTGCTCACAACCTGGAGCCAATCTGTGGCTTTAGTGAGGGTAATACTATTGAGAACTAGGCGCTTTAATGAAGTGAGACGCGAAAGCATGCCAAGTGTTTCTCCGTATGCTGTGTCATAAAGGTACAAGCCGTACAACTCAAGTGTTTCCAATCTTGTAAGGTTTCCAATATCTCCCGCAATTACCATTCCTGGTTGTTCATTAGAGGAGAGATAAAGATGCCTTAAATTGGGGAAAGAACGAATGAAACTTTGGAATCCGTTCGTCAAAGATACTTCATCAAAGTCTAGACGAAGGCTAGCCAAGCCTTCTAATGTAAGAAGTGTAGAATTTAGAACGACCGGTGACTCCTCAAAACAAAAATTGGAGTAGACTAACACAGATAGATCAAGACCGATTATTCGGTGAGGCTGAGCTGCCGCAAAAAATGCCAGGCCAATTGCAGTGGTCGATGGTAGAGGAGTAATTGTAGAGTTTCGTGCACTCCGAAAACATATCGAAAATAAACTTTCTATCATTTTCATTACACCTTGTCGTGTAAAGTTTTGAGCTAAAGGAAGGGTTAGTTGAAAAATGCAGGAGCATTCCAACCAGAAAGAGCAAGCAAAAATACCGCCTTCCGTGAATAGAAGGGATTTCCGGCATTTCTAAGGAAATACAAGTTATCTGGGAGATTGTTTGCCGCAAGTGTGTTATTAAGGGCACTTGACATCTATATAAGGAGCAATCACACTAGCAAATATTTAAAAAAAAAAAAAGAACAAGACAGAAACAGCCATCAACTTGGAAACATGAGCAAAGATCAATAACAAATTCACAATTAATTTAGTTAAGTGTGGATAAGAGTGAAGACTCTTTTTGGTCAAAGCTATTGTGTATAAAGGTGATGATAAAAGTGCCATCATACCAATTTAATCACAGTAATGTTTGACTACGAAAACTGGAGGAGCTAGAGGAAAACAGGAACGGTTGCTCCCGAACAGTAAAAATTTTGAAGTTTTTAGTTAAAAATTTAAGAATTTTCCATTAAAAATTCTTATTCCATTAAAAATTCAATTTTCCAGAAAATTTTCACCTCCTAACAACAAAATCTGGATCTGCCAATAACCACGAAGGATCGAACCTTAGACCTCACAGCTAAAAGACAAGGTTACAAAACCTCTGCGCCGCACCTGTATTTAGTTATGCATGTGCTCATACGTTGACTGACTTGACTCATACGTTGCACTTGAAAATCAACACAATCTAACCAAGGTCAAAGTCTACGGTGTAGTTAAATGTCATTGCTCTAATAAATTATGACATTCTAATTTCTAAGGATAGTTTTTTGTTTTCTTTTCAGTGCCAGAGAATTTACACGGACGGTAAAATATGAAAAATTCTTAAGTATACTACTAACTCCGTCTCGGTCAATTGTTGTCCTTTGGTTTTGGCACAAAGACCAAGGAAAGAAAAGGGGGTCAATTACTAAATGACAAGTGGAACAAATTGAGTGTGAATGATCAAATTGCTCATTAAGTTCATTCTTAAAATAAAAAGAATAACAATTGACTGAGACACTTTAAAATGGAAAAAGACAACAAATGACCGGGACAAAGGGAGTACTATCTTTGGCGTTCACTTAGATCCCCTTTGTTACTAATAGAAAATGTTTCAATTCTAAGTTTATCATTTGCCGAGGTGTATGATGGCGACCATGGCGTACTAGTGCAGCAGGCATACCTTAGAATTTCTCGTAAAATGCAAGGGAAGAGGGAATTAGTTACATCATCAGTGGAACAATAGGCAGACACGTGTCTCAAGATGACGTCACTGGTTCTTGTTTTATTATATTGTATAGATAGATAGATAGGGAAATACTTATCCATCTCCGTTTCAATATACTTCAATAAACCACCCTCCTAAGTCCCACCGCCTTATCCCCTTACCCACCCGCCTCATCCCCTTGCTCCACCCGCCTGCCACCCTCTTCGAGATGTGATATATAGTTGCAATAAAAAAGACTTCACAACCAAAAATTGTAAGGGAGTAGTTTTGTGAAAATTTAAGAGTTCGTTAAAAACAATCTAAAATTCTTAGTAAACAAAAATGATACCATAAAAAAACTCTTGACAACTACAAACTACACAAAAAAACTTGAAAATCTACTACCTTGACAAATGCTCATGCGAAAATCTGGTACCTAACCTTAATTCAACGTCAATTATTCGGCCATTTTGAATTCCCCCTAAGAACATAACGCAATACCATTGCTAGCCTTACCATAAACTTATAACATACCACTTTCAGAACTAAGAAAATTTTGAGCTTCATCCATCAATTGTTCCCAAATCTCATTCTACATGTATTTTCGTTCTATATAACTCTTCTTACTTTATGGGTCGATTAATTGTATAGTGACTGCTAGTACGACACAATACTAAAGTGTCACTCAAAGTTCCCTATAAACATGATTTAAACCTTCTTCAATCAAACCAAATCTGATTAAAACTGTCAAAGATAAAGTCTTGCAGAATGTAAAAATGGGGAGGAATTACCGAATTATATCATAAACTTCCGCGCAGGAGAAACATAAGTAAGAAAGCGCGATTATTCACCTGCAGGCCATTAAAATTTTAGTGAATGAGATACAACTCATTACTTCAGCAAAAAAAAAAACCGCAGAAAATATTCAGTTACACAAGTCAGGAACATGAAGATTGAAGATCACACTATCACAGGTATAATATCTTAAGCCAAATTGCCAAAATACTAGCTAAATAATGTTC
The DNA here is from genome assembly GCF_048544455.1 of Silene latifolia. NCBI lineage: Eukaryota > Viridiplantae > Streptophyta > Magnoliopsida > Caryophyllales > Caryophyllaceae > Silene > Silene latifolia. The sequence continues at coordinate 10,034,630 of NC_133530.1, read as the reverse complement.
CAACATCAGGATATAGACCAAGAAACAAATTCCCAAATTCCATATTATCCCAACAAGCCTTTCAAACATGTATTATTTCAGATGTGAAGAAACATTACAAACCGTACTCCATACTTCCATGAAAACATTACAAAGCTAGACTGAACTACAAGCCAAAAGCGAAACAAGATACAAGTGCGTGCATATTGATACTGCTATCACGCTAAGTATCGTCTTCGAATTCGGACCAACATGAGAGTAACCACCACGTAAAGCTTGTCATAAGCATGAATCCAGGCACGAAAATAGGCAATCCTCCAGGATCTTTTCAACACCAGCACACCACAAAACGTCCAAAAGCCGGTTATAAAACCCAGTGCAATACTGATGTATAACCCTAGATCAAATGCATTGTCTTTGCGTTTATGATGAATTTCATTTATGGTAGATCCTTTTCCGTCTCCATCACCAGGACACTTATTTGGAAGTGGTTCACCACAAAGCCAAGGATTCCCAGCAAATGCAGAAGCATCGAAGCCTTGAATCTGAGTTCCTGACGGAATTCTTCCTGAAAAGTTGTTGTTTGCTAAGCTCAATATTTCTAAGAAATTTAAATCTGAAATGGTTGAAGGGATCTCTCCGGAAAGATGGTTATTTGAAAAATCCAGAGACTCTAAAGACTTCAAGCTACCGATCTTGGCAGTGACAGACCCAGTCAGATTGTTTCCTGAAAAGTTCAGGGAAATCAACCCCGTCAGGCATGAAATTTCACCTGGAATGCTCCCTCTTAAATCATTGCCAGAAAGATCCAAGCTTTTAACAAGTTCCAGATGATTAGCATCATTGTACAAGTATCCTTTCAGTACAAGGGAGATATAATCTTTGTATGGAGCGCTGATGGTTGAAAATGTCCCATTAGAATCATACATAACAACAGGAAGGCTCTTTTTCTGTGTCATTGCTTGAAGCATGCATAAGCATTGTGGTATGACACCAGAAATATTATTCATAGATAAATCAAGAATTTGAATAGAGGGATGGCAGAGTTCCGGAGGTATGCTTCCTGAGATGGAATTGTTTCGAAGACTGAGAACAGTCAGATTGTTTAGCATACGCCCCAAGCATTGCGGTATCTCTCCAAAAAGTGAGTTGTCTCCAAGATCTAAATCTGACAACAAAGTTAACTTACACAAGGACAGAGGTAGCTTCCCTGAAAACTTATTATGTCCCAAATGCAAACTCCGCAAGTAAGATAGATTAGCCAATGAGCTAGGAAGCTGTCCCGAAAAGCTGTTATTTGATAAATCCAAAACAGAAATAGGCCCAACCTCAGACCAGCAATCAGGAAGCTCGCCTGACAAGTTGTTATGTGAGAGGTCGATACCGAACTGAAAGTAAGTTTGACATAGAAAAGAAACGGGACCAAAGAAGCCATTTCTTGAGAGATTCAAATATCCTGCATTACTGAAAAAAGATGGGATGGTTCCTTCAAGAAAGTTACAGCAAAGTCTATGGCAGGATTCCTGTCAAGTACAATTGGGAAATCTGTAGGCAATTCACCGTGAAGTCGATTATGGGAGAGAATGATAAAAGTAGCAGCTGAAGAAAGGTTCCAGAACCAAAACGGAATTGTGTCTGAAATCCCGGTATTTGACAAATCCAACCTAGAATAGTCAGTTTGCGTTCTAAGCCATCCTGGAAACCGAGAACCTAAGCCACAAGAAGCAAGACCTATAGCGTCCAAATGAAATGGAGGAGCCCAACTAGAGCCCACGTCCAAGGTCAATGAGTTAAAGGAAATATCAAAGTAACGTAAGCTAGACAGATTTGCGAGATGGCTAATACTAAGATTCCCTTCTAATGAGTTGGAAGAAATATCCAAGTGTCTGAGCAACGAAAGCTGACCTAGGCTGGGATGCACGCTACCATTCAATCTGTTCTTTTGAAGTTGCAACACTTTCAAAGACCGAAAAACAGAAAGATCAGGAATAGGTCCAGTTAGTTGATTGTTGTGCACATCAAATATGGAGAGACTTAAAGGTCTCTTAAAAGAAGAGGGAAGTGAACCATTCAGCCTGTTTGAGTGGACACTAAGTTTACTAAGGCGGAAAAACAAAGTGAAATCGGGTAGTGAGCCACTGAAAAGGTTCCTGTGCATGGAGAGGGTTGTAAGTGACTCTTTTGCACATGCCAAGGACCGGAAGATGCTAGAAAGATCACCCTGGAGGCGATGATTTTGGGACACATCCAAACTACATAAGCGGCAACAACCCCCCAAAGAACTGGGAAGCCGACCTTCTAGTTTATTATGAGAAAGGTCAAGATGTGAAAGAGAACGCATTCCTCTCAATCTATTTGGGATTGAGCCATTTAAGTGATTGTTAGATATGAACAAGCTGATCAGAGAGCTATGATTGAAAATCCAAGACCAACTAGGCGAAGATTCAAGATAGTTGTACGAAAGATCAAGGTACGCAAGTGACTTGGAAGAATTAGCATTGAGTTGAGAGTGACGTATAACATTAGGGAGACTGCATCCACTCAAGTCCAGATGCTCAAGGTGAGGTAGGTTGCTCACAACCTGGAGCCAATCTGTGGCTTTACTGAGACTAACACTATTGAGAACTAGGCGCTTTAATGAAGTGAGACGTGAAAGCATGCTAAGTGAACTTGCGTACATTGAGTTGTAAAGGGTTACCTCAAGTGTTTCCAATCTTGTAAGATTTCTGAGTTCTTGAGGAATCACCCTTCCTGGGTCATCATAAGAGAAGAGATAAAGATGTCTTAAATTGGGGAAAGAACGAATGAAACTTGGGAATCCTTTAGTGAATGATACTACATCCAAATCCAGCTTCAGACTAGCCAATTCATCTAATGAAGGCAGTGGAGGTTCGTGAAAGACCATAATCTCCTCACCACATAGATTAGAGGCGAATATCGCAGATAGATCAAGGCCGATCATTCTGCCAGTGAGGTTACTGCAAGAAATGCCAGGCCTATTGCAGCAGTCAAGGAAAAAGGAGTAATTGTTGTGTCTCGTGCACTCTGGAAGCATGTCGAGAAGAAACGTTCGATCCTTTTCATTACAACTGGTCGTGTTAAGTTTTGAGCTAAAAGAAGTGTTGGCTGTGAAATACAGGAACATTCCAACCCGAATGAGCAAGCAAAAATACTGCCATCCACGAATAGAAGGGATTTTTAGCATTTCTAAGGAAATACAAGTCATCTGAGAGATTGTTTGCCAGAAGCTAAATAAGGGTACTTGACATTTACATATGGAGCAATCACACATTCACACTATAGCCAATGTCAAAGGCCACGGCAGTGATGGCACTGCTGTAAGAGACTTGGTCTACTTAACTCCACCTCCACGTAATCTTCGCGATAGGTCAAAGTCAATGTCAAAGTCTACGGTTTACTCAAATGCCGTTGTTAAATGTCTAGCTATGCAAATCGTGCTTAAAAATACCCAACAAAGCTAATCAATAAATCAACCTTGACAATGACAGAAGCTATTACTTGACAAATCTACAGAATAAACTACTGGTAAGTCGTAAAAGTTTGATCAGTGCTAATCTGCTATTGCTTTAAGCTTAAAAGCATAATAAAATTCAACAATTTGCACAAAAGAAATTACTACCTCCGACTCAACATATTCTTTACACTTTAATTCATTTATGAGCAGTATTTTAATAAAATGTAAAGAATTTGTTGAGTCGGAGGGAGTAATCACAAATTCTTATTTGTGACGGCACCTATCCGTCACTCATGTGTTCCCCTTTCTCTACTAACTCATTTTGTTATCATTTTATCTCACAAAATATCCGCCACAAATGGTAACCCGTCACAAGGGAGACCAATAGGGGAGTAATATTAATTTCCTCACTAATTAAGGCAAGGGTCACTGCAGCAATTAGTAAAATCGCTGAATTGGGTTGATTAATAAACGAAGGATTAATCAATTAAACAGGCAATTAACTGAAGAAAAATTATAATGGGAGTATAATAGTAAGACTAAAGATTTTGGGGAAAATGTGGAGTACCTTAAGTTAAGCTTAGATACATCATCACCGGAACAATAGAATATTTCTTCATCCTTCGAGAGAGCTACTCCGGTAATCAAGAGAGAATAGGTTATCGGACCGGGTCCGTAGAGTCGAGCCCAAGTCGGATTAGTTTGGATTGGGTTAGTTGGTGTAGGTCATATATTCTTGCCTGATCAAGTGTGGTTATTTCGGATTTGGATTCGAATTTGTTAGAACCGTGTTATTTTCAAGTTAGGGGTTTTAAGTGTCATACTTCGTACTTGTTTTTGTGATCTGTTTGTGGGTGGTAAATTGGTGATAGGGCGTTACAGAAGTCGGAATGATATCGAGATTAAATATTACCCAAAAAAAAATTCATTAAAAAGTATGATTGGTGGATTGTTCATAAACAATGGGGATGAATTCCATTTTCATTCTTAAACTATACTGTATTGTCTTTACTCTATTTCTTCAATTTTAAATTTTAACCTTTTTTTTCAATTTTTCAGCTAGCTTCACTCCTTTCATTTTTGCAACAAAAAATTGGTATTTTGGTAACAATAATTTTATTTCCTATATTACCCTTGTAAGTGAAAAATTCAAAATAAAAATATAAAAAAGGAAAATGAAAATGATATGTACTTCCTCCATTTCATTCAATTCTATACATTTGCTTTATACACGTATATCAATGCTCGTGTTCTTTTGTTCATATCTTTAGTTCCATATTAGTAAAAATTATAAAAATTTGTTATTTACAATGTACACGGTAAGACAATTAAAACAAGATCTCACATGACTATATTTTATACTATATATTAGAAGTTGTATCGAAAATTCTCCCTACATGTGAATAGTGCTCAAAAAAGAATATGTATGGTATTGAGTGAAATGGAGGAAGTACAACATTACAAGTACTATACTAAAATATCTTTGGTGGTACTCAAGATGAGTACCATCGAGGCATTTGGTGGTATGACTGCTATCACATTTTCCATTTTGTTATCTCTTGTTGGGTAACAGGCGTAAATATTGAGCGGAAGCGTGGACCTATTACCCTCTTACGGGAGTGTAATTATAAAATGGACAAGACGATAATAAATACGTCAACAAAAATAGAGAATATGGACACCGATTTTCTACGTGGAAAACCCCTTTGAATAAGGGTAAAAACCACGGGACCCTTAGGCCGCTTAATATCTCCACTATAAGCAAAATAATGGGAACACAATGTCTTTCCTAGTACCCACTAGGAGATTACAAATATTATTTTGACTACCCGGATAAACACTCGGGCCCTCAGAAATAATATTCTAAATGTGTGGGACTCAGTCGGAGATTTTATCTTTCCGATTGGATCATCAGATCTTGTGAGGATTATTTGAGCAGTACCACACCAACTCTCAAACTCTCTGTATTTTTCTCTCACACTCTTAGTAAGTGGCTCTTATTTCTCACTTACTAGTTTATGTGTTTGCTGGGGATGTGGGATTGTTGAAATGCCTTCGGAAGCTTGCCTTTTATAGTACTCACGGACACTGTACATTTTGCAACTGAGCACACTGCACATTTTGCAACTGAGCACACTGCACATTTTGACAAACATGTACACTACTTGCGCACTACTTTTCAACAACTCCAGCACTCCCAACTTTTCTTCAACTTATTAATGCATGTGGGCCCCACTTGGAGGGACCACAATATTCCAACATCTCTTTCACCAAAATTCGAGGTTCCTCAACTCTTGAATATCAAATACATCAGTATCTTTTACCCAATATTCAACAATTTATATAGAACGTCAAAACACATTATGTTGATTGTCAATTTGACACTAAACATAAATAGATGGTAATTTACTAATTATTTTTTTATTTATACAAAAGATGGAATTAAAATCGGAAACAAAAATTAACTAAGCATTATACGGAAAAAGAAACTCCAATAGCACCCTCTCGGAGAATGGTCCTACCTCCTAAAACGTACTCCTAACTCCTAAGCTGTAATGGAGCTTGACCGGAAACCCGAATTAAACCGACCTACTATAACCTGACCTGAATGTTTACTATTGTGAACAAATTATTATCCATGAACAATTTGATAATAGTTGACCCGAAAATGACCAAAACCTGAAATAACCCGAAGACAGCAAACCAAAACTGACCCCAATTCGATTAACCGATTTACCAGGCTAAGTATACCCGTCTTAAATGAAAATTTGCCGACCTAACATTTACTTGCATACATTGTTGTCAATTTTGCCCATGGATCTCGTAACTTCATCACTACTTATTATTTTTTCGCCCATGAAGGTTAAACTTCTTGCTCTTTTGGTCGGTTTAGAAAGGCAAAATCGCTCCACTTGAGAAAGTTGATAGTCCATATGGATAATTCTTCTTATGTCAAACTCATTGTGGAAAACCAGCCTACCCAATCTGAAATTCATCGCTAAACGTTGCTAAAAACTAATCAAACAACCTTATTGGGTAGTCAAACTACAGCATACTTATAGAGAAGCGAACAGAGCAGCAGATTTATTAGCAAATCGCGGAGTTAATTCGAGTACTATAGCTACTCATTTAGATTTCCCTTTTAAATGAGCTTCGTATCCTTCGAAAGAAGATATATTTGGAATCGCTATCCGCCGTATAATAGCGAATAGTTAATTTATCGCGCTTGCCTCTCATTCGTACCAAAAAAAATGATCACAAATTCTTGATTGTGACGGCACATATCCGTCACTCTTGAGTGACGGATACCATTTTACCTCACAAAGTACCCACTTTTTCTCTCTCTGCAACACTATTTATGTGGTCCCATTTCTCCACTAACCCATTTTGTTACCATTTTTACTCACAAAATATCCGCCACAAATGGTAACCCGTCACAAGGGAGACCAATTGAAAAATGATTCACCTTTTACCAATTCTCTAAAATTTTAAATTTCCAATCCCTTCCTAACAGTTCCCCCAATCATTTTACGGTTTTACCCCCAATTTATTAATACTCCATATATCAACATATATCAATTACAATTCTGAACTTTTACTCATCCAATTTTTCTGGGATTCACAAAGTTCAATCATCAATTGCAAATGAAGGAACTTGTGAAAATCTGATTATTTATATGATTCAATTCTGAATTATACTTCTTTTATTCTGTGTAATTAGTTATTTATGAAATCATCGTCGTCAATAAAGCTGTTGAACAACCTAAGATATACAAGCTTAATATTAGGGATTTCAAATTTAGGTGTAATTATTCTGGGTTTAATTCTAATTGTTTTTGGTTACCTCAAATCATGCACTCGTCCCCAACTTGTGCCTTTCTATTTACTTATCTTTGCTTCTGCTATTCGCATTTTCGCCATGATTCGTTGCGCTATTGCTCAACAAGCTGCTGCTATTGCTCGATGCTGGGGTTAGCTACTTAGCTCTAATAGTCTGATCTTAATTTCCAGTTTAGTGACTTGTTTCTATCTGTTAATCAAGTTATTTTTATTTGCATCTGTATTTTTTATACAACACGTGTAAACATTTACTTAAATCAAAGCTTGTTTTATAGATGGAACAGATTATAATCCACATTTTTGTTGTACGTTCCGACTGCATAACATGGTACTCCACAGTAAAATTTTGGCCGTGGCATCGATTCACAGCAGAGTCGGTATCAGGCAAAGTTTAAAAGGTTATTTTGATGGCTGCAAATTAATCAGTTTGATGTAAAAGTGGAGAGAAATAACCGAAGTACTCCCACCGTCTAAATCATTTGTTTATATTTGATTAAAATATCTTCCACAAAAAATTTGAAAGGTAAACAAGTGATTAAGACGGAAGGAGTACATCTTGAATTTCCCGAGCTGGATAAATTTAGAGCCTAGCAGGTGTGATTATTTACCTGTAGGCCATTAAAATGTCAGTGAATGAGACAACTCATAATTTCTGCAATAAACAAAACAGCAGAAAATTGTCCATAAGAGGAATCAGAACATGAAGAATATTACCAAGCTCAGAAAATCACAGATCACAGGTATAATGTCTCATGCCAAAATGCTAAACTGAATAATGCTCTGCATCAGGATATAGATCAAGAAACAAAATCCGATATTCCATATTATACAAACAAGCCGTTTGAACGGTTATTGATTTAGATGTAAAGTAACATTATAGTTGCATATTTTCATGAAAACATTACAACGCTAGACCGACTACAAGCCAAAAGCGAAACAAGATAGAAGCGGATATTGATAGTGCTATCACGCTAAGTATCGCCTTTGAATTCGGACCAACATGAGAGTAACCACCACGTAAAGCTTGTCATAAGCATGAATCCAGGCACGAAAATAGGCAATCCTCCAGGATCTTTTCAACACCAGCACACCACAAAACGCCCAAAAGCCGGTTATAAAACCCAGTGCAATACTGATGTATAACCTTAGATCAAATGCATTGTCTTTGCGTTTATGATGAATTTCATTTATGCTAGATCCTTTTCCGTCTCCATCACCAGGACACTTATTTGGAAGTGGTTCACCACAAAGCCCAGGATTCCCTGCAAATGCAGACGCATTGAAGCCTTGAAACGAGTTCGACGGAATTCTTCCGAAAAGTTGTTGTTTGCCAAGCTCAAAGTCCCTAAGAAATTCAAGTCTGCAATGGTTGAAGGGATCGCTCCAGAAAGATGGTTATTCGAGAAATCCAGGGACTCGAGAGACTTCAAGCTACCTATCTTGGAAGTGATTGAGCCACTAAGATTGTTTCCTGAAAAGTTCAGAGAAATCAACCCTGTCAGGCATGAAATTTCACCTGGAATGCTCCCTCTTAAATCATTGCCAGAAAGATCCAAGCTTTTAACAAGTTCCAGATGATTAGCATCATTGTACAAGTATCCTTTCAGTACAAGGGAGATATAATCTTTGTAAGGAGCACCGATGGTTGAAAATGTCCCAATAGAATAATCATACATAACAATAGGAAGGCTCATTTTCTGTGTCATTGCTTGAAGCATGCATAAGCATTGTGGTATGACACCAGAAATATTATTCATAGATAAATCAAGAATTTGAATAGAGGGATGGCAGATTTCTGGAGGTATGCTTCCTGAGATGGAGTTGTGTCGAAGACTGAGAACAGTCAGATTGTTTAGCATACGCCCCAAGCATCGCGGTATCTCTCCAGAAAATAAGTTGTCTCCAAGATCTAAAAATGACAACAAAGTTAACTTACACAAGGACAGAGGTAGCTTCCCTGAAAACTTATTATGTCCCAAATGCAAACTCCGCAAGTAAGATAGCTTAGCCAATGAGCTAGGAAGCTGTCCCGAAAAGCTGTTATTTGATAAATCCAAAACAAAAATACGCGGGAAGATAGGTATCATTCTAGATTGGAAGATCCGACCAGCAACCTCAGACCAGCAATCAGCAGGAAGCTCGCCTGACAAGTTGTTATGTGAGAGGTCCATACTGAACTGAAAGGAAGGTTGACATAGAAAAGAAACGGGACCAGAGAAGCCATTTCTTGAGAGATTCAAATATCCTGCATTACTGAAAAAAGATGGGATGCTTCCTTCAAGAAAGTTACAGCTCAAGTCTATGGCAATGAAAGGATTCATGCCAAACACAAATGGGAAATCAGTAGGCAATTCACCGTGAAGTCTATTATGGGAGAGACTGATAAAAGTAGTACCGAAGGAAAGATTCCAGAACCAAAATGGAATTGTGTCTGAAATCCCTGTATTTGACAAATCCAACCTAGAATACTTAGTTTGTGTTCTAAGCCATTCTGGAAACCGAGAACCTAAGCCACAAGAAGCAAGAGCTATAGTGTCCAAATTAAATGGAGGAACCCAACTAGAGCCCACGTTTAAGGTCAACGAGTTTAAGGAGATATCAAAGTAACGCAAGTTAGAAAGATTTGCAAGATGGCTAATACCAAGATCGCCTTTTAGTGAGTTTGAAGAAATATCCAAGTGTCTGAGCATCAAAAGCTGTCCTAGGCCTGGATGCACACTACCATTTAATTTGTTGTTTTGAAGTTGCAACACTTTCAAAGACATAAATGCAGAAAGATCAGGAATAGGTCCAGTAAGTTGATTGTTGTGCACATCAAAGATGGCGAGACTTGAAGGTCTCCAAAAATACGATGGAAGAGAACCATTCAGCTTGTTTGAGTGGAGTATAAGTTTACTTAGGCTAGAAAACTTGGTGAAATCAGGCAGTGAACCGCTGAAAAGGTTATTGTCCATGGAGAGGGTTGTAAGTGACTCGTTTGCACAGGACAAGGACCAAAAAATGCTCATAAGATCACCCTGGAGACGATTTTGGGACACATCCAAACTACGTAACCCACAAAGACCTCCTAAAGAACTGGGGAGATGACCTTCAAGTCTATTATAAGAAAGATCCGGATGTGAAAGAGAAGTCATTCCTCTAAAACTATTTGGAATTGGGCCAGTTAACTGATTGTTAGATATGAAGAAGCTGATGAGAGACCTATGATTGAAAATCCAAGACCAACTAGACGAAGATTCAAGATAGTTGTCCGAAAGATCAAGGTACGCAAGTGACTTGGAAGAATTAGCATTGAGTTGAGAGTGACGTATAACATTAGGGAGACTGCATCCACTCAAGTCCAGATGCTCAAGGTGAGGTAGGTTGCTCACAACCTGGAGCCAATCTGTGGCTTTACTGAGACTAACACTATTGAGAACTAGGCGCTTCAGTGAAGTGAGTCGTGAAAGCATGCTAAGTGAACTTGCGTACATTGTGTTATAAAGGTTTACCTCAAGTGTTTCCAGTCTTGTAATGTTTCCGAGTTCTTGAGGAATCACCCTTCCTGGGTACTCATTAGAAGAGAGATAAAGATGTCTTAAATTGGGGAAAGAACGAATGAAACTTGAGAATCCCTTAGTGAAAGATACTTCAGCTAAGTCCAACTGTAGGCTAGCCAAGTCATCTAATAAAGGCAGTGACGGTTCTCGAAACTCCGCAACACATGTAGTAGAGTCGAATATCAGAGATAGATCAAGGCCGATTATTCTGCCAGTGACGTTACTGCATGAAATGCCAGGCCTATTATTGCAGCAGTCAAGGTAAAAGGAGTAGCTATGCAATCTCGCGCACTCTGGAAGCATGTCGAGAAGAAATGTTCTATCATTCTCATTACACATTGTCGTGTTAAGCTTTGAGCTAAAAGAAGTGTTAGTTGAGAAATGCAGGAGCATTCCAACCAGAAAAAGCAAGCAAAAATACTGCCTGCCATGAATAGAAGGGATTTCTAGCATTTTTTAGGGAAATACTGTATAAGTTATCTGAGAGATTATTTGCAACAAGTGTTCTTAAGGGCACTCGATATTTATAAGCAGAGCAATCAGATTAGCAAATTAATAGAAAAAATGAAGAAGAAACAAACAACCATCAACTTGGAAAGATGAGCAAATATCAGCTACACAATCAGTTTAAGTGTAGAAAGGGGTGAAAGTTGACTGACTTCGCTTGTCATTTCGTAAGGCCATGGCACTAGTGTAAGAGAATTGGTCTACGCAATCACCCCCCTTTCCATACGTTGCACTTGAAACAACATCCACACAAATCTTCCCCATAGGGTCCAAGTCCAAGTCAATGTCAAAGTCTACTGTTAAGTTAAATGTCTAGCTATGTTAATCATGCTTGCAAATACCCAACAAAGTGACAAAGTAATCAATAATTTGTAACAACATGGACGGCAAAATTTGAAAAAAAAAAAAAAAAAAAATGAACGATTATACCTCATAACCAATTTATGTTATTTCACTCAGAACTCCTTTGTAAATAATGTTAAATGTTGTTAATTATGTTAGAACACATTTGTTGATGATGACATCATGACATGCCGATGTTTAAACATGCTTTAAGATATTCCATTTCAGGATTTAGTCATCTTCCCTAATCAAGAATTAATCAATGTTCAAAGTCAAGAAGTGTTGATGAAGCTACCCAAGAAATTGTGTTGTAATAAGAGTCACTTATGTAAGGGTAAGAGAGTATAGTACTACGGCAACGAAGAAAGGGATTTGTTGTTTAACAACGGTGATGCCTTTCTAAGGCAACAGTAAGCTAGACTGTTGCTTTAACTCGTGTCACTTGGAAGAAGTCTTCAATTTCAAAAATACTCAAACTTTCAAATACAAATCTCTATTTGTGAAATTTACATTTCTGAGATTTTGAAAATAATGAAAGGTTTTTCAAGAAAAGAATATGTCATTTGAATATACTAAAAGACTTTCACCAAAATAGTAAAAAAAAAACTTTCCCTTACTTTATGAAAGCAAAACTTGTTTCTTTCCAAAATGGTCTTTCAAGGGTTGTCCTCTTTTGCTTGGTTCACATGTTATATTTCTGAAACCAAACCTTCTTTGGATGCCTTACCAAACTTCTTTTCTTATTTTACCTTTTAAAGGTTTACCATTTGTGTGCAAGCTTTGAGTGGTCAAACTTCTTGTCACATGTTAAAGAGTTTGACCTCTAAAACCCTAATTTTTAAGGCTCTTGCCTCTCTATAAAAGGAGCACTCCTCTCATTCATTTATCAAGACTTTCCTGAGAATTTCAAAGTGTTTTGCAAATTTGTTTTTAAGAACTCAAAGTTTTTTACTTCCTTTACAAAATAATTCTAAGTCTTCCAGTGGCAACAGTCTTCACTACCGTTGCCTTAAGTATTGCATTCCCTTGCCTAGAATCGTTTGATCTATAAGTTGTCCTTATCAATTCTTTCATAGAATCAGTTTGAGGAAACTTGATCTTGTAAACATTCTAGTTAGAGTCTTAAGTTTCTAGACGGAGTAGTCTTGAAACTTGTGTCGCAACCGGAGTAGGTTGTTGGTCCTTTTATTGTAAGTGTCTAAGTAGTCGGAGTAGATCACTTAAACTTATTAATAAAAGAAGATTGGACGTAGGCCCTTAGAGTGTTGGCCGAACCAATTCAAAAGCATCGTGTTAATCTTTGTTACTTTAATTTCCGCTGCATTTATATTACTCGATTGTTCACTCACGTTTTATTTAACAACAGTCGCTGATACTGTTGCTTTTTGGTCAGTAGCCTTCTCTTATAAGCTAAGACATACAAGCAACAGTCAGATTAACCGTTGCCTTACGCAATCTTCTTAAACATCGTGATACACTCTTAATGAATCAATATTACTTGATGTATCCATTTGTTCTTCACATTATCAATCAACTTGCTTTAATTCAATAAAGACTAAGTTGAAAATTTTAAAATAGTACCTAATTCACCCCCTCCCCCTCTTAGGTACTTGAATCATAAACTCTTCAAATTATAGGGGGTGTATAATGACGTCATGTAACGGACGTAGCTTAAAGTTTCTCGTAATATAAGGGAAACAGGGAAATCAAACTTGCGGACATTAATATCTATAGTTAAAGAATTTACTCGGGGATATGAAGTTTTCGCTATGTAAATCATGCTTAAAAATACCTAACAAAAGCTAATCAATAAATCAACCTTGACAATGTCAGAAGCTAGTTCTTGACAAATCTATAGACTAAACTACAAAAAAAGGGTTTTTTTTGTCAAACACAACCTTTAAAAAAAAGTTTTTTCCAAACACCACCTTTAAAAAAAAAGTTTGTAAAACACAACCTTTAATAAATTTTTTGTTGTCAAACACGACTTTTTGGCCGAAGGACTTAACATTTTGCAATGGGGTAACTTTCAGTCGACGTTTGAGATAGCAAACGATGTTGGTTTGAGGTGTTCTTGTACTCGTTTGTGTAGATACCTCATTTCTGCACCTCCCGCAAACCACCCGGTGATGATTGGGCCGCATGTTTGGTACGCGGAACGATGTGTGACAGTTCGTAAGATTATCGTCAAGTGATTGCTCAAATATTAATGTCGACCTCACAGTTGTCATCTACGTCCTGATACGGTCGTTTTGGCAGTAATTAGAGTACATTCGGAGTCCGGGTCAAAAACCGTCTCCATTTTCTGATAACTGTTAAATCCCGAGTCGGAATGTTCTGGAATGTTCCGGATATTTCTATTCCATATTTCACAAATTTTATCTTTTGGCAAATAATATCCCGTAATATTCATATTAAATATTAAGGAAGATCGGATTATTTCCGTCCTACCATAACTCAAACGCGGAAATCTTTCTTCAGCAAGAGGAAACCTCCTGGGAATAGACGCGGCAGTCTGCGCCTCTTCCAAGAGACGCGATGGGCCGCTGCGCCTCTTCCCAGGCCCTTCTCTGCATGTTTCACGTATCTTTTTCATATCTTTCCGAGATTCACTTCCAAAGAGTCTCCGAAACCCTAACTCCTTCACGTGATTAGTATAAATAGGAGCCTTTGCTCCTCATATTTCTCACGCGAGTGTCCGCCCTTCTCTTCTCCCTTTGCATTCTAGACTTTGTTCTTACTAATTGGCGCCTACGTGCTTGAACATTCGACCACGTAAGCTCGGATCCTTCCGGGTACCAGCCTCTCCGTTGCATGACCGACCAATTTGACCAACTACACAATAATCAATCTAATTAATCAATCAACTTAATCGTTTTCCTCTTACGAGGGCACTTTCTTTACATTCGCGTCGAGCATCACTAATCGATATCTTAGTTCTTCTCGTTTCGTCAACATGTAAGTCTGAGGGTGTATAATCCTTATTTATTTATTGTACTTTTATTTATCGTATCATTATTGTAAGATTTACGTCGAAAATACCATTAAGACCGATTTCTAAAACCGTCTTTAAAACCTTTTTTACGGATTTTCAGTAGACAGACAGTCGAGAAAAGACGCAGCAACTGCTGCGCCTCGTCGAAGGAGCGCAGTTCCTGCTGCGCCTCTTCGTGAGGCTGCCGCAGTTCCTGCTTCTTTTCTTCTTCCTTCGTCCTCTGTAATTCGTCTTTCTTATTTGTTTTCGTATGTTTTCTCTTTAATTCGTTCACATAATCATCATCAATAATTCATATGTATATTATTCATTCATTAACATGTTTAGTTCGTCATTAATCCGACTTAAATCCCTTATAACCAATATTTGCGGGTTTTCGTCATTAAATTCAAGCTCGGGTTTTGGAGGTTCAATTTGTTCATGTTGAGTTTCTGGAATTCGTCATTGATATATTCTAATCTGTCTTTTGTCATATCCATCATATGTTTGTTATTAATTCATCGTATCCATTATATTTAACTAATCGAATCAATTTGTATAGTTTGTTAATATCGCCCACTCATGTAATTAATCCATCTTAATTCCGTCTCATCCATGTTTTACTGTTTTTATGACCCATTCACATGTTAAACAACCTGCTAATCACTTCTATCCGAGTAAATAATTTAATCCATCATTAAAATTACCAATTAACATTAACGATTTTTGCGATTCGGCTTCACGGCCGAACTCGGCCCTAGGAACAGACGCAAAGAATCGCTGCGCCTATTCAAAGGGAGCACTGCTGCGCTTTGTTCTTGGCTGAGTTCTGTCTCTGAACTCCGTTTCTGCCTTGACATAGTTATTTAGTTTATGTTATCTAATTATTAATCGTATTATCACGCTAATTCTTGTTCGTTAATTTATTTGATTCTTTTAATTTTCTTTCTTTTATTCCTTTTTCTCAAATTATCCGTTTTAAAGGTATTTTCGACATAAATCGCCTAATCCGTTGTAATCATTGTAATTTTCATTATTGTAATTTATAATTATTGTATTTCTCCTATTTCTTGAATGTTTTCACATGTAAATGAGCATTAAATCCAACTTCGACCAAATTGTATGCTAATTACTTGTCACCGACTTAGCCTAATTCTCACATGTTAGGATCAAAACTTGGATGTTGCATTGCATGCATACAATCGACGATATATCGAGTATAAATGATATCCCTAATCATTAGTAGAGGCCGCTATCGAGGCGGGCGGGATTAGGTGTTCGATCAAAAGAGCTTCCTAATACGTACCCTCACCCCTTACTCCAGATCTCCGTGAGCACCCGTGTTCATTGGCATCCACGAGAGTCATTCTAGACATAGAATGCTAAGGGTAACGATTGCTTAGTGTTCATGTCACTACTTTATGTCTTGACATGACATGAGGTATTCGAACGGTTCCAATTTCCCATAAAAATTGGTGGCGACTCCATACAAAATGCAAACGCTTGTTTTCGCTTCTCACCAAGCGCCCCCGTGGGCGGCCCGCTGTCCACAGTTTGGCGACTCCGCTGGGGATAATACACTTACGTGTATCAAGGGTGAAACTTGAACAAGGTTAGGGAATAATTTGTACAAGACAATTGTCGGTTTTCATAACTCGGTCTTCCTAGATCATTTTACTCGGCCTTCCTAGGCCCAACCCAACCCATTCGACCAATCGTCCCGTCTAAACGGTCCTAATTCTTATTTGGGCCTAAGGATGGATAGCGATTGACGTCATCCATACCATGATGCTTACTCTTGTTTGTATCAAGGGCCTTCACTACTTGAGGAAATGGACTAGGAATCGGTCTTACTCTTGTTTGGTACGAGCCTCTCCACAGACCCCGGGTTTGATGGTTCGGTATGGCAACCCACCCTTTAAACCAAAACCCATTTAAATGCACTCAGCATCCCGTTATAATGCTTGTATAAATGTGTAAACATTACGTGATCACCATTTCTAAACAAAACCATGACGAATTTTCAAAAAAAATCAAAATCCTTTTTCAAACAAGAATTTCGAAATAGGCCTTTAATTAGCGCAAAATCCGGTCAAAACTCCGTCCGTTTGTCGCGTCAAAATCCGGGCCACAAGCCCATTTCAAAACCTCACTTCGAGTCCACTCCTACAACTACACTACAGTTGACTAGGACACACATTTTCAAAGACCTTGTCTTTCTTCAAAACTCACTCAACACAAGTGGCACACACCCACTTCCCGAGTCAAAACTTTTCTCCTTTTAGCAAGTGTGATAGAATGGTCGATCGTGTTTTGATTCGTCGCCGATCTCTTATCCAGTTTCCAAGATGCCCGGATCAAGTGATGAAACAAATCTCCGCCAAATTCAAGATGGTAATGATCGAATCCTAACCGCGCTAGCCCAAATCCAAGTCGCCCAAGACCAAACATACGCCCGCCTTGAGCTTATCGAAGGACAGATCTATTCCTTAGAAGGGAGACTTCCCCCTCACGAAGAGGAAGTACTAGGCAATTTCGATGATGAATCTAGAGACGGAAATCCTCTCATGGGGATGACTGTAGCTGAGAAAAGACTCCAACATCTGGAGGAGCAATTGATGTACCTTAAGGGGAATGACATTTACATGGAGAACAATCGCAAGTATGAGGCCGTCGATGCCAAATTGCCAACTAACTTCAATATGACGGATATCCCTAAATTCAAGGGACACGAGAACCCTTTGAACCACATCCGTGCTTTCAAAGATTACATGTCTATCAAAGGCATTAAACCCGGGATGTTCTTAAGGATCTTTCCTTCATCTCTTGACACTATCCCGAAACAATGGTTCTACTCCTTGGATCATAAGAAGGTCGCTACTTGGGAAGACGCCGCAATCGAGTTCTCCAAACAATATGCGGATAATGCCGAGATCCAAGTCAACATGCGTACTCTAGAGGTTCTTACCCAAAATGACAAAGAAGGATTCACCGACTTCCTAAGTAGGTGGAGGAAGACTAGCACCCAACTAGTTGAACGCCCGGATGAGGCTACTCTTGTGGAAAAGTTTGTGGATAATCTCAAGCCCATATATGCCAATCATTTGAGATACCAAAACATCAAAAGCTTCAAGGACTTAACTGTACTAGGGACGCGAATTGAAGATGACATCCGTAAAGGACTCTTGTCCAAAACGGTAGGTAGAGGATATCAAGGGTCCACAAGTCGTTCATACGGCTCTACTAGCAAGACCGATGAGGTTAACCTTCTCGAGCCATCCAAGAAAACTACCCCACCAAGGAAGTTCACAAACCTTGGGGATACTTACTCCAACGCTCTAAAAAGGCTAATGAAGCAAGGGAAGCTCCAACCCATTGGACCTACTCCCGAACCCGAAAGGAAATCCAAGTTCTGGGATGAAAATTCCTACTGTGAATACCATAGGGGCAAAGGGCACGACACAGAAAAATGCTACAAGTTGAAACACGTGCTTCAAGATATGATTGAAGATGGTCGACTCCCAATACCACCAGGAGGTAAACCCAACAATACTCAGAATCCTCTTGGAGTTCTAGTGATTACAAGTGATGAATCTACCTTAGATTGCTCACACCTCATTTCTCCCATCGAAAATGAAATTCATGCAATCGAGAAAGAGGGGTTCTACTCTACCATCTCCCCCACCATTTCCGACTTCATCACATGGGCAAGGAGTGTAGATAGACAAGTTTGGGAACTAGAGAGCATGGTAACAACCTTACGCAATCCCAACGCGATACCCGAAGAGCACGCGCCACTAACCTTCTCTCAATGCCACTATGCAAGAAGTAGTCACCGTGGTTGATAAACTAGTCGATCAAATCATACGACTAGAAAGTGACATCATGAGAATGAGGGAACTAGCTGCAATCAATGGGGTTTGGGCCGATAATGATGAGGACGAGTATCTCATTGAAAACTCCGTAGTCAAGGAAATAGTCCAAAATGGTGAAGACCAAGATGTGGATCACCTAACTCGTTCGGGTCGCCCATATCAAAATACTACTCAAAACGGTCCAACTGAAGGAAATGTGGATTCATATACATACTAACATACTCATATATGTCTAAATAATTTGTCATAAAATTAAAACGGATTTTATGCATGCAAACAAATAATATAATAGAAGAGAAATCATGTCCTTACATTGTCGATTTCGGATTTAAGGGCACAAAAGAGATCACCTTTCTCTTTTGATCTTGAGCTTTTCCTTATGGATGAACAAGATCTAAGTACAAGATCTCTCCCTAAGCTTTATACCCAAGGCTTTCTCTTAATCTAATTAATATTATAAGTACTAGTATAATATTAATCTAGTAGAAAATTGAACCAAAAATATTTATAAGACACTTAAATATTTCGGTATTATGGAGAGGAAGAAGATGGGAGTTTTTATCTCTCTAAAACTCTTATTTTAGATTGTGTAAAGAATGAAATGAAAAATCACATTTCATTATGGTATATTGGGTAAATTAAGAGGAAAAACAATTAGTTTTTCTCTCTTAAAAAACCGGTCCAAGGAGAGAGGGAGAAGAGCCAATGCATGGAAAAATTGTTCTTCACAATGAACAATAGGCTTGCATGGCTAGTGACTAGTGTAATCATCATGTCTTCCACTAATTACAATCAACATATAATTAGCTCAACAACCCTCTAATTTTCGGCCCACTTTATAATATGGATTCCATATTATTTTTGTCAATTGTCAATATGTCACATGTCATATGTGATATAAATTTGTTATGTATTTTTAACATATTAAAAATCAACGTATTATTAAAAATACGTCACATACAAAAATCGACTTAGTAATGTCATAATTACTTGTGCCAAAATATTTTACCATGTATAAATTACAACCAATTGTATTTATAACAATTCATTCAATTTAATTGTTACATTAAACAATTTATTTTATCCGAGTAATTATTCAATTTGATTACTCAGACCGTATCTCATTTAATCACATTTCAATTTGATACGTAAATTATACTTCCAAAATCGTCCGTCAATTTTCAAATAATTTAATTAACTCGTAACGTTATACGATTAATTAAATAATCAATTAAGAGTATTGCCCTTTAGGTATGACCTAGGGGGTCAACTGATCACCACCGTCACACGACAGTAATGTCAAACTCTAGTCAGCCAATCATTACCGATATATGTTGACCAGTTGACAGTAACAATATTACTTCCCAATTGCATTCTTTATAATGAGATTTAAACACGTGATCATCATGATCAACAGTCGTGATCGCATTATTGTCGGAGGACACATATTCCAACACCAACCAACGTCATCACACCAAATGACAACGAAGATGACCCCACTGATCATTTGCTCAAGCAATTACAGAAGACCAAGGCTGATCTTTCAGTCTGGCAATTAATAGCAAGCTCATTCCCACATCGCCAAGCTTTACTGCAAGCTTTGGCCAAGCTAAGTGTAGCACATAACTCCACTCCTGAAGATGTAGTCAACTTGGTCTTCCAAGAATCACCAAAGCTAAGTAATCGTATTACTTTCTCAGATGAAGATTTGCCACCTTTTGGCACTAGTCACAACCTTGCTCTATACATCACTGTCATTTGTCTAAAGAAGAATGTGCCAATGACCTTGGTAGATGATGGCTCCGCGGTCAACGTCATACCCCTCAAAACGGCATACAAGCTAGGCATGAAGGAGTCGGATTGGACTCCCACCAATCAAGGTGTACGTGCATATGACGGTACACGACGAAAAGTGGTTGGACTTGCTAACCTAACCATAGCCACGGGACCAATCGAACGAAAAGTTAACTTCCAAATAGTGGACATCGAAGCTTCATTCAACATACTTCTGGGAAGGCCTTGGATTCATGCTTCTAAAGCGGTAACATCCACCCTTCACCAAAAGATAAAGATCCCACTAAATGGCAAAGTAGTGACGATCACTTCGTCACCCATCAAGGCAATAATCGAGAAACAATCGAACAATCAAGTCCTTGCGGATCCCATATACGAACTTGGGGGCTTCCAAAGTGTGAATGTCATAGAAAGTGAGTTGGCACCCTTATACTATCATCCCTACTCCAACTTAGTGGTCAACCACATACTCAAGTCCCAGGGATACTTCCCTGGAATGCCTTTGAACCCAATTCGGAAGAATACCTTCGCACCACACAAGAAAGGCAACTCAACAAGGATACCACTTGGACTAGGGTACAAACCTACAAAAGAGGAAGTCCTCGAAATGCTGGCCCAAGTCCAAAACCGCAAGCACGTGGGAGTCCAAATGAGGCCCTATCTCCCTACCTTAAATGGATACTTTGTTCAAGAAGGAAGTTCGGAGCTCTTTCATGGATTTCCCGAACCTTGGCATTATCTTGAGAGGAAGCTAGCCGTAATCGAGATCTTTCACGATTGCTACTTCATTCCTCCAGAAACGGTTCCTACCGTCAAAACCCGTCAAGCACCTTGCTTAGACGAACAAGCTGTTAGCCTATTGTTTGGAGAAGACCGATTCATTAGGGCCGCGCAGGATGAGATCATTACCATGATACTTCAGGACGATCGCTTCAACCCCACCGCGTTGATCACAGAAACCGACACAAAGCAGCAGAAAGGATGGAGAAAATCAATCAAGTGGACCAACAACCAAGGAAGACTCTTCAAGCTCACCACTGGAGAAGGAGAGATGTTCAAAGGAGAACCAGAAGACGATGAGTTCGAGTCAGAGTCGGAGTCAGAGTCGGAGTCTAGAGAAGTCATTAGAAAGTCTACTCCTGTTGTCATCCCCACTCCCTTCGTTTCTCCTAGCTTAGCCTCGAGTAGTCACAGTAGTTCGGGAAATGCCCCAACCACTGTCCCTTTGCCGCCACTGACCATGGATCAGTTGGCTTCTTTGTTTCAACTTTACTCAAATTTTAATATGAATAAATCAGGTTCTGCTTACTCTCTGTGTTCTTTCGAGTGCAATTCTGTTTATGATGATACTGAGGATGACCAAGACCCAGACTTAACCGAAATACCTCCCTACGTAGCCAAAGAAATACTACAGGAAGGGGAAGGGGGACCAGTAATAGAGGACACCGAACCTATCAACGTAGGAACCGAACTAGAACCCCAAGAACTTAGGATAGGGACTACCTTGAGCTCTACCGAAAGGGCCGATTTCATAGACCTCTTAAATGAATTCAAAGACGTTTTCGCTTGGTCCTACAAAGACATGCCAGGGATCGACAGGGATATTGCCGAACATAGAATTCCGATTAAGCCAGGTTTCAAACCTGTGAAACAGAAGCTTCGACGAATGAGAACAGAATGGGCTCTAAAGATTAAGGAAGAAGTTGATAAGCAATTCAAAGCCGGGTTCATCAAAATTTCCGAGTATTCTGACTGCGTAGCTAACATAGTACCCGTACCAAAAAAGGATGGGAGAATCCGTGTTTGTGTTGACTTTAGGGATTTGAACAAAGCGAGTCCAAAAGATGACTTTCCTCTACCTCACATCGACATATTAGTGGACAATACTGCAGACCACGCATTACTATCCTTCATGGATGGATATGCGGGTTATAACCAAATCAAGATGGCCATGGAAGATATGCATAAGACCGCATTCGTCACCCAATGGGGAACCTACTGCTATACAGTAATGCCGTTTGGATTGATCAACGCCGGAGCTACATACCAACGCACCGCAACCACACTCTTACATGACATGATGCACAAAGAAGTTGAGGTATACGTAGATGACATGATCGTCAAATCCAAAGAAAGAGAGGGACATATTGCGAACCTTCGCAAATTCTTCGCAAGGCTACGAAAGTACAACATGAGGCTCAATCCTCAGAAATGCACATTTGGGGTAACGTCTGGCAAACTCCTGGGATACGTGGTTAGTCAAAGAGGAATAGAAATAGATCCTTCTAAAATCAAAGCTCTGATCGAAATGCCACAACCCCAAACAGAAAAAGAAGTCAGAGGATTCCTAGGAAAGGTACAATATATAAGTCGATTCATATCGAAACTTACAATGATTTGTGAGCCTATCTTCAAGAAACTCAAGAAAACAGACCACACCATGTGGGATGATGATAGCCAAAAGGCGTTTGACCGAATCAAGGAGATATTGGCTAAACCACCAGTGCTCATGCCGCCACAACGAGATCAACCTCTTGGTTTATATCTCACAAGAATCGAAAGCGCCATGGGTGCTATCTTTGGCTCAAATGTAGGAAGTGAAGAAAGAGCTAGTTACTATCTAAGTAAGAAGTTCTTGGAATATGAGTGCAAATACTCACAACTCGAAAAGACATGCCTCGCTCTTGTGTGGGCAACGAAGAAGCTACGTCACTACATGCTTAGCTACTCCGTCAAGATATACTCCAAAATGGATCCAGTCAAATACCTCTTCGAGAAACCCGTCCTCAACGGACGTCCGGCAAGATGGACTCGATGCTCTCGAATTCGACCTTAAATATGTGCCACCGAAAGTCATAAAAGGTCGCGCCGTCGCCGAATTCTTCGCAGAAAATCCTATCAACGACGCACAAACCATAGATACTTGGTCATTTCCCGACGAGGATATACTTCAAACAGATGTAGACTCCTGGGATCTATACTTTGATGGAGCATCAAACTTAAGAGGATTCGGAATAGGAGTGTTGCTCATTTCTCCTGAAGGTGAGCATACACCGATTGCTGTCAAACTCGACTTCGAGGTGACAAACAACGCCGCAGAGTATGAAGCTTGTCTCATCGGACTACAGGCGGCAGTAAGTTTAGGAATCAAAAACCTCCGAGTACATGGGGATTCATCACTGATCATCAACCAAATTACAGGATCTTGGAAAATCCGAAGTGAAAGCCTTGCACCCTATCAGGCTAGGATAGACCAAGTCGCTCAATTCTTTGATCACGTAACCTACTTACACCTACCTCGAGAAGAAAATCAATTTGCAGACGCTCTTGCGAAACTTGCATCTTTGATAAATATGCCAGATCACATGATGGACATGCCTTTGTGCATCGAACGACGGTCAGAACCGGCTTATGTCCACCAAATCACCGATGAAGAGGAAATCGCGCAGGAACCCTGGTTCCAAACAATCTTAAATTTTAAGCTCAATGGTACCTATCCACCGGATATGGACAAGAGGGGACAACGTGCTATACGCCTATTAGCTTCCCAATACATTCTGATGCAAGGAGAATTATACAAAAGAACACCTCTTGGTGTAGTCCTACGTTGCCTTGATCATTCACAGGCACGAAAGGTGATGGAAGAAGTCCATGATGGAGAATGCGGTCCCCACATGAGTGGGCCTATGATGGCAAAGAAAATCACACGTTTGGATATTATTGGACCACAATGGAATCTGATTGCATCAAATACGTAAGACATTGCCATAACTGCCAAATCTTCGGGAATGTGCAACATGTCCCTCCTTCATTGCTCTATACAATGACATCTCCTTGGCCTTTTTCTGCATGGGGAATTGACATAATCGGAAAGATAACCCCAGCCGGAACAGGAGGTCACTGTTTCATTCTAGTAGCAATTGACTACTTCACCAAATGGGTAGAAGCGGCTTCCTACACTGGTCTTACAGCTAAAAATGTGGCAAAGTTCATACAAAACAACATCATCTGTCGATATGGTTGCCCACATGAGATCATTAGCGATAATGGGTCACACTTCCAAGCTGAAACCGAGCAATTGCTAGCCAAATACAAGATTAAGCATCACCACTCTTCGCCCTATAGACCACAGACTAACGGCGCGGTAGAGGCGGCGAACAAAAATGTTGTCACAATTCTCAAGAAAATGATCGACAACTATATAGATTGGCCAAGCAAGATACCCTTTGCTTTATGGGGGTATCGTACATCAGTTAGGACGCCCACTGGGGCTACTCCTTTCTATTTGACCTACGGCATGGAAGCTGTACAACCAGTCGAACTAGAAATACCATCCTTGCGTATTCTACTTGAAAGTCAAATCCCGGAAGCCGATTGGAAGAAGGATAGATATGAAGAACTCATCCTCCTGGATGAACGTCGGCTACGTGCCTTGCACAATGTCCAAACATATCAAGCACGTATCAAACGAGCTTTCAACAAAAGGGTTAGGCCAAGAAACATCAAAGAAGGAGACTTAGTACTCAAATCGGTTAGAGCTCTTTTACCTGTCGACCCAAGGGGAAAATTCAAACCTAATTGGGCCGGACCATTTCTAGTCAAATCCATACTCCCAGGGGGTGCGGTTAGGATCACAGACCTAGATGGGAATGAGTTTTCAAACCCCACAAACCTTGACCAACTGAAACGATACTATGCCTAGAATAGGACCAAACACGCGCCTCGCGTAAACCTATGTGCCGCTCTTATGGCACTAAATAAACGGCCCCTGGCCAAGCTGAAATAAGCTAGTGTTACTATGCTCTTGCATTTTGACAAATTTGTCGTCCTCATATCATCAAATAAACTAAATTCGCACCTTGAGAACAAGCAAAAGCTCATGCTTATTTTCTATGTTCATTACAAGCTCTTGCTTCGAACAATTATTCTTTTACATTTACTCGAACTACGCGCAAGGGTTTGATTTCGCTTTTTTAAAGTGAATACGTAGGCAATCCTTCACAGGATTCAACCCATTATATCTAAAATGTAAATAGAAGGACATTTGCATTGCATTTGAAATTCGACAAGAATAATAAGTAGAAAATCACAACGGTTTCATAACCATTTAACCTTTCATTTCATTCGTTTCCAAAATAATAATAGTACGTTACATAATAATAATAGAATAGGCTAGGATTCTAAAAATCCCTCCCTTTTATTACAACAATAATAATAATAATCAAATAATAAATAAAGACTCGGGCTATTCTTCCATCTTCCCTTTGCCCTTGTCATTCTTGTCATACTTCTTATCACGACCTCGAGCTGGGCGCTCTTGCACCACTTCAGACCTAATCACCAACGGTCTTTCTCGAGGCCTGACTCTTCCATTCTTGCCAACCACCATTTCTGCAACAGGAGTAGTCTTTGATTTCTTTGAAGGACGAATGACCTGAAGCCCGGCTTCTTCTTCTCCCTCTGTCAGATGCTTCTCCTTCTCCTTCTCTCCCTCGCGCACCTTGTAGTCAACAGGTTCGCGTTTCCTCAGTCTCTCGCGCTCTTCCGGAGTTGCAGCCTTTCTCCACCTCAGATAGGAATCCGACACCCATAAAGCATTGGCGGAAAAGTTCAAGAACCACATGTTTCTTTGGGCCCATTTAATAGCCCACTCTCTTCGGCTCTCGGTAGTAAGCGCCATAGCAGTCTGCGGGACGGTGTCAAGCCTCGGGATCGTCTGCTTCAGCCCAACTTGCCTCATCAATCTTTCCGGAAAGATGCATACCATGAACTCCAATCCCGGAATGCGCACGGACCTAGTGGGATCCAAAGAAGACACTCCAGTGACAGACTTGAGGTGCCACCACGGTACGACCCACCTAATCAACGGGCCATCATCACTTTTCAGCTTGTTCTTCCAATAATCGCAGACCCGGGTGAAGTCTACCATGTACAACCGCGTCCTCATCGCAATCATACGGGAATGATAGGAAAGTGCATGAACTGGGGGCTCGATCAATCGGAGCCGTTCCATAAGCCAAACCTACCAAAAGCAGGTATTAGACCAAAAAAAAAAAAAACGAAAAAAAAAAGAAACAAAAAAAAAAAAAAAAAAACGAAAAAAAAAAAAAAAAAAAAAAGATGTCTTTTACCTGCAAAATGACGGGACTCCCCAAAAACGGCAGATCGCGGTTGGATTTCCTATTATCCAAGCCCAAAATAATCTCCCCTAAACATAAGCAAGCTGGGCTCCTACGCAGCTCCATTTGCTCGACAAGGCACAAAAGACGAGGATCACCTCTCAAGTCTTCATCAACATGCCCTTGGAAGACATACACATGCAACAAACAAAAGCCAAATGCTCTCCTCCTAGCAACATGAGAGACAGTAGGGTCGGCCCTGTTGATAAATCGATCAATAAAGTCCAACATTCTCACGCCTTTCGGGGTAACTAGACGATCCACCTCAAGTCCGGTCACCCAAGCAAGTCTCTGAATTTGCTCTTATACCCTTGTGAAGTGGAAGGAATGGCAGGTAAATGTTCAGGATCCCATCCACCAATAGCAGCTATTTCTTCAGGAAATGGGCAAATGTCACCTCCTGGGAACGCGAAAACATGATAATTCGGGTCCCAATAGTCAAGGCAAGCATCCAAGAATGGTTTTACAATCTTAATGAGTTTCAAACTCAATAGAGATCCAAGGTTATAAGCACCCATGTCATGCTTCTCCATATTCGAAAATTCATTGGTCCATTCCTTCAAGCGGATCTCCAAAGTATTCATGATGATAATTTTCTTTTGAAGATTTGTCTTGGGAGTTTTATGTGAATAGACGAAGAAAAGACGGAAGATTTATGTGAATTAAAACTCCATCGACGCTTCTATTTATACTAATTGCTGTTTCCAAAAATCCGCCGTAACGGACCGGCAGGAACAGCGCAGACGCCGCGCCTCCTCAAAGGGACGCAGCTCATGCTGCGCCTCTTCCCCAGTCTCACTTATGTGATTTCCGCGTTGGATCTTTCCTAATTCTATAACGCATGATTTCCTATTCCTGCGAGGTTTTATTTTGGTAAATACGAGGAGATTATCATACTTCAAGTTTCCTAAATTCGCGGGCACGCATTTCGAGGCGACGTCGACACCTTCGCCATTTCATCACACTTAAGTCCTTTTCTTTTTTAGGAAATAAAATTCCTTTTCCTTTTTTAGGAAATAAATTTCATTTCTTTTTGGGAAATAGTTTTCTTTTGTTTTCATTTTTAACAAATTTCAACATTTCATTTCTACACTTATAGATTTCTCTCTTTTTTTTTTTAGGGGGTAACCCTCCCTACCGTCCGGTCATTTCCGGCAAATTTTTTGCATTTTCGCATTTATGTTCTTTTGAGTCTTTTTTTGCGCTAATTAAGGCCATATGTATAAAATGTATGTTTTGCGTGATTTCCATGTAAATTTCGGCAGCATGACGGCGTAAACCGTTATCTACCAAACCTGTTCAAGAACTAACCTGCAGATACAAGCAACACAACCCAGCAGCAAGGGCACTCAGGCCGTCATATATACACCAAACAGAGCAAATGTACAAGCAAACTGGGGGCTTGCGCCCCAAACAAAGTCCAAAAAAATGTTCAAATCAGATGTCCAAATGTACAAGTCTACAAAACTACACAAAACTACTGCTGGGCGCCCTCCAACTCGGCAACTCTCGCCACCAGAACGGCAATCTCGGCGTCCCGAACCTCGAGCTCCCTGAACAAGCGAGCTGTCTCCTCCCGAGACTGGGTCAACTCTCGCTCCGGCTCGCGGCCAGCCTGTAAACAGAAATAAATTGGCTCATGTCAATCAATTCAAGCAAAATTGGAAATCAAAAATCAAAAGAAATCAAATGAGGTTCATACCTGACGACCTCGACCACC
Source organism: Silene latifolia (assembly GCF_048544455.1). Taxonomy (NCBI): domain Eukaryota; kingdom Viridiplantae; phylum Streptophyta; class Magnoliopsida; order Caryophyllales; family Caryophyllaceae; genus Silene; species Silene latifolia. Next base: position 10,006,406 of record NC_133530.1, on the reverse strand, counting down.
GACGAGTGCCTCGATGGCGGTAGCTCGTAGCCGGTTGGCCACCCTCCATAGTGCCACAAACCGAGACGGCGCGACCTGCATTTCAAAGGAAATTCTCAGCAAATTAAACAAGCTTAATCAAATGTGTTCTTACACGAAAGGTATATAAGCTGGAGGCTCACCCTCCGAATCAGATGCTGCCAGTCGTCTAGGCCAGCATCCCTCACAGCAACGTCAAAGTCACGCAGCTCGGAGATCGTCGTCCTTCCGGTCGCGTCGGTGTACTCAAGGGTCTCGGGGTACACTGGGGGCTCGATGCCCGCCGCCTCGACCTCCTGCAAAGACAAATAGCTCTCATTAATCGATGATCTTTCGTCGTAATTTTCAAAATCAAATCAAGGAAAAGTAAAAATACTCACCACTACCGGCCAGTACGCCAACCTCCCGTAAAGGAACGCCGAGTAATCCTCGTCAGGGAGAAGAAGGTCGTCGCCACTGGCACCAGCCAGGTCCGCCTCCCTCTCAGCATCAGAAGGCTCCCTAAACATCGTCCTGGGAGGATCAACGGGAACCGTCAACGCGTCCCGAGAGCACTGACGAGCCAAACGCTCGCCCAGATACCACACAGGACCCATCGACGTCCACAACAGCAGCCGACTCGGGCTCCTAGGTCAAAGGACCTCATCGACAAAAGGAGGCGCTCCAGCGTACTCCGCCCAAGGTTTGGGCACCCACTGCGACAAGATAAGGCAAAGATCATTCCTATGATCAAGTAAAGGCAAAGGATAAGAAGTGTAAATGAATACGAGTGGGATACTCACGCTGCTCAGCTGAAGGGCGTTCACGTCCCGCCGGTAGACATTGTGAGAAGAACGCTTGCTCTTCGTCCGGCACATCACCCAATCCCTCACCACGGGATAAGCCTTCTCCAGTGGCTCCGTCCTCTTGGGCGCGAGGCCCGGGAAGTACGAGTACACCCACGCCCGTAAGCAGAATAATCAAGGACGATCTTTCGTAATCCGATAAAGAAAGGAACTTGCTTTGATCTAAAGGAAGGTTCATACCTCCAACGAAGTAGTCCGGTCCGACAAAGACGGAGAAGTCCCCTTCTCCATCGGCCGGGACGAACCATGGCCCTCATGAAGCGGATGAGGACCGCAAAACCAAGTGATGACCAGTCCCGGCGCCCTAGGGAACTCGGGTCGAAAGAAAGGGAAGAAGCTTCGTCGATGACCTCTCGCCCTTGTCTCCGAGGTAAATCGAAGACGAAACCACCACGGCCACAAAGCGAGCCCTCCGCTCGGTGTGCGGGGAGGAGGAGCCGTCTCCCTCCCCTCGATCGTCACCGCCGCCGGGTCTTCCCGCAAAGTAGTCTCGAACGTAAGTAATGGGTACCAAACCCGCAGATCGATCGCAACACCTTCGGCGACAAGTTCCACCGATCAATCTCTCGCCTCGGCCGAGTCCGCCCTCATGGCGGTCTCCGCCACACCATCTCCTCGGTCCCCACGGCAGACCAGAAATCATGCCGTAATCCTCCAAAGTAACTCCCACCTCACCAAAAGGCAGGTGAAACGTGGAAGTCGTATCCCAGAATCGGTCCAAGAAAGCGCGGACCAGGCTAAGGTTAGCCCGCAACTTCCTCTTCACGATATCCCTCCGGACACGAACCGGAGAGGACCGAACGCTCCACGCTCGATCATGGCCCTCTCCTCCGCCGACAGCCGCTCGTAGTGCTCCATCGCTGTCGTGTAACCCGAGAACGACCTGATGTTCCCGGCCTCCTATAATGATTTGAAACAAAGCTATATTTAGTTTTGACTGAAATTTGAAAGAAATTTAGACAAAAAGAATGAAAGAGGACAGGTAGTGAGTAGTGAATTCTTATTTACCAGGCTCTTCACCGTCCTGTAGGACAGGTGACCCTCTGCAGCCCACACGAGGTGCCTACTCTCCCAGGTCTCGGCCCACGCAGGAGCTCCCCTCAGCTGACGACCTCCTCGCCCGACGTTGACTCGTCTCGGGATCTCCTCCTCCTCGACGGCCTTCTCCTCGTGAAACTCAGCAGCCATCACCGCAGCGGTGAAGGCTTGCTCTAAAGCCTCCTCAACAGTAGTGGCGTCTATCTACATGGGAGTCCTCCCAGAAGTAGAAGCATCATCACCTGCAACGTTAAAGTAAATTCAGGCCGCGTCACATGACGACAAGCCTTTGTTAAGGAGTTTTCGAGCCTTCAAAGCCCTGAAAACACCCCTTTCCACGCCATCTTTGGCCATATTCCCGCCAACCCAATCACTCATGTGATAAATTGGGTCAAGTCAAGTCCAATTCAAAGCCTAGTTCCGGGTTCAAGTCGAAAATTCGGCAGCATTCCGCTATAATGGCGATTATGCCCTAGAAAGGTGTCCCGAAAAAGTTGTTACAAACCAAAGTTTCGAGATGGTGGAAAGTTTACCCATCATCCAAGGATTCCAAATATCAAATTTCATCGCAAATGGGCAAGCCTAAGGCTATTTTCGAAGCAATTTACGGTTTAGCTGTAAAACCGTCTCAAATTTCACTCAAGAGCTCAAAACTCGACAAAAACTCGAAGCAAACACATGGTTATGTTCCTAACATTGCCTACTATCCGTTTCTAATATCAATTTGGCATGGCCAATCCATTTGGGGGAAAAGCCCCAAATTTTCGATCAAAAGGGTCGAAAACGATAAATCTCGCGGCTCAAAATTCAACAAATGTAGATGATTAACGCAAGATTGGAACACATACCTCGATTAGTCATGTTTAGTGCAAGCTTTTGGATCAAACCTCGACGGAAATGGTGAAGATTTGAGAGAGAAATTGCAAGAAGTGTGTTTCGAAATAATGAACACGATCCCTTCTGATTTCGCGTTTTTACGCAGGAAAGCCGATTTGGGGAAAAGACGCAGCAGGCGCTGCGCCTCTTCCAAGAGACGCAGCTCTTGCTGCGCCTCTTCCTTGTGTTCCCTCCATACGGATTTTCAAAAATTCGTTATGAGTTCGTTATTTGTGGGCCCATCTTTGGTGCGCCTCTTCCTTGACGCTGTTACATTCTTTTGGTCCGTTTCGATGATTTTCTTTCGTTCCGGCCCGCATTTCATCAGCCAACGGCGGACTGTTGCATATTATTATTCATTTTCTCCAGCGCAGCAGTATTTTGCAGTATTGCTCAGATCCTTTTATCCAGCGCAGCAGTATTTTTGCAGTATTGCTCAAAATTCCTTATATCCAGCGCAGTAGTATTTTGCAGTACTGCTCACTCAAGATTTCTCCCATGACGATCAAGATGTTCCTAGTCGTCAATATATTCCCCAGCAGTTTCTACCGACGTCCTGCTGCTTTCAATATTTCTTGTTTCCCCGCGGAGTTCGACCAGGGTGCCGTTCTCCAGAAGTTCCCAAATCAAAGCCTTCATATCTTTCAGAAACTTACCTTAATCTTTCAGATAACCCCTTTTCAGATAGTCCCCTTTCAGTCCTTTAGAGAGAAGTATCCTTCAGCCTTCCCTTTAGAGAGAGTTTGTCCTTCAGAGAGAGGTAGCCTTCAGAGTTAGCCTTCGAAAGTATTAAGAAATTCCTTCAGGTTCCATGTGACCCCTAATGCCTTCAGACACCAAGTTATCTTCAGACCAAAGAGTTTTGCCGAAGCGTCTTCAGTCCCGTTTCACCCAGGGGTATCTCAGGTATGGTTTCTTCTTATGGTTGGCGAGTTTCCTTACGTAGTCTAATGGACTTTAAACGACCCTCCCCGATAGTCGACAGACTCTAAAATGTTCCCGACGATAGGTCCTTGGTTCAGACCCCTTGAGCCGCCTCGCGTCGCCATAGTCGTCAGGTTGTAATCTTCGATTGACCTGATGGCTATACTTTGACTTTCGCCTTGTCCAAGCCTCAGTCAAAGTGGGGGCTCTGTAGATACCTCATTTCTGCACCTCCCGCAAACCACCCGGTGATGATTGGGCCGCATGTTTGGTACGCGGAACGATTTGTGACAATTCGTAAGATTATCGTCAAGTGATTGCTCAAATATTAATGTCGACCTCACAGTTGTCATCTACGTCCTGATACGGTCGTTTTGGCAGTAATTAGAGTACATTCGGAGTCCGGGTCAAAAACCGTCTCCATTTTTCGATAATGTTAAATCCGAGTCGGAATGTTCGGAATGTTAGGATATTTCTATTCCATATTTCACAAATTTTATCTTTTGGCAAATAATATCCCGTAATATTCATATTAAATATTAAGGAAGATCGGATTATTTCCGTCCTACCATAACTCAAACGCGGAAATCTTTCTTGGCGGGAGGAAACCTCCGGGAGTAGACGCAGCAGTCTTTGCGCCTCTTCCAAGAGACGCAGTGGCTGCTGCGCCTCTTCCCAGGCCCTTCTCTGCATGTTTCACGTATCTTTTTCATATCTTTCCGAGATTCACTTCCAAAGAGTCTCCGAAACCCTAACTCCTTCACGTGATTAGTATAAATAGGAGCCTTTGCTCCTCATATTTCTCACGCGAGTGTCCGCCCTTGTCTTCTCCCTTTGCATTCTAGACTTTGTTCTTACTAATTGGCGCCTACGTGCTTGAACATTCGACCACGTAAGCTCGGATCCTTCCGGGTACCAGCCTCTCCGTTGCATGACCGACCAATTTGACCAACTACACAATAATCAATCTAATTAATCAATCAACTTAATCGTTTTCCTCTTACGAGGGCACTTTCTTTACATTCGCGTCGAGCATCACTAATCGATATCTTAGTTCTTCTCGTTTCGTCAACATGTAAGTCTGAGGGTGTATAATCCTTATTTATTTATTGTACTTTTATTTATCGTATCATTATTGTAAGATTTACGTCGAAAATACCATTAAGACCGATTTCTAAAACCGTCTTTAAAACCTTTTTTACGGATTTTCGAGAGAGACGATCGAGAAAAAGACGAAAGAATCGCTGCGCCTCTTGAAGGAGCGCGATTCTCGCTGCGCCTCTTCGTGAGGCTGCCGCAGTTCCTGCTTCTTTTCTTCTTCCTTCGTCCTCTGTAATTCGTCTTTCTTATTTGTTTTCGTATGTTTTCTCTTTAATTCGTTCACATAATCATCATCAATAATTCATATGTATATTATTCATTCATTAACATGTTTAGTTCGTCATTAATCCGACTTAAATCCCTTATAACCAATATTTGCGGGTTTTCGTCATTAAATTCAAGCTCGGGTTTTGGAGGTTCAATTTGTTCATGTTGAGTTTCTGGAATTCGTCATTGATATATTCTAATCTGTCTTTTGTCATATCCATCATATGTTTGTTATTAATTCATCGTATCCATTATATTTAACTAATCGAATCAATTTGTATTGTTTGTTAATATCGTCCACTCATGTAATTAATCCATCTTAATTCCGTCTCATCCATGTTTTACTGTTTTTATGACCCATTCACATGTTAAACAACCTGCTAATCACTTCTATCCGAGTAAATAATTTAATCCATCATTAAAATTACCAATTAACATTAACGATTTGCAGTTCCGGCTTCACAGCCAGAACTCAGCCTAGGAACAGACGCAGCAACTGCTGCGCCTATTCCAAAGGACGCAGCTCTGCTGCGCCTGTTCTTGGCTGAGTTCTGTCTCTGAACTCCGTTTCTGCCTTGACATAGTTATTTAGTTTATGTTATCTAATTATTAATCGTATTATCACGCTAATTCTTGTTCGTTAATTTATTTGATTCTTTTAATTTTCTTTCGTTTATTCCTTTTTCTCAAATTATCCGTTTTAAAGGTATTTTCGACATAAATCGCCTAATCCGTTGTAATCATTGTAATTTTCATTATTGTAATTTATAATTATTGTATTTCTCCTATTTCTTGAATGTTTTCACATGTAAATGAGCATTAAATCCAACTTCGACCAAATTGTATGCTAATTACTTGTCACCGACTTAGCCTAATTCTCACATGTTAGGATCAAAACTTGGATGTTGCATTGCATGCATACAATCGACGATATATCGAGTATAAATGATATCCCTAATCATTAGTAGAGGCCGCTATCGAGGCGGGCGGGATTAGGTGTTCGATCAAAAGAGCTTCCTAATACGTACCCTCACCCCTTACTCCAGATCTCCGTGAGCACCCGTGTTCATTGGCATCCACGAGAGTCATTCTAGACATAGAATGCTAAGGGTAACGATTGCTTAGTGTTCATGTCACTACTTTATGTCTTGACATGACATGAGGTATTCGAACGGTTCCAATTCCCATAAAAATTGGTGGCGACTCCATACAAAATGCAAACGCTTGTTTTCGCTTCTCACCAAGCGCCCCCGTGGGCGGCCCGCTGTCCACAGTTTGAAAGGTGGAAATACAAGCTTTCCAGGGGTTATCAATACGATGGTCAAAAGTGGTCTTATGTGGGGTCAATTGATGTGTAAAGTAAGGCTGGTTGGAGAGACTAGCTCTAAAGCGAGTGGTCATAGGGTCTTTCGTGAGTCTTTAAATGGGGTTAGGGTGTTTTATTTGGTCTAAAATTTGGTATATATATATATAGAAGGGAGTGTAAGGTAGGTCGTAGTTGTGTTGCTTTTGGTGGTTGTTTCTTGTAAGTGGTGGTTTGAGGTGAGTGAATTGACCCACAAAAAAAATCCTACTTTGACATTCTTTTGATTGTTTTTTACCTCCAATTTAACTCCCCTTGAACCACCACTTGCAACCAACAACCACCACAAACAACACAACTAGGACCTACCTTGCACTCCCCGCTACCTACATACCAATTTTTCAGACCAAACAAAACATCTTAACCTCATTAAAAGACCCACTAAAAATCCCCGACCATCCGCTAATCTCTCCGACCAGCCTTACTTTACACAGCAATAGACCCTACATAAGGCCACCTTTGACCATCGTATTGATAACCTATGGAAAGCTTGTATTTCCACCTTTCCGACGAGTCCAAGAACACCTCAAACCGACATCGTTTGCTATCCCAAACATCGATTGAAAGTTACCCCATTGCAAAATGTTAAGTGCTTCAACCAAAAAGTCGTGTTTGGCAACAAAAAATTTATTAAGGTTGTGTTTTACAAACTTTTTTTTTTAAAGGTGGTGTTTGGAAAAAACTTTTTTTTAAAGGTTGTGTTTGACAAAAAACTCACAAAAAAATTAGGCCGAATTCTAGGCAGTAGAATTTTAGGCAGGAAAATATATAACTTCTTCTAATCTTTGAGTAGATAGGGGATTAAGGTAGCAATGTCAGGTCGAGGTCGAGGTCGAGGTCAAGGCTTAAGAGCATACTTCCTTCATTCAACTCCACTCTACCACTTTGCTTTTTCACGTTCGTCAACGCGTGTTTTACGCGGTAAATATCGTTAGCTACGTATTTGCAAAAATTATAAAAGTTAGATATTTTTAATGTACTCGTAAAGACGAATCAAATAAGATCCCACATGAATATATTTTCACTTATGTATTGAGAGAAATTCGAGATTGAATGTGCACTTGTGAATAGTGTAGAAAATAAAAATAGGTAGAGTGGAGTTGAATGGGGGAAGTAATAAAAGTCAACATTTTGCGCAAAAGAAATTACTACCTCCAAGGCTCCAAATCAACATATTCTTTACACTTTTATTCACTTGAGAGGAGTATTTTAATAATACGTAAAGAATCTGTTGAGTCAGAACTCGGAAGAAGTAATATTAATTTCCTAGCTAATTAAGGCAAGGCTCACTGCAGCAATCAGTAAAATCACTGATTGGGTCGATTAATAGACGAAGGATTAATCAATTTGCAGTTGTGTACCACTTCATAATTTTGACTATGTTTACAACTATCTTATGTTCACAAATGTCAGCTTCATTGACTGGTAAGAAGCTTTTTTGTTTGAATTTTCTTTCTCTGATGTCTGATGATTTAACTTCATGTTTGTTCTAGCTTTAGTCATTTTATATTTGCCTTAGTTCATAATCATAACTGTTAAAGGGACGTATCTATCTGACAATCTATGTCAAATATAAAATGACTCATTTCCATAATTCTGAAAGTCAACATTACATGTATTTTGTAGCTTGTCGCCCTCCAAGGCTTTGATATTCTTATAACATTCATAACGATAAATCAAACAAGATCTCACATGACTATATTTGGTCTTATAGATTAAGAATAATATCGAAGATTCCCTACGACTATGAATAGTGCCAAGATTCTCAATGTTACCATTGGTGTAATATAAAGGGAATACATATTAGGGTTTGGTTAATTTCGCCGTTCGATTAGAATAATTATTGATGGAATTGGGATAACACTCTCAAACTAGTGCAATCAAACACAATTTTTGCCCTTTGTTTTGTCAATCAAACATGGCAGGCGTCTTTCTACATATTGGAACAAGATCCATCTCGTAGAGGTAAACTATGCAAATTGGTCTTATTACCCAATTTGCATAATTAGTACACTGCACAGACGAGTCTCCGGTGGTTGGTGAGGCGGTTGTCGGAAGGGGAGGGGTTGGTTGGGTGGTGAATGCAGTACGTAGTTTTGTCTATTTTTTCCATTGTTTCTTGCGTAGTACATGTGGAAATAAGAGGGGTAATTTGGTCAAGAATGTACTGCATTAAGTAAAATGTGTACTGCGAAAATCACCACCCTAAAAATTTTGTCGATTTTTTACAGGTTTATTGCTGATTCAAGAAACAATTCATGAATCCTATAGTTCAAACCCATACAAAAAAAGTCCAGTAATTGAATTTTCATGAACCCATGTGATAAAACATTGTATTTGACTTAAAACAACAATAAATGTAGCTACACAAACACAAATTTTGGTGGTTTTTTTTTCTTCTCATTCTTGCCGAATATTCAATAGCAGAACACTCATTTTACACTGAATTCAGACAAGAAACTGGATTCGATTGGCTGATTAATTTTTAGGGTTAGTATGTTTGGAACTTTGAATGAATTGGGGGAAAGATTAGGATTAGACTAGTTATTTGGGCGATGGGTGGATTTGTGTAATTAAATGAGGGTTATGTGGGAAATTTGCGTAAATCGTCACTTAACAAGTCGGGAAATAAGAAAAACGATGCTCGGGATAAAAATACGGTGGTGATTGGGGGAGTATACGGTGAAGTTTGGGGGTTATTTGTAAAAACATAAATACGTGGTGGTAATTTGTAAAAATACGCAAATACGTGGTGGTTATTTGTAATTTTTCCTAAATAAAAATGTGAAAATAAATATTATGACATATTGTAAATGAAATATTTTATATAATTAGTTGATTAAATTTTTATTTTCATGACTTTATATTTTAAAATTGTTATTTAAAGTATTGGATTTTACATATTTCAACTTTAACTCGGTTTTAAACCCATACCGCTTACAATTGAAACAAAGGTATGAGGAATGGAGTTCCAAACCCATACCACTCAGCTATAATTCCTAATTCCAAAGTCCATACTCATGCCCAAACAAACGCTCTTATACTTGTGAAAATCCCTTCCACAGTTCCCCCGATCATTTTACGGTTTTACCCCAATCATTTACAATTCTGAACTTTTTCCTCATCCAATTTTTCTGGGATTCACAAATTTCAATCATCAATTGCAAATGAAGGAACTTGTGAAAATCTGATTATTTATATGATTCAATTCTGAATTATACTTCTTTTATTCTGTGTAATTAGCTATTTATGAAATCATCGTCGTCGTCTTCGTCGTCAATGAAGCTGTTGAACAACCTAAGATATACAAGCTTAATATTAGGGATTTCAAATTTAGGTGTAATTATTCTGGGTTTAATTCTAATTGTTTTTGGTTACCTCAAATCATGCACTCGTCCCCAACTTGTGCCTTTCTATTTACTTATCTTTGCTTCTGCTATTCGCATTTTCGCCATGATTCGTTGCGCTATTGCTCAACAAGCTGCTGCTATTGCTCGATGCTGGGGTTAGCTACTTAGCTCTAATAGTCTGATCTTAATTTCCAGTTTAGTGACTTGTTTCTATCTGTTAATCAAGTTATTTTTATTTGCATCTGTATTTTTTATACAACACGTGTAAACATTTACTTAAATCAAAGCTTGTTTTATAGATGGAACAGATTATAATCCACATTTTTGTTGTACGTTCCGACTGCATAACATGGTACTCCACAGTAAAATTTTGGCCGTGGCATCGATTCACAGCAGAGTCGGTATCAGGCAAAGTTTAAAAGGTTATTTTGATGGTTGAAAATGTACCATTATAATCATCTATCACAATCGGATGGCTCTTTTTCTCTGTCATTGCTTGAAGCTTGCATAAGCACAGTGGTATGACACCGGAGATATTATACATAGATAAATCAAGAATTTGAATAGAGGGATGGCAGAGTTCCGGAGGTATGCTTCCTGAGATGGAATTGTTTCGAAGACTGAGAACAGCCAGATTGTTTAGCATACTCCCCAAGCATCGCGGTATATCTCCAGAAAATAAGTTGTCTCCAAGATCTAAATATGACAACAGAGTTACCTTACACAAGGACAGAGGTAGCTTCCCTGAAAACTTATTATGTCCCAAATGCAAACTCTGTAAGTTAGATAGATTAGCCAGTGAGCTAGGAAGCTGTCCCGAAAAGCTGTTATTTGATAAGTCCAAAACAGAAATACCAAACTCAGACCAGCAATCAGGAAGCTCACCTGACAAGTTGTTATGTGAGAGGTCGATACCGAGCTTAAAAGAACTTTGACAGAGAAAAGTAACAGGACCAAAGAAATTATTTCTTGAGAGATTCAAATAGATTGCATTACTGAAAAAAGATGGGATGGTTCCTTCAAGAAAGTTAAAGCTCAAGTCTATGGAAGGATTCATGTCAAACGCAAATGGGAAATCAGTAGGCAATTTACCGTGAAGTCGATTATGGGAGAGAATGATAAAAGTAGCAGTTGAAGAAAGGTTCCAGAACCAAAACGGAATTGTGTCTAATATCCAAGTGTCTGAGCAACGAAAGCTGACCTAGGCTGGGATGCACGCTACCATTCAATCTGTTGTTTTGAAGTTGCAACACTTTCAAAGACCTAAATACAGAAAGATCAGGAATTGGTCCAGTTAGTTGATTGTTGTGCACATCAAATATGGAGAGACTTAAAGGTCTCTTAAAAGAAGAGGGAAGTGAACCATTCAGCCTGTTAGAGTGGACACTAAGTTTACTAAGGCGGAAAAACAAAGTGAAATCGGGTAGTGAGCCACTGAAAAGGTTCCTGTGCATGGAGAGGGTTGTAAGTGACTCTTTTGCACATGCCAAGGACCGGAAGATGCTAGAAAGATCACCCTGGAGGCGATGATTTTGGGACATATCCAAACTAAATAAGCGGCAACAACCCCCCAAAGAACTGGGAAGCCGACCTTCTAGTTTATTATGAGAAAGGTCAAGATGTGAAAGAGAACGTATTCCTCTCAATCTATTTGGGATTGAGCCATTTAAGTGATTGTTAGATATGAACAAGCTGATCAGAGAGCTATGACTGAAAATCCAAGACCAACAAGGCGAAGATTCAAGATAGTTGTACGAAAGATCAAGGTACGCAAGTGACTTGGAAGAATTAGCATTGAGTTGAGAGTGACGTATAACATTAGGGAGACTGCATCCACTCAAGTCCAGATGCTCAAGGTGAGGTAGGTTGCTCACAACCTGGAGCCAATCTGTGGCTTTACTGAGACTAACACTATTGAGAACTAGGCGCTTTAATGAAGTGAGACGTGAAAGCATGCTAAGTGAACTTGCGTACATTGAGTTGTAAAGGGTTACCTCAAGTGTTTCCAATCTTGTAAGATTTCTGAGTTCTTGAGGAATCACCCTTCCTGGGTCATCATAAGAGAAGAGATAAAGATGTCTTAAATTGGGGAAAGAACGAATGAAACTTGGGAATCCTTTAGTGAATGATACTACATCCAAATCCAGCTTCAGACTAGCCAATTCATCTAATGAAGGCAGTGGAGGTTCGTGAAAGGCCATAATCTCCTCACCACATAGATTAGAGGCGAATATCACAGATAGATCAAGGCCGATCATTCTGCCAGTGAGGTTACTGCAAGAAATGCCAGGCCTATTGCAGCAGTCAAGGAAAAAGGAGTAATTGTTGTGTCTCGTGCACTCTGGAAGCATGTCGAGAAGAAACGTTCGATCCTTTTCATTACAACTGGTCGTGTTAAGTTTTGAGCTAAAAGAAGTGTTGGCTGTGAAATACAGGAACATTCCAACCCGAATGAGCAAGCAAAAATACTGCCTTCCACGAATAGAAGGGATTTTTAGCATTTCTAAGGAAATACAAGTCATCTGAGAGATTGTTTGCCAGAAGCTAAATAAGGGTACTTGACATTTACATATGGAGCAATCACACATTCACACTATAGCCAATGTCAAAGGCCACGGCAGTGATGGCACTGCTGTAAGAGACTTGGTCTACTTAACTCCACCTCCACGTAATCTTCGCGATAGGTCAAAGTCAATGTCAAAGTCTACGGTTTACTCAAATGCCGTTGTTAAATGTCTAGCTATGCAAATCATGCTTAAAAATACCCAACAAAGCTAATCAATAAATCAACCTTGACAATGACAGAAGCTATTACTTGACAAATCTACAGAATAAACTACTGGTAAGTCGTAAAAGTTTGATCAGTGCTAATCTGTTATTGCTTTAAGCTTAAAAGCATAATAAAATTCAACAATTTGCACAAAAGAAATTACTACCTCCGACTCAACATATTCTTTACACTTTAATTCATTTATGAGCAGTATTTTAATAAAATGTAAAGAATCTGTTGAGTCGGAGGGAGTAATCACAAATTCTTGTTTGTGACGGCACCAAGAGTGACGGATACCACTTTACCTCACAAAGTACCCACTTTTTCTCTCTCTGCAACACTATTCATGTGGTCCCCTTTCTCCACTAACCCATTTTGTTACCATTTTATCTCACAAAATATCCGCCACAAATGGTAACCCGTCACAAGGGAGACCAATTGGGGAGTAATATTAATTTCCTCACTAATTAAGGCAAGGGTCACTGCAGCAATTAGTAAAATCGCTGAATTGGGTTGATTAATAAACGAAGGATTAATCAATTAAACAGGCAATTAACTGAAGAAAAATTATAATGGGAGTATAATAGTAAGACTAAAGATTTTGGGGAAAATGTGGAGTACCTTAAGTTAAGCTTAGATACATCATCACCGGAACAATAGAATATTTCTTCATCCTTCGAGAGAGCTACTCCGGTAATCAAGAGAGAATAGGTTATCGTAACGGGTCCGTAGAGTCGAGCCTGAGTCGGATTAGTTTGGATTGGGTTAGTTTGTGTAGGTCATATATTCTTGCCTGATCAAGTGTGGTTATTTCGGATTTGGATTCGAATTTGTTAGAACCGTGTTATTTTCAAGTTAGGGGTTTTAAGTGTGTCATACTTCGTACTTTTTTTTGTGATCTGTTTGTGGGTGGTAAATTGGTGATAGGGCGTTACAGAAGTCGGAATGATATCGAGATTAAATATTACCCAAAAAAAAATTCATTAACAAAGTATGATTGGTGGATTGTTCATAAACAATGGGGATGAATTCCATTTTCATTCTTAAACTATACTGTATTGTCTTTACTATATTTCTTCAATTCTAAATTTTAACCTTTTTAGAACATGATTAGAAGTCATCTTAATATAAATTCTCACCGACAAACCCAAAAAATCCCAAATTAAACCCAAAACCCACCGCCAAACCTAAAAACTTCTGCCTCGCCGGCGACCTTCACCGACTCACCTCAGATCGCCGGCGGGAGACTCCTTTTCCTTTCTGCTCTATAGGCTTGGTTGTGTGTTGTTGTTCTTTCAACTCCAAGGCGGTGTTTTTGGTGGCCGATTAAATATTTCCGTTGTGGTGGTAGCTGTCGTTTTTCTCCATCTCTGAAAACCATCTGTTTTCCTGGCCTCAGCTAAGTGCTTTTCTCCTTTATAGATCTAATTCAGATTGTTGAGCTTACTCTTTTATCAATCTCATTTTTCGTTTCCAGTTATGTCGTCTGTTTCCGGTACCGACTTTCTCCAATACTTTGGTTTTGTTTTTGGGAGTGACGTGTTGGTGGGTGACGATGCAGAATTTCAGAAGCTTTTTATCCAATTGGATGGTTCCCCCCTTTCTAAAATTCATGCTCTTAAAGACTTTGGTAATAGTCTTTTTCGACAACATCAGTTTGATTTTGCGGGAGATTGTTATGATAAGGCATGCCGTCAGTTGTGTGTGAATCTTAAGGATAGGAATTATTTTGATTTAAACTCAACCGTATCCTTAGCTATCTCTTTGTGTTTGAATTTAGCGGCCTGTTCCATTAAGCTTCGAGCATTTGACGGTGCTCTAATTATCTGTTCTATGGTTTTAACCTTCTTCCCTAATAATTCTAAGGCCCTCTTTCGCAAGGCTGTGGCTCTTAGGAATTTGAATAGGATTTCAGAGGCATGTGTTATTTTGAAGGAGGCACAGGCGCTAGAACCTCATAATAAAGATATTATTCGAGAATTGAATGAAGTTTCGCAGGCCCTCGAGATTAATCAAAATGGTAAGAGAGTTGTTATCGACCCTTTGGTTGAAGATACGGTTCGCCCGGGGAAAAAGTGTGTTTCTTCCCTCAAAACTAAAGAAGCCTGTTTGGTAACAAAAATGGATGAGGACATCAAGCATTCATCATCTCAGTTGTGTCCTAATGAGAATGTTACATCCTCCGTCGATCATATGCATTTTGATAGTAGTAGTGGTGCTAGTAGTAAAGTTTCATCCTCAGACATGAATGTTGTTGATTCCGCTACTCCGAATCAAAGGGATCATTTTCACAAATTCAACAAGAAAGGTGGTGGTCATTCCCACCTTAAAATTGATGCCAGCTCCTACAATAATCTTCTACAAGGTAAGGAAGTTCATGTTCACCATAGTAAATCTTTTACTACAATGATAGTTCGTGTTCACTCGCTTCCACATAAGGAAGCCCAGACGGGAACTCCCCATGAAGTGACTTCAAGGGAAGCAGCAGTTCCCCTTTCTAGCTATTTACCCGAGATGCGTAATCAGATATCTACAGTTGTCTCAACGGATGAGTCAACGGAGGCAGATGAGGTTAAGTTGGTTGAAGAGGAGGCCATCATCCATATCGAGAAGAAGAAACGCCTTTCGCAGAACATTTCTCTTGTTAGCAAATGTTCAGTGGATCAGTTTCAATTTCAATTTGCTCCTATTAGGGATAATTCAAGCATGACTTGTAGTGATATTTCAATGATTGAAGGCGCCATTTTGGACCAGCATGGGAACACCAACTCTATCCCCGCGCCATGTCAAAGCATGTTTATTTTCACAGCCATGAAGACACATTCAAATAGGGCTTGTAGCAGATTTGAGACGAAGAATATTAGTCGGCAATGTTCAACCTGGGTTCGAGCAAAGGTAAAGGGTAAGTCTTTGCTGACGGATAGGGGTTCATCTGTTTTTTGCAGGTTTGGAGCTGTGGAGAAGGTTACGAGTTTTAAGAGAAAAGAGGAAAACACAATCCATTTTGATAGCCATTTCCATCCACCGTTTAAAAAGCGTCGTCTTTGTGTTCTTGTTAATTCGGTTTGTAATAGTAGTTATGTTAGTTGTGTTTCTAGTAGTTTAGGGGTCTTTTCTGGCCCTCGGTTTGTTTTGTAACGGCTTCGTTTGTACTCGAACTTTATTATATATATAAAACTAGTACACTTTTGTCAAAAAAAAAAAAAAAAAAAAAAAAAAAAAAAATTTAACCTTTTTTTTCAATTTTTCAGCTAGCTTCACTCCTTTCATTTTTGCAACAAAAAATTGGTATTTTGGTAACAATAATTTTATTTCCTATATTACCCTTGTAAGTGAAAAATTCAAAATAAAAATATAAAAAAGGAAAATGAAAATGATATGTACAACATTACAAGTACTATACTAAAATATCTTTGGTGGTACTCAAGATGAGTACCATCGAGGCATTTGGTGGTATGACTGCTATCTCATTTTCCATTTTGTTATCTCTTTCACCAAAATTCGAGGTTCCTCAACTCTTGAATATCAAATACATCAGTATCTTTTACCCAATATTCAACAATTTATATAGAACGTCAAAACACATTATGTTGATTGTCAATTTGACACTAAACATAAATAGATGGTAATTTACAAATTATTTTTTTATTTATACAAAAGATGGAATTAAAATCGGAAACAAAAATTAACTAAGCATTATACGGAAAAAGAAACTCCAATAGCACCCTCTCGGAGAATGGTCCTACCTCCTAAAACGTACTCCTAACTCCTAAGCTGTAATGGAGCTTGACCAGAAACCCGAATTAAACCGACCTACTATAACCTGACCTGAATGTTTACTATTGTGAACAGATTATTATCCATGAACAATTTGATAGTAGTTGACCCGAAAATGACCAAAACCTGAAATAACCCGAAGACAGCAAACCAAAACTGACCCCAATTCGATTAACCGATTTACCAGGCTAAGTATACCCGTCTTAAATGAAAATTTGCCGACGTAACATTTACTTGCATACATTGTTGTCAATTTTGCCCATGAATCTCGTAACTTCATCACTACTTATTATTTTTTCGTCCATGAAGGTTAAACTTCTTGCTCTTTTGGTCGGTTTAGAAAGGCAAAATCGCTCCACTTGAGAAAGTTGATAGTCTATATGGATAATTCTTCTTATGTCAAACTCATTGTGGAAAACCAGCCTACCCAATCTGAAATTCATCGCTAAACGTTGCTAAAAACTAATCAAACAACCTTATTGGGTAGTCAAACTAGAGCATACTTATAGAGAAGCGAATAGAGCAGCAGATTTATTAGCAAATCGCGAAGTTAATTCGAGTACTATAGCTACTCATTTAGATTTCCCTTTTAAATGAGCTTCGTATCCTTCGAAAGAAGATATATTTGGGATCGCTATCCGCCGTATAATAGCGAATAGTTAATTTATCGCGCTTGCCTCTCATTCGTACCAAAAAAAATGATTCACCTTTTACCAATTCTCTAAAATTTTAAATTTCCAATCCCTTCCTAACAGTTCCCCCAATCATTTTACGGTTTTACCCCCAATTTATTAATACTCCATATATCAACATATATCAATTACAATTCTGAACTTTTACTCATCCAATTTTTCTGGGATTCACAAAGTTCAATCATCAATTGCAAATGAAGGAACTTGTGAAAATCTGATTATTTATATGATTCAGTTCTGAATTATACTTCTTTTATTCTGTGTAATTAGTTATTTATGAAATCATCGTCGTCAATGAAGCTGTTGAACAACCTAAGATATACAAGCTTAATATTAGGGATTTCAAATTTAGGTGTAATTATTCTGGGTTTAATTCTTATTGTTTTTAGGTACCTCAAATCATGCACTCGTCCCCAACTTGTGCCTTTCTATTTACTTATAATTGCTTCTGCTATTCGCATTTTCGCCATGATTCGTTGCGCTATTGCTCAACAAGCTGCTGCTATTGCTCGATGCTGGGGTTAGCTACTTAGCTCTAATAGTCTGATCCTAATTTCCAGTTTAGTGACATGTTTCTATCTGTTAATCAAGTTATTTTTATTGGCATCTGTATTTTTATAAAACACATGTAAACATTTACTTAAATCAAAGCTTGTTTTATAGATGGAACAGATTATAATCCACATTTTTGTTGTACGCTCCGACTGCATAACATGGTACTCCACAGTGAAATTTTGGCCGTGGCATCGATTCACAGCAGAATCGATATCAGGCAAAGTTTAAAAGGTTATTTTGAAGGCTGCAAATTAATCAGATTGATGTAAAAGTGGGGAGAAATAACCGAAGTACTCCCACCGTCTAAATCATTTGTTTATATTTGATTAAAATATCTTTCACAAAGAATAAAAAGGTAAACAAATGATGAAGACGGAAGTAGTACATCTTGAATTTACCGAGCTGAATAAATTTAGAGCCTAGCAGGTGTGATTATTTACCTGTTAAAATGTCAGTGAATGAGACAAATAATTTCTGCAATAAACAAAACAGCAGAAAATTGTCCATAACAGGAATCAAAACATGAAAAATATTACCAAGCTCAGAAAATCACAGATCACAAGTATAATGTCTCATGCCAAAATGCTAAACTGAATAATGCTCTGCATCAGGTATAGATCAAGAAACAAAATACGATATTCCATATTATACAAACAATAACAAACATACAAGCCGTTCGAACGTTTATTGATTTAAATGTAAAGTAACATTATAGTTGCATATTTTCATGAAAACATTACAAAGCTAGACCGACTACAAGCCAAATGCGAAATAAGATAGAAGCGGATATTGATAGTGCTATCACGCTAAGTATCGCCTTTGAATTCGGACCAACATGAGAGAAACCAGCACGTAAAGCTTGTCATAAGCATGAATCCAGGCACGGAAATAGGCAATCCTCCAGGATCTTTTTAACACCAGCACGCCACAAAACGCCCAAAAGCCGGTTATAAAACCCAGTGCAATACTGATGTATAACCCTAGATCAAATGCATTGTCTTTGCGTTTATGATCAATTTCATTTATGCTAGATCCTTTTCCGTCTCCATCACCAGGACACTTATTCGGAAGTGGTTCACCACAAAGCCAAGGATTCCCAGCAAATGCAGAAGCATTGAAACCTTGAATCTGAGTTCCTGACGGAATTCTTCCTGAAAAGTTGTTGTTTGCCAAGCTCAAAGTCCCTAAGAAATTCAAGTCTGAAATGGTTGAAGGAATCTCTCCGGAAAGATGGTTATTCGAGAAATCCAGGGACTCGATAGACTTCAAGCTACCTATCTTGGAAGTGATTGACCCACTTAGATTGTTTCCGGAAAAGTTCAGGGAAATCAACCCTGTTAGACATGAAATTTCACCTGGAATGCTCCCTCCTAAATTGTTGCCGGAAAGATCCAAGCTTTTAACAAGTTCCAGATGATTAGCATCATTGTACAAGTATCCTTTCAGTACAAGGGAGATATAGTCTTTGTATGCGCCGATGGTTGAAAATGTCCCATTAGAATCATCCCTAAACACAGGAAGGCTTTTTTTCTGTGTCATTGCTTGAAGCATGCATAAGCATTGTGGTATGACACCAGAGACACTATTTATAGATAAATCAAGAATTTGGATAGAGGGATTGCAGAGTTGGGGAGGTATGCTTCCAGAGAGAGAATTGTTTCGAAGACTGAGAACAGTCAGATTGTTTAGCATACTCCCCAAGCATTGCGGTATCTCTCCAGAAAATAAGTTGTCTCCAAGATCTAAAAACGACAACAAAGTTAACTTACACAAGGACAGAGGTAGCTTCCCTGAAAACTTATTATGTCCCAAATGCAAACTCTGTAAGCTAGATAGATTAGCCAGTGAGCTAGGAAGTTGTCCCGAAAAGCTGTTATTTGATAAGTCCAAAACAGAAAAAAAACCAGCCTCAGACAAGCAATCAGGAAGCTCACCTGACAAGTTGTTATGTGAGAGGTCGATACCGAGCTTAAAAGAACTTTGACAGAGAAAAGTAACAGGACCAAAGAAATTATTTCTTGAGAGATTCAAATATGCTGCATTACTGAAAAAAGATGGGATGGTTCCTTCAAGAAAGTTAAAGCTCAAGTCTATGGCAGGATTCATGTCAAACACAAATGGGAAATCAGTAGGCAATTTACCGTGAAGTCGATTATGGGAGAGAATGATAAAAGTAGCAGTTGAAGAAAGGTTCCAGAACCAAAACGGAATTGTGTCTGAAATCCCGGTATTTGACAAATCCAACCTAGAATAGTTAGTTTGCGTTCTAAGCCATCCTGGAAACCTAGAGCCTAAGCCACAAGAAGCAAGAGCTATAGTGTCCAAATGAAATGGAGGAACCCAACTAGAGCCCACGTCCAAGGTCAATGAGTTAAAGGAAATATCAAAGTAACGTAAGCTAGAAAGATTTGCGAGATGGCTAATACCAAGATCGCCTTTTAGTGAGTTTGAAGAAATATCCAAGTGCCTGAGCATCGAAAGTTGTCCTAGGCCTGGATGCACACTACCATTTAATTTGTTGTTTCGAAGTTGCAATACTTTCAAAGACCTAAATACAGAAAGATCGGGAATTGGTCCAGTTAGTTGATTGTTGTGCACATCAAAGATGGCGAGACGTGAAGGTTTCCTAAAATAAGATGGAAGTGAACCATTCAGCTTGTTTGAGTGGAGTCTAAGTTTACTTAGGCTAGAAAACATAGTGAAATCAGGCAGTGAACCACTGAAAAGGTTCCTGTGCATGGAGAGGGTTGTAAGTGACTCGTTTGCGCAGGACAAGGACCGAAAAATGCTCATAAGATCACCCTGGAGACGATTTTGGGACACATCCAAACTACGTAACCCACAAAGACCTCCTAAAGAACTGGGGAGATGACCTTCAAGTCTATTATAAGAAAGATCCAGATGTGAAAGAGAAGTCATTCCTCTAAAACTATTTGGAATTGGGTCAGATAACTGATTGTTAGATATGATCAAGGTGATGAGAGAGTTATGATTGAAAATCCAAGACCATATAGACGAGGATTCAAAATTGTTGTACGAAAGATCAAGGTACGCAAGTGACATGGAAGAATTAACATTGAGTTGAGAGTGATGTATAACAGTAGGGAGACTGCATCGACTCAAGTCTAGGTGCTCAAGGTGAGGTAGGTTGCTCACAACATGGAGCCAATCTGTGGCTTCAGTGAGATTGACACTTTTGAGAATTAGGCGCTTTAATGAAGTGAGAGGCGAAAGCATGCTAAGTGTACTTGCGTATATTGTGTTATAAAGGGTTACCTCAAATGTTTCCAGTCTTGTAAGGTTTCCAAGTTCTTGAGGAATCGCCATTCCTGTATCCTCGGAATAGACGAGAAAAAGATGTCTTAAATTGGTGAAAGATCGAATGAAACTTGGGAATCCTTCAGTGAAAGATACTACATCCAAGTCCAGCCGCATGCTAGCCAAGTCATCTACCGAATGCGGTGAAGGTTCTCGTAAGACCAGAGATAATGCGTCACCACATAAATTAGAGGCGGATATTACAGGTAGATCAAGGCCAATTATTCTGCCAGTGAGGTTACTGCATGAAATGCCAGGCCAGTTGCAGCAGTCAAGGAAAAGGGAGTAATTGTAGAGTGTTGTGCACTCTGGAAGCATTTCGAGAAGAAACTTTCTATCATTCTCATTACACCCTGTCATGTTAAGCTTTGAGCTAAAACATGGGTTAGTTGAGAAATGCAGGAGCATTCCAACCAGAAAGAGCAAGCAAAAATACTGCCTTCCATGAATAGAAGGGATTTCTAGCATTTTTAGGGAAATACTGTATAAGTTATCTGAGAGATTATTTGCAACAAGTATTCTTAAGGGCACTCGACATTTATAAGCAGAGCAATCAGATTAGCAAATTAATAGAAAAAATGAAGAAGAAACAAACAACCATCAACTTGGAAAGATGAGCAAATATCAGCTACAATCAGACAATCAGTTTAAGTGTAGAAAGGGGTGAAAGTTGACTGACTTCGCTCGTCATTTCGTAATTTCATGGCACTGAATGACACTAGTGTAAGAGAATTGGTCTACGCAATCACCCCCTTCCATACGTTGCACTTGAAACATCCACACAATCCCGCCGCGTCATCTTCCCCATAGGGCCCAAGTCCAAGTCAATGTCAAAGTCTACTGTTAAGGTAAATGTCTAGCTATGTTAATCATGCTTGCAAATACCCAACAAAGTGACAAAGTAATCAATAATTTGTAACAACATGGACGGTAAAATTTGAAAAAAAAAAAAAAAAAAAGCGATTATACCTCATAAGTCATAACCAATTTATGTTATTTCACTCAGAACTCCTTTGTAAATAATGTTAAATGTTGTTAATTCTGTTAGAATACATTTGTTGATAATGACATGCCGATGTTTAAACATGCTTTTAAGATATTTCATTTCAGGATTTAGTCCTCTTTCCTAATCAAGAATTAATCAATGTTCAAGGTCAAGAAGTGTTGATGGATTAAAGCTACCCAAGAAATTGTGTTGTAATAAGAGTCACTTATGTAAGGGTAAGAGAGTATAGTACTAAGGCAACAGTAAGCAGGACTGTTTAAGCAGGACTGTTGTTTAACAACGGTCTGCTTTCTAAGGCAACAGTAAGCTAGACTGTTGCTTTAACTCGTGTCACTTGGAAGAAGTCTTCAATTCAAAAATACTCAAACTTTCAAATACAAATCTCTATTTGTGAAATTTACATTTCTGAGATTTTGAAAATAATGAAAGGTTTTCAAGAAAAGAATATGCCATTTGAATATCCTAAAAGACTTTCACCAAAATAGTAAAAAGACTTTCCCTTATTTTATGAAAGCAAAACTTGTTTCTTTCCAAAATGGTCTTTCAAGGGTTGTCCTCTTTTGCTTGGTTCACATGTTATATTTCTGAAACCAAACCTTCTTTGGGTGCCTTACAAACCTTCTTTTCTTATTTTACCTTTTAAAGGTTTACCATTTGTGTGCAAGCTTTGAGTGGTCAAACTTCTTGTCACATGTTAAAGAGTTTGACCTCTAAAACCCTAATTTCTAAGGCTCTTGCGGTCTTGTTGCAGCAGGAGCTAAGGGAATTGGTTGTTAACAGGGTTTCTGATCAAACGGAATTTGAGGCAAATTCTTTTGAAGAACGAGGGTTTGAAACAGGAGTTGAATATGGGTATGTTGTTTTGGCAACCAAGCCAAGAAGTAAACTCCCTAAGCAAAGAATATCAATGCACATCACTCTGTTTCGAATTCAGAACTATGGTCATGTTGTTTGCTTCATATCTGGAGTTATACATGCGAGAAAATTACGTTCTTTACATGGATAAAATCTTGAAGAAGTCTATCTTCCAATGGCTTTGGAATCAACAAGTTTTACCGAGGGGATTTTTCCCAAGAAGCCTTCAAAGACTGTCACGCGTGAATGCTATACCATTTCTGAAACTGACCTGTCAGTACTAACCAGATCATATATCCCAAACCACGAAATACCTTGGGGTAATTCTTTTTGGAGGTGGTAGCTAACTCAATTATCTTTCTTTTGGTATATGGCTCACACATTGGTTCAACCTTAGCAGAGAGATATGAAGCCTCAAAGTTCCTGCTGGAACACGGCTGAATGCTGATCATTCTAGGCCTGACCTGCTAGTACTCAAGCGATCATATCTCGAGATGCAGCTAATGTTTTCAAGTGATTCTTGTTTGAGGTGAAAGCTAACTCGTTTAGCTTTCATTTGGTACCTATGGGGCATTCTAATTCATCCTAAGGAGCGAGATATAGAATCTGCAAGATAGGTCTGATTCCAGAATGCTTTTGGAACGGCCTGACTGACACTTGTATGCAACAAGGGCTTTCCAGACTATCTTGTAAGCCTTAAGGTGCACATTCAAGGATGGTAAATGATCATATGATGACCCTTAGAAGGTATGAATCAAAGGCTAGGCGAAAGAAGGCCTTTTTGAAGTGATAAATGCAACCAACATAACCTGAGCATGTGAAAGCGACATCATAGTGGTCCTGTTTTTGGACTGTTGCTCTTTCTTCTACTATTACAGCTGCACCTGTCCTTGACCTCGACAAATACTGAATCCTACACCTCATTTCAGAAACCTTGAGCTGCCAAATGAAGCTCACCAACTCTCATACACTTGAGGACAAAAGGGGAGGCCTTAAAACAACCAATGACATCTCACCTTGCTCTCCAAGTTTTATTTTGGTTTATTTCATATTAAAAGCATTGTACTATTTTAATTCTTAGCCCTTGGATGATGCTAGGTCATCCTTTGATGACACTTCTATCCTTAAGATTTCTTACTTATGTTTGCCTATATAAAGGCCTCATTCTCGATTGTAAAAGACAGACTTTTGAATAAATGAAAAAACCTTGCTTTGTGCAAAAACCCGTCTTCCTTCGTGGAGCTTACTACCTTTGTGGAGTAACCTTAATCTCGACCTGTGTGGCTAGATTAAGTAGGAAGATTAAGTCTTTCATATCTTTACATTTACTTGTTCATTAAAATCAGAAAATCCGTCTCACAAAAACAATCTTTCTCCTTGTTTGTTTATTGTTCTTATGGACAAAAACTTCAGTTTTTATTGTTCATATTTATTCTGAATTTAATCCACTCAAATCTTCGTAAGTTGCAAAATATATGCTCCACTTGCCTCTCTATAAAAGGAGCACTCCTCTCATTCATTTATCAAGACTTTCCTGAGAATTTCAAAGTGTTTTGCAAATTTGTTTTTAAGAACTCAAAGCTTTTTACTTCCTTTGCAAAATAATTCTAAGTCTTTCAGTGGCAACAGTCTTCACTACCGTTGCCTTAAGTATTGCATTCTCTTGTCTAGAATCGTTTGATCTATAAGTTGTCCTTATCAATTCTTTCATAGAATCAGTTTGAGGAAACTTGATCTTGTAAACATTCTAGTTAGAGTCTTAAGTTTCTAGACGGAGTAGTCTTGAAACTTGTGTCGCAACCGGAGTAGGTTGTTGGTCCTTTTATTGTAAGTGTCTAAGTAGTTGGAGTAGATCACTTAAACTTATTAATAAAAGAAGATTGGACGTAGGCCCTTAGAGTGTTGGCCGAACCAATTCAAAAGCATCGTGTTAATCTTTGTTACTTTAATTTCCGCTGCATTTATATTACTCGATTGTTCACTCACGTTTTATTTAACAACAGTCGCTGATACTGTTGCTTTTTGGTCAGTAGCCTTCTCTTATAAGCTAAGACATACAAGCAACAGTCAGATTAACCGTTGTCTTACGCAATCTTCTTAAACATCGTGATACACTCTTAATGAATCAATATTACTTGATGTATCCATTTGTTCTTCACATTATCAATCAACTTGCTTTAATTCAATAAAGACTAAGTTGAATTTTTTAAAATAGTACCTAATTCACCCCTCCACTCTTAGGTACTTGAATCCTAAACTCTTCAAATTATAGGGAGTGTATAATGACGTCATGTAACGGACGTAGCTTAAAGTTTCTCGTAATATAAGGGAAACAGGGAAATCAAACTTGCGGACATTAATATCTATAGTTAAAGAATTTACTCAGGGATATGAAGTTTTCGCTATGTAAATCATGCTTAAAAATACCTAACAAAAGCTAATCAATAAATCAACCTTGACAATGTAGCTAGTTCTTGACAAATCTATCGACTAAACTCACTCTACCACTTTGCTTTTTCACGTTCATCAACGCGTGTTTTACGCGGTAAATATCGTTAGCTACGTATTTGCAAAAATTATAAAAGTTAGATATTTTTAATGTACTCGTAAAGACGAATCAAATAAGATCTCACATGAATATATTTTCACTTATGTATTGAGAGAAATTCGAGATTGAATGTGCACTTGTAAATAGTGTAGAAAATAAAAATAGGTAGAGTGGAGTTGAATGGAGGAAGTAATAAAAGTCAATATTTTGCGCAAAAGAAATTACTACCTCCAAATCAACATATTCTTTACACTTTTATTCACTTGAGAGGAGTATTTTAATAATACGTAAAGAATCTGTTGAGTCAGAACTCGGAAGAAGTAATATTAATTTCCTAGCTAATTAAGGCAAGGCTCACTGCAGCAATCAGTAAAATCACTGATTGGGTCGATTAATAGACGAAGGATTAATCAATTTGCAGTTGTGTACCACTTCATAATTTTGACTATGTTTACAACTATCTTATGTTCACAAATGTCAGCTTCATTGACTGGTAAGAAGCTTTTTTGTTTGAATTTTCTTTCTCTGATGTTTGATGATTTAACTTCATATTTGTTCTAGCTTTAGTCATTTTATATTTGCCTTAGTTCATAATCATAACTGTTTTTTTTTTCTGGTGTAAACCGGGGTGTCCACCGTCGACAAATCCCCTCGCCGCACGTGCTCTCACGAAGAGGTAAACGGCTGGCCAAAGAATTTGCTCCATTCCCATAGGGAGGGATCGAACCTCTGACCTCATGGTTAAGGGATGAGGTGAGCAACCACCACACCAAACACATTTGGTTTCATAATCATAACTGTTAAAGGGACGTATCTATCTCGTATCTATCTGACAATCTATGTCAAATATAAAATGACTCATTTCCATAATTTTGAAAGTCAACATTACATGTATTTTGTAGCTTGTCGCCCTCCAAGGCTTTGATATTCTTATAGCATTCATGACGATAAATCAAATAAGATCTCACATGACTATATTTGGTTTTATAGATTAAGAATAATATCGAAGATTCCCTACGACTATGAATAGTGTCAAGATTCTCAATGTTACCATTGGTGTAATATGAAAGGAGTACATATTAGGGTTTGGTTAATTTCGTCGTTCGATTAGAATAATTATTGATGGAATTGGGATAACACTCTCAAACTAGTGCAATCAAACACAATTTTTGCCCTTTGTTTTGTCAATCAAACATGGCAGGCGTCTTTCTAAATATTGGAACAAGATCCATCTCGTAGAGGTAAACTATGCAAATTGGTCTTATTACCCAATTTGCATAATTAGTACACTGCACAGACGAGTCTCCGGTGGTTGGTGAGGCGGTTGTCGGAAGGGGAGGGGTCGGTTGGGTGGTGAATGCAGTACGTAGTTTTGTCTTTCTTTTCCATTGTTTCTTGCGTAGTACATGTGGAAATAAGAGGGGTAATTTGGTCAAGAATGTACTGCATTAAGTAAAATGTGTACTGCGAAAATCACCACCCTAAAATTTTTGTCAATTTTTTACAGGTTTATTGCTGATTCAAGAAACAATTCATGAATCCTATAGTTCAAACCCATACAAAAAAAGGTCAAGTAATTGAATTTTCATGAACCCATGTGATAAAACATTGTATTTGACTTAAAACAACAATAAATGTAGCTACACAAACACAAATTTTGGTGGGTTTTTTTTTTCTTCTCATTCTTGCCAAATATTCAATAGCAGAACACTCATTTTACACTGAATTCAGACAAGAAACTGGATTCGATTGGCTGATTAATTTTTCAATTGGTCTCCCTTGTGACGGGTCACCATTAGGGTTAGTATGTTTGGAACTTTGAATGAATTGGGGGAAAGATTAGGATTAGACTAGTTATTTGGGCGATGGGTGGATTTGTGTAATTAAATGAGGGTTATGTGGGAAATTTGCGTAAATCGTCACTTAACAAGTCGAGAAATAAGAAAAACGATACTCGGGATAAAAATACGGTGGTGATTGGGGGAGTATACGGTGAAGTTTGGGGGTTATTTGTAAAAACATAAATATGTGGTGGTAATTTGTAAAAATACGCAAATACGTGGTGGTTATTTGTAATTTTTCCTAAATAAAAATGTGAAAATAAATATTATGACATATTGTAAATGAAATATTTTATATAATTAGTTGATTAAATTTTTATTTTCATGACTTTATATGTTAAAATTGTTATTTAAAGTATTGGATTTTACATATTTCAACTTTAACTCGGTTTTAAACCCATACCGCTTACAATTGAAACAAAGGTATGACCGTATGAGGAATGGAGTTCCAAACTCATACCACTCAGCTATAATTCCTGATTCCAAAGCCCATACTCATGCGCGAAACAAAAGCGCTCTTATACTTGTGAAAATCCCTTCGACAGTTCCCCCGATCATTTTACGGTTTTACCCCAATCATTTACAATTCTGAACTTTTTCCTCATCCAATTTTTCTGGGATTCACAAATTTCAATCATCAATTGCAAATGAAGGAACTTGTGAGAATCTGATTATTTATATGATTCAATTCTGAATTATTATACTTCTTTAATTCTGTGTAATTAGTTATTTATGAAATCATCGTCGTCGTCTTCGTCGTCAATGAAGCTGTTGAACAACCTAAGATATACAAGCTTAATATTAGGGATTTCAAATTTAGGTGTAATTATTCTGGGTTTAATTCTTATTGTTTTTGGTTACCTCAAATCATGCACTCGTCCCCAACTTGTGCCTTTCTATTTACTTATAATTGCTTCTGCTATTCGCATTTTCGCCATGATTCGTTGCGCTATTGCTCAACAAGCTGCTGCTATTGCTCGATGCTGGGGTTAGCTACTTAGCTCTAATAGTCTGATCTTAATTTCCAGTTTAGTGACTTGTTTCTATCTGTTAATCAAGTTATTTTTATTTGCATCTGTATTTTTTATACAACACATGTAAACATTTACTTAAATCAAAGCTTGTTTTATAGATGGAACAGATTATAATCCACATTTTTGTTGTACGTTCCGACTGCATAACATGGTACTCCACAGTAAAATTTTGGCCGTGGCATCGATTCACAGCAGAGTCGGTATCAGGCAAAGTTTAAAAGGTTATTTTGATGGCTGCAAATTAATCAGTTTGATGTAAAAGTGGAGAGAAATAACCGAAGTACTCCCACCGTCTAAATCATTTGTTTATATTTGATTAAAATATCTTCCACAAAAAATTTGAAAGGTAAACAAGTGATTAAGACGGAAGGAGTACATCTTGAATTTCCCGAGCTGGATAAATTTAGAGCCTAGCAGGTGTGATTATTTACCTGTAGGCCATTAAAATGTCAGTGAATGAGACAACTCATAATTTCTGCAATAAACAAAACAGCAGAAAATTGTCCATAACAGGAATCAAAACATGAAGAATATTACCAAACTCAGAAAATCACAGATCACAGGTATATAATGTCTCATGCCAAAATGCTAAACTGAATAATGCTCTGCATCAGGATATTGATCAAGAAACAAAATCCGATATTCCATATTATACAAACAAGCCATTCGAACGGTTATTGATTTAGATGTAAAGTAACATTATAGTTGCATATTTTTATGAAAACATTACAAAGCTAGACTGACTACAAGCCAAACCGAAACAAGATAGAAGAGGATATTGATAGTGCTATCACGCTAAGTATCGCCTTTGAATTCGGACCAACATGAGAGTAACCACCACGTAAAGCTTGTCATAAGCATGAATCCAGGCACGAAAATAGGCAATCCTCCAGGATCTTTTCAACACCAGCACACCACAAAACGCCCAAAAGCCGGTTATAAAACCCAGTGCAATACTGATGTATAACCCTAGATCAAATGCATTGTCTTTGCGTTTATGATCAATTTCATTTATGCTAGATCCTTTTCCGTCTCCATCACCAGGACACTTATTTGGAAGTGGTTCGCCACAAAGTCCAGGATTCCCTGCAAATGCAGCAGCATCGAATCCTTGAATCTGAGTTCCTGTTGGAATTCTTCCTGAAAAGTTGTTGTTTGCCAGGCTCAAAGTCCCTAAGAAATTCAAGTCTGCAATGGTTGAAGGGATCGCTCCAGAAAGATGGTTATTCGAGAAATCCAGGGACTCGAGAGACTTCAAGCTTCCTATCTTGGAAGTGATTGACCCACTAAGATTGTTTCCTGAAAAGTTCAGGGAAATCAACCCTGTCAGGCATGAAATTTCACCTGGAATGCTCCCTCTTAAATCATTGCCAGAAAGATCCAAGCTTTTAACAAGTTCCAGATGATTAGCATAATTGTACAAGTATCCTTTCAGTACAAGGGAGATATAATCTTTGTATGGAGCGCTGATGGTTGAAAATGTCCCATTAGAATCATACATAACAACAGGAAGGCTCTTTTTCTGTGTCATTGCTTGAAGCATGCATAAGCATTGTGGTATGACACCAGAGACACTATTCATAGATAAATCAAGAATTTGGATAGAGGGATTGCAGAGTTGTGGAGGTATGCTTCCAGAGAGAGAATTGTTTCGAAGACTGAGAACAGCCAGATTTTTTAGTGTATGCCCCAAACATCCCGGTATCTCTCCGTACAACAAGTTGTCTCCAAGATCTAAATATGACAAATAAGTTAAGCTACACAGTGACAAAGGTAGCTTCCCAGAAAACTTGTTATTTCTCAAATGCAAACTCTGTAAATAAGATAGATTAGCCAGTGAGCTAGGAATCTGTCCCGAAAAGCTGTTATTTGATAAATCCAAAACAGAAATAGGCCCAACCTCAGACCAGCAATCAGGAAGCTCGAATGACAAGTTGTAATGTGAGAGGTCGATACCGATACCGAACTGAAAGTAAGTTTGACATAGAAAAGAAACGGGACCAAAGAAGCCATTTCTTGAGAGATTCAAATATCCTGCCTTACTGAAAAAAAATGGGATGGTTCCTTCAAGAAAGTTACAGCTCAAGTCTATGGCAGGATTCATGTCAAACACAATTGGGAAATCTGTAGGCAATTCACCGTGAAGTCGATTATGGGAGAGAATGATAAAAGTAGCAGTTGAAGAAAGGTTCCAGAACCAAAACGGAATTGTGTCTGAAATCCCAGTATTTGACAAATCCAACTTAGAATAGTCAGTTTGCGTTCTAAGCCATCCTGGAAACCGAGAACCTAAGCCACAAGAAGCAAGACCTATAACGTCCAAATGAAATGGAGGAGCCCAACTAGAGCCCACATTCAAGGTCAATGAGTTAAAGGAGATATCAAAGTAACGTAAGCTAGACAGATTTGCGAGATGGCTAATACTAAGATTGCCTTCTAATGAGTTGGAAGAAATATCCAAGTGTCTGAGCAACGAAAGCTGACCTAGGCTGGGATGCACGCTACCATTCAATCTGTTGTTTTGAAGTTGCAACACTTTCAAAGACCGAAAAACAGAAAGATCTGGAATAGGTCCAGTTAGTTGATTGTTGTGCACATCAAATATGGAGAGACTTAAAGGTCTCTTAAAAGAAGAGGGAAGTGAACCATTCAGCCTGTTTGAGTGGACACTAAGTTTACTAAGGCGGAAAAACAAAGTGAAATCGGGTAGTGAGCCACTGAAAAGGTTCCTGTGCATGGAGAGGGTTGTAAGTGACTCATTTGCACATGCCAAGGACCGGAAGATGCTAGAAAGATCACCCTGAAGGTGATGATTTCTGGACACATCCAAACTACGTAAGCCGCAACAACCACCCAAAGAACTGGGAAGCCGACCCTCTAGTCTATTATGAGAAAGGTCAAGATGTGCAAGTGAATGCATTTCTCTGAATCTATTTGGAATTGAGCCTTTAAAGTGATTGTTAGATATGAACAAGCTGATCAGAGAGCTATGATTGAAAATCCAAGACCAACTAGGCGAAGATTCAAGATAGTTGTACGAAAGATCAAGGTACGCAAGTGACTTGGAAGAATTAGCATTGAGTTGAGAGTGACGTATAACATTAGGGAGACTGCATGCACTCAAGTCCAGATGCTCAAGGTGAGGTAGGTTGCTCACAACCTGGAGCCAATCTGTGGCTTTACTGAGACTAACACTATTGAGAACTAGGCGCTTTAATGAAGTGAGACGTGAAAGCATGCTAAGTGAACTTGCGTACATTGAGTTGGAAAGGGTTACCTCAAGTGTTTCCAGTCTTGTAAGGTTTCCAAGTTCTTGAGGAATCGCCATTCCTTGAAACTCGAAATAGTCGAGAAAAAGATGTCTTAAATTGGTGAAAGATCGAATGAAACTTGGGAATCCTTTAGTGAAAGATCACTACATTCAAGTCCAGCACCAGGCTAGCCAAGTTATCTACCGAAAGCGGTGAAGGTTCTCGTAAGACCAGAGATGCGTCATCACATAAATTAGAGGCGAATATCGTCAGAGATGGATCAAGGCCAATTATTCTGCCAGTGAGCTTACTGCATGAAATGCCAGGCCAGTTGCAGCAGTCAAGGAAAAGGGAGTAATTGTAGCGTCTCGTGCACTCTGGAAGCATTTCGAGAAGAAACTTTCTATCATTCTCATTACACCCTGTCATGTTAAGCTTTGAGCTAAAACATGGGTTAGTTGAGAAATGCAGGAGCATTCCAACCAGAAAGAGCAAGCAAAAATACTGCCTGCCATGAATAGAAGGGATTTCTAGCATTTTTAGGGAAATATTGTATAAGTTATCTGAGAGATTATTTGCAACAAGTGTTCTTAAGGGCACTCGACATTTATAAGCAGAGCAATCAGATTAGCAAATTAATAGAAAAAATGAAGAAGAAACAAACAACCATCAACTTGGAAAGATGAGCAAATAACAGCTACAATCAGACAATCAGTTGAAGTGTAGAAAGGAGTGAAAATTCTGTTATCCCCACCAGCAGTTGACTGACTTGGCTCATGATTTCGAAAGGCCATGGCACTGAATGGCACTAGTGTAAGAGAATTGGTCTACTAATCACCCCCTTTCATACGTTGCACTTGAAACATCCACACAATCCCGCCGCATCATCTTCCCATAGGGTCCAAGTCAATGTCAAAGTCTACTGTTTAGTTAAATGTCTAGCTATGTTAATCATGCTTAAAAATACCTAACAAAAGCTAATCAATAAATCAACCTTGACAATGTCAGAAGCTAGTTCTTGACAAATCTATAGACTAAACTACAAAAAAATTAGGCCGAATTCTAGGCAGTAGAATTTTAGGCGGAAAAATATATAACTTCGTCTAATCTTTTAGTAGATAGGGGATTAAGGTAGCAATGTCAGGTCAAGGTCAAGGTCAAGGCTTAAGAGCATAATAAAAGACAACATTTTGCGCAAAAGAAATTACTACCTCCAAATCAACATATTCTTTACACTTTTATTCACTTGAGAGGAGTATTTTAATAATACGTAAAGAATCTGTTAAGTCAGAACTCGGAAGAAGTAATATTAATTTCCTAGCTAATTAAGGCAAGGCTCACTGCAAAGAATCAAGTAAAATCACTGATTGGGTCGATTAATAGACGAAGGATTAATCAATTAAACAGGCAATTAACTAAAGAAAAAGTAATGGAAGACTAAGATTTTGGGGAAAATGTGGAGTACCTTAAGCTTAGCTACATCATCACCGGAACAATAGTTTGTTTCTTCACCCTTCCAGAAAGCTACTCCGGCTATTAAGAGAGAATGAGTTACCGTGACTGGCCTGTAGAGTCGAGCACGAGTCGGATTAGTTTGGATTGGATAGATCAAGTCCAGTTATTTCGGATACGGATCAGTTAGAACCATGTTTTTTTTTTTTTTATTAGGTAAGAAAACTAGGTTGATCCTCTAGGGTAAGACCAACCTATCTCATCTTTTCGAATGGGGGAGGTAAGTTGAAGCCACCGGCTATCAAACCACCTCGAAAGAGTTGAACATGAATATATTTGACGAAGGGAGTATATATTATGGATTTCAAAAGAAATTACTTAAATATTGCAAAATGTAACCTACAATTATAGATTTGCAAAATATGAGAGTAACAAATTTTGATAACATTAATAGTACAATGCCTAATTTCATGATCAAGTCTCAAACCGAGATATAATAAGGAATTGCAAAAGATATGTTGCGGACTGGAAATTAAGCAGTTTGATGTAAAAGTGGAGAGAAATAACCAAAGTACTCCTTTCATCGCAATCATGTATTTATATTTGATTAAAATATCTCTCACGGATAATAAAAAGGTGAATAAATGATCAAGACACAGATTTCATCTTAAATTTCCCGAGTTCGATAAATTTAGAGCCTAGCAATACATAATTTCAGCAGTAAACAAAACAGCATAAAATTGTCCATGGGGACAGGAATCAAAAACATGAAGAATATTACCCAGCTTGGCAAAAACATGTAAAATGGTAACTGAATAATGCTCTGCATCAGGATATAGATCAAGAAACAAAATCCGATATTCCAAATTATGAAAACAAGCCGTTCGAACGTGTTTATTGATTTAGATGTAAAGTAACATTATAGTTGCATATTTTCATGAAAACATTACAACGCTAGACCGACTACAAGCCAAAAGCGAAACAAGATAGAAGCGGATACTGATAGTGCTATCACGCTAAGTATCGTCTTCGAATTCGGACCAACATGAGAGAAACCAGCACGTAAAGCTTGTCATAAGCATGAATCCAGGCACGAAAATAGGCAATCCTCCAGGATCTTTTTACCACCAGCACGCCACAAAACGCCCAAAAGCCGGTTATAAAACCCAGTGCAATACTGATGTATAACCCTAGATCAAATGCATTGTCTTTGCGTTTATGATGAATTTCATTTATGCTAGATCCTTTTCCGTCTCCATCACCAGAACACTTATTTGGAAGTGGTTCACCACAAAGCCAAGGATTCCCAGCAAATGCAGAAGCATTGAAACCTTGAATCTGAGTTCCTGCCGGAATACTTCCTGAAAAGTTATTGTTTGCCAAGCTCAAGGTCCCTAAGAAATTCAAGTCTGAAATGGTTGACGGGATATTTCCAGAAAGATGATTATTCGATAAATCCAAGGACTCTAAAGACTTCAAGCTACCTATCTTGGAAGTGACAGACCCAGTTAAATTATTTCCTGAAAAGTTCAGAGAAATCAATCCTGTCAGACATGAAATTTCACCCGGAATCCCCTCTCCTAAATTGTTGCCGGAAAGATCCAAGCTTTTAACAAGTTCCAGATGATTAGCATCATTGTACAAGTATCCTTTCAGTACAAGGGAGATATAATCTTTGTATGGAGCGCCGATGGTTGAAAATGTCCCAATAGAATCATCATACATAACAATAGGAAGGCTCATTTTCTCTGTCATTGCTTGAAGCTTGCATAAGCATTTTGGTATGACACCAGAGATATTATTCATAGATAAATCAAGAATTTGAATAGAGGGATGGCAGATTTCTGGAGGTATGCTTCCTGAGATGGAGTTGTGTCGAAGACTGAGAACAGTCAGATTGTTTAGCATACGCCCCAAGCATCGCGGTATCTCTCCAGAAAATAAGTTGTCTCCAAGATCTAAAAATGACAACAAAGTTAACTTACACAAGGACAGAGGTAGCTTCCCTGAAAACTTATTATGTCCCAAATGCAAACTCCGCAAGTAAGATAGATTAGCCAATGAGCTAGGAAGCTGTCCCGAAAAGATGTTATTTGATAAATCCAAAACAGAAATAGGCCCAACCTCAGACCAGCAATCAGGAAGCTCGCCTGAGAAGTTGTTATGTGAGAGGTCGATACCGAACTGAAAGGAAGGTTGACATAGAAAAGAAACGGGACCAGAGAAGCCATTTCTTGAGAGATTCAAATATCCTGCATTACTGAAAAAAGATGGGATGGTTCCTTCAAGAAAGTTAAAGCTCAAGTCTATGGAAGGAAACATGTAAAAAAAAAATGGGAAATCAGTAGGCAATTCACCGTGAAGTCGATTATGGGAGAGAATGATAGAAGTAGCACCGGAGGAAAGGTTCCAGAACCAAAACGGAATTGTGTCTGAAATCCCGGTATTTGACAAATCCAACCTAGAATAGTTAGTTTGCGTTCTAAGCCATCCTGGAAACCGAGAACCTAAGCCACAAGAAGCAAGACCTATAGCGTCCAAATGAAATGGAGGAGCCCAACTAGAGCCCACGTCCAAGGTCAATGAGTTAAAGGAAATATCAAAGTAACGTAAGCTAGACAGATTTGCGAGATGGCTAATACTAAGATTGCCTTCTAAAGAGTTCGAAGAAATATCCAAGTGTCTGAGCATCGAAAGCTGACCTAGGTTGGGATGTACGCTACCATTAAATCTGTTGTTTTGAAGTTGCAACACTTTCAAAGACCGAAAAACAGAAAGATCAGGAATAGGTCCAGTTAGTTGATTGTTGTGCACGTCAAAGATAATGAGACTTAAAGGTCTCTTAAAAGAAGAGGGAAGTGAACCATTCAGCCTGTTTGAGTGGACACTAAGTTTACTAAGGCGGAAAAACAAAGTGAAATCGGGTAGTGAGCCACTGAAAAGGTTCCTGTGCATGGAGAGGGTTGTAAGTGACTCTTTTGCACATGCCAAGGACCGGAAGATGCTAGAAAGATCACCCTGAAGGTGATGATTTTGGGACACATCCAAACTACGTAAGCCGCAACAACCACCCAAAGAACTGGGAAGCCGACCCTCTAGTCTATTATGAGAAAGGTCAAGATGTGAAAGAGAACGCATTCCACTGAATCTATTTGGAATTGAGCCATTTAACTTATTATTAGACAGGAACAGGCTGATTAGAGAGCTATGATTGAAAATCCAAGACCAAGTAGGCGAAGATTCAAGATTGTTGTATGAAAGATCAAGGTACGCAAGTGACTTGGAGGAATTAATATTGAGTTGAGAGTGACGTATAACATTAGGGAGAAAGCATTGACCCAAGTCTAGGTGCTCAAGGCAAGGTAGGCTGCTCACAACATGTAGCCAATCTGTGGCTTTACTGAGATTAACACTATTGAGAACTAGGCGCTTTAATGAAGTGAGACGTGAAAGCATGCTAAGTGAACTTGTGTACATTGAGTTGTAAAGGGTTACCTCAAGTGTTTCCAGTCTTGTAAGATTTCTGAGTTCTTGAGGAATCACCCTTCCTGGGTCATCATAAGAGAAGAGATAAAGATGTCTTAAATTGGTGAAAGATCGAATGAAACTTGGGAGTCCTTTAGTGAAAGAAACTACATCCAAGTCCAGCAGCAGGCTAGCCAAGTTATCTACCGAAAGCGGTGAAGGTTCTCGTAAGACCAGAGATAATGCGTCATCACATAAATTAGATTCGAATTTCAGAGACAGATCAAGGCCGATTATTCTGCCAGTGAGGTTACTGCATGAAATGCCAGGCCAGTTGCAGCAGTCAAGGAAAAGGGAGTAATTGTAGTGTCTCATGCACTCTGGAAGCATTTCGAGAAGAAACTTTCTATCATTCTCATTACACCCTGTCGTGTTAAGCTTTGAGCTAAAACAAGGGTTAGTTGCGCAATGCAGGAGCATTCCAACCAGAAAGAGCAAGCAAAAATACTGCCTTCCATGAATATAAGGGATTTCCAGCATTTTCTAAGGAAATATAATAATATATAAGTATTCTGAGAGATGATTATTTGCAATAGGTGTTCTTAAGGCCATTTATAAAAAAAATGAAGAAGAAACAAACAGCCACCAACTTGGAAAGATGAACAGTTAAGAGATAAAAAAATCAGTGAAGTGCAGTTGACTGACTTCACCCATCATTTCAAAAGGCCATGGCACTGAACGGCACTACCGCACTAATGTAAGACACATTTTTTTCTACTCAATCAACCCCCCTGGCCCCTTCCATACGTTGCAGTTGAAACATCCACCCAATCCCGCCGCGTCATCTTCTCAAAAGGTCAAAGTCAATTATCCAACACAAGTTTG
This sequence comes from Silene latifolia, assembly GCF_048544455.1. Lineage (NCBI taxonomy): Eukaryota > Viridiplantae > Streptophyta > Magnoliopsida > Caryophyllales > Caryophyllaceae > Silene > Silene latifolia. Next base: position 9,969,175 of record NC_133530.1, on the reverse strand, counting down.
GTTCAATGTCACAAGATGTTACATGTACATTCACTAAAAGGTTACAATGTACATTCATTGGATTAGCTATGGACAATGGGGACTAATATCTTTATTAAATATGTTAGTACATGAAAGGATGGATTTGATTTGGAAAATAACACATAACAATCTCACAAAATATAATCACACAAGGTGACCTGACAAATAAAAATACAGTCGGGGGGGTTTGAGGGTGAGTGGCAGTATAACGGGTGTTTTTATACAATATACTCGTAACTAGGGGCGGATCAGCTACTGGCTGTATGGGCTACAGCCCAACCCATTTTCAGAGTTAAAAATTTATAGTTCATTAGACATTCAGCAAAATGGAGTAGTATAGTTGGTAAAATGTGCTGCCATAAGGTTGTCACTGGTTGTGGGATAGGATGTTAGGCGCTAGTTCGATACCTATAATACTCAATTTTTGCTTATTTTTGTCCTTTCAAAACTCTTTGTATTTAACTTGTGTTTTTCAAAGCTTTATGCACTAACACTGTTCACATTTTCCTATTTTTTTTGTTGCTACATTAATTAAATCGTAACAATATGGTCTTTGTAAATAAAGATAATGATAAATACTTGCATCACTAAGTTGAATTCCAAAAAAGTTAGTATTAGTCATTTTGACAATTAAAAAAACACGAGTATTCCGTATTTCAAAAAGGTAGGCGGGATCGTAAGATAAGATGGTTTGTTAATTTAATTTACTAAGCAACTATTAACAAAATTGTCGGTAGCATTGAAAAATATTTTTATACGAGTAAATACTTTATAAAAATTTGCTCGGATATTTTTATAAGAAAAAATTAGTATCCTATAATTCTAATTAAAGTGGTTTAGGCTACAACAATAAACTAGGTGGAGTTTACATACATACAACCATATAACTTTGCATGACAACTGACCACCAACTTCGACCTAGCCCTACATATTTTTAATTCCCGGATCCGCCCCTGCTCGTACACTAATCAATAAATCAACCTTGACAATATCAGAAGCTAGTACTTCAAGTCCAAACTTACAAAATTCTACTCCCTCCAGACGTGATACCTTCATCTTAAGGGAAACTAATATTGCTCTATGCTTAAAAGCATAATAAAAGTCAACAATTTGCGCAAACTGCCGCAATCAGTAAAATCGCCTGAATTGGGTCGATTAATAGACGAAGGATAAATCAATTAAACAGGCAATTAACAGAAGAAAAAGTAATGAGAGTAACTGAGTACCTTAAGCTTAATTAGCTACTTCATCACCGGAAGAATAGTTTATTTCTTCACCCTTCGAGAAAGCTACTCCGGCTATTAAGAGATAATGAGTTACCGGTGACGGGCCTGTAGAGTCGAGCACGAGTCAGATTAGTTTGGATTGGATCGATTAAGTCCAATTATTCCCTTCGTCACAATCACTTATATATCTTTAATTAAAATACTCCTTCCAAAGGATACAAAACGTAGGTAAATAAATAAATACGACGAAGGAAGTATATATTATGGATTTCAAAAGAAATTACTTAAATATTACAAAATGTAAACTACAATTATAGATTTGCAAAATATGAGACTAACAAATTTTGATGGCATTAATAGTACAATGCTTAATTTCATGATCAAGTCTCAAACAGAGATATAATAAGGAATTACAAGAGATATGTTGCGGACTGTAAATTAATCAGTTTGATGTAAAAGTGGAGAGAAATAACCAAAGTACTCCTTTCATCTCAATCACGTATTTATATTTGATTAAAATATCTCTCACAAAGAATAAAAACGTAAACAAATGATCAAGGAAGTTCATCTTAAATTTCCCGAGCTGGATAAATTTAGAGCCTAGCATGCAAGTGTGATTATTTACCTGCAGAAGTAAAGTAAACAAAACAGCAGAAAATACTGAATAATGCTCGGCAAATGACAGATCACACTATCACAGGTATAATATCTCATGCCAAAATGCTAACTGAATAATGCTCTGCATCAGGATATAGACCAAATAACAAAACACAAAATCCCAAGAAGCCTTTCGAAAGTTTATTGATTTAGATGTAAAGTAACATTATAGTTACATATTTTCATGAAAACATTACAAAGCTAGACCGCCTACAAGCCAAAAGCGAAAATAGATAGATGCGGATATTGATAGTGCTATCACGCTAAGTGATGCCTTCGAGTTCGGACCAACATGAGAGTAACCAGCACGTAAAGCTTATCATAAGCGTGAATCCAGGCACGAAAGTAGGCAACCCTCCAGGATCTCTTTAAAACCAGCACAGTTGCACACCACAAAACGCCCAAAAGCCTGTTATAAAACCCAGTGCAATACTGATGTATAACCCTAGATCAAATGCATGGTGTTTGGGATTCTGATGATCTACATTTATGCTAGACCCTTTCCCGTCTCCATCATCCGGACACTTATTCGGAAGTGATTCACCACATAGCCAAGGATTCCCAGCAAATGCAGAGGAGTTGATGACCAACTTAGTTACCGTAAATGTTTGACTACGAAAAGTGGTGGAGCTAGGGGCAAACAGGACAGTTTAGTCCCTGAATAACGAAAAATTTAGTACTTTCAGTCAAAAAAAATCAGAATGTTTCTCTGCTTTAACATTACAAATTCTGTTCCCCTGAAAATTTTCACCTTCTAACGACAAAATTTGGATATGCCAATAATCACGAAGTTTACTATATCCGTATATTCAAGGATCCAGCCTTAGACCTCTACGCAACGCCACTACTTGACTGACTTCATTCATCATTTCAAATAAGGCCATGGTGTAAGAGACTTGGTCTACTTAATCCCCCCTTTCATACGTTGCACTTGGAACAACAACAACACAATCCCGCCACATCATCTTCCCAAAAGGTTAAAGTCAAGGTCAAAGTCCACGATGTAATTAAATGTCATTGCTACCCAACAAAGCTAATTTGTGATCAATAAACTTATAAACTAAGGATGGCGATACGGCGCCACCGGGTGGCACCGAATCTCGGCGCCACCATAATTAAAGAAAAAGAAAAAGAAAAAAATAAAATATTAATTTTCGTTTTTGCGCCAAAATTTTAAGGGTAGATGCGTAATTTTATATGTATTCATATTTATTCAATTAAAATTACTTCACCATACTAAATTTTATCAAAATTTTAACATCAAAGCAATTTATTTAATATTAGCCTAATTTATACGGGTACTAAATTCATCGGTCATTACGTTTCTTCATCGTTGTATTGTGTTCATCATCTACTTTACATCTCCCGAAAGACGAGTCAAAGTAGAATGGACACTAGCTTGACCTTGACAAATCAATTTACAAAAATTTTTGCGGATGTGGTTCGTTGTTTATTATCTTATCAATTCACTACCATGTAACCATGTTGCCTTCTTCACTAAACAATCGTGACTTCATTACATCACCATGGCCATGGCTGAAACCACAATTACCACCACCAAGGTCACCCGCACAAGAACTCTGCCTAGAAACGTGTACGTGGCACTACCAAATACTCTGTCTAGAAACGTATAGCACCACCAAATTAAAGCTCTGTGTACTATCATTTCCATACTAGCTAGTAGCTAGCAACATGCCTAGGTGTTCCTTGAACAAACGTGTTGGTTGTTGTAACTTCCGAATATTTCCACAAAAATGGGCAAAAAGTTAGGAAAATTCAACTGATTGGTTTTACTATTTACTATGATTAATTATGAAAGGTTAAGTTCCTAAATTACCATTTATTATTAATTAGTTTGAAATTTTAATTTTAGTGGAGGGAAATGAAAATAGCTATGTAATTTACGATAATACCCTCGGTGGCGCCAAATTTGAGTACCACCCGGTGGCGCCATCTCATTTTCCATAAAGTAATAAACCAACATTGACAATGTCAGAAGCTAATATTTGGGGTCCAAAATTGACATGCTAATTTTTAAGGATAGTTTTCTTTCTTTTTCTTTTCAATGTCCGATAATTTAGGACAGTAAAATATGAAAAAAGATAAAAACAAAAAACAAAAAAAAAAACCTAGGTACACCCTCTTTACTACGGGATTATACTTCCTAACCAGTAGAAATCATAAAATACAAGAGGAAGAAGGAATTCAAACTTACGAGTTACGACCTAATTTCAAAGTTAAGGAATTTGTCCGGGAATATAATTTTTTTTGATATAACCACATTAGTTTGTATTTTGTACAGTTTGAGTTTGTTATATTAGTAAGGTTGTTAAAAGAACGACCACTGCAAATCTGCAATTGCTCTAAGCGTAAAGGCATAATAAAAATCTACACTTTGCACAAAAAGAAATTAATATAATTTCTTCCCTGATTATGGCAAGGCTCACTGCAGCAATCACGCCAATCAGTGAAATCGCTGAACTAGGTCGATCAAGTGAAAAATTTATAAATTATACAGGCAATTAACCGAAGAAAAAAAGGAGTGGGGTAAGGAAATCATAAATCATAATGTTGGGTTCCTTATGATTGATGATAACATGCCCATTTGATTTGTGTTATCTTAGTTTACCTTTTCAGGATTAATGATTAAATCAAGCATGGATTAAGAAGTGTTGAAGTTGTTAATCATCCCATTGTATCGAGTCTTAAGTGTCATCTAATGTACAAGCGAGAAAGTAGAGTATCCTAGAGTAACAGAAACAGTCAAGACGACCGTTACTTTCACAAGTAACAGCTGCCTGGACTGTTGCCTAAATTCGTAACACTTGAAGCCTTTTTATCTTTCGAAAATCTTTTACGTCTCTCTTATTTTTCAAAGATAAACTTCAGATTTTTATTAGGATTTGGCCTTCAATAAAGAGTGGTTTGAATAATTATTATTTTCAAAATGTTTCCTCTTTGTGCAAATTCAACCCTTTAGTCCTTTAGAAAATAAGAAATGCTTTTTGCCATATTTGTGTAAACTTGTCATCATGTGACTTGTTTTTCCTCTTTGTTTTCTGAATTTGCATGAGCTTTTATGGATAGTTTTCAAACACTCTTTCCTTTCTTTTGCCTTTGCATAAGAACCTTCTTTGGTGCAAGTATTGGGTGGTTGTTGAAGCTCTTCACATGTGTGGTCTTTGACCCTTCAAAACCCTAGCAACCTCCTCACCCATTCTCTCTATAAAAAGCGTGCCATCCCTTCATAAAAATCCCAAGACTTTTCTGAAATATTTTCTAAGTTCGCAAATTGTTTTTTTTTTTTTTTTTTTTATGACGAGGGGGTTGAGTCTCCCCCGGGCCCATGCATTCCCGCACCACCACATGGACCATGTAAGCCACCCCCTTCGGGGGCTGTAGTGGCCAAGTGATCATCGCCCCAAGCTGGTATAGTCGAACCTGGGACCTCTCAACTCCTGCATTTCTGCAAGCTTCAAGGTTTAACCCAGCTACCACTGGACTAACACCACTTGGTTTTTGCAAATTGTTTTTAAAATTTAAAACCGTGTGTCTTTGCAAAACTTCTAAGAGTCTTCAAGTTGTTACAGTCTTGGCTACTGTTACTTTAACATACTAAACTCTCTTGCTTATGAATTGTTGATCTTGTAAAAGTTGTCCATCTCTATTCTTTGCTAAGAATATGTTAGTGGAAACTTGATCCTTATAACATTCTAAGTGTGTTAGTAGAGTTTAGGACGGAGTAGTCTTCAACTCTTGGCAACCGGAGTAGGTTGCGAGTTGGCTTGTCATAAGAACGGAGTAGTTCTTGGACTCGCTTTACAACCGGAGTAGGTTGGTGTTTTTTATTGTACGGGTCTTTTAGTTGTCGGAGTAGATCACTAAAAGAAATCAATAAAAAGTAGATTGGACGTAGGCACTTGAGTTTCTTGCCGAACCAATTCAAAAATCATGTGCTCAATCTTCTTCTTTTATTTCCGCTGCTCTTTTATTTTGTTTGCTTTTGCTTTGCTTAAACTTTGAAGTAACAGTTCATCATACGGTCACATTTGGTCTGCAGTCCTTATTCCATAAACTGAGACAAATAGCTACAGTCAGAACAGTTGTTACTTTCATACTTCAGCAAACATTCTTTCCAATACTCGTTTAATCACGTCATATTATTCGAAGTATTCTATCTTCACTTTTGTTCTTATAACTCACTTTAAATCAATAAAGTTGAAGTTAAAATTTTTTAAATAGTACATAATTCACCCCCTCCCCCTCTTAGGTACTTGAATCCATAAACTCAACACATAAGGTTGAAAAATTGCGGAGAAAGGAAATTATTACAATAATAAAAGTTTGGGGTAAATGTGAAGTACCTTAAGCTTAGCTTCACCCTTTGAGAAAGCTACTCCGGACATAAAGTTGAAAATTAGAACCGGCAAATGGGTTAGTCGGATCGGGATCCAATCAGATTAGTTTGGATTTGTATTGATGGTGATGAAGTAACTAGATCAAAATATTTGTTCATGGCCCTATAGACATGATTTAAACCTTCTGTTAAAGCAGATCTAATTTAAACTATCAAAGATAAGACTCGCGGATAGTAAATTTATCAGTTTAATGTAAAAATTGAGAGAAAATACCAAATTATATCATCAACTTTCCACTCTTCCAGGCAGGAAAAACAGAGCAGTTAGAAAGCCTGATTATTCATCTGCATGCCATTGAAATGTCATTGAATCAGACAACACATTACTTAAGCAAAAAAAAAACGAAGATGTCTTAGCTTAGTGGTTAAGTTGGAGTATAATGGACATTATCACAGGTAATGCCTTCGTGGCTCATTTGACACCAAAAAGTAAAAAACACGAAGATTGAAAAATATTGCCTACCTCAGAAAATCAAGATCACACTATCACAGGTAATCAGGTATTAATAAACCAAAAATAAAATCCATATAATCGCAACAAGCCTTTCAAATATTTACTGATTTTTATTTGAAGCAACATACAGGTTCCATATTTCCATAATAACATTACAAAGTTAGACAGACGAAAAGCCAAAAACTAGTAGAGATGGACGCGGATAAGATAGTACTATCAAGCTAAGTATCGTCTTCGAATTCGAACCAACATGAGAGTAACCAGAACGTAAAGCTTGTCATAAACATGAATCCAGACACGAAAGTAGGCAATCCTCCAGGATCTTTTTAGTACCAGTACACCACAAAACGCCCAAAAGCCGGTAATAAAACCCAGTGCAACACTGATGTATAACCCCAAATCAAATGCATTGTCTCTGGGGTTCTGATCATCTTTATTTATGCTAGATCCTTTTCTGTCTCCATTACCCGGACACTTATTAGGGAGTGGTTCACCACAAAGGCCAGGATTCCCAGCAAATGCAGATGCATTGAAGCCTTGAATCTGAGTTCCTGTTGGAATTCTTCCGGAAAAGTTGTTGTTTGCCAAGCTCAAAGTCCCTAGAAAATTCAAGTCTGAAATGGTTGAAGGGATTGCTCCAGAAAGATGGTTATTTGATAAATCCAAGGACTCTAAAGACTTCAACCTACCTATCTTGGAAGTAATAGACCCACTTAGATTGTTTCCGGAAAAGTTCAGGGAAATCAACCCTGTTAGACATGAAATTTCACCTGGAATGCTCCCTCCTAAATTGTTGCCGGAAAGATCCAAGCTTTTAACAAGTTCCAGATGATTAGCATCATTGTACAAGTATCCTTTCAGTACAAGGGAGATATAATCTTTGTGTGGGACACCGATGGTTGAAAATGTCCGATTAGTATCATTCATAACAATAGGAAGGCTCTTTTTCTGAGTCATTGCTTGAAGCTTACATAAGCATTGTGGTATGACACCAGAGATATTATTCATAGATAAATCAAGAATTTGGATAGAGGGATGGCAGAGTTGTGGAGGTATGCTTCCAGAGATAGAATTGTTTCGAAGACTGAGAACAACCAGATTTTTTAGTGCATGCCCTAAACATCCTGGTATCTCTCCGGAAAACAAATTGTCTCCAAGATCTAAATATAACAAAAATGTTAAGTTACACAATGACAAAGGTAGCTTCCCTGAAAACTTGTTATTTCTCAAATGCAAACTCTGCAAGTAAGATAGATTAGCCAGTGAGCTAGGAAGCTGTCCCGAAAAGCTGTTATTTGATAGATCGAAAACAGATATGAACGATAACACAGACCAGCACTCAGGGAGCTCACCTGATAGGTTGTTATGTGACAGGTCTATAGCGAGCCCTAACGGATTTTGACACAAAAAGGAAACAGGACCAGAGAAACTATTTCTTGAGAGATTCAAATATCCTGCATTACTGAAAAAAGATGGGATGGTTCCTTCAAGAAAGTTAAAGCTCAAGTCTATGGCAGGATTCGTGTCAAACACAAATGGGAAATCAGTAGGCAATTTACCGTGAAGTCGGTTATGGGAGAGAATGATAAAAGTAGCAGCGGAAGAAAGGTTCCAGAACCAAAATGGAATTGTGTCTTTAATCCCTGTATTTGACAAATCCAATTTAGAATAATTGGTTTGCGTTTGAAGCCATCCTGGAAACCGAGAACCTAAGCCACAAGAAGCAAGAGCTATAGTGTCCAAATGAAATGGAGGAACCCAACTAGAGGCCACGTTCAGAGTCAATGAGTTAAAGGAGATATCAAAGTAACGCAGACTAGAAAGATTTGCGAGATGGCTAATACCAAGATCGCCTTTTAGTGAGTTTGAAGAAATATCCAAGTGTCTGAGCATCGAAAGCTGTCCTAGGCCTGGATGCACACTACCATTTAATTTGTTGTTTCGAAGTTGCAATACTTTCAAAGACCTAAATACAGAAAGATCGGGAATTGGTCCAGTTAGTTGATTGTTGTGCACATCAAAGATGACGAGACTTGAAGGTCTCCTAAAATAAGATGGAAGAGAACCATTCAGCTTGTTTGAGTGGAGTTTAAGTTTGCTTAGGCTAGAAAACATAGTGAAATCAGGCAGTGAACCACTGAAAAGGTTCCTGTGCATGGAAAGGGTTCTAAGTGACTCGTTTGCACAGGACAAGGACCCAAAAATGCTCGTAAGATCACCCTGGAGACGATGATTTCCAGACACATCCAAACTACGCAACCCACAAAGACCACCAAAAGAATTGGGGAGATGACCTTCAAGTCTGTTATAAGAAAGATCCAGATGTGAAAGAGAAGTCATTCCTCTAAAACTATTTGGAATTGGGCCAGTTAAGAGGTTGTTAGATATGAATAAGCTGACAAGAGAGCTATGATTGAAAATCCAAGACCAAGTGGACAAGGTTTCAAGATTGTTATATGAAAGATCAAGGTACGCAAGCGACTTGGAGTAATTAACATTGAGTTGAGAGTCATGTATACCATTAGGGAGACTGCATCCACTCAAGTCCAGGTGCTCAAGGTGAGGTAGATTGCTCACAACATGGAGCCAATCTGTGGCTTTAGTGAGGGTAACACTATTGAGAACTAGGCACTTCAATGAAGTGAGCCGCGAAAGCATGCTAAGTGTTTCTCCGTATACTGTGTCATAAAGGTACAAGCCGTACAACTCAAGTGTTTCCAATCTTGTAAGGTTTCCAATATCTCCCGCAATTACCATTCCTGGTTCTTCATTAGAGGAGAGATAAAGATGCCTTAAATTGGGGAAAGAACGAATGAAACTTTGGAATCCATTCGTCAAAGATACTTCATCAAAGTCTAGACGAAGGCTAGCCAAGCCTTCTAATGTAAGAAGTGTAGAATTTAGAACGACCGGTGACTCCTCAAAACAAAAATTGGAGTAGACTAACACAGATAGATCAAGGCTGATTATTCGCCGGTGAGGCTGCAAGAAATGCCAGGCCAATTGCAGCAGTCGATGGTAGAGGAGTAATTGTAGAGTTTCGTGCACTCCGAAAACATATCGAAAATAAACTTTCTATCATTTTCATTACACCTTGTCGTGTAAAGTTTTGAGCTAGAGGAAGGGTGGGTTGAGAAATGCAGGAGCATTCCAACCAGAAAGAGAAAGCAAAAATACCGCCTTCCGTGAATAGAAGGGATTTCCGGCATTTCTAAGGAAATACAAGTTATCTGGGAGATTGTTTGCCGCAAGTGTTATTAAGGGCACTTGACATCTATATAAGGAGCAATCACACTAGCAAATATTTTAAAAAAAAGAACAAGACAGAAACAGCCATCAACTTGGAAACATGAGCAAAGATCAATAACAAATTCACAATTAATTTAGTTAAGTGTGGATAAGAGTGACACAAATTCTCATTGAAGACATGACATATCCGTCACAAGTTGAAGACGGATACCATTTTACCTCACAATGTACCCACTTTTTCTCTCTCTGCAACACTATTCATGTGGTCCCCTTTCTCCACTAACCCATTTTGTTACCATTTTATCTCACAAAATATCCGTCACAAATGGTAACCCGTCACAAGGGAGACCCTCACAGACTCTTTTTGGTCAAAGCTATTGTGTATAAAGGTGATGATAAAAGTGCCATCATACCAATTTAATCACAGTAATGTTTGACTACGAAAACTGGAGGAGCTAGAGGAAAACAGGAACGGTTGCTCCCGAACAGTAAAAATTTTGAAGTTTTTAGTTAAAAATTTAAGAATTTTTCTACTACCAACTTATTCCATTAAAAATTCAATTTTCCAGAAAATTTTCACCTCCTAACAACAAAATCTGGATCTGCCAATAACCACGAAGGATCGAACCTTAAACCTCATAGCTAAAAGACAAGGTTACAAAACCTCTGCGCCGCACCTATATTTAGTTATGCATGTGCTACTTAAATACTGTCCCCATCGGTAGTTGACTGACTTGACTCATACGTTGCACTTGAAAATCAACACAATCTAACCAAGGTCAAAGTCTATGGTGTAGTTAAATGTCATTGCTCTAATAAATGCTAGGTCCAAAATTATGACATTCTAATTTCTAAGGATAGTTTTTTGTTTTCTTTTCAGTGCCAGAGAATTTACACGGACGGTAAAATATGAAAAATTCTTAAGTATACTACTCACTCCGTCTCGGTCAATTGTTGTCCTTTGGTTTTGACACAAAGACCAAGAAAAGAGAAGGGAGTCAATTACTAAATGACAAGTGGAGCAAATTGAGTGTGAATGATCAAATTGCTCATCAAGTTCATTCTTAAAATAAAAAGGATAACAATTGACTGAGATACCTTAAAATGGAAAAAGACAACAAATGACCGGGACAAAGGGAGTACTATCTTTGGCGTTCACTTAGATCCCCTTTGTTACTAATAGAAAATGTTTCAATTCTAAGTTTATCATTTGCCGAGGTGTATGATGGCGACCATGGCGTACTAGTGCAGCAGGCATACCTTAGAATTTCTCGTAAAATGCAAGGGAAGAGGGAATTAGTTACATCATCAGTGGAACAATAGTTTAATCTTGGGCATAGCTCTTTTATGTACATAATTTACTCAACCATCAGGTACAATACTATCCATTTCATATATATGAAATAGGGAAATACTTATCCATCTCCGTTTCAATATAATTCAATATACCACCCTCCTAAGTCCCACCGCCTTATCCCCTTACCCACCCGCCTCATCCCCTTACTCCACCCGTCTGCCGCCCTCTTCAAGATGTGATGTATAGTTGCAATAAAAAGACTTTACAGCCAAAAATTGTAAGTGAGTAGTTTTGTGAAAATTTAAGAGTTCGTTAAAAACAATCTAAAATTATTAGTAAACAAAAATGATACCATAAAAAAAACTCTTGACAACTACAAACTACACAAAAAATCATGAAAATCTACTACCTTACAAATGCTCATGCGAAAATCTGGTACCTAACCTTAATTCAACGTCAATTATTCGGCCATTTTGAATTCCCCCTAAGAACATAACGCAATACCATTGCTAGCCTTACCATAAACTTATAACATACCACTTCCAGAACTAAGAAAATTTTGAGCTTCATCCATCAATTGTTCCCAAATCTCATTCTACATGTATTTTCGTTCTATATAACTCTTCTTACTTTATGGGTCGATTAATTGTATAGTGACTGCGAGTACGACACAATATTAAAGTGTCACTCAAAGTTCCCTATAAACATGATTTAAACCTTCTTCAATCAAACCAAATCTGATTAAAACTGTCAAAGATAAAGTCTTGCAGAATGTAAAAATGGGGAGGAATTACCGAATTATATCATAAACTTCCGGGCAGGAGAAACATAAGTAAGAAAGCGCGATTATTCACCTGCAGGCCATTAAAATTTTAGTGAATAAGATACAACTCATTACTTCAGCAAAAAAAACAAATCGCAGAAAATATCCCGTTACACAAATCAGAAACATGAAGATTAAAGATCACACTATCACAGGTATAATATCTTATGCCAAAATGCTAGCTAAATAATGTTCCAACATCAGAATATAGACCAAGAAACAAATTCCCAAATTCCATATTATCCCAACAAGCCTTTCAAACATGTATTATTTCAGATGTGAAGAAACATTACAAACCGTACTCCATACTTCCATGAAAACATTACAAAGCTAGACTGAACTACAAGCCAAAAGCGAAACAAGATACAAGTGCGTGCATATTGATACTGCTATCACGCTAAGTATCGTCTTCGAATTCGGACCAACATGAGAGTAACCACCACGTAAAGCTTGTCATAAGCATGAATCCAGGCACGAAAATAGGCAATCCTCCAGGATCTTTTTAACACCAGCACGCCACAAAACGCCCAAAAGCCGGTTATAAAACCCAGTGCAATACTGATGTATAACCCTAGATCAAATGCATTGTCTTTGCGTTTATGATGAATTTCATTTATGCTAGATCCTTTTCCGTCTCCATCACCAGGACACTTATTTGGAAGTGGTTCACCACAAAGCCCAGGATTCCCAGCAAATGCAGAAGCATCGAAGCCTTGAATCTGAGTTCCTGACGGAATTCTTCCTGAAAAGTTGTTGTTTGCCAAGCTCAATATTTCTAAGAAATTTAAATCTGAAATGGTTGAAGGAATCTCTCCGGAAAGATGGTTATTCGAAAAATCCAGAGACTCTAAAGACTTCAAGCTACCGATCTTGGCAGTGACAGACCCAGTCAGATTGTTTCCTGAAAAGTTCAGGGAAATCAACCCTGTCAGGCATGAAATTTCACCTGGAATGCTCCCTCTTAAATCATTGCCAGAAAGATCCAAGCTTTTAACAAGTTCCAGATGATTAGCATCATTGTACAAGTATCCTTTCAGTACAAGGGAGATATAATCTTTGTATGGAGCGCTGATGGTTGAAAATGTCCGAAGAGAATCATACATAACAATAGGAAGGCTCATTTTCTGTGTCATTGCTTGAAGCATGCATAAGCATTGTGGTATTCATAGATAAATCAAGAATTTGAATAGAGGGATGGCAGATTTCCGGAGGTATGCTTTCTGAGATGGAATTGTGTCGAAGACTGAGAACAGTCAGATTGTTTAGCATACGCCCCAAGCATTGCGGTATATCTCCAGAAAATAAGTTGTCTCCAAGATCTAAAAATGTCAACAAAGTTAACTTACACAAGGACAGAGGTAGCTTCCCTGAAAACTTATTATGTCCCAAATGCAAACTCCGCAAGATAGATAGATTAGCCAATGAGCTAGGAAGCTGTCCCGAAAAGCTGTTATTTGATAAATCCAAAACAGAAATAGGCACAAACTCAGACCAGCAATCAGGAAGCTCGCCTGACAAGTTGTTATGTGAGAGGTCGATACCGAGGTGAAAGAAAGGTTGACATAGAAAAGAAACGGGACCAGAGAAGCCATTTCTTGAGAGATTCAAATATGCTGCTTTACTGAAAAAAGATGGGATGGTTCCTTCAAGAAAGTTACAGCTCAAGTCTATGGCAGGAATCTTGTCAAACACAAATGGGAAATCATTAGGCAATTTACCGTGAAGTCTATTATGGGAGAGAATGATAAAAGTAGCAGTTGAGGAAAGGTTCCAGAACCAAAACGGAATTGTGTCTGAAATCCCGGTATTTGACAAATCCAACCTAGAATAGTTAGTTTGCGTTCTAAGCCATCCTGGAAACCGAGAACCTAAGCCACAAGAAGCAAGAGCTATAGTGTCCAAATGAAATGGAGGAACCCAACTAGAGCCCACGTTTAAGGTCAACGAGTTTAAGGAGATATCAAAGTAACGCAAGTTAGAAAGATTTGCAAGATGGCTAATACCAAGATCGCCTTTTAGTGAGTTTGAAGAAATATCCAAGTGTCTGAGCATCGAAAGCTGTCCTAGGCCAGGATGCACACTACCATTTAATTTGTTGTTCTGAAGCTGCAACACTTTCAACGACCTAAATACAGAAAGATCAGGAATTGGTCCAGTTAGTTGATTGTTGTGCACATCAAAGATGGCGAGACTTGAAGGTCTCCTAAAATAAGATGGAAGTGCACCACTCAGCCTGTTTGAGTGGAGTATAAGTTTACTTAGGCTAGAAAACTTGGTGAAATCAGGCAGTGAACCGCTGAAAAGGTTATTGTGCATGGAGAGGTTTGTAAGTGACTCGTTTGCACAGGACAAGGACCGAAAATTGCTCATAAGATCACCCTGGAGACGATTTTTTGACACATCCAAACTACGCAACCCACAAAGACCACCAAAAGAATTGGGGAGATGACCTTCAAGTCTGTTATAAGAAAGATCAAGATGTGAAAGAGAAGTCATTCCTCTAAAACTATTTGGAATTGGGCCGGTTAAGAGGTTGTTAGATATGAATAATCTGACAAGAGAGCTATGGTTGAAAATCCAAGACCAAGCGGACGAAACTTCAAGATTGGTGTGCGAAAGATCAAGGTACCCAAGCGTCTTGGAGGAATTAACATTGAGTTGAGAGTGACGTATAACATTAGGGAGATCGCATCCACTCAAGTCCAGGTGCTCAAGGTGAGGCAGGTTGCTCACAACATGAAGCCAGTTTGTTGCTTTAGTGAGGGTAACATCGTTGAGAACTAGGCACTTTAATGAGATGAGACGCGAAAGCATGCTAAGTGTTTCTCCGTATGCTGTGTTATAAGGTACACGCCGTACAACTCAAGTGTTTCCAATCTTGTAAGGTTTCCAATATCTCCCGCAATTACCATTCCTGGTTCTTCATTAGAGGAGAGATAAAGATATCTTAAATTGGGGAAAGAACGAATCAAACTTTGGAATCCTTCCGTAAAAGATACTCCACTCAAGTCTAGACTAAGGCTAGCCAAGTCTTCTAATGTAAGAAGTGAAGATTTTAGAACGACCGGTGACTCCTCAAAACCAAAATTTTCGGAGAAGATTAACTCTTCTAGTTCAAGGACGACTATTCTGCCAGTGACGTTGCTGCAATAAATGCCAGGCCAATTGCAGCAGTCAAGGAAAGAGCAATTGTAGTGTCTCGTGCACTCTGGAAGCATTTCGAGAAGAAACTTTCTATCATTGTCATTACACCCTGTCTGGTTAAGCTTTGAGCTAAAAGATGGGTTAGTTGTGCAATGCAGGAGCATTCCAACCAGAAAGAGCAAGCAAAAATACCGCCTTCCATGAATAGAAGGGATTTCTAGCATTTTTAGGGAAATATAAGTTGTCTGAGAGATTATTTGCAACAAGTGTTCTTAAGGGCACTCGACATTTATAAACAGAGCAATCACATTAGCAAATTTATATAAAAAATGAAGAAGAAACAAACAACCATCAACTTGGAAAGATGAGCAAATAACAGCTACAATCAGACAATCAGTTGAAGTGTAGAAAGGAGTGAAAATTCTGTTATCCCCACCAGCAGTTGACTGACTTGGCTCATCATTTCAAAAGGCCATGGCACTGAATGGCACTAGTGTAAGAGACTTAGTCTACTCAATCACCTCCTTCCATACGTAGCACTTGAAACATCCACACAATCCCGCCGCGTCATCTTCCCATAGGGTCCAAGTCAATGTCAAAGTCTACGCCTCTACGGTTTACTTAAATGACTAGCTATGTAAATCATGCTTAAAAATACCCAAAGAAGTGACAAACTAATCAATAAATCAACCTTGACAATATCAGAAGCTAGTATTAAACTCCAAACTTATAATATTCTAATTTGTAACGACATGGACGGTAAAATTTGAAAAAAAAAAAAACAGCAATTATACCAATTTATGTTATTTCACTCCGAACTCCTTTGTAAATAATGTTAAATGTTGTTAATTCTAATTTCTTCCTTTATAGGGGGTGTATAATGACGTCATGTAACGGACGTAGCTTAAAGTTTCTCGTAATATAAGGGAAACAGGGAAATCAAACTTGCGGACATTAATATCTATAGTTAAAGAATTTACTCGGGGATATGAAGTTTCCGCTATGTAAATCATGCTTAAAAATACCTAACAAAAGCTAATCAATAAATCAACCTTGACAATGTCAGAAGCTAGTTCTTGACAAATCTATAGACTAAACTACAAAAAAATTAGGCCGAATTCTAGGCAGTAGAATTTTAGGCGGGAAAATATATAACTTCGTCTAATCTTTTAGTAGATAGGGGATTAAGGTAGCAATGTCAGGTCAAGGTCAAGGTCAAGGCTTAAGAGCATAATAAAAGTCAACATTTTGCGCAAAAGAAATTACTACCTCCAAATCAACATATTCTTTACACTTTTATTCACTTGAGAGGAGTATTTTAATAATACGTAAAGAATCTGTTAAGTCAGAACTCGGAAGAAGTAATATTAATTTCCTAGCTAATTAAGGCAAGGCTCACTGCAGCAATCAGTAAAATCACTGATTGGGTCGATTAATAGACGAAGGATTAATCAATTAAACAGGCAATTAACTAAAGAAAAAGTAATGGAAGACTAAGATTTTGGGGAAAATGTGGAGTACCTTAAGCTTAGCTACATCATCACCGGAACAATAGTTTGTTTCTTAACCCTCTGAGAAAGCTACTCCGGATTGGATAGATCAAGTCCAGTTATTTCAGATACGGATCAGTTAGAATCGTGTTATTTTCAAGTTAGGGATTCAATGGGGGTGTCGCGAAAAGTGGTAATTTAACCCCTTTGCTTTGGCTAATTGTGAGAGTAAACGCCTTAAGATAGATTATACGTAAGTTTAATAAAAAATGAAATTAATCCCCTAGTGAAATCTCGATCTGATGAGCAATCATCATACCAACTTAATCACAGTAAATGTTTGACCACGAAAAGTGGAGGAGTTAGGGGCACGGTTGCTCCTCGAACAATGAAAATTTTGAGTTTTTTAGTTAGGAGTAGGTCTCCTGAGATACGATCTCTTAATAAGCTTTATTGAGAGACTATTGTACAATTTTAAGAAAAAGTGGTAATAAAGGTAATAAAATAAGTACAAAACATAATTAATGATAAAATGGGTACATTTATTATGTAAATAGGTACGAAATTACTATGTCATGATCAACAATAAAAGGGGTACGAAATACAAATAAAAGGGTATGAAAGATTGGTCTCTCAATAACTTAGTGAGAGACCGTCTCTCCCAAATTCTAGTGTTTAGTTAAAATGTAAGAATTTTTCTAATGCATCTTAATTAGAAATTTGATTTTTCTGAAATTTTTCGCCTCCTAACAACAATATTTGTGTACCGTCAAGAATCCAACCTTGTAGCAAAAAAAAAACAAGGTTACTAACCACTAAGCTGTAGGATATATACATGGTGGTTGACACTCTGTCGACCGCCAATGACAAATGCTAAATTTGGATAACAATAGAATCACGAATTGTTTTCCTTAAAGAGTATTTCGACCTTTACATTTGCCTCGGGTTGCACGAAATCTCTTGTAGGATAAGACTATCGATTCCCTCTCGTTCTAGGCAAATAGAATCGAGAGAATACAAATGGAGTTTTGTAATTTGTTTGTTCTTTCAAAGTCGAAAAGTTTCTGATTTTTCTCCTCTTTTTCAAGCATTCATCAACATGTATTTATACATGTTCTGTATGCAACCCTAAAGGAAATAATCGGTTATTTCCACGAGGTGCCTTTTGGGACAAATATGAATATAACTTATCCAAAAGCCACAAAAACTCGAGAGTCGCTTATGTGAGCGTGCACTCCACACTCCCTTACCCACAATATAGCGATACGAGTCTACTTAACTTTGACCTAATCCCGACTACACTTAAATAAAACCGGTGATTCACTTAAATCACCAACATTTCTCCCCCATTTAAGTGTAATCCTTGATTCATTTACAATAAACCAAACCAAACCAAACTCATACATAATGTGAAAATGTCACGTAGTTCATCAATTTCGACCTTAGTGAACTATGCATTCTGCATTCGAGTATTGGGGTGTCTCTATGGATTGAACCCGTCAAGTAATTTGAATACATGAAGATAGGACACATACAAGTTCAAGATAACTCCATAAGTTTATTACTGACACTATTTTACATGGCCTAGTGTCCCTATCCATTCATGAGTGCTTACAAAGCCAAAGTCAAGCTTTAAGAAGCGGCCACACTTCACACTCATATAGGTGGACTCTTTTAATGGTGCCCTGCAAAGCACTTTTTCAAAAGATCCATTAAGAAGATATGCCAGGCCAATTGCAGCAGTCTATGATAAAGCAATCGGAGAGTCTCGTGGACTCCGAAAACATATCAAAAATAAACTTTCTATCATTTTCATTACACCTTGTGGTGTTAAGCTTTGAGCAAAAGGAAGGGTTAGTTGAGAAATGCAGGAGCATTCCAACCAGAAAGAGCAAGCAAAAATACCGCCTTCCGTGAATAGAAGGGATTTCCAGCATTTTTAGGGAATTATAAGTTATCTGAGATTGTTTGCCACAAGTGTGTTATTAAGGGCACTTGACATCTACAGAAGGAGCAATCACACTACCAAATATATGGGGAAAAAAGAAAGAAAGAAACAGCCATCAACTTGGAAACATGAGCAAAGATCAATCACAATCAATTTATCTTTATTAGTGTATACAATGGAAGAGGTGATGATAATAAAAGTGCCATTATACCAACTTAATCAACGTAAATGTTTGACTTCGAAAAGTGGAGGAATTAGGGACAAACAGGGACGGTTGCTACCGGAATAGTGAAAATTTTGAGATTTTTAGTTAAAAATTAAGAATTTTTCTACAACTTATTCCATTAGAAATTCGATATTCCTGAAATTTTTCACCTCCTAACAACAATATCTCGATCTGCCAATAACCACGAAGTTTACTAGTTACTACATCTTTATAGTCAAGGATCCAACCTAAGATCTCATAGCTAAAAGACAAGGTTTGCGGAACCGGGGGCGGCCCGTAACATGTGCAATTCGGTTTGCGGAACCGAGGTCTGAAAACAATTACCAAATACAGTAAAATTACATTTAAACGTTCAATATTATCACTTGTGCTTCCTTTTGTATAGCGGTAACCACTCACTTAAAGTCCAACAGAGGTCCAAGGCTCGATTCTCCATGCCGTCATTATAACAGCTTTTTTATGGTTGTTCCCCTTCCTCTTCCACTCACTTAATATTCTCTCTCTTCTTCAGTTAGTTACTTTAAATTAATCATTTTGGTTTCATTCTTTCTTTTAACCTCTCTAATGTTTTTCATTTGTAAATTTAAAAAATCATTTGCATGAAGCTAACCAACCACTAACTATTGGGTGAGACAGTTAGATACCCTAGATACTCTGAGACGGTCCCATTATGTAAAATTACAACTCAATTATCAGAACTAATGAATATTTTTTAAATGAAAATAGACCCTCTCACGGTGTGAACCGTATTAATCTATAATTTGTATTAGTCATAATATCCCATCACTACTGTTACTCAAATTTTCCCTTGTAGCATGGTTTAAAATCTCGGCCGAGACGTATCGTATCGCCCGAGATGTATCGGTATCGGAGGCAGCCGATACGAGATATCCCGAGATGTATCGGGCAAATTAAAAACAAGAAAGTATCGGCAGAGACGACTGGTTTATAACGCGTATCGGCCAACTTAGCCCGCGATGAACCTGATATGAACGAGTTATAACTTGTACCGGCCAAGATTTTTAATGAAAAGCTCTTAGAAATTGTACAGCATTGGTCAAATAAATTACCCTAAATAGAATTAATCTTAACTTTATACTTATGAAATAGTCAATAAATGATGAAATATCTATAAAAGCTTATAAAATAAATATCACCGCGATAACCACGATTCGGAGCGCAACGGCTGAGTCGGGAACGATTCCGCGACTCCCTTACCGCGACCGCGATCGCGACCGATACCGCGATTTAAAACCCTATTGGCCTATTTGTAGCCTAATTTTTTTTAATTAAACTTAGAAAAAAATTATGTAAATGGAATAAGTGGAAGAAATGGAGGAAATATATGTTTACGAGAAACAGAATAATACAATCGAGTACGATTAAAATTTATGATTAAAATCAACACAGTGACGTGCTTGATTTGTATTCACAGTATTAAAGATTTTGAATATTGCGCTCCTCAGATATTAAAGGTCTCAAATGTTCTTATGACTATAAAAAAAGCGAGACAATTATCGAAAGGGCCTCCGCCTAATATTTGAAATAGGACCTCAACATTCCATTGGCCGCCCCTCCTCTACGCCACACCTATATTTAGTTATGCATCATGTTCTCATAATGCTGCTACTTAAGTATTATCCCTACCAGTAGTTGGGATAATACTTATGATATGCTGCTCATCATTTCAAAAGACCATGGCACTACTGTAAGAGACTTTGCCTACTCAAGCCTCCCTTCATACGTTGTACTTGAAACATCCACTGCAATCCCGCCACATAATCTCCCGACAGGTCAAAGTCAATGTCAAAGTCTACGGTGTAGTTAAATGTCTGGTTATGTAAATCATGCTTAGAATTACCTAATAAAGCTAAACTCCAACCTTTACCAATGTCAGAAGCTAATATTTGAGGTCCAAGTTTATGACATTCTAATTTTTAAGGATAATTTTTTTCCATTTCTTTTCGGTGTCAGAGAATCTACAAGAACGGGAAATATGAAAAATTATTAGGTACACACACGTATCACGTATATCACGTGATTACACACCATAACCAGTGACAATGCTTCTATTTTCTGAGTATTACTTAGATCTCCTTTGTTATTTATAGAAAATGATAAAATTCTTATTTCCTCATTTGACAAGGTGTATGTACTTAGTGCACCGGCTTAGTTTGTTAAGTTTGAGTTTGTTATAAATTCAGGTAGCGGTGACGTGCAAGACAACAGACTTGTAAGAAGTTTGAGCACTGCTATTGCTCTAAGCTCAAAAGCATAACAAAACCATACAATTTGCACAAAAGAAATTAATATAATTTCTTCCCTAATTATGGCAAGGCTCATAGCACCAATCGGTGAATCGCTGAAGTGGGTCGATTAAATGCAGAATTATTAAATTAAACAAGCAAGAAGCAACTAACAGAAGAAAAAAAAGTAAAGTAGTGGAGTATAGGAAAACTGCTGAGAAGAAGAAATGGTTACGATAATAAGAATTTGGAGGAATTGTAGAGTACCTTAAGCTTAGCTTCTTTTTTTTTCCTTCACCATTTGAGAAAACTACTCCAGGCTTTGGAGAAAATGCGAGATAGTGATTGAACATTAGAAGCGGCAAACGGGCCCAGTCGGATCAGGTTCAAGTCGTATTAATTTGGGAATATGTATCAGTCTCGCGGATCTTAAGCTTCTAAGCTGGAAAATTATAGAGCCTAGCAGATCATTAAAACGCAAGTGAATAAGAGTATAAGAAAACTCATAACCTCAAAAATAAACAAAACAGCAGAAAATTGTCCATCCCAGGAATCAGAGACATGAAGATTCACAGATTCACAGGTATAATATCTCATGCCAAAATGCTGACTAAATAATGCTCAACGTCAGGATATAGGGCAAGAAATAAAATCCCAAAATCCATATTATCGCAACAAGCCTTTCAAAATATTTATTGATTTTGATTAGAAGCAACATACAGTTCTATACTTTCAAGATAACATTCCAAGTTAAACCCACTAAAAGACAAAAAGGAGTAGAGAAGGAAGCGGATATGATACTGCTATCAAGCTAAGTATCGCCTCTGAATTCGAACCAACATGAGAGTAAACAGCACGTAAAGTTTGTCATAAGCATGAACCCAAGCACGAAAGTAGGCAATCCTCCAGGATCTTTTTAACACGAGTACACCACAAAACGCCCAAAAGCCAGTAATAAAACCCAGTACAACACTGATGTATAACCCCAAATCAAATGCATTGTCTCTGGGGTTCTGATCATCTTTATTTATGCTAGATCCTTTTCCGTCTTCATCACCCGGACACTTATTCGGAAGTGGTTCACCACAAAGCCAAGGATTCCCAGCTCAAAGTCCCTAAGAAATTCAAGTCCGAAATGGTTGACGGGATCGCACCAGAAAGATGGTTATTCGAAAAATCCAGTGACTCAAGAGACTTCAGGCTACCTATCTTGGAAGTGATTGACCCAATTAAATTGTTTCCTGAAAAGTTCAGAGAAATCACCCCTGTCAGGCATGAAATTTCACCCGGAATCCCCCCTCCTAAATTGTTGCCGGAAAGATCCAAGCTTTTAACAAGTTCCAGATGATTCGCATCATTGTACAAGTATCCTTTCAGTACAAGGGAGATATAGTCTTTGTACGGGGTGGCGCCGATGGTTGAAAATGTACCATTGTAAACATACCTAACAATAGGCAGGCTCTTTATCTGTGTCATTGCTTGAAGCATGCATAAGCATTGTGGTATGACACCAGAGACATTATTCATAGATAAATCAAGAATTTGGATAGAGGGATTGCAGAGTTGTGGAGGTATGCTTCCAGAGATAGAATTGTTTCGAAGACTGAGAACAGCCAGTTTTTTTAGTGTATGCCCCAAACATCCCGGTATCTCTCCGTAAAACAAGTTGTCCCCAAGATCTAAATATGACAAATAAGTTAAGTTACACAGTGACAAAGGTAGCTTCCCAGAAAACTTGTTATTTCTCAAATGCAAACTCTGTAAATAAGATAGATTAGCCAGTGAGCTAGGAATCTGTCCCGAAAAGCTGTTATTTGATAAATCCAAAACAGAAATAAACCCAGACTCAGACCAGCAATCAGGAAGCTCGCCCGACAAGTAGTTATGTGAAAGGTCGATACCGAGCCCCAAGGAACTTTGACATAGAAAAGAAACGGGACCAGAGAAACTATTTCTTGAGAGATTCAAATATCCTGCATTACTGAAAAAAGATGGGATGGTTCCTTCAAGAAAGTTACAGCTCAAATCTATGGCAGGATTCATGTCAAACACAAATGGGAAATCTGTAGGCAATTTACCGTGAAGTCTATTATGGGAGAGAATGATAAAACTAGCAGCTGAAGAAAGGTTCCAAAACCAAAATGGAATTGTGTCGGAAATCCCTGTATTTGACAAATCCAACCTAGAATAATTAGTTTGCGTTCTAAGCCATTCTGGAAACCGAGAACCTAAGCCACAGGAAGCAAGACCTATAGTGTCCAAATGAAATGGAGGAATCCAACTAGAGCCCACGTTTAAGGTCAATGAGTTTAAGGAGATATCAAAGTAACGCAAGCTAGAAAGATTTGCGAGATGGCTAATACCAAGATCGCCTTTTAGTGAGTTTGAAGAAATATCCAAGTGTCTGAGCATCGAAAGCTGTCCTAGGCCTGGATGCACAGTGCCATTTAATTTGTTGTTTTGAAGTTGCAACACTTTCAACGACCTAAATAGAGAAAGATCAGGAATTGGTCCAGTTAGTTGATTGTTGTGCACATCAAAGGTGGCAAGACTTGAATGTCTCGTAAAATAAGAGGGAAGTGAACCATTCAGCCTATTTGAGTGGAGTCTAAGTTTACTTAGGCTAGAAAACATAGTGAAATCAGGCAGTGAACCACTGAAAAGGTTCTTGTGCATGGAGAGGGTTGTAAGTGACTCGTTTGTGCAGGACAACAACCGAAAAATGCTTATAAGATCACCCTGGAGGCGATGATTTCTGGACACATCCAAACTACGTAAGCCGCAACAACCTCCCAAAGAACTGGGAAGCCAACCTTCTAGTCAATTATAGGAAATATCATGATGTGAAAGAGAAGTCATTTTTCTAAAACTATTTGGAATTGGGCCAGTTAACTGATTGTTAGATATGAAGAAGCTGATGAGAGACCTATGATTGAAAATCCAAGACCAACTAGACGAAGATTCAAAATTGTTGTACGAAAGATCAAGGTACGCAAGTGACTTGGTAGAATTAACATTGAGTTGAGAGGGACGTATAACATTAGGGAGACTGCATCCACTCAAGTCCAGGTGCTCAAGGTGAGGTAGGTTGCTCACAACATGGAGCCAATCTGTGGCTTCAGTGAGGGTAACGCTACTGAGTATTAGGCGCTTTAAAGAAGTGAGACGCGAAAGCATGCTAAGTGTACTTGCGTACATTGTATTATAAAGGGTTACCTCAAGTGTACTTGCGTACATTGGTTGATAAAGGTTTACCTCAAGGGTTTCCAATCTTGTAAGGTTTCCGAGTTCTTGAGGAATCATTGTTCCTTGATCCTCGAAATAGAAGATAAAAAGATGTCTTAAATTGGGGAAAGAACGAATGAAACTTGAGAATCCTTTAGTGAAAGATAGTACATCCAAGTCCATATGCAGGCTAGCCAAGTCATCTAATGAAGGCAGTGACGGTTCTCGAAAGGCCATATACTCCTCACCACATGTATTAGAGTCGAATATTACAGGTAGATCAAGGCCGATTATTCTGCCAGTGAGGTTACTGCATGAAATGCCAGGGCTATTGCAGCAGTCAAGTAAAAAGGAGTTATTGTAGAGTCTTGTGCACTCTGGAAGCATGTCGAGAAGAAAAGCTCTATCATTCTCATTACAGCTTGTCGTGTTAAGTTTTGAGCTAAGGGAAGGGTTAGCTGCGAAATGCAGGAGCATTCCAACCAGAACGAGCAAGCAAAAATACTGCCTTCCATGAATAGAAGGGACTTCCAGCATTTTTAGGGAAATATAAGTGTTTTTAAGGGCACTTGAAATCTATATACGAAGCAAGCACACTGGCAAATTTATCGAAAAATGAAAAGAAACAAACAACCATCAACTTGGAAAGATGAACAAATACTCCATCAGTTAGAATCAGTAAGAGACTTGGTCTACTAATCACCCCTTTCATACGTTGCACTTGAAACATCCACACAATTCCGCCGTGTCATCTTCCCAAAGGTCGAAGTCAATGTCAAAGTCTACGGTTTACATAAATGTCATTGTTAAATGTCTAGCTAAGTAAAACATGCTTAAAAATACCCAACAAAGCTAATCAATAAATCAACCTTGACAATGTCAAAAGCTAGTACTTGACAAATCTACAGAATTAACTACAAAAAAATCAGGCCGAATTCCAGGCAGTAGAGTTTTAGGGTCTGTTTGGATAGGAGGATTTGGAGGGAAGGAGAAGGGAGGGAAAGAAAGGGATGATAAATCCTTTGTTTGGTTAGTAAAATGGAGGTGGAAGGATTTTGAGGGGCCCTCCAAACCAAATTATTTCCTCTCCAATAAAGGCAAGATTTGGAAGGAAAATGACCTCCTCCATTCTCCCTCCCCTCCCCTTCCCTTCCCTTCCCTTCCCTCCCTTTCTCTTCCCTCATTCTCCCTCTCCTCCATTTCCCTCCACTTTTGCTATCCAAACACACCCTTAGGCAATGTCCCATTTAAATGATTATTTGATAAATTCAAGTACCTTAAACTTTCTGTACCGAAATCCGGAATTTCACCATAAAGCAAATTACTTGAAAGATCAAGTGTTGTAAGACGAATCAAACTCGAAAAAGACCGAGGAATACTTCCATTAAACTTATTATTAGACAAATTAACAACACCAAGATTCGGCCAAACAGAGAAATTTAACGGCAGAGGACCGAAAAACCGATTAAATTGAAGATATAAAGATGTTAAATTCCTCAACTTAGAAAAATCAGATGGAAATTGACCTGAAATCATATTGTTTCTTAAGCTTAATATTTGTAATCCACTAAGACGACCAAGTGTGTTATTCGGAATCGAGCCTCGAAACCCGAACCCGGGTAATCTTAGGGCTACCACCAGGGTTTGTTGATCATTGCAGGTTACACCAGTCCAGCTAGTACAGACAGGAGTCACTGGACTCCAGTTTAGATACCGCGAATACGACGATTTTTGTAGGAAGTCTAGCAATGCTTGTTTGTCTTCAAATGGTTCTCCATTAATATGTAGTAATGTGAATCTAAAGAGTATGATTGATATGAAAATGATTCCAAATTTGTTCATGTTTTGATTAGGGTTTGTAATCTAGGAAAGAAATACATATGTATAAATAGAAAAATAAGATGATACAGGTGAAGTAATTATGCATTTATAGTAATATTAATGTTGAGGTAATTATGTATCAATGGTCAACTGTGGCAACAACCATAAGATCATTGTAGTAGTACGAAAAACATTATTAGCAAATTCAATTACGTAATTAATATTAAAACAAAAACATTTTTTTTCTACCTAACAAGTCAAAGCTATTTACTTTTCTGCAAGAGAGCATTGAAATGTGTAACATGAATAGTTTCACATAAAAACAAAAACAATTTGTTTTGGTTTAACGAGAGTTATAAGGGTAAATATGATGTTTACGGACTTGAGTACCACACAGATTATCTTATACAAAACTAACTGTCGATTCAAAGTAAATCGAATCTTATTCTACTTACCAATATCCAATTTTATTGGGTAAGATCTCTCGAGTTTCACTTCAATTCAGATAAATACAACGATTTTATACAAAACTTACCATAGAGTCAAAAATAACTGGAATCTTTAACTTGCAAAATGTGATTAATAGGAATCATGGGAGAGAAGTGATGTTGGAATTAAGCATGTGGGAAAAATATAAGTAGTTTAATTGGTTGAAATAGGGAAGTTAATGAATAGAGACAAGAGGGTACAAAACATTGAGTATGGATCAGTGAAAGGTAATTAAGAAGATACAGTAATTAATTAGGTATTTATGTGGAAATTTTGAAGTTGGTAGTGTATAGGGTTTGGTTGAGTAAGTAGATAGAATTGCAATAATGATCTATCAGTCAAGAAAACAGAGAGTCATTATATGTGTGCAGCACTGCAGCATGATCAGGAATGGTGCATCATATTCATGCATGTGAAGACAAAACTTGAGACAACTAACCATATTTAATCAATTTTTTTTGTGGTCGAGGGCCCCGCAGCGGTTATCTTTTGTGAACCCGATATACGTGACGTGATAGCCTGCAAACCACGAATATCGGGTAAGTTAAGAGAGAGAAACAAACTCGAAATTTAGAAGACATAGCCTCAAGACATAAACACTCCACAAGATTTGCTCTTGGAAATGCCTAAACCCGACTTCTTTCAGAATTTCATCCAAGTTGTTGGATCAGCATGAGCCCCATTTACGCCCATATTATAATGGTTTTACTATTTTTGGTTGAATTATGATTATGATCTTATTTAACATGCTATATGTTTCATTTTATTGTTTATGATGTTAAAAAATATTAATTAATTTTAGTAGTACCAAAAAAAAAAATTAATTTTAGTAAGGAATATTAGAGACTTATACAATGTAAAATGGAAGAAATATGTCCCAAAAAATCCTTTGTCATTTTATAAAGCAAAACCATATACGAATTTAAAAACGCAAATCATTGCAAATTTTACGATATTTGTGAATAAAACATGCAAGCCTACCATTACAACTGGGATTAGGTTGGCATCAAAATATGGAAAATACTATTATACTTGAAGTTATATAGGCATTATACAACCATATACATTTATCCGAATTTATATGTAATTTTTCTGAGTTTTTTTAAAGTTTATTTGTTTTGTTATTTTTAAGTAGGTGAGTTCAAATAATTTACATTATAGCTCGGATTCTTTAAAATAAAACTCGAAAATTTTAGAACAGAGCTCGAATTCTACACCACCCGTTATAATGGTATAGTTCTATCAATTGCAAAATATGGGCATCCACTCAAATTTCAAGTCCAAGACAAATAAAGCCCAATTCCATACTGTTGAATTGGTGAATAAGCCCGTGGGCCAACCAACTCCAATAAGTGGGTTTTAGTGCTCTAATGGCTTCACTAAAACTATTTCGACCCATTTCCAATTTTCATCAACACGCCTCTTTTTCTTTTAATTGCGGAAATATGTTTCAAATACTCCCTCCGTCTCGGTTAAATGGTCAATTGTTGTCCTTTGGCACAAAGACCAAGAAAAGAGGAGGAGACCAATTACTAAATGACAAGTGGACCAAATTGAAGGTGAATGATCAAATTGCTCATCAAGTTCATTCTTAATAGTATAGAAATGATAACAATTGACTGAGACACCCTAAAATGGAAAAGGACAACAAATGACCGAGTCAGAGGGAGTCGTTATTTATACTCGCTGGAATTGATCAGCCGACTTATGGCCGATGTGAACTCGAGTATGATTTAAATTCAAATTAACCCAATTCGAATTGACTCTACTCAATTTGAAAATTTCGGTTCTCAATCAGCCAGCCCCTGCTCATAGCTGATTGACGATTACACATCCAACACATTTTCCAATCTCAACACATTTTCCAATCCAAAATGACCTATTTGTCAGTCCACCCCAATAAACTACGGAGTATAAAGAACGCAATCGTCTCATTGTACACGTACACTATCAGACAGATAGTGATCTCTCACAAAATGCAAGTGGGACGACAAGTGGGATATCTATTTCACACTCAGTTGCACTATCCACTCTCATTTTGCGAGAGACAATATCCATCTACAACTTTAGACAGATAGTGTCCATCTAAAGTGAGAATTTGTGTAAAAAACGAGTTTAATACGGAGCAACTTTTCACAAAACTTTTATTTAAAACGCCTCACAATTTTTATTAACTTTTCTTGAACTTACCATTAATACCCCGCATCAGAATTCTCTAACTACCCCGTCACCGAAAACGAGTATGAATGGTCGATGGTCGTTGGTCGTTGAAAAGTTTAGCTCCAAGTTAAACTCCAGAAGACCAAGACTTGAACCATTGTTCAACCTTTACCATACAACAAGTATCAATCACGAACATATTAACCACGACGACGAAGACTTAACATCGTACGAACGTTGTAAATTCACCAGCAATTCAGCAAACGTAGAGAATGGGCCAAATATGTCCTAGTCTATGATCACTATCACGGTACAAGGTGATTTGTATAGACTGATCTATAAATACATGCATACAATAACCTTCTACTCAACCAAACAAATATCGCAAATTCACTCAATATTTACTTTTATACAGAATAATTTTACGAAAAAAAATGACGGACCATTTTCCACCCAAATTATACCACCACCTTCTCCTAGTATTCTTTTATGCCTTGCTAACTTGCTGTAGTTGCAAAGTTGCATCATCAGAGGTTAACGACAACCATGTCCAATGTGTTGAAAGTGAGAGAGATGCCCTGCTTCTGTTTAAACAGGGCATTCATGTCGACCATTGCGGGTACCTCTATGATTGGGGGCGCAGTCAGGAATGCTGCCAATGGCACGGTATTCGCTGCAACAACCAATTTGGCCATGTTATCAGTCTCAAACTTTGTGGCTTTGGCTCTGATAATAGTGGTTTCCAGCCTTGTTTAGAAGGTACACTCGGTAATTCTCTACTTGACTTGAAGCATTTGAAATATTTAGACCTAAGTATTAATAATTTCACAGAAGCATTACCTAAATTTATAGGTTCACTTGCTAGCTTAGAACACCTTAACCTCTCATATGCTGGGTTTACGGGTGTCATTCCCCAAGAAATCGGAAATCTTTCGAGGTTAACATCTCTTGATCTTAAAGTTGGTAACTTTAACATGAGGGTGGATAACTTCTTGTGGCTTTCGCGTATGAGGCTGTTAAGGGAAGTCGATTTGAGTGGTATTGATCTAAGTGTAGTCACAAACACTTGGCTCTCTATTGTTAACAACCTTCCTTCTTTACAAAAGCTTCATTTGGATAATTGTGGACTATCTCTGAACTCGCCATCTTCTTTTTCATATATTAATTCATCCACAACACTCAGTGTCCTTAGCCTAGCATATAACAACTTGAATGACACATCAATATTTGAGTGGTTGTTGAACTTGAGTGGACTTGAGACCAACCTTATATACCTTGACCTCTCGGTTAATCAAATGTTTGGAAACGATGTGCAACTGTCCGGACATGCTATGAAATTCCTTGATAACTTATGTAGCTTGCAAACCCTAGCCTTGCTTTATACCGGTCTCAGCTACAAGTTCTCTGACATCGTCCAATCCTTTTCTTCATGTCCACACAAACCATTAGTGTCTCTACAGTTAAGCAAAAACCAAATTTGGGGCTCGATTCCAGATAGCATTGGCTTCTTTTCTTCCTTGAGGGTATTAGACGTCGCTAATAATCAGCTGAGTGGTACTATTCCTCAATCCCTTGGACGACTTACGATGCTTGAGAGGTTGTATCTTACTTCAAATTATTTGAACGGAACTCTCAAAATCGCCCACCTATCTAACCTCTCAAAACTACGTGCGCTGAGCTTGTCATATAACACAGCAGTAGTTGTTAGGATTAGCTCTTATTGGATTCCACCATTTCAGCTAGATAGCCTCGATTTAAGGTTATGTAAGATAGGCCCTTATTTCCCAAGGTGGCTTCTAACTCAAAAAAACTTGTTGATGCTTGATATATCCAATGCGAGTATTTCAGACACCATTCCTATTTCTTTTTGGAACTCGAGCTTGGGGCCGAGATTTAACATGCTAGACCTGTCTAACAATATGATTCATGGTACAATTCCAGATGTACCAGTCACCTTTAACAATGTCTATAGCATTAACCTAGAATCCAACTATTTTGAAGGTGAAATACCATCATTTTTAAGCAAAAATGTTTCAATCCTGTATCTAAAGTACAACCAGTTTTCAAAAGGGCTTGCTCGTTTATTGTGCCCACAAACCCCAAGGTCTCTTTTCATGCTTGACCTATCAAACAACTTGTTCTCAGAAAACATTCCGGATTGTTGGAGCTATTTCGATCAATTATTTAGCCTCCATCTAGAGAACAACAATTTTCAGGGAAATTTACCATCATCCATGGGTGCGTTACATCAGCTCAATGCACTACACTTGAGCAACAACAATCTATCTGGTGAATTACCAGTATCTCTAGTAAATTGCAAGTCATTGGTGATTCTCGACCTTGCATATAATTACTTGATTGGCCATATACCCCCTAGCTTTGGGCATAGTTTCGAAAATCTTGGCATTCTTACCCTACAAAATAATAATTTTTTTGGTGGTCTACCTACTAGCATTTGTGATCTTTCTCAACTCCAAATCTTAGACATTTCAAACAATCACATTTCCGGAACCATCCCGAGATGTTTGTACAAACTGGAAAGCATGGTCAACACAGATGAGTCCTCTCCACAATTGGATATTGTTTTGGGGAGTTATCTAGATTCTAGAAGCAGTATATGATAGCACACTAGTGATGTGGAAAAGAAAAGAACAGGAGTTTGGTGGTAGCAAATCATTAAGATTACTTAAAGGCATTGATATTTCCAACAATAAGCTAGAAGGCCATATTCCAGAAGGCATATCAACTCTCGTTGGTTTAAAATTCTTGAATCTATCACGAAACAATCTTAACGGAGTTATTATGTCAAGAATTGGTCAACTGACCTCTTTGGAATATCTTGATTTATCGCATAACCATCTCTCTGGTGAAATCCCTCAAAGTTTGTCTCAAATAAGCACTCTGACCGTGTTAGATATTTCAGACAATAACTTGACTGGAAAGATTCCGGTTGGCACACAATTGCAAAGTTTTGATGCTTCATCATACATGGGGAACCCCGGACTTTGCGGAGAACCGCTCCCAAAATGTGGTAGAGATGAAGCACCCATTATTGAACCAAATGGAAATGGCAAGCACGAGACAAAAGACAACTTTATCCTAGGACTGTGCATAAGTGTGATACTTGGATTTATCACAGGATTTTGGGGAGTTTTCGGTACTTTAGTTCTAAAAAGAACTTGGAGACATGCCTTTTTCCGATTCTATGAAGACACAAAAGACCGGATGTGTGCTATATGGGTTAGAAGTACCGATTATTAATATAAGGAGATCTAAAGCTACATGACAAGTGTTTCTATCATATTTTTGTTATCATCATTCGTATAGTTTACTTCCTTTATTCACTGTGTTTCTTTTCCTTATGTACCTAGAATTTGTAATAAAGCCGCTCATAGGCTAGCTAAGCGCTTTATTAAAATCGTAGAACTTGTTAACCCGATTGTCAAAAAAAAAGAAAAAAAAAAATCCTAGTTAATGAAGTTTGTATGCATTTTTCTTTCTTTCACGTGATTGATGTAAGCTAACTTCTTCGGGTGCTTCCTCCAAGTTGATATAAACTCACTCTCTTGCTTTCAAGTTTCAATCAATAATTGGTTGAGTAGTTGTTTAAGGCCGTCTCATTGTGATACCACACAAATCTTAAGTTTCCTATGAAACGATGTTATGTTTTGCGAGGCCAATCCAATAATTCATTTAGAACTCGCAACTAAATACCCATCAACTTTCCCATTAAGAAATTAACATATAAAAATATTAACTCCAAATATGGTTCCAGATACTTCTATTGTATAACCGTGTCATATGATAATTTATTTAACAACAATATTCGAATTAAAAATAGAAATTAGCATCATGATTATGAGGACATTTCTTATATTCATTAGGATATACTATCTCCATTGTTCCAATTGTTGAACCATATAAGGAGATAAATCGAGTTGTAATTTTGACTTTGTGAGAGAGAGTTTTTGGGGTACGGGGTTGTACTCGAGTAGCACGATCGGGGTTGATCGTGGGGATTTTCTTTGTAATTGAGTTTGATTATAAAGAAAATATTAATAAGAGAGAGGTGGACGTAGACCTTTAGAGAGTAGGTCGAACCACGTTAAAAATCTTGTGTCTCGTGTTTTTATCGCTCTTTATATTTTGTTTGATTTTAGTTATTTCATAACTCGTTGCAATCAGAACAGTACAGCACGATTTACTTCGTTTAAACAGACAGCGACTGTTTAATTAGCCCGAGTACTGATTCTTAATTAAACGAGAAGGAGATGGTTGAGGCCCAACTATTATAAATATTCCTATTACTTTTATTAGTACAAAGGTGCTGCATATTCTGCAAATCTCAACATACTCGTTAACTCGTATATATTTGGTGATACCTCTATTGCTACTGAACTGAGTATTCTGCAAATCTCAATATATATTTGGTGATTCACTTACTCCTTTATGTTTCAAGGCAACACTTAGTTAACAAAAGTGCTAACTTAACAATTACTCGTTATTTTACTTCGTAGTTCGTACATGTTTAATATATATGTATGTGTGCAAGTATTTGATGTCAACAGTCAAGATCAATAACCCATAATCAACAATTTTTAGACCAAAATTCTTTGTTTTATGAGCAAGTATCTGACTCTAAAGAATTTTAAGAAGGTAAGATAGCAGAGAAAGAAAAATAGAGGAGATGAATTCAAATGAGCAGAGATAGAAAAACAGCAAACAGAGAACCATGAAC
Source organism: Silene latifolia (assembly GCF_048544455.1). NCBI lineage: Eukaryota > Viridiplantae > Streptophyta > Magnoliopsida > Caryophyllales > Caryophyllaceae > Silene > Silene latifolia. Next base: position 9,935,544 of record NC_133530.1, on the reverse strand, counting down.
AGAGAAGAAGAAAACCACAAAAGCTGAAAAGAAAGAAAAGAAGGACAAACTAACCTAGCAATGGTGCAGCAATGGTGAAAGGGCAGAAGCGCCCATCTTAGAGAAGGGATAGCAGTAAGAATTACTTCAGCTGGTATTATGATGACTACTGCATTGGTGAAGGTTGTGTGCAGTGTGATTATTTTCGCAGTGCGGCTTTCTTCCTGGTCGTTGAAGACTTAATTTCGTTCTTTCATTTTTGCTCAAATCATCATTACCATCTTTACTGACTGTAGTTGTTGCAGTGGATGAAATTCTTCTTCCACTCCACAGATATCTGCCTTTTTCGCCTTCTTTTCTTCAAAATTACTCCCTCCATCTCAATCATTTGTTTACCTTTCATTATAATACCTTTCACAATGAACAGAAACAGTAAACAAATGCTCGAGACTGAGGGACTATCACTTCAGATTAACTTCAAACAGAAACAAGCAATTTTAATGTTCGTGTTGGTTTCTGCATAAGAAGAAAATTCATATGAATTAGAATTTCATCTGATAGTGTTTTGAAAATGTGAATTGATTTTCTTTTCATGTTTTAAATGTAGAAATTAAAATGTGCCAATTCAATTTCATATACTGTTTAGAAATCATGTGGATTTAACTTGGAAACTCAATTTCTCAATAATGTTTCGGAAACATGTCATTGGAATTGGATTGGGTGTGGTGTGTTCCGATTAGGGTTGGGTTACATCCATGACCCACCTCGACCATTTTGACAAGAATGGCTACTATGGTCTATGGGGTATGAATTTGAGAGCTCCAAAATTTAACTACGTTGGAATTAAAAAGGACTTTTGTCCACTTCCAATTCCAAGGTTTACCTAACACATGAAATGTGTTAATTACCGAATTCAATTTCAATTCTAACTTCAGAATAAGAGATTAGATAGCTAGTCAATTGGTCATAGAACATTGTTCTTGAAGGCGACTCCACCCACATTACCAAGCTACTCTCGCGTCTCAAGTCTCGACTAAGGAAAGTCCAAGGACCTATTTCTAATTCAGCAAAATCTAACCTATTACAATCGTAAATTCCATACAACATAGACACACAAAAAATCTACTTTTTCTGTATCAGTCATTTGTTTACGAATAGGATATCTCGAGATAAACTATTACTACTCTCGAGATATATCCTACTCCGTATTATTTACCTTTTATATTTATTGTAAGCCGGAATTTTAACCAAAACTAAACAAATGATGGGGACACAAGGAATATTCGGATTAATATACACCAAATTACCTGATCAACGAACCCATTTCAAAATTCAGTAACAATTTCAATGAAACATACTTGCAAAGCTAAACCAAACCAAACCAATCACAGAAACTCAAATACGATAATCAAAGAAAATCAAACAACAAAAAGTATCGAACAAGCCCAATGAAATGAAATACCCAGTAGAGTGATTAAACAAACAATTTTAAGTTGAAAATTAGGGTTTTTACCGGTTGTGATCGCCATGGCCGTCGCAAACGCCGGTTGTCGCTATGTTTGGAAAATGAATTAGAGTAGTCGTCTACACTCATCTGTGTAATGAAACAAAGGAAACGCAATTGAGGAAGGGAATTAAATGTTACCAAGTAAAAAAAGTTTTTTTTTTTTTTTTTTTTTTTGGTACTGTCGTCTGGAGGGTAGTTAATTTTGGGGAGTTGCCCCTCTTATATACCAAACAAAAAAACGGAGTAAAAAACGATTTTACAGAATTGACAATTATATCCTTCCATTTCCTCTTCAATCTACTCTCCCTAATTTCGCATAGAGTACTCTATCTCTCTAATTTCACACACGGTTCTCTAAGTTCATGTACTACATCAAAAGTTACAATGATTCTTTTGTATAGGCTAGAGCTGGCCAACAACACGGACCAACTCAGCCCGACTAAGGCCCGCCCCTGACCAGCCCGTCCCGCCCCTTCCCCTGGCCTGGGTTCCATTTTCCCAGCCCAGCCCGTTCTTATCCTTGTGAATACGAGTTTCGGTTTGATGCTGAAGTGTTTGTGTGTTGTTGTTTGTTGATGTTAACACGAGCAGGGAATAAAATAGATCACTTTGTTTACTGTAAAGATAAGATCCACGCATGGTGATATCGATTCGTAATCCTTATTTAGGTCTTCGTTTTACCTTACCGAATGTACTAAAATTTTCCCCAATTGAGTAGTACTCAGTTACTCACTTATCACTATTTGTCTATTTTCATCTCACAGAAAAAACAAAAAAGCCTCCCACCATTCATGGACGAGTTTTACTCTTTCATGGACTTTTTTTCATTATTTTTCCATAGCATGCCCTTTGCCTAGAAACAAAACAAAAAAACTCTCTAATTTTCTCCCTCACAAATTTAATCGAATCCACAAAATTAGTCAAATCCGTCAAATTACACAATTATGGATGGTAATTCTCGTATCGATCGAGTAATAATTCTAATTAATTTTATCAATTATATTATAAAAGTATCAAATTATAGAATTGATTTACCCTAATTAATTTAGGGTTTGTTTAAACTGTTCCGACATTTGCGTGAGGGACGGCCATAGAAGAGTATAGAGTACTTTCCGGCGGCAGTCCATGAATAGATTGAACACGATGTTACTGCCTTACTCCTTTTGCTTGTTTGATTTTTTCGTTTTTCATTTTTTTTTTTTTTTAATGTTTTGTATTTCTTTTTTTAATTGTCTGAGGAGGTTGTCAAGACGGCTGGTGGTACAATGGAGGCAGCATTAAGGGTGGTGAATGGTGGCTAACGGGTTGTGGTGGTTGGATGGTGGTAGTTAAAGTGAGAAAAGAGTAAATGAAAGAGATAGAGAGAGAATGAGAGAAGGGTATTAAAATGAAAATCATTAAAACAAAAAGGGTATTATGATCATTTATGTCCATGAAAGAGTAAAACTCGTACATGAATGAGCATCACCCTTAATTTAATAGTAGTCATCTTCACCTCACAGAAAGGAAAAAAATGACGCCAACAACTATTGTCTTCTTATGTAATTTAATTTTTTACTCCCCACAACTATTGTCTTCTTATGCATGGTTTGAGTTTTGCATTGATGAAGCATTGTGTTAGCATTAATATTTTCTGATTTTGTAACTCCAAAAAAATAGCCTTTTCTGGTTTTGCCTAAGAGCATCCACAATGGTAAGCTAGTTGGTACTAGCTTACCTTTGCCACATCATTTTTTCGAACTACAACAATTTCAAGCTACAACTTACTCCAGCGGTGAAGTCGATTTCCTACTAGCTTTATGTGACCCACCTAACACACTCTCCTATTTTTTTATTCAATTTTTAATTTTTAAATATAAAATTAAAACATTATAAATAAGACCACTATTTTTCTATTGGTTATATTTTTTTGTGGGTCCATTTAAGCAAGTAGCTTCATGGAGCTACTAGCTCAATTTTTTTTGAGCAAAGCTAATCTATTTGGATTACTCCAATGGTTAAGCTACTAGCTTGCAATTTCTTAAAATTGCAAGCTAGTCCTTTTTCTTAACCATTGGAGATGCTCTAACATATGTCCTCCCTTGCATGCTTTTTTGTCCTACACTATTGTTTTTTGTAAGCCATTTATTATAAAGGATCATGCATATCGTTTACTACTTTAAAGGATAAGTGTGTGCCTTTTTTTTAGATTAACACAAATCCTTTTTCCTTTTTTTTTTTTGTTAATATCCCTCTGTTTTTCTTTTATAAATGCCTGAGAAAATTTTACTTATTTTTGCTCATAACAAAACCACAAAAAATAAAATCCTTATACATTCTCCCACGCCGCTTTATAGCATCCTGAAATCGGTAATACATTTAACTCATCTATTTATTTTTTATTACATTACGACTACTATTTGTCTTAAATTTTTAAGTATAGTTTGCAAGTTATTTTCTCTAAACGTTTACATTTTATTTAATTGTATATTAATACGGTAACTATAAAGAACTCCATCGTTTTACGTAAACGTGTACATCTATTTGCAGCTCACGACAGTAACAAATACATACTACTCTGTAGAGTGCAACTGCTATTTTCAACTCAGATCGGGTACAAAGTTACTTTTGAAAAGTTCTAAAAAATTTCTAAGGTCAGTATGCGCTGAAAATTGTTATTTTATATTATTTAATTATTGTTTTAGCGTTGTAGTAATATCATATCACTCAGGTGTTCCATTTTGTCTTTTAGAAAAAAAAAATATTAGGCTGCTACTATTAGGTCTTTAGCATTTTGTAATTATGTTTTTTTTTTTTAAAAAAGGTAAATCGCTAGCGATATGTAGTTTGAATTTTTTAAGTTTAATTCTGTGTGAGGTTTTTTAAGTATGATATTAATGTTTATGTTCTTATAAATTGCACACTTTAATTTTTCTTATCAATTTTTCACTATATAATACATCTCTTACATTAGTAATCATAATTTGCAGAATATAATGGCTCCCCCAAGAATACCGCTTGCTTCAGTAATAGATCGTACGAAAAACTTTACTGTTGTTGTCAAACTGGAGGCCCTACTTGCATCAAGGAAATCATATCGTGGAGATCAAACACTTCAAAATTTATTGTTTACCGATAAAGAGGTATCACGCTACTAAGAAAGTATAATTACGAAAACAAAAAAATTATAAGTACTAATTTTCTATCTATCTTTAAAGTCACGAATATCTTCTTGAAATATCAGAGCGGGCATTTCTGTTCCCTGTTTCATAATTATAGATAGAAAATTAGTACTTCTAATTTTTTTGTTTTCGTAATTATACTTTCTTAATAGCGTGATACCTCTTTATCGGTAAAAAATAAATTTTGAAGTGTTTGATCTCCACGATATGATTTCCTTGATGCAAGTAGGGCCTCAAGTTTGACAACAACAGTAAAGTTTTTCGTACGATCTGTTACTGAAGCAAGCGGTATTCTTGGGGGAGCCATTATATTCTGCAAATTATGATTACTAATGTAAGAGATGTATTATATAGTGAAAAATCGATAAGAAAAATTAAAGTGTGCAATTTATAAGAACATAAACATTAATATCATACTAAAAAAACTCACACAGAATTAAACTTAAAAAATTCAAACTACATATCGCTAGCGATTTTACTTTTTTTTTAAAAAAAAAAAAACATAATTACAAAATGCTAAAGACCTAATAGTAGCAGACTAAAATTTTTTTTGTCTAAAAGACAAAATGAAACACCTGAGTGATATGATATTACTATAACGCTAAAACAATAATTAAATAATATAAAATAACAATTTTCAGCGCATACTGACCTTAGAAATTTCTTAGAACTTTTCAAAAGTAACTTTGTACCCGATCTGAGTTGAAAATAGCAGTTGCACTCTACAGAGTAGTATGTATTTGTTACTGTCGTGAGCTGCAAATAGATGTACACGTTTACGTAAAACGATGGAGTTCTTTATAGTTACCGTATTAATATACAATTAAATAAAATGTAAATGTTGAGAGAAAATAACTTGCAAACTATACTTAAAAATTTAAGACAAATAGTAGTCGTAATGTAATAAAAAATAAATAGATGAGTTAAATGTATTACCGATTTTAGGATGCTATAAAGCGGCGGGGGAGAATGTATAAGGATTTTATTTTTCTTGGTATTGTTATGAGCAAAAATAAGTAAAATTTTCTCAGACATTTATAAAAGAAAACAGAGGGATATTAACAAAAAAAAAAAAAGGAAAAAGGATTTGTGTTAATCTAAAAAAAAGGCAAACACTTATCCTTTAAAGTAGTAAACGATATGCATGATCCTTTATAATAAATGGCTTACAAAAAACAATAGTGTAGGACAAAAAAGCATGCAAGGGAGGACATATGTTAGGCAAAACCAGAAAAAGGCTATTTTTTTGCAGTTACAAAATCAGAAAATATTAATGCTAACACAATGCTTCATCAATGCAAAACTCAAACCATGCATAAGAAGACAATAGTTGTGGTATACCAATAACTCAGAATTACATTAATAGGTATGCTGGGGGGAGTAAAAATTAAATTACATAGGTAGTCAATTACGCAACTGCTCGATCAAAAAATGCTAGGCTAACTGGTTATTGTATATACTTATTAATAAATAATTAATCATGAAAAATAAAACGCTTAATAACCAGACGAATCCAATAAGAAAAAGATGTACAATAAATAGGAATGTTGTTCGTTCAGCTGCAATCGAAAGAATCAAACTTTAGTCACGGTCAGCCGTCGGAAGTAGAACAGAAGTACTTACTTATGTGCACCATTGACATTACAGAGTATATGAGTTTATTCCAATGCTAGTACAAATAGAGTAACTCGGTTTTACTCCGTTAACAAAAAAAATCGTCGCATATAATACTTGGTATTTAAAATAACCTGATAGAGTACATGTCGAACACTACTAATTTACAAAATGCAATATTGTAACGATTGTAATATATACGGAATTTGTTTAAGGATGTTCGGTTTGTCGTTGATGTCAGCGATAGAGATGTTGCTAGGAGAATACTCCCTCTGATTGTAAGTCTAAGTCATGGCCAGCAAGGATACCCAACCAACACCCGCATATAATTGGGTACTCTTTGTCTTTTGTATGTAGACATGAATACATACATCAGAAGTGTAGAACTTAAAAGGCAAGGACTGTACCAATTGAGCATCCTCTTCCGCCATATTGACTTTGCTTTCTCTTCCTATATATGGTTAGTCGGCGAATCGATGCGATTTTTCTTCACAGCGAAACATCGAACATTTGGCGACCATATTTGTAAGACAGATTATACTAACAAATCAGTAAATACGAAACCAATACCCTTTCCATAACTGTTGTGGGAACTGAGATTGAACTGAATATATCGCTTGATCAGTATTCAAATAATGGTGGGAGTGTAGATGTTGGCGTCTTTTTTTTTCCTTTCTGTGAGGTGAAGATGACTACTATTAAATTAATGGTGGGAGGTTTTTTTGTTTTTAGTGTGAGACATATAGACAGTAGTAAAATAAAAAAACCAAGAAGAATGGCAAAAATGTAAAATCTGACGTCATAAAAGGGCACAACACACTGAAATATGTGTCATACCAGTATCCTCTTTTATAATAAGGATAGAAAAAAGTAATTTTAGGTTAGGCCCGCCAACCCGTCCCAACCCGCCTCGGGCCCACGCCCGGGTCCTGGCCTGACCAGAAGAGCCCGACCCGCCCCTTGGCCAGCCCGGGTACAAGTCTAATATAGGGGTATATCCGAGCTGATTTGACCTCGAGCTTGGTTGAGCTCGGAATCAGCTCGTAAATTTGAGCTTCAACTCAGAACTTTACAGCTTAAAAAATTAGAGCTTGGAATCGGCTCGAATTAGGCTCGAGCTCAACTCGAGCTCGGTTAAATCATTATTTTATTACGTTCTTTAACTTTTAAATAAAATTTAAAATAAATATATTTTAAGAAAAATACAAATATTAAATACTTAATAAATATAATCAAAATATAATCATAAATGCTAAAATAACACTTCATTAAGAATAAAAACAATTGTAAAATGTCAAAATTAAATAATAATAAAAATAAAAAGAGCCTAAACGAGCTTCCGATCTGAGCTTTACCAACTTCTAAATTAAATCAGCTCGAATTTGGTCCACCTCGGCTCGAAATCAGTTTGACCAATATCAAGCTGAGCTTTGACCGAACTAATTCTGAGGGCTCTACGAGCCGGCTTAAATATTTACAGACCTACGTACAATTGTGTAAAACATTTTATACAATAATTTTTAATTTATTATCTATGCATTTGTGACCCGTCAAAGCGGTTTCAAAGATGGTATAATCGGTCCTAGACTTGTAATAAAAATTCATAGAAATTTGTTTATTTAAATATACGATAAAGTTTTCTTTTAGAAAGTTTTTAATAAAAAGTATTCTCGTAGAATATAGCTAAATTTTGCTAAAATATTAAACATAAATTCTTATTTAAGACGTGTTTAGATATGTGCGAATTTAATTTTCATGGTAATCGATGATGACAAAGGAGATGAATGACATTTGATACATTAATAAATTAGAGGGTAGTAATGTAAAATACAAGAATGTCATAGATTAATTAAAAACATACATGTATTAAATGTAACTTGTTTATGTTATGTAGGTTAATTGTGGTGAGTTTTTGTATAGGGGGTTCGATATGTGTTGTAGGGCATGTGAGAGATGTAGTCGCAACAATGATATAGTGATAGGTCTCTTTATCGTGGTAATATGTGATAATCGCCGCAAAAGGAGAGTGTTGTACAAGAATTTATCCATAACTTGTGTACTCAGGATTTTAGGTTGATTTATTGTATGGGTTTGTTAAGTTGTCCTTAAACTTGTATTCATAAGAATCCCCCCTACTACTAAGAGAATAAAAATTCTCAAAAATTTGCCCTCCAAACTCCACCTACTTATATAAGGAAAGAAATAAAATTTCCTCATTAAACTATAATCTTTTTCTTAAAGCATGTTTTTTTTTATTAAATTCTAAATTATAATTATATAATGTTTTAATCAAAATAAAATAAAAGGAGTATAAAATTATAAAATACAGAATTGTTAATTTTTCTTCGAAAATGACTTAATACATACTTAAACTATATAAAAAAATAAAATAATATTATTAGCTACGTAAAAAAAACTCATTAAGATAATTTAAGCAAAATTATAAAATAAAATCATTAACTTTATGTTAAAAAAAAAATTCATGACATACTACGTTTTTTTTTCTCATATTAAAATAAATTAGGTGAAATATAAAAATTCGAAGGTATAAAATTTGGAATGAATCCTCCTATATACTAAGAGAATAAAATTCTCCAAAGTTTTCCTCCAAAAGGTATCAAGCTAAATAAGAAAACAAAAATACTTCTTTCTTTAAATTATTATCACTTCATCAAAATATAACCTTTTAATCACATAATAATATTTTCTTTGAAAATCTAAATTATAATATTTTAATTAAAGAAGATAAATTCACTATAATTTTATAAACTGTAAATTTCTAAATTTTTGTTATGTATTATTATATATGAGAGAATGACTTGACTCATTTTGTATAAAACAAAATATTAAACTGATATAATTAGCTTCATCACAAAAAAATAAAAAATTATTAACATAATTTGAGAAAATTTATTATTTGTAATCATTAGTTTTATGTTAAAGAAAAAAATCATTAAATATATTTTATAACTTTACTAAATTCTCTTGATTAGTTCATAGTTCATTTTTTTCTCATATCGAAATACGATGAGGTATATGAAAAACATGAAAAACAAATAATGTATCAATTTAAAATATTTAAACAATAACTAAAAATAAAACATCTATATATACCGCAAATGTGCGGAATTTACACTATTAAATCCAATAGTATAATTGTTACATTCTCTAATATCCCTATCTAAAAATCCGCGCATTTGCGCGGGATCTATACTAGTATATGATTATATGATAGATGAGATAGTAAATATAGTCATTTGCCAAACCATTTTAAAAATCGTGTTTCTCCATTTTTTCACGTTATGTGTGAACGCTACAAAGTTTCAGGAAGAACTATTCAAATAAATTTGAGGATGAATATTGTCGTTTTAAGAGAGATTTACGAATTCGAGACAAATAAATTTGAGGATGAACTATATTCAGATGACCTGCTGATCCTTAAACCAGTCTTTTGAAAACTTTTACCCCGTCTAGAATATTTGATTATTGATTATATTACCCCGTCTAAAACGTTGGTGTTGGTATGAAGTATGAACATTCTAACAAATTCAATCAAAATAGTTTACTAATCAAACTACCTAGTTACTAACATTACGGACTGCTGTATAAATACATTCTCAATAATGCATGGCTAAACAAATAACATTTGCTCAATATTTATAGCATAAACAATAATTTTAATATTTTTTTATAGTAAAAATGAATGCCCTCTATTTTCACATTCTCCTTCTACTCTAATGCATGGCTAACCTATTTTAGTTGTCAAGTTGGATCACTAGATGTTAATGACATCGATATCCAATGTGTAGAGAGCGAGAGAGATGCACTCCTTCACTTCAAGGAGAGCATTAGTGTCGACAATTGCGGTCTCCTCAACGATTGGGGAGACAGTAAGGAATGCTACCAATGGCGTGGTATTCACTGCAACAACCAATCTGGCCATGTCATCAGTCTCAAACTTCGCTGCTTTGTCTCTGGTGATTCTGGCTATGAGTCTTGTCTTGAAGGTACACTAAGCACTTCTCTACTTGACTTGAAGTATTTGAAATATTTGGACCTTAGTGTTAATAATTTCAGAGGACAGTTACCAAAGTTTATAGGTTCACTAGATATTTTAGAGTACCTTAATCTCTCCAATGCTGGGTTCGGGGGTGTGATACCTCAAGAGATCGGAAATTTATCTAGATTAACGTCCCTCGATCTTAATGACCTTAACATGAGGGTGGATAGCTTGGGGTGGCTTTCGCGTCTCAGGTTGTTAAGAGTACTGGATTTGAGTGGCGTTGATCTAAGTGTTGCCACGAATACTTGGCTCTTTATTGTTAACAACCTTCCTTCCTTACGAAAACTCCATTTGGATGGGTGTGAACTATCTCTAAGCTCACCATCTTCTCTTTCATATAATAATTCATCCACAACCCTTGGCGTCCTCAGCCTTTCAGATAATAACTTTAATGACACGTCAATATTTAAGTGGTTGTTGAACTTGAATGGACTTGAAACCAACCTTATATATCTTGACCTCTCCTACAATGAAATGTTTGGAAATGATTTGGAATTCTCCGAAAGGGCTATGAAACGCCTTGATAACTTATGTAGCCTACAAATTCTAGACTTGTCTTCTACGAATCTCAACTACAAGTTCTCTAACATCGTCCAATCTTTTTCTTCATGTCCACACAAGTCATTAGTGTCTCTACGATTAAGCCAAAACCAAGTTTGGGGCTTGATCCCGGACAATATTGGCTTCTTTTCTTCCTTAAGAGAATTAGACGTCGGTGACAATCAGCTCAATGGTACCATTACTCAAGGCATTGGGGAACTTACGATGCTTGAGAGTTTCGATCTTTCTTCGAATTCTTTGACTGGAACTTTCACAAATGCCCACTTATCAAACCTGTCAAAACTACAAGAACTTAGGTTGTCAGATAACACAGAAGTAGTAGTTAACGTTGATTCAAATTGGATTCCTCCATTTCAGCTCAACACGGTAGGTTTGAGGTCATGTAAGGTAGGCCCTAATTTTCCAAGGTGGCTTCTAACCCAAAAAAACTTGTTATGGATTGACATATCTAATGCTAGTATTTCAGATACAATTCCGGTTACTTTTTGTAAGTCAAGCTTAGGGTCAGGGTTTCGACTAGACATGTCTCATAATATGATTTACGGTACACTTCCAGATGTACCAATCATCTTTGACAGTCTTTGTAAAATTGACCTAAGTTTCAACAATTTGGAAGGTTCAATACCCTTATTTCTAAGTAATAATGTTTCAATCTTGTATCTAGGGCTGGGCACCGGTCCAAAACCGGACCGGAACCGGTTTGGACCGGAACCGGAATCGGTAAAATTCATGGACCGGGACCGGACCGGATTACAAAAATTCCGGTCCAAGACCGGACCGGACCGGTTGGACCGGAATCACCCACTTTTTCAAATTCCGGTCCATTGGACCGGATCGGACCGGTTGGACCGGATTGGACCGGAATAAAAATACAACTTTAAGGAAAAAATGAAAATAACAATAATTCCGGGCATTCCGGTCCAAACCGGTCCGGACCGGAAAATTCCGGTCCCGGACCGGACCGGACCGGAAACCGGAATCTTGGAAAATGGTGGACCGGAGACCGGACCGGAATTTTTAATTCCGGTTCCGGTCCACTTGATTCCGGTCCGGACCGGTCCATTTTTCCGGTCCGGACCGGATTATGCCCACCCCTACTTGTATCTAAACAATAACAATTTTTCAAACGGCCTTGATTCTTTTTTGTGCCAACAAATCCAAAGGCCTCTTATGTATCTCGACCTATCAAACAATTTCTTTTCAGAAAAGTTTCCGGATTGTTGGAGCTATTTCGACCAATTAGTGACCCTGCATTTAGAGAACAACAATATTTGGGGAAATTTACCGACTTCAATGGGTGCGCTACACCTGGGCGTGCTACACCTGAGCAATAATAATCTATCTGGTGAAATTCCGGCGTCCCTATTAAATTGCAAGTCACTGGTAATTCTTGACCTGTCAAATAATTCATTGATTGGGAACATACCCCCTAGCTTTGGGCATAGTTTTCCGAATCTTGGCATCCTTAGCTTACAAAATAATTGCTTTGTTGGGGGTTTACCTACAAGCATTTGCGATCTTTCTAAACTCCAACTCTTGGACCTGTCACAAAACAGCATCTCCGGAACAATTCCAAGATGTTTTCACAAATTGGCAAGCATGGCTAATTCAAATAAGCTCTTGCAAAATTCTGATATTACCTTGTGACTTTGTGAGGTCTAGTTGGTATAATCTAAACTTATGGAATTCAATCTCACAATTAGTCAAAACAATGGAGCTCTATTATCACTTTCACGGATTTTTATGTAATGTAACAACGGAAATGCAATTAAGTTAATGTTTTTTCAGATAAAAATTCGTGCGACAAATTTGACTCTCGTCCCCAAAAGTTCTAGTTGGATGTAAATTTGATAATCGGCACTACTTTTTAGAGGTGACAATCGGATCAGGTTTGAGACTGATCGAATCATGTCAGGTTTAGGTCACGACTACATTTAGATTGGGTTCAGGTCCCTTACGGGTCGGGTTAGCACAGATCAATTCTTATTTTGGGTTTGGATAAGGTAGGATTGTCGGGTCATTATATAGATCTATCGGGTTGAGTTATTATCACGGTCATTTATGAGTCTGTATGTATTAGTTTTTCTTTTTTTTGGTGTAAACCGGGGTGTCCACCGTCGACAACAGTGTATAATCCTCTCGCCCCGGGTGCTCTCACGAAGAGGTAAACGGCTGGCCAAAGAGTTTGTATGTATTAGTAAGTGTTGCGTAATTGTATTTCATAAAAAAATAAAATTTATACGATAAATAAAGGTAACCGGACGAACCCGATCACCAAAATTATTAGAATTCGAGAAAACACAAGTGTATGCATAGAAAATCAAATTAAAAAAAATTGACCCAAATTTATGATTCAAAGTTCAAACTAGTTTCATTTATATTTCCTTCTCCCTTGATCACCAAAATAAAACCTTAATTTCCTTAACCAAAACCCTCGATTCGAAGCAGCCATTTCCGAGCTCTGCATCAAAAGTGGATTTGAGTGATATAGATCTGAGTACGACTGCAAACACATGGCTCTTTATTGTTAACAACCTACCTTTTTTACGAGAGCTTCGTTTGGAGAACTGTGGACTGTCTCAAAACTCACCACCTTCTCTTTCATATATTAATTCATCCACAACCCTTGGTGTTCTCAGCTTTTCGAGTAATAACTTGAATGACACGTCAATATTTGAGTGGTTGTTGAACTTGAGCGGACTTGAGAACAACTTTACATATCTTGATCTCTCTTATAATTTAATGTTTAGAAATGATTTGCAACTCTCGGAAAGTTCAATGAAAGTCCTTGATAACTTATGTAGCTTGCAAACTTTAAACTTGTCTTATACCAATCTCAACTACAAGTTCAATAACATCATCCAATCCTTTTCTACATGTCCACACAAGGCATTAGTGTCTTTACAATTAAGTGAAAATCAAGTTTGGGGCTCGATTCCTAACAACATTGGAGTCTTTTCTTCCTTAAGGGAATTAGACGTGAGTCAAAATCAACTGAGTGGTACAATTACTCCATCTCTTGGGAAACTGACGATGCTTGAGGATTTGGATCTTTCTTTCAATTCTTTAAATGGAACTCTCACTACCGCCCACTTATCAAACCTTTCAAAATTACGTTCTCTGAAGTTGTCATTTAACACAGAATTTGTGGTTAACATTAGTGTTAATTGGATTCCTCCATTTCAACTCGATATGCTACTTTTGGAGTCATGTAAGATAGGCCCTTATTTTCCAAGGTGGATTACAACTCAAAAAACCTTGTCCATGCTTAGTATATCCAATGCTAGTATTTCAGACACTATTCCTATTTCCTTTTGGAACTCAACCTTGTGGTCGGGAATTGGTTATCTAAACATGTCTCAGAATATGATTAATGGTACAATTCCAGATGTATCAATCATCTTTGACAACTCTCCTCAAATTGATCTGAGTTATAACTTCTTGGAAGGTGTAATACCCTCATTTCTTAGGAACAATGTATCCATTCTACATCTAAACAACAACACAAAATCTCATTGAAGACGGCACGTATCCGTCACTTTGGAGTGACGGATACCATTTCCTCTCACAAATGACCCAAATAGAGGAGAGAGGGAAGCACATGGGGGTGCCCCCACCTTGTCCCCCCTATCCGTTTTGTGAGTGGCATTACCCGTCACTTGCTCCGACCCGTCTTCAGCAAGACTAATTAACTGAAACAACAATAAGTTTTCAAAAGGCCTTTTTTCATTCTTGTGCCCACATACAAAAACACCTCTTTCCAATCTTGACCTATCAAGTAACTTGTTTTCAGAAAAGTTGCCGGACTGTTGGAGCTATTTCGATATGTTATCTAACCTCAATCTACAGAACAACAATCTTTGGGGAAATTTACCAACTTCAATGGGTGCGTTACATCAACTCAATGTTCTACACTTGAGCAACAATAATTTATCTGGTAAACTACCGACTTTCCTGGTGAACTGTACGTTATTGGTATGGTTTGATAAAAATTACCACCTCCAGCGGTGAAATCCAGTCTCAGCTTGTTTATGAGGCATCATGATTCTAATTGAGTGGTACATATACCTTCTCTTGGCGCTGAAATTGCGGGATATTATGCTAGGTAACTTGACTGCACTTTAAGGCGGTATTTGGCGTGTATATAACCGACAAGCAAGATAAGGTCACGTCAAGATCAAGTCTCAAACCGAAATTTAATTCATTGTTCATTCTCGGTCCCAAGTCCTGAAAAAGCAGTAGTAGTAGACGTGTGACAAGTCAGCTTGTTATATAACATGGACATGGACCATATTTTAATATTGTCTGTGATTTTAGATTTTGTATTCATTGACAATCTCCCGAAAAGAACTTGCCTTTAGAGCACTCACAATAGAGAGGATGTAGTTTCCTCTTAACACTCTCTCCTTTAAGAGGAGATCCTCTCTATTGTGGAGATGTATGGAACATCCTCTTAGCAAGAGGATGTTCTCTACTTCCTCTACTTTTAGAGGAAGTATAGCATTGGCCCTTGTGCCAACTATCTAATAATGTTTTTCCATGTGAATTATTTTCCTTTATTTTTTTTTCTTTTGTAAGAACTTAAAATGTATATAAATGGGTAGAGGATGTATAAGAGTATCCTCTCTATTGTGGACAAAAATATAAGGAGGAGGATAAACATAGTGGAAATGAAGGTGGGTCATAGAAAAGGTGATATCTTAAAAAATAAGAGGGTGAAACAACAAATAAGAGGATCATACCATCCTCTCTACTGTTCATGCTCTTAGCTTTATAATCTGATTGAACTTTGAATGCTAAGACACCATCGGTATCATCAGTAGCCGAGGAAGAAGGAGCAGCACGCATTCGCTCTTCCTGAACAACAGCTTGTTTAAGCTACATTAACTTTTAATGGTTATATGATAGCTAGGTAATTTATGTAAATTGCAAGTAGGTCCAAAAATTGTACCATTGGAGAGTGGAGTTCAAGGATCGAAAGAATGATATAAGTATTTGCTTTTTGTTGTTTTACAAATACGAAAATCCTAGAGTTAACCAATTACTCCAATATGAGATGCTTTTATTCCTTGCTTTACATACCTTCTATGTCCACAATAATTCATAAATACACTACACTTTGCTTTTTAAGTCCACACTTATATAATACTCTTTCCGTTCGGTTGAATTTCATACGTTTGCTTTTTACATAAGATTTAAGAAAAGTGTTAAAAATACAAATAATGGAAAAGTGGCTAAAATTAGGGCTTGAAAAGTACTCCCTCTGTCCCGGTCATTTGCTTGAGTTACCAAAAAAGTAGCTAAAAAATGTCTGTCCCCAAAAGCTAACGATACACATCAAAGCAAAGTATTGATTTTTATATTCTTATCTTAACTACGGAGTATTAATTTAAAATAAAATGTGCCTTTTATATACGTTTGATCATTTATTTCTGCTGCACTTAACCATAACATTCATAAAATATTCATATATACCCTTTATTTTGGGTCGATCGCACACGGTTAGTATAAAAGACTATATAATTATTTCTGTTATGATTTTTCCGAAACTAATGCTTAATTATTACTTGAATTGGATGTCTTTAATCTTTTTTGCCTTAATTTGTACTCAACTCTTTGTTTGTTTTGTTAATACTTTATCGATCCTGTGTTGGTTTAGAAATTTGAGTGTTGAAAATGTTGACGTACTTTGTTGTATTTCCGGCGCTAAACTACGTTATAGGAAAAGGACTACGCAGGCATGGAAAACACTGGAGAGCAAAGTGGAGAAGAAGCTCCGATTTACTCGGATTCTTACCTTTTGCCGATACTTGAAGAGTTGTATCCGGCTGAATCTGATGTTCCATTCACGTTTTTTACCTTCTCTTTGTTCACAGTTGTTGAGGAATTAATTAAACGTGCTACTGCGACCATTGAACAAGGTTCAAAGGTATGTTCTAATGAACACATATTTATTTATTTTGTAGGAGCTATTAGGTCCAATGAACTCGCTTTGATGAAATAAAACAACTGATCATTACGGATGGATAATTTGTAGAATGCTTTATTTGAGGGCGTTAATAATGGAGCACATGTCCCTCAGCGATATGACGAGATTGGAAGCCTATCCTCCCAGGTCATTACGGTTGGATAATTTGTAGTAACTGATCGATTAACATACATACGTGTTTATTTCTACATTTTATGAAAGAAAATTAATGATTGCAGATGACAAGTGAGATTTTGAATGGCAATGATACACACACTATCACACTCAAGGTGCTGAAGCATGTATCAAACCTTGGTTTTGGTTTGGAAGAAACAGTGGTTCGCGCATTTGCGGCATTTGCACTTACCTTTGGCGACTTCTGGCTCCTTGTTAGGATTTACGCTGATAATGTTGTTAACGAACCCATGACAACTGATCACAGGGAATCGGAACTGACATCTACGAACAAAGAAGCTTACATAAATCAGATCAAAGCCAATAATGAATTCATCAAAATCCTGCTTAATTCATTGCGATACCTTTTCGATATTATAAATACAGAATTTGGCTTTTTTGATATGCCCACTGATCGAGCAAGAATAGTTGTCTACTGGATCGTGAGATGTGCAATTGTTGCTGCAACCCAAATCATTGCATTGTCTAAAAGGGGACTTGATCATCGGTAAGTCTATTTAAAATTTATAGCTTTTGTATATTGCAAGTTTTTTAATATGGGTGTTTGATTCTCGTTAGATTAAAAAACTTTGAGGGGGCGTATGTTTCGGGCATGGCTATTGGTTTGGAATCACGAATCATACTTAATTGGCATGGGGTTGGAACTCCATTCTTCATACTTTGTGTTTGTTTCAATTCTAAGCGGTATGGGTTTGAAACTCGGTCAAAGTTGAAATAGGTAAAATCAATTACTTTACATAATAATTTTTAACATTATAAAATCATGAACATCCCATAACTGTGAATAGGTGATCTCTATCATTTTTCCGCCAGAAAGCATATTCTCAAAAAAGGAAACTAACGATAATTATGTTTATTTACTGAATAAGGAAACTAACAATTACAATTTAATTAATTTATGATATTTTCATTAAAATTAATCTTTTCACAAATTATATTATTTTCACTACTCTAAACTCTAAACTGTAATCTATATCTATATCTATATCTATCTATATCTATATCTATATCTATATCTATATCTGTATCTATATATTGATGTAAAAAATAAAGTGGAGAATATTTTAATTATTATAATATATATATTTTCTAAATTATATTCAAGGGATATTTCCAATTTTTATATAAAAACTTTTCCATTTCATTTGACAACAAAGTATTGTTAAAAAAATTATGAAAATAATATAATTAGATTCGTGATAAAAAATGATATCATTAGAGTATATATCATTTGCACATACAAAGATAGTGTGCCTCTTAGTTCTTAATACATTATATGTCCCACATTGAAAAATAATGTAGGTGTGGAGAATATATTACGTATAAATAATAGAATTGTCCCACGTCGAAAGATTAACAAAGTGAGTTAATCCTATGATTATAAATATGAGGCATCCTTGAAATTTAGGTATTAACCCAAATCTTTTGAGTCTCTTAAGTATTGTCTTAAAGAGCTCTTACAAGTTTGTATCATATCTCCACAATATGATATAAAAAATAAAGTTGATATTTATTAATTATTATAATATATATTTCCTATATTATATATATCCAAGTCATGTTTATAATTTTTTTATAAAAACATTTTACATTTCATTTGATAAAAAAATTATCGAAAAAAAATTATATAATTAGATTTGGGATAAAAAAATGAAATTATTAGAGTATGAATTTCATATCACAAAAAAAGAAAAAAAAAAGTACGATTATTAATAGATAGATGTAATTCTTAGTATATTATATGTCACACATTGTAAAATAATAAGATGTGGTGAACATACTACGTATAAATAGCAGAATTGTCCCACATCGAAAAATTAACATAAGGTGTGGTCATCCTATTATAAATAGTAGAATTGTCCCACATCGAAAGATTAACATAATGTGTGCTGATCCTATTATTATAAATAGTAGAATTGTCTCACATCGAAAGATTAATATAATGTGGGATGATCCTATGATTATAAATATGAGTCATCTTTGCAACTTAAATATCAACCTAGAATCTTTTGAGTCACTTAAGTAATTCTTAGATAGCTCTTATAAGAGACTTTAAAAGTAACATTACATTATGCTAATTTTTAATGTTAATTTTTCAAGTTTTAACATTTTTTTTTCCATCTAGAGAGTCCAACCCTTAAAAACGACATAATATTTATAAGAAAAAAATGTTAAATTTTATACGTAACAAAAGTTTGCACTTTATATAAGATTAGTGTTACCAATAAGATAAAATTGCACAAATGTAACCTATATACGTGCGAAAAACTTTAGAATCTAGATAAGATTAGTTTGTTAGTATTTGCTCATTAGTAATCGGATTGGATGTTGAACATAAGAATATTAACATATAGTATTTGCTCATATTATTAAATATAACTACTATTAGATATAATGAGTAGCAATTGTCCGTATTTCGGGATTCGGGTTGGATGTCGAGCTAGGTGTGAAAAAAAAATGATGTATTTCTTAGTATGTTATTTGTATCTCATTGAAAAATAATGGAGGTGTTGTGAATATACTATGTATAAATAGTAGAATTGTCTCACATTGAAAGATTAGCATATGATTATAAATAAAAGTCATCCTTGAAACTTGGAAATCAACCCAAATTTTTTGAGTCATTTAACTATTGTGAAAGAGAGCTTTTAAGAGTTTCTATTATTAAGGGTTAAAATTAAAATTTAACAAATTAAAATTTTGTTGTCACTAAATTGTATGTTTCCTTATAGTGGCCAAAAACATAGATGGGTTTATCTTTTACGCTTATACGATGGAATGATAGCAATAAGATGATCATAGGAGTATACATTATATGTGCTTTGTGAAAGAGAGAGCATAAAAATAAACTTTGTGTATCAGTAATTAGAAGATTAATTATTATTATTATGTAAGATGCTCTTATTAATTGAACAAAAAAATTTGAAATGACTAATTTAAAAGCATGACATGTGTAAGTTAATTGTCCATATTTGAAGGGTAAGTATATGGTTCAAACAAAATATATACTCCCTCCATCCCAGTCAATAGTTAACATTTGATTTATTTTCCTTCACAGAATACAGCAAATGTAAATTATTCATGCATCAATTTCACACCTGTCTTTATATTAATCATAAGGGCTATCAAAGCGCCCCGACGATTCCGTTACACTTATGATGATTAGTACTTAATAAATTTTACTAGAATTCGAAATAACAAAGTTTTAAAGGCTACTTAATGCTTAAAATCAAGTACCTGTCAAGAGACCATATGGGATTAGGATATTTCATTTTTTTTTAAGAATTATGTGACACTCAGATTTGAACTTCGAAACACCTATTCGATAATGTTCTATAACTTAGTTTTAACATAATCAAGGTCATTAACCCGTACGAAGTACGGACTTTCAAACTAGTATTTTAATTAAAATAAAGTAAAATTGATATAAAACTATAAATTGCTAAATCTTTTATTGATCCTATTATTAGATGATGAGTTGACTCATATTTGTATAAAATCAAAACTAGAAATCGATGTTATTACTTTCATGACAAAAAAAAAATATTGAAAAAAAAAATGTAAATTGAAACTCATTAGCTTTATGCATTAAATTTTTTTTCATTAAAATATATTTCAACTCATTATTCAATTCACTTAACTAATTTTCAGTTCTAACTTTTATTTATCAAAGCAAAATACAATGGTAAGAAATGTATACAATCATAAAGTACCAATATTTTATAAGTAATTTCATAAAAATATTAAACTTAAAGTAATCTGCATATAATGCACGGGGTCTAAACTAATAAAGATTTAATCAAATAATTATATAAAAAATCATTTATTTTCTTTTTTTGCGAATTACGAGATTAATTACAGGAAACGAGTTTTACAAAGTACATTAGAAGGCAGGTCGAGAGATAAAATTACATTAGAACAATCTATTTTACAAAGGGGTTCAATAAAGTTTGGTGCACTATGTCAATGGAAGTTTCCATCACATGAAAACCAGTCTTGAATCGAGAAGCGGGCACCTAGAGCCTCTTTTATTGTACCATTGGATTTTTGTACATTAAATACATAATTTTTTTAAATATACAAGTAATCGCTAAATTTTGATTAATTACACCAAATATTGTGCTTGAATAAACTAAACAAATGGTAAATGATGCATCTAAGCTTACAAAACAATATTTGGTAGAAATTTAGGGAGAATTCTCACGGTTCGAATTATGTTAGTGCCCTCACATTGACAAACTAGAGAGAGTTGATCATTACGTAATCTAATGAGTTATTCCACTCATTACAAATGGATATTTAAGGTGAAATTTACATTCGTTTATGAGTAGGGATGTCAGTGGGGCGGGTATAAGTGGGTACCGCCCCGCACCCGCCCCAATTGGGGTGGGGATGGGTAGAGCTTTGGCGGGTGATGGGGCGGGTCCGGGTATGAAAATTGTACCCGCCATGGGTAATGGGGCGGGGATGGATTTTGCATCTTACCCGCCTCAAACCCGCCTACCCGCCAATTGCTAAAAACATTAGTGCACTTATGACAATTTTTTAAATCTTATTTAGTTTTAATTAAGATGTAATGTAATTTATGTAAATAATAGCTATTTTATAAAGTTGTTTACTAACTTCTTTGGTGAAAAACTAAACTTATAAATAAAAATTCAAAAAAAAATGGAAATTAATAATGATTAAATCAACATTTGCGAAAAAATTTATGGAAAAAAATCATGGTGTAGCGGGTTAATGGATAAGCGGGGCGGGTTCGGTTTTATATTTCCACCCGTTGGGGCGGGTATGGTTTTGGAAAGTTGTACCCGCCACGGGTGGTGGGGCGGGAACGGGTACGAGTTTTTCTTGGTGGGTACGGGTACAGGGGAGCCTATATCCACCACCGCCCCGCCCCAATGACATCCCTATTTATGAGTTGTCTCTTTCTTCTCATTATTATGGGGAAAAATCCATATAATTTAAGTGTCCCACGTGAAAGATGATGAGAGAGGTTATCTCACAAATAGGATTATACATCCTGTTGTATAGAAGCATTGTACATCAGGCGCATATAATATATGATTAACAATCTATAGCCCATTAAAAAAAATTAAAATTTTTACTTCAACAACGTAAAACTTAACGTACTGTAGTTCTCTCTTTAGCAAAAGTTCCCCTTTCCCCCAAATTTGATCTTATATAATTTTTCAATGTCTATAAACTCGTAAAAAGTACGCACATGAATAATACGGGTTATTATTATATACAAAAAAAATATGAGCTTAAAAATTGAAGTTAAAAAGAATACGAGCTATTATGAGAAGAATACGAGCTACTTCGAAAAGAACACGAGATTGAACTAAATTGTAATGTATGGAAAAGATACGAGTTATTAAGAAAAGAGTATGAGTTATTATAAAAAGAATTCGAGTTAAATTTTATGTAATGTGCTTTCAAAAAAACACAACCAAATAATGTTTCATGTTATCGTATTTCATAACTAAATGTCTATGAACTCATAAATTGTACGCACATGAAGAATACGAGCTATTTTTTTAAAAAAAATGAGCTAATAAGAATACGAGCTATTATGAGAAGAATGTGAGCTATTATAAAAAGAACACGAGCTTGAACTAAATTGTAATGTATGAAAAGAATACGAGTTATTAAGAAAATAATATGAGTTATTATGAAAAGAATTCGCGCTTAAATTTATAGGAAATATAGTTTAAAAAAAACACGACCTAATTCAAACAGATTTGTAAGATGAGATTCCATTATTTATATAATCTAAATCCCGATAAAACTCTATTGATTATTTCATGCTCCTTCAAAGTTTTTTTTTTCCATTGATGATGATACCTTTTGATGTTTCATCTGCCGTTGAAGCTTCTCTCACCGTGATGGTAAAAATCAATTAAATTCATATTGATTCTGATTGAAGAATGAGAGATATAATAGTTGTTAAAATAATTTAAAAGGAGAAGATTAGTTAACTACATAATGGAGGAAGATGGAGATCAAAATATAGAAGCAGTTAGAGAGAGAAGAGGAGTTAAATTGAATTACGTAGTCTTGGTTTTAGGGTTTAACATCACAAATACTACTATACAACCAGTTGTATAATAAGCATTGTACAATCCTATACATTAATCCGAGCATATGTGCAATTTTTTTGAGTTTTGTAAGAGTTTATTTTTTTTTTATGTTTAAGTGTGAGTTCAAAAACTTTAAATCATAGCTCAGATTCTTTTAAACAAAACTCAAAAACTTTAGTACACAGCTCGGATTCTACACCATATAACTGTATACAACTGGTTGTATAATCTACTAATTGATTGGTTTAACATATAAAAATAGTTGAGGAAGACTAAAATAACCTTGGATGTACAATAGCATTGTACATCCAGTTGTATAGTCCATAAACTGAGTTTATCTCTTTATAAGGTTACACATTAATCCCTTTATTAGCAAGTGGTTTTAGATTGGAACCTACTTGAGCTTATAACATACATCCCATAAGTTCGTAAGTATGTAACGATGCGTTTTTTGTTAGAGATGTTCACGATAGAATCAAAAATTTGTTGCAAATGCGACATTTGCGAATAGCTTTGTGTTTGTGACAAATCTTGTGACGCAACAGTTTGGCGGGTGGTTTGCGCCAAAATGTCACTGGACGTGTTTTGGGACAGAGTTTCTTTTTCGCGACAAGATTAGCGAAAATAAAAATGATTGTGAGGGAATGTGCAACGAACTATTTGATTTTTATATTATTCTTTTTCGTCGCAAATTTAGGGTTATTGTTATCCTACATCGATGAATTTTACAAATTTCTTGTGTTTAGAAGTGTTGTTTTGTATCGTTGTTTGAGTTTGGGATCTAGCCTTATCGTAAGGGTATTTGGGAAAAAAAATTGGAATAGTTAAAGAAAAAAAAAATTATTTCGCAATTATTTTCAATTTTTCGCAAATTCTTATTTCAGACGGCCACTTTTATTTTATGGTTAAATGTAACCACAATGGTACAGCCAGTGTTACAGATGTAGGAAAGTTGATCGATGCCATTTCTATTGATAATAACAAAGTATATATACACCTAAATCATCTAACTAATTTGCCTAATTACAAGGGATATTCTATTGACTAAATATAATACAAAAGGTAACAAATAATATGAGAATAATTCACAAATCATGAGTGATTTGTTTCTATATTCTAGCACACCCCCGCAGTCGTATCGGGAGGACGACGAACGTTAAGACTGTCTCGGAAATCATTGAACAAAACCGAAGGCAGCCCTTTGGTAAATATATCGGCTAGCTGATGTCGAGAAGGGACGTGATGTACTCGAACGTCACCTTTGGCAACCTTTTCCCGTACGAAATGAATGTCAAGCTCGATATGTTTAGTGCGCTGATGTTGCACGGGATTCCCGGCAAGATAAATTATTGTACTAATATTATCGCAATACACAAGAGTCGCCTTCGGCAAAGGACGGTGAAGTTCAAGTAAAAGATTACGTAACCAACATGATTCGGACACCACATTCGCAACCCCACGGTATTCAGCCTCGGCGCTGGAACGAGACAACGTGGGTTGACGCTTGGAAGCCCAAGAAACCAAATTATCCCCCAGAAACACGCAATACCCACTGGTGGAACGACGCGTGTCCGGACAACTGGCCCAATCCGCATCTGTATAGGATGTAAGAGAGAATTTTGGTGAAGCACTCAACCATAAGCCACACTTATGAGTACCCTTAACATACCGTAGGATCCGTTTAAGCGCATTCATGTGCACTTCCATTGGATTATGCATGAACAAACACACCTGTTGCACCGCATAAGACAAATCCGGACTAGTAAGTGTGAGATATTGAAGAGCTCCTGTGAGACGACGATACAGGGACGGGTCGCTGCAAGGAGGACTAGCCACGGAGCTAAGCTTGGGCTTGGTGTCGACATGAGTAGTACAAGGTTTGCACGAAGACATACATGCCGTATCGATAATTTCAAGAGCATATTTCGACTGTGAGAGGAACAACCCGTCAGGTTCATGCATCACAGCGATGCTCAAAAAATAACTTAATGGTCCTAAATCCTTCATTGCAAATTCGGCCCCAAGAGGAACAACCCGCCAGGTTGATGCATGTATACTGTTTCATGTAAGTTACCGTGCAAAAACGCATTTTTCACATCTAATTGATGTATAGACCATTTGTTAGCGAGAGCTAAACTTAAGACAACACGAATAGATGCCGGTTTTACTACCGGGCTGAAAGTTTCACCGCAATCGACACCAACTTCTTGAGTTTTCCCGTCACCTACAAGACGAGCCTTATGTCGCTCAAACGAACCATTAGCATTATACTTATGGCGAAAAATCCACATACATCGAATAACATTCACATTAGGCGGACGAGGTACTAATTCCCACGTCTCGTTTCTAATTAGAGCATTAAATTCGTCATCCATGGCCAGTTTCCAATTAACGTCATTAAGGGCGGACACGTGGTTTCGAGGTATAGGTGATATAGCTACCGTGGTATTAAGATCGAACACAGGTTTGGGCTTATATATACCACGGTCACCGCGTGTCACGGGTTTGGAGACGAGAGGAGGCTGGTGGACAGGGGATGGATGTGGTTCGGCCATAGTGGAGGGCATTGGGTCAAGGACGGTTGGGGCTACTGAGTTTGGTGTCGGGGTTGGGCCAGGGGTGTTGGCGACAGTGGGGTTGTCGACTGGAGTGTCGGGGTTAGTCGATGGGTTGGTCATTTGGTGAAGGATATAGGGCGAGATTACGTCATCAAGAAAATGATAGTCATTGGAGCCAGGGTGATTATTATTTGAGAATAGGAAAGTGTGTTCATCAAAGACAACATGGTGACTGATAATAATTTTCTTTTGCGTAATATCGTAACATTTATAGCCTCGGTGATGATCCGGGTACCCAAGGAAAACACAAGGAGTGGAACGGGCTTGTAATTTGTGCCGTGTGGTAGACGGAACAAGGGGAAAACATAAGCATCCAAAAATACGAAGAGAAGTATAAGATGGGTGCTTCATGTAAAGTTTGTATGTGGGAGTGATGAAATTAACTTGTTTTTTTGGTAAAATATTTAGCAAATATGTAGCCATACTAAGAGCGTGATGCCAGTACTTGGGTGGGACGGACGCATGTAGGAGAAGGGTACGAACAATGTTATTTATAGATCGAATTTTACGCTCAGCCTTGCCATTTTGTGAGGACGTATAGGGACACGAGAATCGAAACGAGGCACCATGCTTGGCACACGTTTCCCAAAATGGTTGATTGTCAAATTCTTTTCCGTTATCACATTGTATGGTTTTTATTTCTCTTTCAAATTGCGTATGAATAAATTGTCGAAATTTTATGTAAATTGAATGGACTTGGGATTTTTGAGCTAATGGAAAGGTCCAAACAAAATTTGTAAAATCGTCAACAAATACCAAGTAGTAACGATGACCTGAGGAACTAGGGACGGGTGATGTCCATAAGTCACAATGAATGATATCAAAAGGCATATAAGTCTTAGTATTAGATTGCATAAATGGCAGTTTCACTGCTTTACCAATAGAGCAAGAAGGACAAACAAATTGTTTCGAAAATCCTGGACAAGAAATAAAATTATTTATTCGTAGCGAATTAAAAATTGGTGATCCGGGATGACCTAACCGGGCGTGCCATACTGATGGTGTAAGTGCAATAAACAGCGACGCTTGGTGGGTCGGAATTGATGACGACATAACCGGATAAAGGTCTCCTTGACTATCACATCTCATGAGACGTCTCCCCGTCTTGTAATCCTTCACACAAAAACCAAGTGGGTCAAATTCTACGGTGACGGAATTGTCTTTGGTGAATTTTGTAACAGAGACTAGGTTTTTGACAAGTTTCGGGACATGGAGGACGTTTTTAAGAGTAAACGAATGTTGTTTATTGTGTAGTTTAGAGTTTCCGAATCCGTTAATTGGTATAGTCTGGCCACTTCCAACAAGGATACCATTATTAATGCTAGAATTAACAAAAGAAGTGAGAGTACCTGCATCCGATGTCATGTGAGAAGTTGCTCCCGTATCCATAAACCAGCGTGGATCATGAGGATTAATTCCCAAAGTATACATGGCAGCTTCAATGTCAGTCGGAGTTGGCGGGTTCTCGGTTGTATATGCCTGTTGTCGAGGCACATATGGCGGCCTGGCGGTTCCGGGAGGGCGTGACCAGGGAGCAGTAGGATAGGGACATGGAGGGTAGGCCCATGGAGATGGAGCCCACGGCCAGCCGCCATATCCCATCCCTTGCCAGGGTGCTGCCGGAACAGGAGAGGGGGTGGGAGTAGTCGTGACACCACAGCCGGATGAGTTTGTGTTGGAGGAACGCGTATTATTGCCATTACCTTTCCCATTCTTGCCTTTCTTTTTGTCGCCAGTGTTCTTATTCTTATCTTGAGACGGTGCTGGCGGCGGACCCAAAATAGAGGACCCATCACTGCTAGATTTCGCATACATCGCCTGAGATGCAGTGGTGGCGGCGCTTTTGGCGAAACCGGCTTCTTCAAGAGTGAGCATTGAACGAGCACGATAAAATTGAGGCAAAGGATTCGCTTGCCTGATAATCGTACCAACACCATTATATGCCTCTGTTAAACCCGAAACCAACTGAAGAACGAGTCGAGTATTAGAGACCGGAGCCCCGACGTTTTTCAATTGATCAGCGAGGGTTTTAAGACGTTGGCAGTAGGCGGCGACGGTAGGAAAATCCGACATGGAGGTATGTGAGAACTCTTGATCCAGAGTCACAGCCTACGAATTTTGGTTATCGAGAAAAATATCTCGTAACCGGTTCCAACACTCCATTGCAGTAGATTCCTCCTCTACAATGGTCTCGAGAAGGTCATTATTGACCGTTGCATAGATCCATTGAAGGACCGTAGCATCAAGAACCTCCCACATCTCTTTTTCTTCAGTCGTTTCTGGTGCTTTGGAACCACCGGTTTTAGGCATGATGATATGGTGCAACACTCGATTCGATTTAGCATGATTCGTAAAGAGTGCGACCCACAGAGGATATTGGTCGTTATCCATCCCGAGAACGACGGTAACATGATTCTTGATATTCGTGACGGCAAGAGCCGGATGAAAGGTGTTTGATATCTTATTAGTCATGACAATGGTGACGTGAGGTTTGAGACGTGAGATCGAGAGAGAAGGCTGCCGTGACTAATGCGAAATCGAGGAGAAGAGCGGAAGCGAAAGATCAATTAAACCTGATAAACACTGATACCATGTAGGAAAGTTGATCGATGCCATTTCTATTGATAATAACAAAGTATATATACACCTAAATCATCTAACTAATTTGCCTAATTACAAGGGATATTCTATTGACTAAATATAATACAAAAGGTAACAAATAATATGAGAATAATTCACAAATCATGAGTGATTTGTTTCTATATTCTAACAACAGCTTATATAACTTGTTTTTCAATAATGGTCACATTACGCTGTAAAATGGTTACAAAATCTCGTCTTATTATTTCAGACCAAAATGGTCCATCTGAAGCAAGACCAACTATCAATTTTTATTTTCATCGCAAATTGCATTGTGATGACCTTTTCAGTAGCAAAACATGGCATTTGCGACAAAATTGTGCGACAAACGCAGTCCCTCACAAAATCCGTGTAAATGGACTTTGGCAACGGGATTTCGTCATTTAAGGACGTAAAATCGTTGGAGGTCACTGCGCGTAATTTTTCTATATTGACTTATTGATATAAGTTTACGGCTTTGAATGATGTAAGTTATGTATTATGATGATCAGATATTTGGTAAGGATTCGAAGCCCAACAGAAATTGAAAAGCTCACATCACTTAATGAAGATCTGATGCACACATTATCTAAGGGAAAGGAATGTCAAAGTAAGTGAATGTACATCCATCTAATTCTAAACCCATAATTTGAAATGCGATTCAGAATCTCGAGTGTTTGAACCAATGCAGGGGAACGAGAAAAGTTTAGGACCAAACTATTAAATCAAGATGACATTGTCGAATACATGAGAGTTATAATCACAGATGAAGACATGCCTCCATTGTACCATGGTGAGAAAAAAAAAATGGTATGTGCTTAAATTAAAAATTTGGGCAATCATGTAAATTGATTAGGTTTAAGGCCTTCTTGGTGTTCCAAGATTTTGACATTGTTGTCACAAAAAAATTGTAAGTCTCAATTCAAACAACGTATATAGATTTTTATTATAGGTTTAACTGTTTAAGGCCTTCACTCTATATAACTGAATGGATATAGAATCCATAGTATTAGAGCAGTAGCAACGACAGTTCTCTTAGAAAAACTATTTCATCTATTAGGATCAAACATTAGAGCTATGGTACACGGACTAGACGCAGCACTTCTATTGGTGCGTGAGGTGCAACGCACAAAATGAAACTGCAAATATACCTCAAACGTTTACAATGTGCAATTTGGTCCAAATTTATGAAGCCAATTTGCACATTCTGAAACGTTTGGGAATAGGTGTAAACGTTATTTATACCCATTTCTTTAATGGGTAGATCTTATGAGAGACGGTCTCGTATTGAGAGACTATTTTACAATTTTAAGAAAAAGTGGTACTAAAGGTAATAAAATAGGTACAAATCATGATTAAAGATAAAATGGGTACATTTATTATGTAAATAGGTACGAAATTATTATGTCACGATTAACAACAAAAGGGTCACGAAATACAAATAAATGGGTACGAAAACTTACGTAGTATTTTTACCCAAACTTTATTTATACCCATTTCTTTAATAACTTACGTAGTATTTGGATTTTTGGGTAATCAAATGGCCCAAATCCATTGGCTCGATTCGAATCAGACCGCTTTTTTGAAGGATTTGAGTCTTTAATTCGACCCAAAGTATTTTAGGGACGATATTGGACCAAGCTTTTGGCATGGCCCGACCCAACTCACATTTATTAATAGAAGAACATTTTTTTTGCAAAATTTGTTGAAGTAGCGTTAAAATTATAAGGAACTCTTTAGAAACTGATGTATAAGTATTAAGTTTAAAAACGATGTCAACATAACATAAATCATATCTACGACTACATGATTATGCATTCTAAAGTGGCGGTGTTTGTCTTTATTCGCTTAATCATATACTGTACACTTTTATAAACTAAAGTATGTGGCGGTGATGTGTCAGAGAACAAACTTACCACTCATATAGTCATATATATCGTATCTTGTTTGTCTACTACTAATGCTCTTAAGCCCAACCCTCCAACAGGCACTATTTTTTTCATGTTAAACAAACTTTCGGATGGCGAAATCGCGATATTTTCAAACTTGGTGTAACTGACATTGTTAGTTGTTACCCTTTGTTGTTATATCTCAGAACCTTAATGTGATGTGTAATGCGTGTGGCAGGAACATCTTAACGTCTTAAAGGGGAAACGTGTGTTGTTACTCATTTCGGGGATAGACATTGCTTCTGAAGATATAGCAAGTCTTAAGCACGTCAGCATTGACCCTAGAAAAGATGAAATTGTATGGATACCCATCATAAACGACCGC
Source organism: Silene latifolia (assembly GCF_048544455.1). NCBI lineage: Eukaryota > Viridiplantae > Streptophyta > Magnoliopsida > Caryophyllales > Caryophyllaceae > Silene > Silene latifolia. The sequence continues at coordinate 9,904,902 of NC_133530.1, read as the reverse complement.
TCGATTGCAGAGAATCAGCTAAAGACCTTGCAAAATTCGATGCCGTGGTACTCTGTCCGCCAACCATCAATGGTCAGACAAGATGCGCTTGACCTCTTCAAAGGTATTAGGGACTTCTTCAAAGGTTGGCCTAAACTTCTTATACGTAGTCCCTCGGGGAGTGTACTGAAAAATGATGCAATCCCAATAGTGCGGATTTGGCAAAATCTTTCCGTTGATAACCTTATTAATGGCGATATGGAGCGACAACTGTGGGAGAAGGAAACATGGAACCTCAAGCTTCTTGTAAATGACGTTATTGATCCAATCGTGCAACAATGGGTAAGTTTCACTCATTCCGTTTTACGGAGTAGCTTTTAATCTTGTATTCCCTATTTTCCTGTCTTCGACTTGTGCATTTAATTTAGCTCATGTTAAACAGGTTAAAGATGAAAGGTACATTTTAATGTATGGAAGCAATGATATAAACTGGATACGAAATTTCATAAAGCAAGCACGTTCAATAGCATGTAATCTGCTTGTCCATATAGAGATGGTCTATATGGGAAATAGCCACAACGAAAACCATGGTTGCAAGGTGCAAGATGCGATCATGTCCGAAAAACTAAGCCATTGTTTACCTGAATCAAGCCGAGCGTATTTTTGGTCACGAATTAATAGCATGATAAAATCCAAAGAGAAACTGAATGATCCTAGTGATAAAGTATTACAAGAGATTCAAAGATTTAAAAGCCACGAAGAATGGGTTTTGCTTGCAAAAGGATCAACAATCATAGGACATGTATCGGGTCAAAATGCATTGAGTGCCCTTGAAGAGGTACAAAAATTGAGGACAACGTTGTTCAAATCGTAAGTCCACTTTGATTGTTATAGCGGTCTGGACAAACTCGATAAGGTCTGATCGAAGGTTGAATTATAAGATTGTGCAAACTAATTGTAAAGCATAACTTAACATATAGCTTTATTTGTAAAACATGAGAATCATGTCAATATATACTACTCCGTTGAGATTCTGTGCTAAAGTATGGCATTTGTGAGGTTTAAATTAATTGAGCTTGTAAAAAGTTATAATAGTTTGTTGTAATGTATTGATTATAATGTTTGTAAAATTATTAAAAAAAAAAGTTGACTATTCAAAGAACTTTTAGATTAAGTTGTTTTTGGGTGGACCTATTTTTATTATTAAAAATATGGATAACTGACTATAATGGAATAACATAATCTAATATAGGGTCAGTATTCTGTTATTATAAAGTGTATATTGACCTTATAACAAAAACATATATAAACAGTATACAACACATCTAGAAGGACGATTTACAAACAATTAAAAATATTTTTAATAGGAAAAAATAGAATTATTGTTATTGTTATTGTTATTGTTATTGTTAATAATAAAAAAAATAACAATAATAATAATAATAATAATAATAATTAAGTTAAATTAAATTCGGATCGTGTAAGTTCAGTTCAGAACTTATAAGTACAGTTCATATCCTATAAGTTGATTCGATTCGAGATCTTATAAGTTCGATTCGATTCGAGATCCTATAAGTTCGATTCGAGATCCAATAAGTTGATTCGATTCGGATCCTATAAGTTGATTCGAGATCCTATAAGTTGATTCGGTTCGGTTCGAGATCTTGTAAGTTGATTCGATTGAGATCGAGATCCGTTTGATCAAAAGAACAGGACCTAATACATCTTTATTAATTTAATTTTCATTCATATTACATGAGTTTTTCTAACGTGTGCCCAAATGGAAAATTGAGCACCAAATTTCGGTTCAGCAACTTAGTTTCCCTTAAGGTAGCTCTACCTTCCCTTTATCTCCATATCTATACATCTCAATCACAGCTTGAAGAGAAAATTCCGGTTTTTCTCACGTGTGCCCTTAGGGGCCAAGGGACACATTTACTTACTTGCAAAACAATTATGCAGTAACAATCTTGCTTTACTGTCCTGAAATTCTAATTCTTCTAGCCACTTTGTTTCACTTCTCATCTCGGTAAGCTTGTGCAAGCTTGTTGATCCAACGGGAAGCTTTCTCAAGCTCGGACACGAGAGCACTGTCAGATGTTGCAAATTGGGAAAATCGACAAGTGAATGATGGTCAATTAGATTTCTCATCTTTTTCAAATGAATTAGCTTCAGTGACTGCAGTTCCGGAAAAAGAACATTGGTTTTTACAGTTCTGAGCTCTGCAGTTTCTGATGCTTCATTGCTGATCATTACCTCCATTTCATCACAGTTTGATATTTCTAAATGCTGCAATTTGGTTATTTGTGTAGCAGTAGAAATACTGAAGAGCGTTTTTATCTGCCCACAGAATTCGATCTTGAGATGTTTTAAACTCCGAAAGTTTACATCTTTCCATAATGCTGTCAACCTAGGGGAGTCTCTGATATGTATAGTTGACAGTAGCGGAAACACATTGTTTTGCTGATCATTATCAGTAGAAAAGAATATTGTATCGAGTTTGGGACAAGAGAAGATTTTCAAGTTTTTGCAGACTTTGGAAATTTTCAGATAGTGCGGTCGAAAGACAAGTCTCAGGACCACATTGTTGTACCTGAAGATTCTTGACAGACTGAAAACATTCGGGTTGTAGTTGTTCAAAACTTACGAGATCCTTACATCTGCCCGACAATTGCAGTGTGGTTTGAACCAGTCCTCAAGGTTATTGTTTTCCACACAGAGAGTCCTTAAACTTGTGAGACTAGACAATGACAGAGGTAACGCCAACATACTTGGGATATTACTGAGGTCTAGTACTTTGAGCGATGTCATCCCGGCAAAGAACTCATCCGAAATGCTCTGGAGATGAGTGTTGTTATGTAGAAGAAGTAATATGAGCTCCGAGTATTCTTTTTGGCCGATAAACTTAGTAAACTCATTGTTGATTAATGACAATCTCATGACGTATTCCAGTTTCGGCTTTCTAGGCCATTCCTTCAATCCTTCACTGGCTTTTACCATGAAACTGTAATCATCAGAGCTAGCAATTGTTATGGCCAAATCGCGGTATACAGTGTGCATTTTGGTACAGTTTTTCTTAGAACTACTTAGAAGTAAGCAAGAAGCTTTCAGGTTGCTAATAATTGAATGAACCCGACTCCTCGCTTCATCAACAGTTTCGACATCAGAAAACAGTCCCTCACCGATCCCATATCTAAGCAAATCTTTGGTGTTGACATCGTGATCTTCAGGAAAAAGAGAACAATACAGAAAGCATAGTCTAGATTCTTCGCTCTGAAACTGATCAAAACTGATCTTAAGACCTGCAAAAACCTTTTCATGCATTCCTTTGATATTCAATGGCCTAGACTGTCTCAGTTCATAGACGGCGTCCTCCCAAAACCTAAGCTTTTTTACAACTTTAATCAATCTCACTGCCCTTTTACCCTTAACATAGATTTTTCTGAAGTTTGTGCAGCAAATCACAGTATCGTCGTCTTGAAGTTTTTGGACATTAAACATGGTTTTTTCAACCTCAGTTAACCATGATTGTACCTCATTGGTCACGACTTTTCCTCTACAACGTGCTTCTTCTATTGCGCAACTCGTAGACTCTACCATTTGTCTAAGCTCTTCAGTTTTAGCTCTAAGAAGTTTGGTGTTGCTATGGTATTTCACAAAGTACCCAACTTGGGTTTTCAAGGGTGAACCGAGTTGTTTCGCAATCTCGGTTACAGGAGTAACTAAGATTCCTAATATTGCAGTTGCCATTGAAATCTATGGATTTTGTTAGAAATGATAGTTGATGGGGCATATTCTGCACCGCTGACCAAGTCAACATATTGAGCAAGGTCAAAGACATCCACAGCAAGTCAACGACTTAGACAGCTTAGCCGATGCAGCCCATCGGCCTGTCACCTGGGTCCCGGCTAGGACAACTAGCCAGCCGGGACACATATCCGCGTACTCATATCCAAGAACCCTCGGCCGGCCTGCCATAGGTCCATCGGCCGAGGGTAGAACGGTCTTTCCACCTGCTAGCCACTTAGCCACTTGGCCACTACGTGACAAAAGGTGAAAGTCTATAAATACTCCTCAAACCTCATTGAGGAAAGGATCCACAACTTAACCTAAATACACTATTCATCTGGTAATATCTTCCTTATCTCTCTATAATACATACTTAGCCAAGTAACACAACTTAATCCTCTAAAGTTACTGACTTGAGCGTCGGAGTGAGTACGCTTGGCACAAAGCCAAGCCCTCAGTTCGTTCATTGTTGCAGGAGAGGCCGAGAGGAACGATAAAGGCAAGAAGAATCCAACTCAAGACATCATTCTACAAGCCACGGGTGGTAACTATACATGCTCTGGAATTACACCCGGAACAATTGGCGCCGTCTGTGGGGAGAGCATACTAAAAGCTAATCAAATCCCTTAAAAACAAAAAAATAATAAACAAAACCCACCCAAAAAGCTAAGAAGATGTCAAAACAACAAGAGGTATTCGTGACTGACGAAACCGAATTCTACCATGAGGACACCGTCCACAATTCTGGAGTTGCGCAGCCCTCCACCGGCCGGGTGATTCAACCGGAGTACGGGATGCCAATAATACAGAAATGCCGCCGCCCACGACAGGTCACCATCATGGGACATGTGGTTGATGCAGCAAAGCTGAAACTGCTCCTGGAACTAATTAGTAGTACGTCGGCTCACACTTGTCACACCGACAAGAGCGGCGGAACCCGTCCGGGAGACCGGGGCCCGAGAATGTGACTCGAGAAACTTGAACGAGGCAATGGAGGAAGCTGGCCCTGTCACGACGCCGGAGGAGCCCAGAATGCTAGTGGTAGACCTAAGTCCTGACCGCACTCGCGGGAGGACAGCGTCGCCGCAGCACCCACGAGGCCCGCCCCGGAGGAATGAAAGAAGTCCGACTCATCAGAGTCGGAGAAGAAGAAGCACGACTCGCCAGAGTCAGAGAAGAAGCCTCTCCCGTCACGGGGAGAGGAGCCGGACTAGGGGTGCAAGGAGCCGATCGCCGCGTGTCGTTCGACACGTGGTCAGACAGCCCCTTAGCGACTACGTCCTGGAAGTCCCGGTGCCAACTAAACTAAAGTTGCCACCCATAGCATACACAGGAGAAGGCGACCCGACCGACCACGCTGAGGCCTTCGAATCTCACATGTCGGTATGGGAACAGCCTGATGAGGTTTGGTGCCGTGTCTTCCCAATGACGTTGCACGGGATGGCACAAAGTTGGTACAAGGGACTACCCGACGGGACGATATACGGTTATGGCGACCTGAGAGAGATGTTTTTGGCCCAATATTCCTGCAATAAGAGGAGGGCCGTCGAGACATCGGACCTCCTGACTATCAAGCAGGAGGGAGGCGAGTCTCTCCGAAGCTACGTAAAGAGGTTCGACGGCAAGGTTCAGCAGATTCGTGATCTGAACAGCGAGCTGGCCGCCTTCGCGCTAATGAAAGGCCTCCCAAGAGGGGACTTAAAAAATGAACTCATCAAGTGTGGCGGCCAGAGACTAGACTCCGCCAGGAAGATGGCCGATCGAGCCATCAAGGTGGAGGACTACCACAAAACCTGGGTAGGCCCCAGCGAGGCCGGGCACTCAGAAGGAAGGAGCCGCCGGGAAGACAACCCGGACGAAGGACGCCGCGACAATAATAGGTCAAGGTCTGACAGATCTGCCAGGAAGCAGAACTCGGCGGGCGCCGGGGGGAGCTCGGGACCGTACTACCAGAAACTGTTCAATGGCCGCACCCCCCTGGTCGTATCTGCCGCCGAGGTCTTCGCCCTGAGCAAGAGCGAAGGCCAGAAGTGGGAAAGGCCCCCCAAGCCGAAGGGGGACGGTGACACGAGCCAGTACTGTGAGTACTACGGCCACACCGGTCACCTTACGGACAACTGCCGGCATCTGAAGAATGCCATCGAAGAGCTGATCCGGAAGGGAAGCCTCGACAAATACGTCGCCAAAGGCCAAAAGACTGATGCCGGCGGCTCAAATAGGAAATCCGTCTTTGAACGGATAGGAGTAATCCATATTGTCATCGGGGGCAACGAGAACGGCGGGTCCGCTCATGGGCACAAACGGCACCTGAACAAGCTGTATCAGGCCATCAACTTTGTGCCCAAAACAGCGATCCCCATCTCCAACATCCCCAACATGACTATTGGAAGGAAGGACTACGAGGGAGTCATCGCCCCTCACAGCGACCCACTTGTAGTCAACTTGGACATATCCAATCACCTGGTCAAGAGGTGCCTGATTGACACGGGCGCCTACACGAACATCATGTTCAGGGAGTGCTTCCTCAACCTCGGTCTGAAAGTCAAGGACTTGAGCCCCTACACCAATCCACTGTACAGCTTTTCTGGGGCCGGCCTGGTACCCCTGGGGTCAATCAGACTGCCGGTGATGTTCGGCGAGGGGGATGCGGCTAAGAATGTCCTAGCTGAGTTCGTGGTCATTGACGGCTCGTCCGCCTACAACGTTCTCATAGGCCGAGTCACTCTGAGCGAGGCCGACGCGGTGATGTCCATCCGGGCCCTAACACTGATGTATGTCTCGGACCGGGGGGAAGCGCATAAGCTCGTCTCCAAGGACGAGAAGGACGAGGTGGTCAACGTCCAGATATCCGACAGAGGATGCAACATACAATCCCTCAAAGCGGCAAAGGAGTCAGAAAAGGGGAAAAGCCCATCCTTACAACAGGAGGGCGACCTCATGGATGCAACTAGCAGCTAACTGAGAAGGTGTGCCCTTGATAAGTCATTAGGACGCTGGTAACCTCGGGAAAACTTTGTATAACGGCGAAGGTGTCCAAGACAGCTGTGGGCACCCCGACGCATGTTTATGTTTAATGAAAAATCGTCCGTCTTCCATCAAAGTGTCCATTTTCCCCATAGCCACTAGCAAGAGGCTAACACCGGCTCACACTGTCATACCGACAAGAGCGGTAGTCTCCATCAAGAAGCAGGCGCCGTCGCAGTCACCCCAAGTAGTAGACGCCACGGCAGTCGCCCCAAGAGGTTGGACGCCGTCGCAGTCACTCCAAGTGGTAGACGCCACGGCCGTCACTATCAAGAAGCGGACACCGTCACAGTCACCCCAAGTAGTAGACGCCACGGCAGTCACCCCATGAGGTTGGACGCCGTCGCAGTCACTCCAAGTGGTAGACGCCACGGCAGTCACTAACAAGAAGCAGACGCCGGCTCACACTGTCACACCGACAAGAGCGGCAGTCATCATCAAATAACAAACGCCGGCTCACACTGTCACACCGACAAGAGCGGCGGTCACCATCGAGAGATAGACGTCACAACAGTCAATAGCAGCGCAGTTGATGCTCGCGAAAGCGATCAAAATGCCTTAGAAGCGTTAAACACAGTTGAGATACGTACTCTAGACTGCCTCGGCCAAACCAAGGCGGAGACGAAAGAGACACTCAATTAATAACGTGAAAAGACAACTCAGATGAAGACAAGAAAAGACCTCGGCCAAGCCAGAGGCAAAGTGAAAACGTTAAACACAGTTGAGATGCTCAACTATTAGCGCAAGAAGACAACTCAGAAAAAGAAATGAGGTAAAGACCTCGGCCAAGCCGGAGGCAAAAGAAACGAGCTCTTATTAAAAAGATAAGTTACAAGTGAAGAGAATACAGACGACGGCCGTCCCCATAGGGATAAGCCTAAACACAACCTACCAAGAGTTGTACAAAATACAAGGAAAGGAAAAGCAAAAGGTTACAAAAATCATTTGAAGCGCCAAAAAGATGGCAGGGAGGGAAGGCCTAATAATTGGCTCCCGAACAGCTAAAGCTATCCGAGACGCCGGGTGAGCCTGGTGACAACCGCCCGTCTCCCTATGCCTGTTGCTGCTTGCCATCAGCAGCGGTAGCAGCATCATCTTTAAGAGGAGACCCAGAAGCTTTCTTAGCAGCCTCAGCTTCGGCAGCCTCAGCCGCAGCCTCAGCTGCCTCAGCTGCCCTCATCCTCTCGGCTTCCTCCTTGGCCGCCTTAGCCTCCTTAGCAAGGGCTGCCCTCTCCGCGGCCACCTCTTCCTCCTGCTTCACCCTCACCTCCTCCTTGGCCTTCTCCTCCAGGGCTTCCTCCTTAGCTTCGAGCTTATCGTCAAACAGCTCGTCAAATTTGTCCCACGGAAAGGAGCCATCAAGAGGGAAGAGCTCCCCAATCACTTCCCTGGCAGCTCCTTCGGCCAGATCCCGGTATTGGACGCACATTTTAGGAAGCATGGCTTTTTGGAGCATCTCAATGTCCTCCTCCTTTTGTCTGATGATGGCCTCCTTGCTCCGAATCACCTTCCCCTGGATCAGAAACCGGCTCTTGAATTCATTCCTCTGCTGGAAGTAAAGGTCGGCGTGCCTCTGAACAAGGTCACACTTCTCCGACAGCTTAGCAGCTTCAGCCGCCGCGGCCTCAGCTTTAGCCCTCTCAGCAAGGACCTCCTTTTCAGCGTCCTCCCTGAGTTTCCTCTCAGCCAAGAGCGCCTTCTCAGCATCTCCCCTAAGCTTCTGCTCATCGAGAAGTTCCAGCTTCACCTTCATGGCCACCTTCTTGGTGGCAGTAAGCTCAGAAGCGGATCGAGCCGCGGCCTTCTCCTGCTCTAGAATATGAGCACCGGCCAGCTCGTTCCACTTCGCCAGCTTCCTGATCAACCGCGCCTTCCACTACAAGCTGGGAGGAGGAAGCCTTCTGGGATGAAGAGAGGGAAGCCTTCTGGGATGAAGAGTCAGTGATGACGTTTTGATCACCAGCCTGCAGTTGGGAGAGGGGAGCCTTCTGGGATGAAGAATCAATGGTGGCGTTTCCGTCACCAGCCTGCACAGGGTTCTCCACTTGCTGCTCAATAAGAGCGACGGCCGACAGCGGTTGATCTACAAAATACAATTAATGCATCAGTCTCCACATGCATAGACATGCCAAGAAGCCTGTCATCAGAAACGCCTAACGAGCCGGCTGAATCTGAGCCACAGGATAGATCTGTACCTTGCTTGGCTTTCTTGGCCGAGGGGCGCACTTCCTCACCGGCAGCGGTTTCAGCAGCAGCAGCAGAAGCATGAGCGGCAGGGGCAGACTTTTTCCTCTTACGGACAAGGGAAGATCCCTCCGCATCAGAGTCCCCATCGGTAATGTCGACAACTTCCACCGTCTCCTTCTGGACTGAAGAGATGGGAGGTGGAACTGATGTCGACGCCGTCGCCGCCAAAGACTTTGTTTTTCGCGTATGGCGCGGCATGTTGCTGACCACCTTCGCCTGGGCCTCCACCACATTCAAGCCTTTCAGCTGCTGATCCATGAGATCATTCGGCGACATCCTGCGGTCATGGGTTAGAGCCTTGGGATGCAGGTTAGCAACGGTCTTATCTTTGTGCAGCCCCATTCTCCGGAGGATATCCTCAGACAGGTCCGGTCCGAAGTGGTCTGCGAAGGAGACAAAACAAGAGTTTAAAAATAAATCGAAGCTCGAGAAACAGGAACATTGAAAGCGGTGATGGGCCTCACACCAACCCCACTCACCCTGTGCTAGGGCCGGTATGAGGCCGACATAGCAGAGCGGCTCATCCTGAAGAATGATCTGCGTTGGGGGAATCCATCTTCTCGGCACCCCACCCTTGTCCGCCTCAAAAAGCCTCATCGCCAGCTTCTCATCCTCCTTAAGATAAACCCTGCTGACATCCATCTTGGGCTTTTTGTATGAGACCCATTTCTCACGCTCCGCCTTAGTCTCACACCGCAAATTAACTGGGTGCTGGAAGGAGCGGGGCAGCGGATAGTCATCCGGCACCTTAACGTACACCCACCGATCTCTCCAGTCCTTGCAAGAAGTAAGTTTGTCAACAGAGACATAACCCTGCTCCATTTGCACACTGTACCATCCGACGCGGCCAGATATTGATGGCCGGAGATGATGAAGCCGGCGGAATAAATTCACCGTTGGGGCCTCTCCCTTAAAGAGACACAGCCAGACAAAACCGACTATGGTCCTCATAGCCAACGGGTGCAGTTGGGCAACGGCAACGTTCATGGCTCTAATGATAGCCATAACGTACTCATTCAGCGGAAACCGGAGCCCGTACTCCAAGTGCCGCATGTATACGCCGGTGTAGCCCGGTGGAGGACAACAGACGGCCTGACCCTCCTCAGGGATAACAATTTTGTATCCCCTGCCAAAGAAGAAATGACCCTCGAAAAGTGTCTCGCCGGAACAACTAGCGAGCTTATGGGTCCAAGCACGGTCAAGGCGGACTTTACAGGGGTCGCCGTGATCCATAACGTACTGCCTCCCCTCATTAGGACGAGCCCTTTCAGCATCATCACCAAAGTCATCATCAACATCATCGTCATCCTCCCATTCCTCCAAAATTTGAGGATCAACTTCAGGAGAAGGGGACCTACGGCCCCCCGGCGTCGGTTTACTAGTCCCGGCATCAGCAGAAGACATGTTCACAACAATTACTTAACAATTAAAAGTTGAAAAGTTGCTTGTTTACCTTGAAGAAAAGTGGTACGCCGACGTAACAACTCTGAAAATTGGAAGAAAAAGAAGCCCTTGAAAGTTTAGAGGAGAAAATTTTGGAGAATGAAATTGGTGGCCAATTTCACGGAATAACTGCCCTATTTATAGGGGAAAGCCCATGAAGAAGGACCAATCAGGGCACAGCCCATGAAACGTCAGCCAATCAGCAAACGGACACGTATCGGACATGCAACCACGGAATGTCAATCGTTGTAACAGTTGAACGTCAATCAATGCAACAGTGACCAAGCGTCTTCAACACGCCCATTCACATCTCTCCGCCTATTCATCTTCCTCAACAAATTCCTAGGTATCTGCTCTCCGCCGGCCACATGATCAACCAAGCTACATAGCACCGGCCGGGGGCAACCAAAAACAACCGGCACTCTCAACCCTGGTCTCGGCCAGCGTCACTTTCTTTTCCACATCGGATGCCCTTTACACATCCATGTGGAGGGGGGATATGGTACGGCCTAATCAGAACCAGGCCGAGGTAGAAGAAGCCGACACTGTAGAAGGAGCCGACGCAGAAAACACAAATGCAAATCACTTGCGCAGAATATACGCTCAACATACATCGGAGCCCATACCACGGCATAGACTACGCTGGGGGCAAATTGATGGGGCATATTCTGCACCGCTGACCAAGTCAACATATTGAGCAAGGTCAAAGACATCCACAGCAAGTCAACGACTTAGACAGCTTAGCCGATGCAGCCCATCGGCCTGTCACCTGGGTCCCGGCTAGGACAACTAGCCAGCCGGGACACATATCCGCGTACTCATATCCAAGAACCCTCGGCCGGCCTGCCATAGGTCCATCGGCCGAGGGTAGAACGGTCTTTCCACCTGCTAGCCACTTGGCCACTTGGTCACTACGTGACAAAAGGTGAAAGTCTATAAATACTCCTCAAACCTCATTGAGGAAAGGATCCACAACTTAACCTAAATACACTATTCATCTGGTAATATCTTCCTTATCTCTCTATAATACATACTTAGCCAAGTAACACAACTTAATCCTCTAAAGTTACTGACTTGAGCGTCGGAGTGAGTACGCTTGGCACAAAGCCAAGCCCTCAGTTCGTTCATTGTTGCAGGAGAGGCCGAGAGGAACGATAAAGGCAAGAAGAATCCAACTCAAGACATCATTCTACAAGCCACGGGAGGTAACTATACATGCTCTGGAATTACACCCGGAACAATAGTAATAATTAATCAAGCAAGTAAACAAAAACAAGAAAACCTAAAAGAAAGTTTTACAGTTCTAAATTTAATGATGAAATTGAGAATTGGGAACCATTTACCTGGTTTCATGAAGATTGAAGGAATTTAGAACAAAAGTGTTCATTTTTCAAGAAGAGAATGAAGAACAAACAACACTTCGTCTTAAGCAAGACTTGCTCAAGTATCTATTCTGGATGTGTGTCATTGCATGGTATGGGACATGAGTCCCACATCGATCAAATGGGGGGCTGATGTGGGGATTTATATAGGACAAGGGCTCTACCACCCTTTGAGCTAGCTTTTGGGGAAACTAAGTTGCTGAACTCAGATTTTTTTCTTTTCTTTTTTTTCTCTCCGTACTCGAGCATTTGGTGCTCAATTTTTCCTTTGGGCACACGTTAGAAAAACTCATGTAATATAAATGAAAATTAAATTAATAAAGATGTTTTAACATGACTTTAGTAATAGACAACTATCATATACAAGGTCACTGGTATAAAGAAATTAATAAATGACTAGTAATAAACAACTTTATAATTATAATCAATAAATAATAAAGAATATTTTTTGGCCTTTGATGAGGCATGAAATTAATGACCGCTGCCTCCGCCACAAGGTCCCGAAGCAAGCTGCTCAAGAAGAAGAGCCATTCTATGTTTTGCCCTTTCATATAGGGGGTACATTGCTGCTATGTGACCGCTCTTTGCATCATCGGATTCTTTAGGCATCAACCTAGCACCTTCAACTTGTAATTGGCATGAAACTAATATTACAATCACAAACAATATGACCGAAACAGAAAACATTCCCCGGAAATTCATCGTCTTTTCAAAAAATGAATAAAAATCTCCCTAAAATCAGAAATACTCGGCCTCGAGATGGTAGTTATTTGTGGGTTTTCGATTATGAGTACTTCCAACACTCCTAGAGGACACCATTATATATAGGTGCTGAAATGAGATCATCAAGCATTATGTCTCATACTAAGGTGGCTGTTTTTCGACGAGGAGCTTCCAGGAAACCAGGCAAGGACTAAGTTTTTGACAAAGAATTTTGAAAGCAAAGAAAATGACAGTATGCTATTAAATCGTCTGCATACATGCATGATATTCTAATTTGATGACTTCAGGTATGAGGATTGTTCTGGGTTTTGAATTTTGACTACCAGTTTTGAATTCAATTTCGGTCAATAGAGCAGAGTTAGAAAAGTATGAATTTGTCGAAAAGCCGTCCCAATGACAACCCAAAAACACCGAAACTTTTGTCTCAAAGAATCTGGGAACAATAACACAAAAACAGCATACAGAATTCTGCTATCAACCGAGATTGTCAATGAATACGAAAACTAAAATCACAGACAATCAAAATTTGGTCTATGTCCAGGTTATATAACAAGCTTTAACGCGCTAAATTATCACACGTCTACTACTACTACTACTCTCCTTTTCAAGACTTGCGACCGAGAATGAACACCAGATAATCTTGTCGTGGCCTTATCTTGCTTGTAGGGTTATATACACGAACAATACCGCCTAAAAGTGCCGTCAGAATAACATGCAATGTAGCGACCAATGTTAATGAGACGGCCACACAGGCAAAGTTACCCAACAACACTTTTTAAACAGTATGTAATCATGTAGTTTGATTAAAATTGTACATTTTCAGCGCCGAGAGAGAGAGTAAGATGTACACTCAATCATGATGCCTCATAAATAAACTGAGACTGGATTTCACCGCTGGAGGTATCCGAACAGGGCGGTAATTTTTATCAAGCCATACCACAGTTCCCTTAGCTTCAAGAACAGGCTGTCAACCAAAAGCATTCAGCTACTTACTACTCCGTTTTAAGTAGAGCAATGGACAAGGGAAGCAAAAATAAATACATGTAGTTACAATAGAAGCATAAGATAAGAAGAAACCTGTTGATCTGGTAACTTGTAGATATTATGCTCGATGAATAAGCGAGCCGCTGAGCTGTCTGACACCCTCACCTTCACAACAAACTTGTCTCCGCTCTGCTTGATGTAAAACAAACGAGCATAAGTGCATTTGGTACTTCAACGAAACACAGGCTTCTTAAATCACACATCGATCTCAGGCAGTTTACAATGACGCTAATCATATAAACTGCAGCTAGTGCATGGTTTATCTCAGGCAGTACAATGACGCTAATCATCGCTCTGCTGAGCAGTTCCCAATTTCCCAGAGCAAGATTGAAGTCATTCAATTATTTGTGATTACGAACTCTGAAATAGTTTAATCTTCATGCCTAAGGCCATTTTATTTTATAGCCAGAGTTTCGTGCAAGCTTTGTTCCGAACCCATAAACTGGTTAGTGATCAAAGTGTGGCGAGGAGGGATTGAACATACACAGCCTTTCCCGTCCAGTAACAGATAGAGTGTTTTCCAAGGACTCGTAACCAAAAACCAACCACCATATACTATTTCATGATTATAGAACATTGCTATAATGACAGCAAATGCACTCGGATCAATTTAACCTACCTTGAGAGGTGCAAGGAATTTGAGAGAGAGTTCTGACAATGCTAATGCCTCACCACTATGAGCAACCGCATCTGCACTAAGCCCCATTGCTTCTAAGAGCTCATGGCGCGCTGCATGGAATCAATAGCAGGGTTAGTTTACTCCATAAATAACCTACCAAAGAAAATAATGCAAGTTCTCATGCAGAAAATGACGGAAAAGAAAAATTATCCTAACAGTACGTACAACTCGTAAAACAAAACGGTATTGACATCAGCTGACCAACTTTCGACTAATTTCAGATCAGGAATTACTGAAAGATAATACACAACAGAAATAATGGAAGAAAATGCGGAAAAAGTTGTCGGGCTGATTTGAACACTTGGGCATTTGGCCAGATACCCAAAACACATACTATAATAGAATTCAAGAACAAGAAGCCCTTAGTCCCAACGTGGTACTAAGATAGTAAGATGTGGTATTCATCACGATTTCTATAACACGGGTACAGAGTATCATAATGTCAGTTATATTGTGAGATGGGCTCGTCCATAGGAGAAAACATCTTGCCAATAGCACATACAAAAACGCATCTATACTTTAGGTAAGTAGCCATGGCCAAAGGGTTAAGAGAACTCGTAATGATATCTACAGATCATAGCTATAAAGGCCAGTGGACATAACATACAAAGACTCTCATGCGGGTGTCACCGCCTAACTTCAAGTGTTTCAGCCTCAAGTGAACGAACGCAATGGAAAAAAAAACTGCTATCTTTTTTCTGATTAATCCACAATGAAATAGTTCTAATTGTATGCTTAATAGATAATATTCTGTATGTACCGTGCTGACAGTAGCTTGCATAAACAGCATTATTGACAACGCCATATTGATCCAACTCATAGTCCCTTACTTTCAGCTCAATATCAAGAAACCAATCCATTCTGAAAAGAAAGCAAGAAAATGATTAACAATAACATGAACACGAACTTATAACATTGGGTACCGGATTCCAAACCCCAATGAATTTACAAATTGCGAAGTTGTTGAATCTATACATACATCTGATAATCTATCAAGTGTGTATTGCATATTGGCTGTATTTATATACAATTAGGATATCCCGCTTACAACAGCACAACCTATTTGACGCTAGAAAAGTATCGCACGGTGGGTGAAGGAAGGGTCAGATACTCAGATGTATCATTCCATCATAGTCCATACCAATAATGATGAATGTCTCTATTTCAGTTTACATTCAAACAATTCAGTACAATGATTTTCGTTCATGAACTCGATTCTCTCAGAAAAAAGTTTACTCAGTGGTTGCTGAATTAGAGTTGATCATCAAAGTTCACAAAAGGTTACACTACAGCAACTCTAAAGACATCAAAGTCCTAACCGTCTTCTTATCACTACCTACGTAAATCTGACTCAAGTATGGTTGTCAGAAACGGGTACATATCCAAGTGTTACATTCTTCAAGACTCGGTCTTTGAGAAGTGTGGACACCAACATAAAACAAGGATACGAGGATACCCATATCCTTAAGTGTCGTGTCAAACACAGGTACGACTTCAAAATTGGATGAATTCAACCAACAATGAAACTCATTTAATTCTCATTGTTGATGGTTAAGAATCCAACCCTCACCCTTTCCACCTTTTCATTTTTACATCAAAGGCTCAAATACACATTTCCAGTCAATGATCGAACTAGAGCGAGTAATCAAGACAACAATTCGACAGTTCAACTTCAACACAAATGTCTTATACTGCCACTCGTATACCCAAACTATACAAAACCTCACAACATGAATACTCCATCTTTCTCATTCTTTTGTTTACCTTATTTATTCTCTATGACGGATACTTTAATCAAAGATAAACAAGTAATTGGTACAAAGGGATAAAATTTCACCTTTTGACATTTACCCAGCAAAAATAACCCTAAAAACCAATCCTTAATAAACAGTAAAAACATTTCAGTCGATAATTTACCGACCAATTGAAAAATAATACTTCAATAATGAAGACAGATGAATTCGTATGCACAAATATGTTTGGATTGGAGAATCTAGTTAACCAACATTTTAGAAAAGAATTATATTATATGCGCTTTAATTTGTTGCTTTATACGAGTATATAAGAAAATCCTAGTTAACTAATTCCTTGCTTTACATACCTTCTATGTCCACAACAATTCACTAATACTTTACACTTTACTTTTCAAGTCCACCCTAAAATAATACCACAAAAATTTCGGAGAGACGGTCTCTCAATAGCGTTATTAATAGACCTCTCACATGATGGGTAAGAGACCACTAAATTTCCTTTTTTCTTATTATGTCTCTCACTAAATTAGTGAGAGACGGTCTCTCGTGAAACCTACTTAATATAATACTCTTTCCATTCGGTTGAATTTCATACGTTTGCCTTTTTTCACAAGATTTTAAAAAAGTGTTGAAAAGTACTATAAATAATGGAAAGTTAGCTAAAATTGGGGCCTTGGGGGTAGAAAAGTTATTGTACATTTGTACTAAATTATGAAAAATACTTGCATCCTCCCGGAGGATGTCCTCCCTACACACAAAGGAGGGGCACTAAAATGGGAATAAAATATTATAAAATCCTTCTTTGTAGTATAATTTTCATGAAGCACTTTTAGTATAGAGTAATTCGAACTTACATTATTATGTTCCGTATTACTTGAAACCTTCAAATCATCACTTGTGGGAGGTTTTTTCACAAAATGGAGCAAGAATCCTTCCAATAATCATCTTGCTTGTAGACTTGTAGTTACCCAAAAAGTAAAAGGTGGGTATCTCTTACGAGCGTAATGGCACGCATGAAAGCAAAGTATTGATTTTTGGGTTTTTCTAAAATGTGCCCTAAGGGCACATGTTAATAACCTTAATATGGTAAGATTAACAATATATTCTCACTAATTATGGTAACAATAAGTTTATATTTGAATATCTCATGAGAATATGTTGTCAATCTTATCATATTAAGGTTATTAACATGTGCCCTTAGAGCACATTTTAGAAAACCCTTGATTTTTTTATTCTTATCTTAACTATTAAATTAAAAACGAGCCTTTGTATACATTTAAATATTTGGTTTTCAATCATTTATTTTTGTACTTAACCATAACAATCATAAAACTTAAATTTTCTTTAATTTAACCATTTTGGATCGATGGCACACGTAAGTTAAAAGACTATATATGATTATTCCGAAAATAGTGGTTAATTATGTAGGGTCGTTAGTTGGGATAACAAATTAACAATGCTAGTTAGTTATTGCCTTGATTTGTACTCAACTCTTTGTTTATTTTGTTAATACTTTATCCTGTGTTGGCTTAATTTGGGAATTTGAGTTTTCAAAGTGTTGACGTTATAGGAAAAGGACTACGCAGGCATGGAAAACAGTGGAGAGCAAAGTGGAGAAGAAGCTCCCATGTACTCGGATTCTTACCTTTTGCCGATACTTCAAGAGTTGGATAAGTCTAAAAGTTATCTTCAATTTGCCGGTTATTCGTGGTTGGAAGTTGCAGAGGAGTTTATTAAACGTGCTACTGGAACCATTGAACAAGGTTCAAAGGTATTGTATGTTCCTAATTACTCCCTCCGTCCCAATCAATACTTACAAAATAAAGTAAAGTAAGATGTTTATGCAAACTTGGTGATTTATACAGGATGCTTTATTGGAGGGCCGTAAGGGAACAGATATAACTCAATATATGAATTGCGATTTATTTGGAAGGCTATTCTCTGATTTCTCTCAGGTCATATTACTACTGCTGGATAAATTGAAGTAACTGATTATCATATATACGTGTTTATTGCAATTTTCGGATATAGTACTAATGTATCGGTATATCATTAAATGAGGTCCCGTAAGATCTTATAACTTCAATAATCTCCATATATATGACGATGTAGACGTATTACAAGATACCAGTTATACTTATTTCTGACAATGAGAAATAATGAATGCAGATCACAAGTGAGATTTTGAGTGGCAATGATACACACAATATCTCACTCAAGCTTTTGAATCATTTATCAAAATTTAATTGGAAACACAAAGCAAGAAACACAATAGTGGCATTTGCGCTTACCTTTGGCGACTTCTGGCTCCTTGTTAGGATTTACGCCGATAATGTTGTTAACGAACCCACGACAGGCGATCAGAGGGAACTGATATCGGCCAACAAAGAAGCTTACAGAAATCAGATCGAAGCCAATAATGAATTCATCAAAATCCTGCTTAATTCATTGCGATACCTTTTCGATATTATAAATTCACGTTTTGGCTACTTTGATATGCCCGATGATCGACAAGCAATATGTGTCTACTGGATAGTGAGATGTGCAATTGTCGCTGCAACCCAAATCATTATTTTATCTAGCAGGGGACTTGATCAGTAAGCCTATATATTTAACTAGTGGGATGCCCGTGCGTTGCACGGATTTTAAAATAATTGATTAAATATAAAATGTATAAAGACGTTTTAACCTTTATTGTGTAAAGTGTACTATAGATCAATTTTAATGCTAACCTATTTGATTAACGATAATTCGTTTAGCACTCCACGCGTTACATACAACGTAACATATACATGTCTTCTCTCTTTTGATCTTTGTATCTAAAGTATGATAAACGACTAATATAAATGCAATACCCCCTTGTCTCTTAGATCCCTTCTTTTTGGACCTCTCCTCCTCACCTCAACCATGTGTTTTATGTAGACCTAACAAAAGCAACCCGACCCGATTAACCGGACACGAAAAGACTGACCCGAGGCCCGAAGTGACCCAAACTACCCGAATTTACCCGACCCGACCCGACCCAACATGAACTCGAGCTTTCTTGACCCGTAACTGACCCGACCCGAAACCACCAAACCCGTAAATGACCCGACAAAATATAACTCTAATTGAAACGAAAAGACTTGAAATGGCTATTTCTCTATTATTCATTGACCCAAAAATGACCCGACCCGAAACAACTCGTACCACTTGACCCGAAACAGACCCGATCAACAAACCCGAAACCTGAAATGACCCGTCCCGACCTGAGTTAAACCGAAATCAATGAGGGACCCGAATTGGCTCGACCCGAACCCGACTCGTTGACCCGTTTTGCCAGGTCTAGACTTGTATGTCATTATTATTGTCAATGTCTTAACGTTTCTGAGAATAAGTTTTGTTAGCTTCCGCTAATCTTACTCCTTTAATTTGACCTTCATCCTAAACTCTTGCAAACCCTTAATCACTTCATCTCGTCTTGATTTACTCTAATCTTTATGATGCTTTATGACTTTCTTCTATTAATTTTCATCGCTCTTCTTGGTTTGTTGCCAACACTCTTAAAACATGTCCTCAAACACTTGTTAACCCAATCTATTTGGCTGCTCTTGATTCGGCTTTACAATTTGAACACAAAACGCAGGTCAACATAGAAACGTAATTAAGAAAACATTTATCCACAAACGGAGAGAGAAAAATAATCCATCCAAGTGGTTGTAAAGGCCCAATTTGAAATAATATTAGTTGAACCGAATTTTTCGATTGGTTATATTTTGTTTTATATATATATATTACTTATCGCTACGTTATATTTGTGTGAATTTGATTTTAGAGTTGAATATTTTCATTAGTGACACCGATCTTTCGCCAAATAATGTATTTTTTTTGTGCGTGCACTCCTTTTTTCAAATGTTTTTTTATTTACATATTAATCATTTTATCAACTTAAACTTTTTTTCGATAGTCCCTCTACTTCCTACTAAATAAAATCCACCAATGTGTCCAAAATTATGATTTATTAATAAGATTGATATTTAATCGAGTCATTATAAGATCGGTCAAATTTTGCTCTGACCTGAAGCAACCCATTTTTTCAAGCACATAAATCTTGACTTGTGACTCGATTGACCCGGACTCAAAGAAACCCGTTAATTTACGGTCAAGACCCAACCTTGTCGAGCGACCCGATGGGTCAAAAACAAATTGGGTTAAATGTGAATATAACAATATAAGCTTAATGTATACTTTTCATGTGTGAAATATAAAATTGTAATTAAAAAATATATAAATTTTAGTACTTTAAATTACTATCATTACTAAAATAACTTAATTTTTATTATTAGGTCAATATAAGCATGGTGACTAACGAATATTGTTGAAACATTAAATATAATTTAATTTTTTTAAAAATTATTTGATTTCTATTTTGAAAATGAGAAAAAAAGGGTGTTATAAACTTTTTTCTACCCGTATTCTAACAATGACATAAATGTTAAAGATATGAGCATAAATCAACCAATGGTACAATGTTAATTACGAACTGAACATTAAAGATTTCTATGTACTCCAAATTTTTGCAGAATTAGAATAATACTCCTTGTAATTATCAAAATGTCTAAAATAACTTTTAGAATAATACTCTATGTAATAGAATTATCAAATTTCTAAAATCTAAAATGTTTAAAATAACCCAACCCGAATGTTATTGTTGGAACTGACTGCTATCCCTAAATAATGTGATAATAACCTATCCAAAAATGACCTGAATTTGAAATAACCGACCCAGTGATAGAGCAATGAATCAACCCTAGCGAAGGCGAAAAGTCTCAGTGGGGGCGATAGGTAATTAATAGTTTAAGGGAAATTCGAAAAAAGTTGGAAAATGTTAACTAAAACTCTTAAATTTCCAACTGCCCTCGCCCCCCAAACTCCACCTTTTACCCTTCCCGACCCATTTTGAACCAAATTCTTGAAAACGTGAGAAATGCCAAAACTTTTTTTTTCGAAACTGACTTATTGAGTACCCTTTGAAGCAAACTCCATGTGTAGTAGAGGTTGGATATCCTAAGAAATTTGTGCAAATATAGATGATAGAATGATATAGGCAAGTATGCAATTACAGCAAAATTTCAAGGGAGGGTCGAGAAATTATTATGATGAAATAAAATGGGCATAATTTCTCTGATAATGAAAAAATATGCAATGAATGGATCGTGTAATGATAAAGTCCAGCTTGTCATAGGAAATAATCAGGTCGTTTAAAAAATATGTTGTTTAGCTAATTACAGTATTAAACTCTATTTCTATATTCTTCTTTCTAGGAGTATATGTTAATTTTTATTAAACACTATTTCTATATTATTCTTTATGTTAATTTTTAATTTTATTTTAAGTGTTAAAAAATTTGGAGTTTACAAACATTTTATGTTATGAATTATCATATTGAATAATCCGTATAAAATTGAAGATTATGAATATATCTATGTTATTTTTTTCTATATTATATCAAAGTTTTCATATATATAAATAAATAAAAATATAAAGAAATGATCTTCTAATTCTAATAGTAAAGTAGAAAAAATTAATTTTAAATAATAAGTGTAGAAATATTAAAAAATAATAATTTTCTAATTCTAATAGAAAAATTATAAATGATTAATTATTTCCTAATTCTAATAGAAAAATTATAAGTAACTAATTTTAAAATTTATTTAAGTGTTTTAAAAAAGTTGGAGACTACCACGTCGCTCGAAAAAAGCCTCAAATATATATTTACTAGATTTAATGTCCGTGCGATGCACGGGCCTATAAATAATGTCCCCTCGCTTAAGTTTTCGTTGAGACTGGCAATAAAATTAATAAAAAAAATTGATTAGTGAGTTTTTTTTTATTAAAATCATACTTTAAACTATAAGAATTTATATTTTCAGTCAAAGTCAAATCAATAAAGCTAACTTTAATTTAGTTTAACTTAATTAAACTTGAATTAACTTGAAAAAATTCTAATTTCTATTCTATCAATAATACTAATATCTTTCTCTAAGAAAAAATAATACTAATATCTTACCAATTTTATTATTTATTTAGTGAAATAATGTGCATGAAAGTTTGTCCCATCATTTATTTTGAGAAAGACAAAATAATAAAAAGAAAAAAAGATATTAAGTACGAATTAATAATTAACTGCATACATCCTCTAATCACCGTCGTAATCACATGCATGCACTGCCGCACTGGTGCACAGTAACCGTTTTGTTTACAACAGCGATCATCACCAAATTAGATATGTCTTCAACCACGAATATTTTCTCGCAGAACTTGTATATATGTGGTCTACTGTCGTTGTCTTGCACATAGGACTATATTATTATAATTACGAAGTATATAGTAAACTAACTCAGAAAAAATTGAAACATAAAATCAAAAGTCTACATCTATTACGACATTGTCTAAATAGCATAGAACTCAATCAAAAAAATTATGTCGTTAACTAAACAAAAATAAATCAATTGAATCGTAAACTACACTTACTTTTATAGATAAGTTATCCAATAGCAAGTCTACCGTTCTCTATCTATCAACTCGGTTCAAGTAATCATGAATTCTTGCTCTGTCAAACATGGAGACTAATCAGGGTATTGGTAAACATGGAGGCAATAAAATTATATACACACTAATTATGTTTGCCTAGTGTTAATCTCATAAAATGATACGTAGCATGGTAGATTTTTTAAATTATCTTGATTAATTTTTTAATTAATTTTAGGTAGTTTGCAAGAGTTGAAGTCCCTAATATCACTTGAAAGAGTCTATAAAAAATTGGAAGCTCACCATCCCTTGAAAAATCGGAGTTTGTTCAATTAAATTGAATTTATATAATAGATTAATAATCAAAACATCACACTTTTTTAACTATTAATGTAAAAAAACTTACAATTTTGTGAGGAATTTGTCGAAGTTTTCAGAGTGGAGAATTTCATGTCCACAATTATCACTCTAATCAAATTTAGTAGATGATATTATCTTCTAATGAAATAATTCCTTCCCTTTCAATGATCTTTAACTTTTATTTTCCGCAAAAAATAAGAATTAGAATAACTTGGTTTTATTTGTTACTCCCTTTTCAATGACATAAATACTTCTGTAAAACGGTTTTATATAAATTTGTCATAAAATATGATCTTTTAGTAACCACTTAATTTTCTCCACTAATAGGGTTGTATTTAGATCTGTTTTACAATTGTATTAGTGAAAATTGTCTTGGATAAGACTTACTCTTTATCAAAGAGTTTTTTATAATAAAAATTTACTATGCAAATAGTATAACCTATAATAAAAATTTACTATGCAAATAGTATACCGTGAAATATTATACGTAGTAGTTTACAGTGTAATTGATTCCATGTGAAGTTTAAAAAAATCGAGCTCTAGAAATAAAGTAAATGCATAAACAAAAATATGTGTAGGAAACAAAGACTTATGCCTACTACTTATCATATACTTCGTATTTCGTTATGTCGGTATAAACATCTTGTCTTGTTAGTTGTTATCATATTTCACTCTCATAATAATTATCTGGAGTCCTAATTAAACTTTCAAAAGTAGTTGTTTTAGAATTGTCTTCTTAGGTCATAGAATTTAAGCCTAAACAAATGGGTACATCATAGAATTGTATTCTTTTTTGTAACATTTAGTCTAAGTGAATTCTTTCCCATCGTGTATATTTTATATTGAATATATCTAAAGTCTTAATATAAACTAAATTTCTAAAGAAACAAAAGAACAATAAAAACAATAAAGTTACACACTAATTATATTCTCGAGATGATGGAATAATGCCCTGCAACTTTCGCGGTTGGAATCACCCTTAGTTTACACAATATTACAATAAGGGTTTTTTCTAAGGGCACACATTAATAACCTAAATGTGGTAAGATTTGCAAGAGATTCTCATCAAATATTCAAGTAGAAACTCATTTTTACCATAATTAGTGAGAATCTCTTGTAAATCTTACCATATTTAGGTTATTAAAGTGTGCCCTTATGGCACACGTTAGAAAAACCCAATAAATCAACAATGTTATACTCCTACTATATTTCTCTTTATATGTAAATTAAATAATTAAGAGTGACTTTATAATGGTCTTAAACCACAATGATGTAGTTGTGGTTAGTAGAAAACTTGATTCACGCAATACAATCTTTGTGTTCAAACAAAAAATTTATAATATTAATAACTTAATCACTATGCAACTTAATAACTAAATCACTATGCAACTTTATACTCCATACATTGATACAAAAATCAAATGACGTATAACTACAATAAATTTGTCTACTTGAATATTCAAAATAAGGAGGTTAGTTAATGACATACCATTAATATCATTATTATCATAGTAAGATATAATCCGTACTATCGAGTCCGTCATAATTTTATTGTTGACGTTGCAATGAATCAATTCCTCGTCTTCAAATGACTTTCGTATGTTGTTTCCTGTAAAATAAAAATAAAAAGCACAAAATTAGATCTCATAGAATAAAAGTTTATCAGGTTCACAAAATTAATGGCAAAATAAATTCATAGGGATAGGGCATTCAAAGGAGGTTTATGGGAAGTGATCCTTTGCAGGGTTTATATACACCAAATATTTTGCATTGACGATATTATCAAAAGTGTTTGGATGTGATTTAAATTTTACATGGTAATAGAAGTTGATTGCCTCTACACTTATCGTATGATTGGTTTATCATACTGAAGTGATAAAATATTTTCCCTTCAAATATATTATCAATTTATCTTTTGTAATTATCTTTGGATATATTTTTATTAAAAAATTATTTTAGGTAGTTTTCAAAAGTTGGAGTCTCTCAAATCGCTTGAAAAAAGCTTCCTTTAATAGTATAGATAGATATTGATATTGATTGATTGATTCTAATAGTGTATATCATATTTTGAATATATATATATATATATATATATATATATATATATATATATATATATATATATATATATATATATATATATATACGAGTAACTCGGTAAGTGTCGTTGCAAATAGAATTGTGATGAATTCTTCCGTCTAATGATCAGATATTTGGTAGGGATGCGAATGCCAACAGAATTTGAAAAACTCAAATCACTCCATGAAGACCTAAAACGCTCATTGTCTACGACAAAGGAACGTGAAAGTAAGTGAATGTACATCTGTCGTCTAATTCTAAGCCCATAATTTGAAATATGATTTAAAATCTTCAATGTGAACCAATGCAGGGGCAATAAAAACTACTAATACCAAATTATCAAATGTGGTTGACGTTGTTGGAATCATGAGAGTTCTAGTCACAGATAAAGACATGCCCCCATTATACCAATTCTGAGAAAATTATACAATCAATAATACTCTCTGTATGACGATTACTTGTTTGTTTTTTTAAAATAAAAGTTAATTAAACCTAATGATTTTTGAAAGTAATTAATGATTTTGAGTTGTTTACTGAATTGAGAAAGAAAGAATTAATGAATTAATAGAAGAATAGAGGAAGGAGGAGAGGGTAATTAATTAGCTTGATGATCATGGGGCCCTTACATTAACAAAAAATCAAATTCTTTTCCAAAATTCACCAGCCAATCACAATCCCCTAAATGTTTTAGCTTTTATAGATAGGAGATTGGAGGATCGGAGTTGAACGTAACTCATCTTGCATTTATCAATTTATCACATCAAGCATACGATTTGTTACTTTTTTTACGCAGCAGTTATTAAAACATCTAAAAGCTAAGTTATTTCTTGTATTTTTATTGGCCAATAATTATCAAGACTTATTTTTTTTGTAGGCCCCCATGTTCTTCATACATATTTAATTACTCTCTCCTAATTTCTTTAATTAATTACTCTACTCTATTTCCTACTTTTTTAAAATAAATACCTTACAGTATACAGTATTATGTTTTTTTAATGTATTATAAAAAAATTAACGTACAACTATAAAGTGTCAAGTGTATATATTAAAGTTTAATTAATTATTTCTACATAGCTATATATGGAGCCAATGGAGGGAATAGTTTTCAAAGAAATTTTTTGATAACTGTAATTATATTAGTATTTTAAGTTATAACTAGTTTTGTTACCCGTGAAAATCACGGGTTATCTCTAGAAAAATTAAAAATTTAGATAGTTGATTTTTTTGGTGAATATCAAATGAAATCGGAATTTATTTCATCATTGATCATATGCCTATTCTTTAATTTTGATCATCAACTAATAAAGATTCATAATATTTAGGATTTGATTATGTACGAATTAGAAAACTTTAAAACAAATTGAAATATTGAAATTGTTAGTTGTAGAAAAAGTAAATTTACCTGTGCAGTATGCATGGCATCAAGAGTTAGCCGCTAACCATACGATTTCACCACAAGGTCTTCCTTTCGTATCGCCTACGAAACAAAAGTACAACAAAAAATAATACACAAATTAGTATTTCGTCATTCCAAATTCAAGTTAAAGAAAATACTGCAAATTTTTACCACCCACAGATTATTTTGGAGGAAAATAAATGAGACGTTCTTAAATAGGAGAAGATAAATAATGCTAATTTGGAAGTTAAATAATGTACACTAAAATTAGTGTTCACAAACTTTAAATGACATAAATATTAATTAGGAAAAATACAAAAGCATTCAAAGGGTTGTATAGAGTGGGTTGCTTTATACAATCTTTATGGTGGTAAGAATTATTGCAAAATTAGTATGAGAGTTAAATGGAGTAACGGTTAGGCTAGGGTAGGGAATTAGAAGAGACTTGTGAGAAAATTCGACGATGCCTTTAAGAAAATCATTGGATTTATGTGAAAATTATCGTGGGTTGAACTTAAATAATGGTTGAATATAAAATGCCATAATTTTACGTTTAAGAATATTATTAAGCTACTCATTTGTTTTTCTTTTCAAGTTTGTGTAATTTTAAATAAAGAAGTAAATGTATAACTTTTATGAGCTATATATTACTATGAAAAATATTAATCGATTCACTAACATTTCTTTTTATTGTAAA
Source organism: Silene latifolia (assembly GCF_048544455.1). Lineage (NCBI taxonomy): Eukaryota > Viridiplantae > Streptophyta > Magnoliopsida > Caryophyllales > Caryophyllaceae > Silene > Silene latifolia. The sequence goes on along the minus strand of NC_133530.1, from coordinate 9,877,799 downwards.
ATGGTAATTTTAGTTGTAAATTAAGAAATTTTGATGTGAATTTTGGCAAGTTACATATTTTTTTTTTGTAATTTTTTAATTCAACCATGAAATATAGTTTGTAATTTGGAAGTTCATGAGCAATAGTTATTAAATGGAGGATTAGTGAATGAAAACTATTGTAGGTTTAATAGCCATTATAAACTATTGATTCCCATCTTTTAATTTGCCTTTTCATTTATTTTTGAGTTATGAGTATTATTAAATAAGATAATTCATTAGTGAGAAGCTCAAGAGGTAAAACAAATAGGAAAAAATGTTAATGAAAATTATTATTATTATTATTATTATTGATCTTAAATAGTGGTTGAAATAAAATGGCATACCTTTACTTTTAAGAATATTATTAAACTTCACAATTATTTTACTTTTAATTAAAAGGGTTTGTGTAACGATCTTAAATAAATAGATATAGGTGTAAATTTTAAGTGGTACAATTTCAGGAAAGTTAAGTTTGACTTTTTACCAAAAAAAAAATTTACAACATTTTCAACCAATATTTCATCATATGAAAATAAATTAAAAAAAAAATCCTATGAAAAACTTTAATCAATTCTTTAACATGTTTTATTACAAAACATTCAATTAAAATGTTAATTTTATAAGTTAATATTATGTTGTCAATTGTCATTAATCAAGCAATATAAATTAAAATTAATTAATATTAACTAATCTAAAAATGACATGTGGAATAAAACTAAATGGTATAAGTAGCATTTTAACTATATAGTATAGATGTCTGCGTGGAGAATGGTTGGGTAGGCGTGTGTCAATTTTAACCAAGGTGGCAATGTGAATGTCTATGTGGCTTTTTCACATCCTACGTGGCTTTGTCTAGTTGGCATTTTTTAGGATGTCTTTTAATAGTATTTTATAGATTATTTGGAATTTTATTTTTAATATTTATACATTTGATTAAATTATTGAATATATAACCCCGTACAATTTTATTGCACAGGTATAAAACTAGTAACGATTAAAAAACAAGACTAACAACTAAATGAAAAAAAGTTATAGGACAACGACGTCCCAGATACCCTTCAATTTTCCATAATAAGCGATAACATACATAACTTCCGTTTGCTTGCAATAACTAACGACTTTAGCTTTGAGAGAATGTATTTTAGAACCCACAAAAACCCCAAAGAGACGGTCTTTCAATAGCGTTATTGAGATACCTCTCACATGATTGGGTAAGGGACCCATTGAATTTCTTTTTTCCCTATTATGTCTCCCGCTAAATTAATGGGAGACAATCTCTCATGAGACCTACTGGTTTAGAACCATCATCAACATAAAAACACTCCTTTATCAGATCAATCCAAAGCAAGGTTGCATCTTTTAAATACGACTAGTATTGGTGCCCGGCTTCGCCCGGGCTACCTCCATTTACCATTAATTTTTTTTCCATTAAATAAAACTATTTAAAGTTGCATAACTCATAAATTTGTCATTAATATATTTTTTTATGATATATCCTAAAATTACGATGAAATAAATTTTGAGACAAATTCACTACTCTCGTTATTAATATTTTACTCTTATTAATGAAACAATAGTAATAACATTTCACTACTTGCTCGTAATCATTGTTACTTTCACAACTCCCACCGTAATTATTGTTACTGCCACTACTGCCGCATTAATATTGATAATTTCACTACTCCCGCCGTAATTATTGTTACTTTCACTATTAACGCATTAATATTGATTATTTCACTACTCACATTGTTGTTTCTACCACTTTCACTAATCTCGCTAATAATATTGTTACTTTTACTATTCAAATGAGTGATTACTATCATATAACTATATCCAATGTTACTACAATTGTTTTCTTTACTGACAAAATTATTTTTACTATTTAGGCATGCAATTTAAAAGGATTATATATTTATTTAAATATATTACATATATGCATTAAATCAAATCGAAAGAATTATGCAATATTATATATTATGGAATCTAACTTGAATTATTTATAACCTACTAATATTATATTTTTGCATGTTAAATAATTAACATCTCTATACATCAAATAAACGATAAGGTTTAATAAAACTGCATAGATTTTAAATTTAATATATAATTTTATGATGATAATAATTAATACCATAAGTGTGCATGTTTATACTAATTAATTATTTTATTTTAAGGAAATTGACCATCTTTTAGTCTTCTATAAATATTTAGGAAAACTACCAAGCATCTTCATTCTTTTAGTCTCCTTGAAATTGACCATCTTAATTAATTATTTTATTTTATGGAAACTGACTATTTTAATTAATTATTTTATTTTATGGAAATTAACCATATTTTAGTCTCTTACAAATGTTTAGGAAAATTACCAAGCTTTTATATAATTTAATTTAACCCAAACTATATAATATTTGCATTGAAATCCCTTAATCGGGTCCATCACACGGTGCTACTGATTTAAAACTATATAGTATAATTAATTTGTATAACTTTCTTTAATTACATTGAAGTCCCTTGGTTTCTGGATTTAATATACAGTATTGATATTGATTTGCATTGAGATCCCTTAATCGGGTCCATCACATGATGCTAGTGATTTAAAACTATATAGTATAATTAATTTGTATAACTTTCTTTAATTACATTGAAATCCCTTGGTTTCTGGATTTAATATATAGTATTGATATGCTAATATGCTATCAAGCAAAAAATCTCCAATAAAGTTCATGACACATTGAACGATGGTGCAGTGAACGCTTCCCATTGATCAAGGAGAAATTTGTCGGTAGTTGATATAGGACCATTTTGCACCCTTTTTCCCTCTATTTTCATGCATGTTCGACTCCATTTGAGGCGGTTTTGTACCCCCTTTCCTCTTGTTTCTTGTCCCGATTCCCTTTACTATGACACTGTGGCCCCCTTGCAGAAATTGAGGCGGGAACGGGCGAACTGAAGATAGAAAGACGGGATCACTAAGCTACGCATGAAAGATGAAGGAAATGATGCTGAGGAGTATCCTCAGCCGGTAGGCCGGCAGCCGGCTAGCCGGCTGGGAGTACGTGTATGCATGAAATGAAGGAAGAAGCAAGGAAGAAGTATCCCCAGCCGGTGGCCCGGCGGCCGGCTAGCCGGCTGGGAAAACACATGAGCTGAAAAACAAAGAAAATTGAAGGAAGTTACAGGAATCTCCCGGCCGGTCAAATGATGGCCAGAAATGGGCTAGCTACGGTGGGAGTTCCCAAAGCGAAAAAGTCAAGTCTAAAGTCAAGACGTCCCAGCCGGTCAGTGACCGGCAGCCGGTCGACCGGCCGTGCATACCTGGTGACTTCCAAAACTTGTTCAAATTTCCAGAGATCTCCCAGCCGGCCAAAGGACCGGCGGCCGGTTGACCGGCCGTAGGGAGTGCAAATACGTGTTTCAAAAGCCCATTTCCAAATTCTATCCTAATCCTTGTGGAACCTATAAATACCCCCTCTTAAACCCCTTTTGTACACACAACCCTAGATCCAGAATATTTACCCTTTCAAGTTTAAAACTTTGTTAATCTCTTTGTTAATCTTTCCTTAATTAGAGAAGTTCTTCAATCAATTAGTGATTGAATTTGGGTTTGTAAGAAGATTGAAGGATTTCCTTCTTTATTATTTCTATCCAAATTCCTCTTTTGCTATTGAGTTGGTATTAATTCTCTCCTTATTTTCATTTGTTTACATTTTGTTCTTCCTTTAAGTTTGTTTGATTGTTTATGTTAAAATTGTTGTTGTTGTTTGTTTGTTGTTGTTATTTTCATCATTGTTCATCTTTTCATTGTTCATCTCTCCTTTGTTTCTCTTTCATTTGTTCATCCTTGGATAGTTGTCCTCAAAGACTTAATCTTTGAGTTGATTTGGTTAAAGATTGTGTCTTTTAGTTTAATCAACCTTGTTATTAGATTAAATCATCTTTCTTTTCATCTATTGTTGGATTGTTGCATGTTTAGTAGTAGAATTTATCCTCCCACCATGTTTGTGACCAAAGTTTCCATCTTTATTGTTTATTTTGCAATTAGGACCATGATTAGTGAGTAGTCTTCCACTAGGGCTCGGTTTGACCCAACATGAGTAATTTCACTAATTGAATTTCATAAAGGCTAATTATTTGGGGAAATTGGTGAGGGTAGTTTAGAGGATTGACATGGGTTATGGGTTGACTTTTGGGTAGTGTTGACTTACGACCCTTGACCACCAACGAGAGTTGGTTAGGTTGTGATTTGGATACCCGAGACTTGACCCTATTGTTAACCTTGGTTGAGACCGAAAGGGAGAACCTAGGGTAGGACACCTCTAAACTAGCGTTTGAAATCGACCCTCGAGAGAGGGAGTGGGATGACCGGGAATTGTGGGGCTTAATAACCTTAGCAAATATTGGATTACCTTGGGAATAATGCATGTTTTTGGGGTAGTCGGGTATTGAGTTAGGGATTCCGACCTTCGAACCCGAGAGGGGGGTTGGTGGGTAGTACTAGTGTCCTATTTCGAACCCGAGAGGGGGGTCTTAGGCGAATTAGAGTCGTCACCTCCTCACCTTACTACCCTTGTGATTAGCCTAGAGATTTGATTGTGTGGAATTACGAATTGTTTGGGAAGAACCGAGTCTTAGGTTTTTAATCTATTTGATTTACAACCCTTTCATTCTACCTTGCTTTGTCTCTTATTTCTTCTTTAGCTTGTTTTATCTTGTTGTTGGTAGTTCTAGTATAACTTTCTCCCTTTATTGTCGACTTAGCTAAACCATAGAGTTAAAACGATTAGTAGTCTTCCTAGCTCCTTGTGGGATCGACCCTTAATAGTGTACAACGATAAAATCGTGCACTTGCGAGGTATAGCTTGATACCATCAAGTTTTTGGCGCCGTTGCCGGGGAGTTCGGCTAGATATTAATTGTTTTCGTTCTTGTTTAGACTAAGTCTTTTGTTTCTAATCCCTCTCTTGAGTGTGTAGGACTTTTTGCATGGTTAGGAGAGCTCGAAGAGGTCAACCAATACGTCCGATTGACCACGAGATCGAAGCAACCGCGAGAAGACTAAATTCACTCCGTAGAAGAGGACTTATAGAAACACCAATTCCTCAAGAAAATTCAGTAATTGAGAACCCTCGGGAAGAACCACGTGTCTTTGAAACTTTCGAAAATCCTTTTGCAACACCGGAAACGGAAGTAACAATGGCCGCGGTACCTATGAGAGATAACTTGGCTCCGAAAAAGGTGGTAAATCCGAGTATTGTGAAGCCACCTATTCAAGCCAACAATTTTGATGTGAAAGCCACCTTGCTACAACTTGTCCAAGGGAACCAATTCGGAGGGGGAGCAACCGAAAACCCCAACGAGCATCTCAACGAGTTCTTGGATAGTTGTGACATGTTCAAGGCCAATGGAGTCACGGAGGATGCCGTACGCCTTAGGCTTTTCCCTTACTCTTTGAGGGGAAGTGCCAAGGAGTGGCTTAAAAGTTGTGAACCCGACTCTCTTCGAACTTGGGACAATGTCTCCAAGGCTTTCCTAAACAAGTATTTCCCACCCCAACGAACCGCAAGAATCAAGAGTGAGCTCCAAGGGTTCACCCAACAAGAAGATGAGACCCTTTATGAAGCATGGGAGAGGTACAAGGGCCTCCAAAGGCTATGTCCTCACCACGGTATTGGGGATGATGAGCTAATCAACAATTTCTATGAAGGGTTAAACAATGAGATGAAGATGAACCTTGATTCCGGTTCGGGGAAGGGAGCTTTGGATAAAATAGACCACAAGACGGCGAAAGAGCTTATTGAAGAAATGGCTTCTCGTACCTTTCATTGGAACAATGATAGGCACAAGAGGAAAGGGAAGTCAACGGTCGAATCGGCCAACAATGTGGAGGTGAAAGAGATGATAGAAGAGCTTAAGCAACAAGTTGCTTTGATGAGCTCAAGCAAAACATCTAGCAATTCTTCTATGAGGAACCAAGTCTATAGTTGTGAGCTTTGTGGAGACCAAGGACACCCACCCAATGAGTGTCCTTTGGTGGTTGGAGATGGAAGTTGTATGGAGCAAGTGAACGGGATATGGGAGTCTAGTCCGGCCAAGCAAGCATTTAACAACAACCAATATCACCCCGGATTGAGAGCCCACCCAAATTTCTCCTATGGCTCTCAAAATGTCCAAAACCCAACCTTCCAACAAAAATCACAACAACCAAACTTCCAAACTCAAAAACAAAACACAACATTCAATCAAGGTCCACCGGGTTTCAAAGGAAGAACCTTCCAACCTAGACAACAATTTCAATCACTAAACCCACCAACCACCCAACCTTTCCAACAAACCACCCAACCTTTCCAACAAACCACCCAACCTTTCCAACAAACCACCCAACCTTTCCAACAAAATACCCAACCAAAGTCAAGCTTGGAACTCATGATGGAACAATTGATGACTTCCCAAAACCAACTTGTCAATACTCAAACACAATTCATCAACCATTCCACTCAAAAACATGACGAGACAACATCATCCATCAACCAACTTAGGACCCAAATGCAAGCTTCTCAACGAATGACGGACAACCAAATCTCCCAATTGGCTACCCAAATGAGCCAATTACAAGCCTCCCAAGGGAAATTCCCGGGTAAAACCGAGGAAAATCCCAAAACCATGAATGCTATCCACTTGAGGAGTGGTCGAGATTTGGAAGACCGGGAATTTGTCAAGAAGAGGAAGAGTAGTAGACCGGGTAATGTCATTGAACCTCAAGTTGTGGTTGAACCTCCTAAGGTAATTGAAGAAAAGGAGGGAGAAGATGAACTCGTGGAAGTTGTTGTGGAAACTCCAAGATTAATTGATGAACCAACAAAGGTGGTTGAAGAGCCTCAACAACAAGTTGTAAGAACTTATGTGCCACCAATTCCCTTTCCACAAAGGTTGGCAAGAGCCAAACTTGAACAAAAGTATGGGAAGTTCATGGACATGATGAAGGGTATCAACATTACCATGCCTTTAATTGATGCCGTAAAGGAGATTCCAAGCTATGGAAAGTTCTTGAAGGAGCTTATCTCAAACAAAAACTCCTTGAGCCCGACGACCACGGTGAACTTATCCAAGGAGTGTAGTGCAATTCTCATGAATGAGGCTCCTCAAAAGCTTGAAGACCCGGGGAGCTTTTCCATACCTTGTAAGATTGGGACCGTGCACATTGAGAGGGCTTTGTGTGATTTGGGGGCAAGCATTAGTCTTATGCCCCTCAAAATTTTCAAGAAGTTGAAAGGTTATGAGCTTTCACCAACAAGGGTTTCTCTCCAACTTGCGGATAGGTCGGTAAGATACCCGATTGGTCTTGTGGAGGATGTCCCGCTCAAGGTGGGGAAACTTGCATTCCCATGTGATTTCTATGTTATGGACATCCCCGAAGACTCGAATATTCCCATCATATTGGGGCGCCCATGCCTTGCTACGGGAGGCGCCATGATTGATGTCAAGAATGGGAAGCTTTCTTTGCAAGTGGGTGAAGATAAGGTTGAATTCTCCTTGAACAAGGCTATGAAAGAGCCTTCGGAAGAAAAGTCTTGTTATATGATTGATGTGGTAGAAGAATGGGTTGATATGAAGAAATTTGATGAAGACAAGGGTTTGCAAGGGTTCCTTGAGGGCAAGGTAAAAGATTGCAAGGAGCACCGGGAGTATGCTTTAGCTATGGAAGCAACAATTGAAGAAGACCCGGACAAAGAATTTGAAAGCTTGAGAGGAGATGGTAAAAAGGAGGAGAGATCTACGCCTCCTCAAGTGGAGTTGAAACCTCTTCCCTCTACTCTTAAACATGCTTTCCTTGGCCCTAATGACACTTACCCTATTATTGTCAATAGTGCACTCAATGACACCGAACTTCAAAAGTTACTTGATGTTGTGAGAAAGTACAAGGATGTCATTGGGTACTCAATTGATGATATTAAGGGGATTAGCCCTTCTTTTTGCACCCATCGCATTCACTTGGAGGATGAGAGTGCATCTTCCATTGAGCCTCAACGCCGCCTTAACCCCGCTATGAAAGAAGTGGTTAGGAAGGAGGTGTTGAAGCTATATGAGGCAAGCATAATTTACCCTATCTCCGATAGTGCATGGGTGAGCCCGGTGCATGTTGTGCCAAAGAAGGGCGGGGTCACGGTAGTAGCCAATGATAAGAATGAACTAATTCCAACAAGAGTCACAACCGGGTGGAGAATGTGTATAGACTATAGGCGCCTCAACAAGGCAACTAGGAAAGACCATTTCCCCCTCCCTTTCCTTGACCAAATGTTGGAAAGACTTGCCCAACATTCTCACTTTTGCTACCTTGATGGGTTTTCGGGGTTTTTCCAAATCCCGATTCACCCTAATGACCAAGAAAAGACCACTTTTACATGTCCGTTTGGTACCTTTGCTTATAGGCGCATGCCCTTTGGGCTTTGCAATGCGCCGGCCACATTTCAAAGATGCATGCTAGCTATATTTTCCGAATATGTTGAGAATATCATGGAGGTGTTTATGGACGATTTCTCGGTCGTAGGCACCTCATTTGATGGATGTCTAGCTAATTTGGGTAAGGTCTTGAAAAGATGTCAAGAGAGTGGTCTAGTCTTGAATTGGGAGAAATGTCACTTCATGGTGACATCCGGGGTTGTTTTGGGTCATGTAGTGTCAAGTAAAGGCTTGGAAGTTGATCAAGCCAAGATAGAAGTGATCAAAACTTTACCCCCTCCCACTAATGTTAAAGGAATTAGGAGTTTTCTTGGGCATGCCGGTTTTTACCGGAGATTCATCAAGGATTTTTCTTTGATTGCCCGACCTTTAACTTTGTTGCTTGGAAAAGATGTGCCATTTGAATTTACTAATGAGTGTTTGGATGCATTCAATAGGTTGAAGGAAGCTCTCATCACCGCTCCAATTATGCAACCTCCCACTTGGGGAGAACCTTTCGAGTTGATGTGCGATGCTAGTGATGTAGCGGTGGGAGCGGTGCTTGGACAAAAGAAGAATGGTAAACTTCATGCCATATATTATGTAAGCAAGACTTTGGATGAAGCTCAATCACATTACACTACCACCGAAAAGGAACTTTTGGCGGTCATATATGCCATGAATAAGTTTCGTTCCTACTTAGTGGGCTCTAAGGTAATTGTGCACACCGATCACACGGCATTGAGGCACTTGCTACTCAAGAAGGAGTCAAAACCACGCTTGATTCGGTGGATACTCTTGCTACAAGAGTTCGATATCGAAATTAGGGACAAGAAGGGTGTGGAAAATGTGGTAGCCGATCATCTATCTCGGCTACTCCATGTCAAGGGAAAGGATGGATTGCCAATTGATGATTCCTTGCCGGATGATCAATTATTCGCACTTGCTTTGATGGATGTCCCTTGGTACGCGGACTATGTAAATTATTTGGTATCCGGGGTCATCCCACACGGTTATGACTCCCATAAAAGGAAGAAATTCTTTCATGACCTTAAGCAATATTTTTGGGAAGAACCGTGCCTCTACAAAGCTTGTGCGGATGGCATAATTAGAAGATGCATCCCGAACGAAGAAGTCCAACCCATAATCTCTCATTGCCATGACATGCCAAGTGGAGGGCATGGTAGTTCACGAAAAACAGCCGCAAGGGTGCTCCAATGTGGATTCTTTTGGCCTTCCCTATTCCATGATGTGGCCACCTACGTCAAGAAGTGTGACAAGTGTCAAAGAAGTGGTAACATTTCAAAGAGGCATGAAATGCCAATGAACTACATACTTGAAGTGGAGGTATTCGATGTATGGGGCATTGACTATCAAGGCCCTTTTCCCTCATCAAATGGGAATGAGTATATCCTTGTAGCGGTGGACTACGTGAGCAAGTGGGTTGAAGCTATCCCAACAAAGACTTGCGACGCAAAATCAGTGACCAAACTCATGGAGACGATCATATTCCCACGGTTTGGAGTTCCACGAATTGTGATTAGTGACCGTGGAACTCATTTCCGGGAAAGGACTCTTGATGCTCTACTTAAGAAGCATGGGGTGCAACATAGGCGGAGTCTTGCCTATCACCCACAAGCTAACGGCCAAGCCGAAATCTCTAACCGCGAGATCAAGATGATCCTTGAAAAGACCGTGAGCCGGTCAAGGAAAGATTGGTCTACCAAGCTCAATGATGCATTGTGGGCTTACCGGACCGCTTTCAAAACACCAATAGGAACTTCACCGTTCCGGTTGGTGTACGGGAAGCCTTGTCATTTGCCGGTTGAGTTGGAGCACAAGGCACATTGGGCAATCCGCCTCCTTAACTTTGACTTGAAAAGCGCCGGAGAGAAGCGGCTACTTGACATCAATGAGCTTGAAGAATTTAGGCTAGAGGCTTATGAGAGCTCTAGATTGTATAAGGAGAGGACCAAAAGATTTCATGACAAGGCCATCATTCGGAGAGAGTTCAAGGAGGGAGAGTTGGTTCTCCTCTTTAACTCAAGGTTCAAGTTGTTTGCGGGGAAGCTCAAGTCTAAGTGGTCGGGACCCTTCACCGTGGTCCGAGTCTTTCCACATGGTGCTATTGAAATATCCGATGGGGATCAATCCTTCAAGGTGAACGGGCAAAGGCTCAAGCACTACGTTGCCGGAACCCCTATCATCAAGAATGTGAGCTCCATTGCCACCTATCTTCTAAATTATTGATTGTGATTCTTAACTCCGTCGAGCCTACGACATTAAACAAGGGCGCTACATGGGAGGCAACCCATGCAACTTTGTAAATATCATGCATTTAGGTAGAATTTGAGGAATTTTGGATGGATACTACTTGTCAATTTGATTGTTGTCGGTCACGATTGTTGGAGATTTGGGGTTTTTGTATGATGAACAAGCGTTTGACCATTTATTGGCCTTTATCCGACGTCCCGAGTCGGGTTTGAAAGTCGAAAACACGGAAGTCGAGGCCAATAGATGATGGAAAATGGAATAGGGGTATATTGGAGAAAATGTGCTGGAACGCGTTCCCAGCCGGGCGACCGGCGGCCGGTCTTCTGACCGGCTGGGAAGTTCATGTTAAATCAAAGAAATTTTGTTGAATTAACAAGGAAGGTATTCCCAGCCGGCTGGCCGGCAGCCGGTCCACCGGCTGGGAGTACGTATACATGGGATGTAAGCCAAATTCACCCTTGAGAAGAGTCCCAGCCGGCAGGCCGGCAGCCGGCCCACCGGCTGGGAATGCATGTATGAAGGAATTGGGGATTGAGTGACCTCCCAGCCGGGTGACCGGCGGCCGGTCTTCTGACCGGCTGGGAGTCTTCTGATACCTTTTAAAGGATTTTGAAAATCACACGTTCTCCCAGCCGGGTGACCGGCGGCCGGTCTCCTGACCGGCTGGGAGTAATCTGATCGTGTTTTTAACACATAATCACCCAAAAACCTCATCATTTTTTTCGACTCTCCTCTTCTCTCTTCTCTCACTCTAACCCTAACCTCCCTCCTTCATACCCACCAACAACCACTCCCACCACCCCCTACCACCACCCAACCACCCAACTACCACCCACAAAACCACAAACACCAGTTTCCTACATTTACCCTCCATCAAACCACACAAACATGGCCCCAAAGAAAAGAGTGAGAAGGGGGGATTTGGCACTTCAACAAGCGGAGGCGGTAGCGGCGGCGGCGACCGACATGAGCACCGATCCCGACTTCCCGGATGTCCAATTCGTTTCCATCACAATGAAAGGTAAATTTGTTTTATTCAAACAACGCCCCATTGCCCCCACCCGATTTATTGATAGATAATCCATGCGGGAGTTAGGGCTAGACCAAGTTACCCTTGACTTGTTTGAGGGGGTGGGCATGAAATTAATGTACGGGATACATGAGAAAACCTATGCCCGTCTCACTTGGGAGTTTTTGAGTTCCCTTCGTCTTGACAAGCATCGCCAAACCCAAAAGGTTGCCTTTTTGCATTTCCGGTTGATGAACAAGGACTACTCCTTGACCCTTGCGACCTTTGCTTCCCATTTCGGGCTTGACACAAGCCCTCCTCACAAGGCACCCGAGACCTTTGACCATGGGGCCTTATGGAAGGCTATTACGGGTTTAGATGATGTTCCGGGGGTCAAGAGAGCCGCCAACACTGTCCATAATGCGGCTATACGGGTTTGGCATAGGTTCATGGGGTGGACTGTTTTCGACCGTGAGGAAAATCACAATTTCCGAACGGAAGAGTTGGAAATTCTCGGCTCTTATCTTCGTTCCAACCCCACTACTTTCAAAATTGACATTGCCCACCACTTGGCCCTTACATTACAAAGGCTTAGCAATTCTCCGGCCTCTAATACGGCCGTTGTCGTGGGTGGACTTATCACCCATTTGGTAAAGAGGCTCAATCGAAGGGTCAATTTGAGTGGGATGCGGTACATGATTGGTGATACAATGTTGTTCAAGAATTATATCCACCACAACCTCGGTTGGTTGAAGACCAACCCGAATGATGGCCTTGACTATTGGCAAATTCGGGTGGATGGAGTTGACCGAAATTCTATCCCTCTTCCCAATCCCGACAAGATGAAAGTAGTGCCTAACTCGGAGTATTATTTTCTTGAAATTGAAAATCTTGAAGACCCCTCTATTCCCCAACAAATTAACCCAAATCTTCGGTATACTCGTGGCCGTCCTATCATTCCCGCAAGGTCTACCTTGCGGTATGCCGCACCATCTACTCCTTTTGTTCCCGGGCCCTCCCAACATGAAGAGGGCTCCTCTAGTCACCAACCAATGCAATCACCCCCTCTCCATGCCGACCTCATTTCCTTCATGGAGGAAATGAAGATTAATATGGCAAACGCCGCCGGTGAGCGGCTTGGGCTTCAACAACGGCTTGACCGGATTTACTATGACCACTCCCTTGGTCAATTCCCGGTTTATGATGATATGATGAGGCACCAATACAAGCACCCCTCCGGCCTTCACCCCTCTTACTATTTATTCCCGGATGGCGGACATCCGGAAGATGGGACCTTCCGCTACGGAGATATTAATATGCGGCCCGACTACTTTAGCGCCCCGGTCTTTCCCACCCCGCCTACCACTCAAGGGGAGGGACATGACGCGAGGTGGTTCGGGGGTGCCCCTTCTATCTTCCAAGAGGGCGGGTCTAGTGGTGCCGGAGGGAACCCGGAGATGTTTGTCGGCATGAGCTCGGGGTTGGAGGATTTTAGCTCGGATGCCCACTTGAACACGGACGATTTCATCCGTGAGTCCGAGTTCGGGGCAATTCAAGGTGATGGTGATGGTAATGATGATGATGGAGATGATGATGGAGACGGTGATGGTGATGACGAGTTTGAGTAGAGCCTAGTAATGAGGGCTCCACTTCTTCTTCCCTTTTCAATCCAAAGCCTTCGGTATGCTCCCCATATTCAATCCAAATGACAAGTACGATCTCTCCCTCTTATCCAAATTCTCTCCTTCACGTTTAAACTTTCGCATGCATTTAGTTGATAATTCATTTAGTTGCATCATGTAGGATTGCATTAGATTTCAATTTTGTAATATATTGTCACATTTAGTAATTGCATTCACTTAGCATAAACTTGCATTGTCATTTAAATTTTGCATATAGAATAGAGCATGCATTGCATTTTCACAATAAAAAAAAAAACCAACTAAAAATTGAAAAAATGATTATAACCACCAAAAACATGTTATTTTCTTTCACTAAATTGCCCTCCCATGTCTATAAATAAGTGTGGGGAGGGCCTAAAAAAAACAAAAACATGTCTTTTAATTAAAACTCCCTCCACACATTTATTTCCATTTGGAAGTAATGTAAATAAATAAGTGTGGGGAGGGAGTTCTTATATCAAAAATCACAAAAATATGTTATTTTCCCTTTGAAAAATCAAAAATTAAAAAAATATGTTCCTTTCTTTTTCTTATTCACTCCCTATGCTTTTGTCCATTGAGGACAATGTACATCTCAAGTGTGGGGAGGGAAATATTCACTCTTGTGAATATTTGTTTATAATTGTAAATGTTTGTAAATTAGATAAAATGCCTAAAAAATGAAAAATTTCTGAAAAATTCAAAAAAATTGCATTATATATATATGTTTTGTCTAACCTTTGGCTTGGCGCATTGACCACTTGAGGCAAAAAGGAGCTAGAAGACCGCTTGGTATAATCCTCCCTATCTCTTACTCCTTTTACTATTCTTTCCTTTTTTTTGGTATCTTGGTTATTTTGAAGGAGAATGGGAATTTTGTTGCTTTGGGTGTCTCCTTGGGAGACCGTTTGGAATTTTGGTGTTGATGTGCTTCTAGGATTAGCCAATTTGTTGCACGTTTCATTTCATGTTTGTTTAAATTTCCGCATGCATTTGTTCACATGTAAATACTTGTTTCATTTCTTTCTTTTTGCATTGAGTTTGTAAATAAGTTTTTAAGGAAGAACATGGTCAAAGGAAGGGAACCAAGTACCCCCATGATGAGCTTATGTGCCCAGTTGTGCCTTTCCCCTCCTCGTGACTCGCACCCGTGGCCTCTTAGTTAGCCGAGGAAGGAGGGCTTGACCAACGAGTTTGGACCGACCTTGTGAGACCTAGGGCCGTAGACTAGACCTTTGCTCGACTTAGCTACTCAAAGGTAAGGGTAGAGCCTCCTAGGGTGGGTACATTCATACCCCACCCTCATCTAGGTTCGAGAGTAGGTCTCCTCGCGAGGCGTGTCACACCATTACGCATAAGTGTGTCGCATCGTCCTTAGATCATGAAATTGCATTACATTTTTGTGCATATGATATGAAGCAAAAATCAGTTTATATGAACCTCACATAGCCAAATAACCTTGTTTTATTCCCTACATTGTTTCCCTTTTTGATTCACCCCCTTGAGCTTAGCCCTTTTCATTTGGCAAACCCACCTAAATAGCTACATTCCCATAACCACCCTTCCTTAATCAAGAATTGGTTGGTTTTGTAGTTGTGTTGTAGGAGGTGATTTGGGGCATAGTGATGGATAGTACACATATCCATTTGGGTCGGAATTTGGTATGATTTGGCATTATATATATAAATAAGAGGTTTTGAAAGAGAAATGAAAAACAAAATAGAAAATTGAAAAAGTCATGAAAAATCAAAAAAAAAAAAATGAGTTGTGTTGTATATATTTGTTTGTTGCTAAAAAAAAAAGAGAGAAAAAGGCAAGCAACACCCCTACTCATCATTAAAGGGGTAGAAAAAGCCGTTGCTAAATAAAAGGGGCAAATTGATGTTTTTCCAAAGATGAGTCGGGTTTACACATTTTTTGCATGACTTGGGAAACCGAGTCGTTGTTACGGTGTAGACGTTACCATTTGTTGAAATAAAAGGAGTTTTATCAAATTTTTCCTACTTGAGTTGGGTTTATGCAATTTTTGCATAGTTTTGGTCATCATTGCTATGTTAGGGCATAGACGTGTCTCATGTGTTGCAATAAGAGATGGGATGTGATGTGTCGACGATTCTTGATTTGAGCCCCACATGTCCAAACGGTGCTTGCACCAATCCCGTTTCGACCTTCTCCTTAGCCCCGTTGTAACCCTTGCTTCATGTCTTGTGCATTTTCCCCCATTGTTTGCATTTCATTGGACATAGGACGGTTTTACACATTAGACTGCGGGCACGTTTTCGCTAGTCGAGTTAGTTGAGTGATTTTGGTTACTTTTTGTCACAAAAAAAAAAAAATCATCTTGTTCTTTCATTGAGTGACGAGTGAAAACCGTGAGGATGTCGTTGCCTTGGTCTCCTTAGTCATGGGTCCTTCGGTTGAATCTTGTGTCGGTTTTGTAATTCTCGGCGGCCTTGCCCTTTCTTCCCTTTCCCCGCTCTTGAATTTGTTTCTTGAGCATTGGTCACACAAGGGTTGCTTTTGTCACAATTAGGGGGTTGGCACCTCAATTGGCACTTCTGAGACGGTACTCCCAACCAAGACCGTGTTTTGTTATTTGAAAAATTCGGCCACTTAGATGAGGAAAGTGGATCATTTTGTTAGATGCATTCTATTTGTTGATTACGTGCTTTCATGATGAATGTGTCGAAAGTTTTGTAGCAAGACCCAACTTGCCTTACAATAGGGCACTCTCCCCTCATGAGTGTCAAATTGTGAGTTGAAGGGGCGTTGAGTGCGCTAATACTCGATCGGCTTAAGTAGTAGTTTAGTTGAGTGATGCTTATATTGTGCATCCGCTCTCCATTTCTATCATAATAATGCTTTGTACATTGGTTTTGGGACTTACTCGGGGACGAGTAAGGCTCAAGTGTGGGGAGGTTGATATAGGACCATTTTGCACCCTTTTTCCCTCTATTTTCATGCATGTTCGACTCCATTTGAGGCGGTTTTGTACCCCCTTTCCTCTTGTTTCTTGTCCCGATTCCCTTTACTATGACACTGTGGCCCCCTTGCAGAAATTGAGGCGGGAACGGGCGAACTGAAGATAGAAAGACGGGATCACTAAGCTACGCATGAAAGATGAAGGAAATGATGCTGAGGAGTATCCTCAGCCGGTAGGCCGGCAGCCGGCTAGCCGGCTGGGAGTACGTGTATGCATGAAATGAAGGAAGAAGCAAGGAAGAAGTATCCCCAGCCGGTGGCCCGGCGGCCGGCTAGCCGGCTGGGAAAACACATGAGCTGAAAAACAAAGAAAATTGAAGGAAGTTACAGGAATCTCCCGGCCGGTCAAATGACCGGCAGCCGGCTAGCCGGCTGGGAGTTCCCCCAAGGCATAAAAAGTCAAGTCTAAAGTCAAGACGTCCCAGCCGGTCAGTGACCGGCAGCTGGTCGACCGGCCGTGCATACCTGGTGACTTCCAAAACTTGTTCAAATTTCCAGAGATCTCCCAGCCGGCCAAAGGACCGGCGGCCGGTTGACCGGCCGGGAGTGCAAATACGTGTTTCAAAAGCCCATTTCCAAATTCTATCCTAATCCTTGTGGAACCTATAAATACCCCCTCTTAAACCCCTTTTGTACACACAACCCTAGATCCAGAATATTTACCCTTTCAAGTTTAAAACTTTGTTAATCTCTTTGTTAATCTTTCCTTAATTAGAGAAGTTCTTCAATCAATTAGTGATTGAATTTGGGTTTGTAAGAAGATTGAAGGATTTCCTTCTTTATTATTTCTATCCAAATTCCTCTTTTGCTATTGAGTTGGTATTAATTCTCTCCTTATTTTCATTTGTTTACATTTTGTTCTTCCTTTAAGTTTGTTTGATTGTTTATGTTAAAATTGTTGTTGTTGTTTGTTTGTTGTTGTTATTTTCATCATTGTTCATCTTTTCATTGTTCATCTCTCCTTTGTTTCTCTTTCATTTGTTCATCCTTGGATAGTTGTCCTCAAAGACTTAATCTTTGAGTTGATTTGGTTAAAGATTGTGTCTTTTAGTTTAATCAACCTTGTTATTAGATTAAATCATCTTTCTTTTCATCTATTGTTGGATTGTTGCATGTTTAGTAGTAGAATTTATCCTCCCACCATGTTTGTGACCAAAGTTTCCATCTTTATTGTTTATTTTGCAATTAGGACCATGATTAGTGAGTAGTCTTCCACTAGGGCTCGGTTTGACCAAACATGAGTAATTTCACTAATTGAATTTCATAAAGGCTAATTATTTGGGGAAATTGGTGAGGGTAGTTTAGAGGATTGACATGGGTTATGGGTTGACTTTTGGGTAGTGTTGACTTACGACCCTTGACCACCAACGAGAGTTGGTTAGGTTGTGATTTGGATACCCGAGACTTGACCCTATTGTTAACCTTGGTTGAGACCGAAAGGGAGAACCGGGGTAGGACACCTCTAAACTAGCGTTTGAAATCGACCCTCGAGAGAGGGAGTGGGATGACTCGGGAATTGACGGGGCTTAATGACCTTAGCAAATATTGGATTACCTTGGGAATAATGCATGTTTTTGGGGTAGTCGGGTATTGAGTTAGGGATTCCGACCTTCGAACCCGAGAGGGGGGTTGGTGGGTAGTACTAGTGTCCTATTTCGAACCCGAGAGGGGGGTCTTAGGCGAATTAGAGTCGTCACCTCCTCACCTTACTACCCTTGTGATTAGCCTAGAGATTTGATTGTGTGGAATTACGAATTGTTTGGGAAGAACCGAGTCTTAGGTTTTTAATCTATTTGATTTACAACCCTTTCATTCTACCTTGCTTTGTCTCTTATTTCTTCTTTAGCTTGTTTTATCTTGTTGTTGGTAGTTCTAGTATAACTTTCTCCCTTTATTGTCGACTTAGCTAAACCATAGAGTTAAAACGATTAGTAGTCTTCCTAGCTCCTTGTGGGATCGACCCTTAATAGTGTACAACGATAAAATCGTGCACTTGCGAGGTATAGCTTGATACCATCAGTAGTCTTATTCATCGTACCATCACAAAAACCGAACTTTGGTCTCGATTTAAGTGACATTCTCACATTTGGTGATACTCATTTCTCACTTCAATATTATTCATAATATGTGAGTAAATTTAATGAAAAATATTCTCATATAATACCCTTTAGTCCTTTACATAACTAATTTGATGCAAGGGGGGAGGGAGGGAAGGAGGGCGGGTGCCACCCTCAAAATTTCAGAAATAATTTATTATTGGTTGGCTCGGTGGTTGAAATTTTCTTTCTAAATAAGAGCACTAGGGTTCAAATCTCAACAAGTGCATACTTTTTGCATTATTTTTTTTGGAAGAAAAAAATGCAAAACCAACATTCAACATTCTTTCAGTAAAATTTTTTTCAGTGCCCTCTCTTAAGTAAAATCCTGCGTCCGCCACTGATTTAATGGTATAATTTTGAGAAATATGTCTAAAAAATTAAAGTTAAGATCCATCTCCTAAAACGAGAATGTGTCATATATTGTGTCATATATTTTTATAAAAAGGTGGGGTATCTAAATAAATGTAGGCTATTTCAAGAAATTGGTGTATTGAATTTTAGCTCATGTGAAACAGATTGAAGATGAAAGATACATTATAATGTATGGAGGCGATGATATAGACTGGATACGAAGGTTCACAAGACTAGTACAATCTGTAGCAAGTGATTTACAGGTGCGTATAGAGATGGTTTATGTGGGAAATAGGCACAACAAAGACCTTGGTCGCGGTCTCCGGGTGCAGGATGTGATATTGATTGAACAACTAAGCCATTGTTTACCTGAATCAAGTATGGCGTATTTTTGGAAACGATTTGATAGCATCATAAAATCCAAAAGAACGTATATTTCTAAAGAAAACCTATTATTTCAAGAGATGTTAAGATTTCATAGCTATGAAGATTGGGCTTTACTTGCGAGAGGGTCAACAATCTTATTCAATGGGCCGGGGCAAATTGCTTTGAATGCCCTTAACATATGGAGAGATGGAAGACAACATTGTTACATTCATACCTAGTTTTACCTTGGATGGATATAATGATTACAAATGAGTGATCATCTTAATAAAATCGGATTATATAATTAAGATTATGTAAACTAATTGTAAAATATGTTTTTTTTCATAATGTTATTGTTAAAACATGTTAAAATAAATTTATGTGTTGAACCATATTAATAATACATTACCCTTTCTTTTCAAGTCATTTTCATACGTATATTCAAAATTTCTCTAACAAAATTGGACCTAACATATGGATTGTCGAAAATACCTATAACGTATCATTAATAATACAGTCATGTGTTAATCCAGATTATTTTTTTTTTTGATGAAAATTAAATTTATTCTTATTTAATTGTTTAACTAAAAATTAATTCCCACAATAGTGTTGATTTAAGATTATATTGGTAATTTTTTTATATATATCCGATTTTATGGAATAATAAAACATGCATGGAAAAGTAGAGTTAAAAATATTAATTTTGTGTTTAATTTGTTACATAGATGAAGTATAGCGGGTAGTTGTTTAGGAGTAGATATTTTCTCGGGGAGTAGGTCTTCTGAGAGACGGTCTCTTAATAAGCTTTATTGAGAGACCATTGTACAATTTTAAAAAAAAGTGGTACTAAAGGTAAATAAAATGGGTACATTTATTATGTATATAGGTACGAAATTACTATATCACGATCAACAATAAAAATAGTACGAAATAAAAATAAAAGGGTACGAAAGATTGGTCTCTCAATAATTTAGTGAGAGACCGTCTCTCCCAAGTTTTAGTATTTCTCGGGACTCAAGTGGATTTAATTTTGACCTTCTAATTAGTTTTGATATCTTCTTTCATTAAACAAATTTGTCATCATAACTTTACTGCTATACGGAGTATATTTTTTTAATAATTATAATAGGTAAAACTCGTATAACAATTGAGTTTTTTCAAGAGGAAAAATGGTGAACTTTTGGCATATGAGACATGTTAACCATCAACAAATACACCAACAATTACGCCTACGGAGATTAACGAGACTACACCTCTTTATGCTTATAATCGCACCATAAATATTATGTAAAGCCTTCATATAAAGGCGGTTTTATTGTGGACGTAACAAAAATTTCGGCCACATGTGAAATTTGGTCTGAGCTTAATACTTGCTCACAATCGCCTTCCCTTGCTAACATCATTATAATCAATTTGAGACGTTAAAAGCTTGTAACACGTCACAAATAAGAATTATGTTTAGACATCTACAAATCTTTCATAGTACAAAATTTACCCGTGCGAAATGACCTACACCAAGAAAAATAAGCCCACATGATTTACTACATCAAGAAAAATCTTTCATAGTACAAAATTTACCCGTGCGAAATCTTTCATAAGTTCGCAGGTAGATCCGCTATGTAGGGCTGTCTCGGAGTTTTTGGAGCCCTTATGCAAAATCAAAAGATGGGGCATTATATAACATTTTACGAAACAAAAACAATGTAAAAAAAAAGAAGACATAAATGTAGAAATTGGGTTTTGAACTTGAGTCTTGTGTTTAAAAATCTACTTACTAACCACCAAAAAACTAGCTTTCAATGAGTTTTTAAAGGCTCTAAATTTACTTATCCTTACTTTGTTTTGGTTTTCTAGCCCCAAAATTTTGGAGTCCTATGCAGCCACACGGACCCAAAGATGCCCCTGCCACTATGATCTTTACCAAGATCCATACATGAAGCACAATGCATTTATACCACACATAAAACACAAATTCTCATTTGTGACAGACACTTTTCATCACAAGCTTATGATCTTTACAAGATGCAAGTGAGAAAAAAAGTGGATGAGAGCTTGTGAGACGTCACAAGCTTGTAACCATCACAAGCAAGACTTACTACTGCACCTAAAAAGACTAAGTTAAAATACAGAGGAGTGCTGTACAGAGACATACATGGGACAAAATATATACACAACACCGGAAAAGTTTTCTATCTACATGTGTTCCTATGAAACATCTTGTCCAAGTGGCAGACATTCAGTGCTAGCAGGAAACAACCCCTGCTAGCATAGCAATTATCCGCCACTACTTTGTTCCATGAAATTACTCTCAGAGCCGTACAAGAAAAAGTCGATTGTTTTCGTGTTCTATAATGTAGCATCGTGCTTTACCCACTTTATTTATATTACTCCAGACAATTTCATGAACTCTTAGACCAAATCCAATGGATTGGCTTATAGAATGCAATTTTAAAAATGTGAGTCTAATCAAACAATTAAAAAATTAAACTAAATCATTGTAATACACTACTAGCTCAAATATTTAATAGCTTAAACTGTTATGTGGCAAAGGTAAGCTAGTTGCTACTAACTTACCATTGAACTTGCTCTTAAAAGGCATGCAAATAGAACACGAAAGTAATATAATTCCTTGCTTTACCTACCTTCTATATGACAGAAAAGTATATGATAATTTGAACCTTGTATTTATTATGTTTCGGATTACGTGAATGATATCTTTTTTATTGTTCAAGTGAGCGCACAATGTTGCAGATAAAAATTTAAATCCGAACCTCACGGTTGGAGTAAGAGAGCTCTTACTTTTTGAGCTAATTCTTATTCTTGGTTTACATGAACGATATAAAGAGTAAGAATCCTTCCAGTTAGTGGCGGAGCCAGAATCTTTTACCTGTGAGGTCTATTTTAGTATAATTGTTAATCATTTCTTATTACGGGATATTATAGACATAAAATTTTCAAAAAGACAAATTTTAATGATAAAAAACGTCAATTGTCGAAACGCTATGGGGTTTTGACAACCATATATGTGGCTACGTGTCATGGTCCGATACTTTTGCCGGATCGTGGCGCGCACCCTTGCCCGTCTCAAGGCAAGATGAAAGCGACAAGGATCTTCGAAGTAGTGAAGGATCGCTCACTAGCACGATACTCGGGTCTCGGCAACACTCGACAAGAATGAAAGCGAGAGCGTTAGGCACTAGTGTTTATCAAGCACTAGGCACTCGTAATCGGTCTCGGGTGTGTGAGTCGGGATCCTAGTGTCGATCCCAAGAACACGGCTTGTTAGTAAAGTGAAGGCTAAGAATCGTTCCAAACAAAGCAACAACAAGCAATACGAAGGTACAAGGTAGGAAGCAGATTTTCATTCACTAGTACTCCCTAAAGAGGGAAATATGATAGTTACATCCTGGTAGCAGGAAACATTGAAATTTCAAAACTAGTGTAGAATAGCGATATACCTATTTATGGAAAGCTATTCTAAAATTATGCTAGACTAAGAAAATATTTTGCTACAAATGTACAAGCGAAATGTAATTACATAAGTATGAAATAAATCTAAGGGTTCAAGTGTGCGGATCGTCACACTCTCCCCCACCTAATCTGTTGCCGCCCTCGGCAACACAAAAATATTGAATGGTGCTTCAGTGAGACATCCTCGGTGAGCTCTGACTGTCCATGCAGTGTTGGGGATTATCTTGTACAACTCGGCTTGAATGTGCGCTTCGTCCCAAACAATGATTGGCCTCTTCGTCCCTTCAAGGATAGGCTGGAGTTCCTTGACATAGAAGCTGCCGAACATCATGTTCTCCAAGTCCACCACGTGCTCCTTGTCTCTCGGGAAAGTCCACTTTGCCGCTGCTTTAAAAGACCTCTCTCGGGATTCCTTCAAGTACTGGCCCCAACGGACCTTCATCTTGTCTCTCGTCACTTCAGCACCTGCATTACAGAACGCGGGAGGTTTCCAGGACGCCGAATCAACATTTCGGCGCGGCCCCCTGATGGTACGAGGCCTTGTCCCCCGGGTCGGCTGACCCTCAAACCAGGACGTCGATTCAGCATATCGACGCGACCCTCTGATGGTACGAGACCTATTTCTTTGGGCATTTCGGCCCTCATTGTCTACTCCTCGGTGAGGAGGTAGACTCTCCTTTCGTCCCCCAGGCCACTTAGCAGCGTAGTTAGCCTGGGTCTTGTTCGCCCTCGGCTTCACCGAACCTTTAGGCATTCTCCAAGGTCGCATCCCTTGTTTCGGCGTCGGTATCACCCTCATAGCCGAAATTCGATGCTGCCCCTTGTCTTTGTCGCTGTCTACCGTCTTCACTACGATAGACCCCATTAGTAGCATCGATCCGTTACTCGGTTTCAATACCACCAATGCATTCTGAAAGAACTGCATCCCGAGTACTAACTTGAAGTCATCCAGCAGAACGGTGGTGAAGTCGAGCTCCCCTGCCCACTCACCCACTTGGACCACGACCTTCTTAGCCACTCCTTGGACGCGTCTCAATTTCTCATTGACCGGCTTTAGGCAGCTGTTAGCATCCCGCAGAACTAGCCCCAACCGATCAGCTTCCTCTTTCGTAACAAAGTTGTGGGAGGCGCCCGAGTCGATCAAGGCTCATGCTTGCTTCCCATTCACCATCAAGTCCACGTACATGAGCCCGTTGGATTTCTTGGCGCAGGAATCTTCGTACTTCCCCATCGCGCTAATCCTTTGAAGTGAGCCCATCCGTGGTTGGTCTTCACCATCACTCGAGTCTTCGTTACACTCTTGGTGATAGTCGGCCAACGCCCCATCAAGACGTTCTTGAGCCCCCTTCGGCATCTTCTTGAACATGGCATTGAACTCCGCTTTGTTCGGACAATCGGCCATCTTGTGAGGACCCTTGTACACAAAACACGCGAACGGTTTCTTCGTTGTGGAAGCAGTTGAGTTTCCCGCCTTCGAAGACGAGCTTGAGGGGGAGTTTGTAGTGCTCGCCGATTGGGCTTGACTTCCTTGCGAGCGAAACCGACTGTTCCCAACTGAGATGGCGTTATTTTGTGACCTTTGTCCGTTACCTCCACTTTGTGACGCACCAGTATTCCCCGTTGGTGCCACAATTCTTGGTGCCTCTCGCTCCCCGTGAAAGTCGAGCAGGCTCTCCGCAGCCGATATGGCCGAAGACAGAGTTTTGGGATTCTGCCTCATGACCTCCTGTTGTGCCCACCTCTTCAACCCATCAACGAATTCGAATGTCCTGTCCGTCTCGGACATTTCGGTAATCTCGAGCATGCACGCTGAGAATTCCCTCACATATTCCCGGATTGATTTGGTGTGCTTGATTTCCTTCAACTTCTTCCGAGCAACAAACTCCGTGTTCTCGGGATAGAAGTGATCCTTCAAGATCCTCTTGAAGTCGGCCCACGATGTCACCGTAATCGTGCCCGCATCGATTTCCTTGTACCTAGCCCTCCACCACATCTTGGCATCGTTGACTAGATACATGCTTGCCGTCACAACTTTCGCGTCTTCGTCGAGCCCACTTACTCGGAAGTATTGCTCCATATCGAAGATAAAGTTATCGACCGCTTTCGAATCCCTCGCCCCATCGTAGGCACGAGGTGGAGGTTCCTTCACCTTATGGCTCCCCACAGATTTCCCGTCATTGGCCACCGCTTTCACGAGCGTGGCGCAAGTGTTCTCTAACATCTCGACCTTTCGATGCAGATGATTGATCTCTTCCTCCCAATCATCGGGGATCGCACCACTGATCGCTTAGATACGGGTGTTCATACCGTCCACCTTCGTCTCAAGGTCACAAACCGTCTTCTGCAACTCCTCGAGGCTCGCTGCCATCCGCATAACGATGCCATCGAGCTTGGGGAGCTTGACGTCGATTGCTTCCTCTAAGGCATCCACTCGGTCCTCGATTGTTTCGCCCATTTTCTCGATCTCGATGAACAAATGCGGCGTGCAGAAACCCGTCCGAAGACCGGGCTCTGATACCAAATGTCACGGTCCGATACTTTTGCCGGATCGTGGCGCGCACCCTTGCCTGTCTCAAGGCAAGATGCAAGCGACAAGGATCTTCGAACTAGTGAAGGATCGCTCACTAGCACGATACTCGGGTCTCGGCAACACTCGACAAGAATGAAAGTGAGAGCGTTAGGCACTAGTGTTTGTCAAGCACTAGGCACTCGTAATCGGTCTCGGGTGTGTGAGTCGGGATCCTAGTGTCGATCCCACAAACACGGCTTGTTAGTAAAGTGAAGGCTAATTGTCGTTCACAACAAAGCAACAACAAGCAATACGAAGGCACAAGGTAGGAAGCAGATTTTCGTTCACTAGTACTCACTAAAGAGGGAAATATGATAGTTACATCCTGGTAGCAGGAAACATTGAAATTTCAAAACTAGTGTAGAATAGCGATATACCTATTTATGGAAAGTTATTCTAAATGTACAAGGGAAATATAATTACATAAGTATGAAATAAATCTAAGGGTTCGAGTGTGCGGATCGTCACACTACGCCACCATTCCCGTCATCTCTTATTAAAGCTTTTTTTTTTCTCCAAATTGAGTAAGAATCCTTCTTACTAATCATATTGCTTGTAGTTACCAAAAAAAAGTAGAAGGCGTTTGTCCCCAAAGAGCTAACGCGATACACACGAAAGCAAAGTATTGATTTCTTTATTCTTATCTTCACTATTAAATTAAAACGAGTCTTTATATACATTTAAATAAATCATTTTTGATCATTTATTTATGCACTTAACCATAAGATTCATAAAACTTAAAAATTTTCTTTAAGTTAACCCTTTTGGATCGATTGCACAGGTAAAACTTAAATTTTACTCCCTCCCAGTCAAAATAAACTTCCCTATTTCCTTTTCCGTCTATTCACAATAACCTCCCTATTTCCTTTTTTGGTAAGTGTTTGTGTGGTCCAAATTTAATTGTATGGTGGGGTAGTGTATTTGTGTGGTTGAAATTTAATTATATGGTGGGGTAGTGTGTTTCCTTAATATTTGTGCCAAAATGAAATGGGAGGTTTATTGTGAATGGGAGGGAGTATTTAATATCCTGTTATGTTTTTTCCGAAACTAATGGTTACTTTAACGGTGCTACTTGAATTGGGTGTCTTTACTCTTTATTGCTTTAATTTGTAGTCTACCCTTTCTTTGTTTTCTTAATACTTTGTTGTATTTCGGGTGCTAAACTACGTTATAGGAAAAGGACTACGTAGGCATGGAAAACAATGGAGAGCAAAGTGGAGAAGAAGCTCCGATGTACTCGGATTCTTACCTATTGCCGATACTTGAAGAGTTGCATAATTATGAGAGTGAACCAGAAGCTCCCATCCCTTTGTTGACAATTGTTGAGGAGTTTATTGAACGTGCTACCGGGAACATTCAACAAGGTTCAAAGGTATGTATGTATGTATGTTCCTAATTTATCTGGTTCATCTTGCTTTGGAGGATCAACCATCTCCACCTCCTTAGACTTCTCCACCCTAGTCTCATCTTCTTCCACAACTTCAACCGGGTGCTCTTTCACTACTTCACTAGACACCCTCTTCCTCTTCCACTTAGGAGATTTCTCAACCTCCTCCAATTGCTTTCCACTCCTCAAAAATACCGCATTCATCTCCCTTGGGTTAACCGTATTACCCGGAAACTTCCCCGGATTTTGAGCCAATTGCCCCAATTGTTGAGAAATTTGGGCCACATGAGTTTCCGTAGCCTTTTGGGATGCTCGTATTTCATCATTAACCCGGTTTTGTGAGGCAATGTGGTTGTCAAGCTTTGAGTCGACTTTTTGGTTGGCAATCACCAATTGCTCAAAGGCTTGCTCCCAAGAAGGTTTTTGAGGGGTTTGAAAGTTTTGGTTTTGAGGTTGGTTGAAATTTTGTCCCTTGAAACCCCCAAATGGTTGTTGGTTTTGAGTGACAAATTGTTTTCCTTGAAAACCGGGTGGGATTTGTCTTTGGAATTGAGAGTTTTGATTGAACCTTTGTTGTTGTGGTGAGGAAGTGGTTGGGTTTTGAATGTTTTGTGAAGCATAAGACAAGAAGGATGAGTTATTTTTCCATTACCAAATTGGTTGTTGTTACTATTGAACCCTTGCCTTGCACTTGTGGATTCCCAAACTCCATTTGCTTGCTCATAGCATTCCTCTTGGAGGGGTGCAATCAAGGGACACCTAATGGGAGTGTGCCCTTGTTCCCCACACAACTCACAAGACAAGACTTGCCTCATATCGGAGCTTGGTGGTTTTGAATTTAGCAAAGCAACTTGTTGGGTGAGTTCATCTAACATACCCTTAACCTCCACATTCAAAACCGAATTAGAATCTTTGCTCTTGCCCTTTCTCATTTGCCTATCACTTCCCCATTCCATAGTTCTTGAGGCCATCTCCTCAATTAGTTCCTTTGCCGCTTTATGCCCCAAAATGTCTAAGGCACCTTTCCCCGATCCCGCATCCAATGAAAGCCTAAGGTCTTGAGTCAACCCTTTGTAAAAATTGTTCACTAGCTCGGCCTCGGAGATGCCATGGTGAGGGCATAACCGTTGGAGCTTCTTATACCGTTCCCATGCCTCATATAAAGTCTCATCCTCTTCTTGAGTAAAGCTTTGTAATTCACTCTTGACTTTGGCCGTTCTTGGGGGTGGGAAATACTTGTTCAAAAATGCCGATGCCAACTCATCCCATGTCTTGAAGGAATCCGGGTCACAATTCTTCAACCAATCCTTGGCCGAACCCCTAAGAGAACGGGGGAACAACCTAAGGCGAACCGCGTCATCGGAGACCCCATTTGACTTGTACATATCACAATTTTCAAGGAACTCATTTAGATGATCGTTTGGGTTCTCCAAGGGACTTCCTCCAAATTGGTTGTCTTGAACAAGGTTGAGCAAGACATTTTTGATCTCAAAGTTATTAGCTTGAATTCTTGGCCTTTGGATGCTTGGATTGACTATGTGCTTAGGAGCCATAGTCTCTCTTATCGGAACCGGATCACCCATGGTGTTAGGTTCTTCTTCTAAAACCCCAAAAGGATTTTCAAACACTTCGGTAGCTTCTTGGTGATTAACTTCTTCAATGGGTGATGTATCAATTGGTGGTGTATCAAGTAAACCCCTTCTTCTTAGAGAATTAAGTCTTCTTGCCGTGGCTTCAATTTCGCGATCAAGTGGATATGTTGGTTGACCTCGTCTTCGTCGCCTACTCATGCAAAAGACCTAAGCACTTGAAAGAAAGGATTAGTAACAAAGGACTTAGTCTAAACTAGAACAAAAACGATTAATATCAAGCCGTACTCCCCGGCAACGGCGCCAAAAACTTGATGGTCTCAAGTTAAACCTCGCAAGTGTACGATTTTATCGTTGTACACTTTAAAGGGTCGATCCCACAAGGAGTAGGTGGAGTACTAATCGTTCTAATTCACCGGTTTAGCTAAGTCGAAAAATAACAAAGAGGGTGGTAACAAACTAGCACATAAAGTAACAAATTTAAACACTATAAGCTAGACTAGATAAGAACAAGCTAAAAGATAAAGGATAGATCAAATAAAGAGAAGGACTAGAACTCGGTTCTCCCACAAGTATAAGTAATTCCACATACTAATCGTCTTGGCTAATCAAAAGGGGTAGAAAGGTGAGGGGGAGATGACTCTAATTCGCCTAGAACCTCCCTTCTGGTCTCGCAATAGGACACTAGCAACTCCGACTAACCCCCCTCCCGGGTTCGAAAGCCGGTCTCCCCAACTCAAAACCCGACAACCCCAAGAACATGCATTTTCCCAAGGAGGTCAAGTAAATGGTCAAGGTCATTAAGCCCTCATCATATTCCGGGTCATCCCACTCCCCCTTCCGGAGGTCGATTTCAAACGCTAGCCTAGAGGCACCCTCCCTCGGTTCTCCCTTCCGGCCTCAACCTTAGTTGGTGACAAGGTCAAATTTCGGGTATTCAACTAACAACCTAACCAACTTCCGTTGGTGGTCAAGGGTCACAAGTCGACACTACCCGAAACCCAAACCTTAAACATGCAAATCCCCCTAGACTACCCTCACCAATTTTCCCCACAAATTAGCCTTAATGATAATTAGTTAGTGAATTTACCCATATCGGGTCAAACCGAGTCCTAGAAGGAGACTACTCACTAATCATGTTTCTAAAGGCAAAGAAAACAACAAAGATAGAGTCTTTAAGCATAAACATGGTGATAGGATGAATTCTACTTTTAAACATGCAACAACCCAACAATAATTATGAAGAAAGATGGTTTTAATCTAATAGCAAGGATGAACAAACAAAAAGTCACAATCTTTAACACAATCAACTCAAAGATTAAGTCTTTGAGGACAACTAGCCCAAGAAGAACAAAGGAGAGATGAACTAGAGTGAAAACAACAACAATCAAACAAAAAGGAAGTAACTTTTACCACAAGCAAGGTAAATATTCAAAAATAAGGGAAGTATAAACTAAGGAAGTATGAAATTAACAACTAAAACAAAGAAATAAATATGAGAAAAGGAAATATACCAACAAAGAAGAAAGGAAATAACTTGATTGAATTGAATTCTTCACAAAACTAAGAACAAGATGAGATCTAATGTTCTTCCCAATTTTCTCTACCTAACCAATTTTTGATCCAAAAACAAGTGTTATGAAAGTTGTTCTTACAAGGTTGCCCCTTTTCTATATATACCATGGGCTTAAAAACATCAAAATACAAACAATTCTCAAAACAGCCCGGTTACTATTCCCAGCCGGTGTATCGATACACCGGCCGTACTGGAGTTACACCGGCTGGAGGGGGTTTACACCGGCTGGAGGAGATACACCATGTAAGACCAATTTTTACACCGGCTAGACCCTATTTACACCATTCCTGCTCACGATAGACCGGCTGGGGCACCCCTTTGGTCAATTTTTTTGATTTGTCATTGACTTTTTGTTACACGGGCTAGCCTTAAGTTACACCGTGCCTGATCGTGATACACCGAACAAGGCTAATCTTGATCCTTGGCCACCAAATGTTGATCGGTTTTGCATGGGGAAGCGTGCAACACTACAAAAAGCTTAGAAAATAATCCGGTGAGACTTATTTAGGCAAATTAATCATAAACTTGAGTAATTATCAATTAAATGCACCAAAATTAGGACTAAAGCAAGGATTTTTGACAAGAATGAAGGGGCGATAACGTAGTTATCAAAGACTAAGACTTTATAAACCATTGCTGAACCTTTACCATACAAGTATCAATCTATCCACAAGACCTAGACCTATCCAAGTACCACCGTTGTCTTCGTAGGGTTACTCTGATACCATTTGTAACAATCCAATCCTCATTTATATATCCCTTTTTATAATCATGTAATTGCACGTTGTCTAAATTAGTTTCCCATCAACATGCCTTTTATGGGTCGGACACTGTATCGCCGAGTTCATAAACGAACCACAGAGGATCCTTTTGCCCAATTCTCGTAACTATACAATAAGTGAATATGTGTCCTAATCTATGTTGAAAAGTTTAGCCCAAATTACACTTACACTCCAGAAGACCAAGACTTCACAATGGCTCAAACATTACCATACAGGTATCAATCATTGTTATATAAATACGTGCATACACTAATCTTGTACTCAATCAAACAAATATCATTAACTCAATATTTTTTACATAAAAAATGACAACCCATTTCCCCCTTAAATTATATAATCACCTTCACCTTCTCCAACTACTATTTAGTGTGTGGCTAACCTACTGTAGTTGCCAAGTTGGATCATCCAATTTTAATAATAACAACACCATCTTTTGTGTAGAGAGTGACAGAGTTGCACTACTTCATTTTAAACAAGGTATTCGTGTGGATAGGTGCGGGATTCTCGATGATTGGGGACACACTCTGGACTGCTGTCAATGGCGCGGTATACATTGCAGCAATCAATCTGGCCATGTCATCAGTCTCAAAATATATGGCTATGTCAATGATTATAACCATGCTGACTCTTGTCTAGAAGGTACACTCAGCGTTTCTCTACTTAACTTGAAGCATTTGAAATATTTGGACCTTAGTTATATCAATTTCAGAGAAGCATTACCCAAATTTATAGGTTCACTAGCTAGTTTAGAACACCTTGGTCTCTCTAGTGCTGAGTTTGGAGGTGTGGTTCCTCAAGAGATTGGAAATCTTTCCAGATTAACATCCCTTGATCTTAGTACTAACAATAATCTAAGGGCGGAAAGCTTGGGGTGGCTTTCGCGTTTGAGGTTCTTAAGGGAACTGGATTTAAGTGATATTGATCTGAGTACGACTGCAAACGCATGGCTCTCTATTGTTAACAACCTGCCTTTCTTACGAGAGCTTAATTTGGATAATTGTAAACTATCTCTAAACTCACCATTTTCTCTTTCATATACTAATTCATCCACAACCCTCAGTGTCGTAAGCCTTTCATGGAATAACTTGAATGACACATCAATATTTGAGTGGTTGTTGAACTTGAGTGGATTTGAGACCAGCCTTACATATCTTAATCTCTATCAAAATCAGATGTTTGGAAATAATTTTCAATCATCTGGACATTCAATGAAACACCTTGATAATTTATGTAGCTTGCAAACCTTAAACTTAGAAGATACCAATCTTAACTACAAATTCTCTGACATCCTCCAATGGTTTTCTAAATGTCCACACAAGGCATTAGTGTCTTTACAATTAGGTGAAAACCAAGTTTGGGGCTCTATCCCAGACAACATTGGCGCATTTTCTTCCTTAAGGGAATTAGAAATTTATGAAAATAAACTAAATGGAACCTTAACTGAATCACTTGGAAAACTCACGAAGCTTGAGAGATTGGATCTTTCTTCAAATTCTTTGAATGGAACTCTCACAACCACCCACTTATCAAACCTTTCAAAACTACGTGTTTTATATTTGTTTAATAACACAGAAATTGTGGTTAACATTAGTGCCAATTGGATTCCTCCATTTCAGCTCGATATGTTAGACTTGGGATCATGTAAAATAGGCCCTTATTTTCCAAGGTGGATTACAACTCAAAAAAATTGGACATGGATTGATATATCCAATGCTAGTATTTCAGACACTATTCCTATTTCCTTTTGGAACTCAACCTTGTGGTCGGGAATTGGTTATCTAGACATGTCTCTCAATATGATTAATGGTACAATTCCAGATGTATCAATCAGTTTTGACAACCTACCTGACATTAGACTTATCTACAACTTGTTCGAAGGTGTAATACCCTCATTTTTATGGAACATAGATGTTCTACATCTAAACAACAACAAGTTTTCAGAAGGCCTTATTCCATACTTGTGCCAACAGACACCAACGCTTCTTTCTGATCTTGACTTATCAAACAACTTAATTTCAGAAAAGTTGCCGGACTGTTGGAGCTATTTCTATCGATTAGCATTCTTGCATCTAGAGAACAATAGTCTTTGGGGAAGTTTACCAACGTCTATGGGTGGGTTAAACCAGCTTCTTAGTTTACACTTGAGCAACAATAATTTATCTGGTACTTTATCGCCGGCATTCCTGCTAAACTATAAGTCATTAATGTTTCTGGACCTTGGAAATAACTCATTGACTGGTCAGATACCCTCTGACATTGGACATAGTCTTGGAAATCTTGTCACTCTTGTCCTAAAAGGTAATAATTTTGTCGGGGTTGTACCTACAAGCTTATGCAATCTTCCTAACCTCCAAGTATTGGACCTTTCGGACAACTATATCTCCGGAACCATTCCAAGATGTTTAAACAAACTAGTAAGCATGACCAAAAAAGATGAAGGGCAAACTCAGTCAGCGCGTGGAGAAGACACGGACGTGATGTGGAAAAGAACTGAACAAATATTTGAGGATTTAACATTACTGAAAGGCATCGATATTTCCAATAATAGGCTACAAGGCCAGATTCCCGAAAGCATGTCAAGTCTTGTTGGTTTGAAATTCTTAAATCTATCGAGAAACAATCTTACAGGTTCTATTGTGTCAAGAATTGGCCAGCTGTCGGTTTTGGAATCTTTGGATTTATCACATAACCATCTCTCTGGTGAAATTCCTCCAAGTTTAGCTCAAATTAGTGGTCTATCGACATTTGACATTTCCGACAATAACTTGAGTGGGAAGATCCCCATTGGCACACAATTACAAGGTTTTGATGCTTCATCATACATGGGAAACCCCGGACTTTGTGGACCACCGCTTCCTAATTGTGCCGGAGACGGAATACCTGCCATCGCACCAATTGGAGATGTCAAGCAAGACAAGATAGACGACTTCATGCTAGGACTGTACATAAGTGTTGTACTTGGATTCATCGTAGGATTTTGGGGAGTTTGTGGCACTTTAGTTCTGAAACGATCTTGGAGACATGCCTATTTCCGATTCTATGAAAACACAAGAGACAAGATTTATGTTATATGGGTTGTTAATATAGCCAGAGTTTGGAGGAGATCTTAGAGCTACTTTAGTAAGTCTTCCTGTCATGTTTTCGTTATCAATATTCGTATTTACAGTTGTAATTCCTAATTATTAAAGTCCGAATGTTTTTATTTCTTTCTTGGGTTGATATATTTCATTTTCGGCCGAGTATTGAAAATTTTCTTTCTTATTTTGATTTTGATTTGCTGTTTGTGTACAATGGATTAGTGGCTAGCCTCACCAGAGTCCTGAACCGTTTCGTTGAATCTTAGTGTATGATTTAACGAACCAATTTGACGCGACTGATCACGATTCTGTGATGGATGTAAAGTTTTTATAATCTTACAATTATGTTCCATTAAAACATTTAAACCTTCTATTCTGCCATTACCATCGATGGGATTTGAGAAAATTTCAACTGCCATACTGCAAATCTCAGTGTATGTGTATGGTATCACAGACTTTTTTTTTTTTGGTACATTATGGTATCACAAACTTAAATAAGCCGCAACGCGTAGTCGTGGCTGCGCACTGAGGTGATGAGGTGCAATTGCGATGGAGCATACTTTTAATTCTCATCTATTGTTGTTAATTCATTTGCGGAAGCTGTTGAAATACCCTAAATCTACCCTAGACATGCTTCAAGACATTTCTTGAAATATTGTATTCAATGAAGTAGGCACTTTTGTTACCGATATTTTAAGAAATACGGAGTATCCAATTTCAATAAAATGCCGTTTTAAGGATACACATTAAATACGGATGAATATACTTGCATGACACAGTAAAATGGTTATGTGAATTTGTGTTATTTATTAAGGTGGTTTATATGCTGAAATTTGATTATATAATAGAATATAATTCTTGTCATAGTATGTAGTATTAACTTTATATTGTCTTTTATTTTGAGAACGTTGGTAGAGACGAGTAATGGATTGCTATGGAAATTGAGTTATTGTATGTGTTGGAAGTAATGGAATTAGATGATTAGGATTGTTGTAGCTTATATGTTGTAGCTTTCTTTAAGGTGGTCTTATTGTGGGAGATTATAGTGGTAATTACTAGTTAGCCTGCAAAATGGACATGAATAGATGATGATGATGGGAAACAATAAGGTTTTGAATTGAATTTGTATTGGTCCTATAAAGAATAAGATGATGAGGGTTCTCGTACTACATTTATTATTTATTATTTATTATGCTAAGGTTTAGAGTATAGATTTTTACTTGGCTTCTGGCCGGGAGCTTGAGATTGTACTAAGGAGTGGAGTATGCTGGTAACGTTTTTCAGTGGTTGTATTCCTTGACCATGGTCTTGTTGGTGATTTAAGAGTAATTACCGGTACATTTATCGTAATTAAGATTGGTTCGTAGATGGGTAATTTCTAAATAATATAATGTGAGTTCGGGAAGTACGGAGTGTACACTCGCATAATTATTTACGGAATTACGGTATAGTTTTCAGTTCGAATAACTATGACGGAGGTTGGTAGTAATTAAATTACTCGGGTTTTAATTAATTGAAACCGGAATTTCTGAAGAGTTGTGACTCTTTAGAAATACAATCTCCCTATACACTCCTTTGTCATTATAAATAGACAAAGGGATGAGAAGGAAAAGGAACAGTGAAAACGAAATCTTCTACTGCATCAAGGAACATATAACATTCTACAACAAAATACTTCTTAATTATATCTCTGTATTCTGTGCCGAATACAGAGGGCAACCGTCTTATCTCAATAGAAAGTTCGATACAACCCAGGCACTAAAGTAAGGGTCGAATTGTTCTATTAGGAAAGCATACCGATTCGGTGCGGTTTTCATTATTGTCAATCCTTATTCGTGCATATACTCAAATATCTAACAATCTAATAGAACAATTTCGAAATCTGTCAAGATGACGAATGTCTAGGAATGACAATGGAGGATTCTTATAAGTATTTATCGTTTTGTGATAATGATCAGAGTGATATGCAGTAAGACATGTAAATGCGTGACTTTGATGATTGGGAAACAGACTTGGTCAATGATCTGTAAGTTGCATGGATGAGGAACGATTATTCTTTTCGTATTTTTGGAGGCTTTATTTTGGGAATTAAGAATCTTGTCTCTGAATGCAACTTGATAAGATCAAGTATATATTCAAGTAACAGAGAAGTAACCTTTCTGTTATACGGAGTATGTGAAATGTTTAAAGCGGTGCATGTCTATTGTGGTTAAAACAAGGGAATGATTTCGGTTGAAGTATTGATGGGTTATGCCTATTTATACTTCCTTGGAAATAATTATGTTTGGCAAGAACAAGGATACATTACCACAAAAAAACACCATGGATAATCATGAGGATGGGGCTATTCTCTTTTGAAAAGATAATACAATATTAATGCTCCATCGTCATTTGCTCTAAATTCTAGTGACGGAATCAAGAGTGTAATGTTGTAGTCTTATCCCACAAGAAGAATCGTGTGACCCGGGGTATGTAATAGGGTTGATTATTTATTTGAGGAAAGCGTATCTAGTACGTGATTTTACAAAATATCCAAGTTGTATATTATTCCGAGTATCGGATTGTTGTCTATTGCAGGTTTCGATTGAACCGGTACGCAAAAGACATCATATTAAAAGGGATATTTTGGTTTTGGCATGATGACGGAATCGTGCAGAAAGCGGGTGTATTAATTTCACTATGTAACTACAACATGATGGTCTGTAAATATTTGGAGTATTGTACATCTGGGAAACGGTAATTATTTGGGATGAGATAATCTGGTCACAAAATTCCAATTCTGGAAATTCTACATATATCTAGCATTATGTGCTTCAATATGAAATAGTATATGATGATAATGTTTTTGATCAGCATATAAGGGTTGGCGAATTCGATTCAGGAAACATGCATCATATAAGATAAGTACATCATCGTTTCTAAATTATACGTTGTTTGTTAAGAGAGTACATATCTTGGTACATGATAATGTCTGCAAGTTCTTATTTGTTTTCCGGTTTGACGTTACAAAGATGAAAGCAATTACATATTTGATCTTTATGCATCATGGATTCATGGTTAATAAAGTTGGATTAGTTTGCCGACTTTGTTTAAAAGTTCACTTAATCCATGGTTTATGTATGAAGTTTCGTATGCTATGATGTACAAAATTGATTTATGGTTGGATGTTGGATCCTTTTGTTATCATGTAGTTCGTATTTGTTTTATGGATCAGACTATATTAATGATATATGTCATGTTTAATATGATTAATATGGTTTTGTGTTAAGGTTAGATCATGTATTATTTTATGTATGTTCCTTAAATGTAATACATGAAAATGTGGATATTAAGCGGTAATATATGGGTATACATATGTGGCTTAATAGCATGGTGTATTGATATAAGGCGGTTTTAAGTGCCCGTAAATGGTAACTAAGTAGCCTAATTTTC
The DNA here is from genome assembly GCF_048544455.1 of Silene latifolia. Taxonomy (NCBI): domain Eukaryota; kingdom Viridiplantae; phylum Streptophyta; class Magnoliopsida; order Caryophyllales; family Caryophyllaceae; genus Silene; species Silene latifolia. The sequence goes on along the minus strand of NC_133530.1, from coordinate 9,840,718 downwards.
AATGAAATGAAACTCACCCAAATAGGATATAAATTTTGAAAGTTGTGTTAAACCTCACATTCGGTTGTTTAATATGTTGCTAGTGTACTAACTATTTTGTAATGATTGTCTAACATGCTAATGTCTTGTGTAAAGCCTATTAAAGTTTTATTATATATATAATTGATTTTACCATATAATCTCGGGAATGATGGTTTTTAATAACCATGGTGAGATTGGAGTCATGATGGTATAACCATGTAAGAGGTAAAATAACTATGTTTTATGTACAACTATTGATTAGTCCAATTATGTGTTGTCATTTGTTGTAAGATTAATGACAAGTCGATTTTTGGCATAGACCAAAGATGATTTACCTTGTAAAAGGTGATTCTGTCATCGTGTTCTTCTATGAAGAACATGGGGGGGGGGGGGGGTAATGATCCTTGGTATTAGGATCAAGTGTGAGAATATGATTATTATTCTATGGTTAATACTCCCAAGGGTCGAGTATGTCTCTTTTATAGTGGAGTTATTACTCGGGTTTTCACAAGGGCTTAATTACTGCAGTTTGACAAGTTGAGTAAGTATACTAGTATAGCTAGTACTCATCTTTGGCAAGGGATTAAGCAAGTGTGACAATGTATAAAGTAAACCATGAATTATGGTTGTCCTATGTCAATTTTCCTTCGGTTTTAGAGGAATAGTATTTTGCAAATTGAAATACCAAATGTAGAAGGTGATTTTCTACTATTGGTAATGTATTTTACTTGGGAAAGTACCATGAATATATGGATTTCCAAGAAGCAGATTTGCATTATGAGTTTGGCATTGGAGTTGGAATGTGTAGTATTAGCATAGCCGGTTAAGGCATAGCTAAGGAAATTAATCTACGGTATTACTAAAAGTATTAGACCAATTTCATCATTGATTTTTTGATAGTGAATAATGGTGCGCACCGCGGTGTTTGCTATAACACGGTTTATGGACTATCATAAAAGGGGATTGATCTTGGTTGTCTTTTGTGAGATCTCAGTTTTAGTTGATCACTTTGCATGAAGGGTCAATTATGGATTTGGTTATTAAGTCGGTTGACGGGATGGGTCTAAAACTCGTATAAGATCCTTGGCGATAGGATACCCAATTCCCCTCTAATACAACGTTAGAGGCTGAATTCAATGTGGAAGGCCTATTGTTAAGAGATTGAAGCACACAATAATTTATATCCCGGGGTGTGTGCTTAGACTTGCATGTTGTAAGGTTGATCTTTTGAAAAAGTGTGTTTGCAAGGACACGATGAAAAGAATCAACCTATATGAACATGAAGTACAGCCGCTTCAAGGGAGTATGGGTTTGACTCCCGATATGTTCATGAATAGATATGGGACACTAGGCTTGTAATTAAGTGTCAGTTTATGTAATTTTTAGAAGTAAAATTAATTTATGCGTGAGTTATCTTCAAGTATTCAAAATGGGTAGAAAGGGTTCAATGCTTAGTCACACCCCGATACTCGAATATTTGGAATGTGTAATTTCACTATGTGAAAATTCAATCTTCGTGACATTTTTTTTTTTTGATAAAATGTAAGATTATATTATCAAAAAAGAGTAACCATACATTTGAGATAGGACCGGCCATCACCAGGCCACCTCCCAGCTCAATAAACAGCTCTGGCCCAAATACATAAGCCCACAGCAAAACAAAAGAAACATACATCAAATTAGGGAAAACAAACAAAACGAGATACTCAAATCCCTAATTCTGACATCAAACCCAGATATCTTCATCTTCTTCGAATAAACTCACCTCACTGTCCATTTTTCTTCCTCATATACCTTCAATTCAAGTCTAGGAGACCTTGAATCCATCTCTTGTCTTTGTCTTTCACTGGGAGAATGATCGTGTTCCGCAGCCTCTTCTTCATTTCTGTTATAATCTGTCTGGCAACAATTTCGGGTCGAAGAATCTGCATCTCTACTCTGCTGCGATTTCGTTGGAGCCATATACTGTAGATACAAGCATTCAAGACCGAGTTTATCCGACCTCTTCTCAGTTGGGAACCCCTTCGAGTATTCCTCCATTCCTGCAGATCTTGGTAAGGAATTCTTATTCCCATCCACTTTTCAATTTCATTAATTATTCTTCTGCTGTATTGGCATTTAAAGAACAAGTGTTCGTTATCTTCTCTGTCCCGGTCACAAATGCAACAAGCAAAATCAGGATTAACCCCTATCTTGTGCATTTTGTCCTTTGTGTTAAGACCATTGTGTTGATAGATCCAGACTAAAAAGCTATGCTTAGGGATAGACTATCTGTTCCATACCTGTGAAACCCAGGAAACCTCAGGCTTTTTCAGACGAATGAGTTCATACCCCTTTGCAATAGTATATTCATGCCCTTTCTGATTGTTCCAGGTCTGTTGGTTATAAGCTTCAGTGTAGATAGTTTTAATTTGACAGATCTTTCTCCAACTCCAGCTTGAGTTAGAAGGAGGAGAGTAAGTCTGCCAGTTTTGCCCTTTTAAGTATGTGTGACTCACCCATTTGACCCAGAGATGGTCAGATTTGGATGCTATCCACCATACTAATTTCCCCACTGCTGCTTTATTCCACAAACTGTCATTTTTGAGACCAAGACCACCCTCCTTTTTTGGATGGCAGATTTTTTCCCAAGAGACAAGGGGTGTTCTGATATAGTCCACACCCCCATCCCAGAGGAAATGTCTGCAAATTGATTCCACTTTTGTGATGACTCCAGTAGGGAGAATAAACATTGAAGCCCAGTAGTTGTGAAGTGTCTTAAAGACTGATTGTACTAGGACAAGCCTCCCTGCATAGGATAGCTTCCTAGCTCCCACTCCTTTTATCTTACTCACAAGTTTAGCAATGAGGGGGGCACAATCCTGAGTATTTAGTCTTGTAGTTTTTATAGGGACCCCTAGGTATTTGAAAGGAAGGGTTCCTTGAACAAGACCTGAAACTTTGAGGATATCAGTCTTTAGAGCATCTGGCACACCACTAAAATAAGCATTTGATTTTCCTTTGCTCATGTTTAATCCAGAGCTCTTTGAGAAGGTAGAGAAGGTTCTGAGGATAATCATGATTGATTGAGCCTCTCCTTTACAAAAAAGCAATAAGTCATCAGCAAACATGAGGTGAGTGAGCTTAAGTGGTTTGCAAAGTGGATGATATTTAAAACTTGATCCCTCAGTAGTGTATGCCAGTAGCCTTGAGAGGTATTCCATGCATATAGTAAACAGCAAGGGGGAGAGGGGGTCACCTTGTCTCAATCCTTTCTGCCCCTTGAAAAAGCCAAAGACATTACCATTTAGATTGAGTGAGTACGTAGCAGTAGTGACACATTGCATGATCCACTCTCTAAATTGCTCTGGGAAATTTAAAGCTTGAAGCATGTCATCCAAGAAGGCCCATTCTATTGTGTCATAAGCTTTTTGTAGATCCATCTTGAATAAACATCTAGGAGAAACAGCATTTCTTTCATAGAGTCTTACAAGATCTTGGCAAATCAAAATATTCTCTATTATGCTTCTTTCTTTAATGAAACCCCCTTGGTTTGGAGAGATTAAATCTGGCAAGACCTTAGCCAATCTAGAACATAGAATCTTAGAGATGCATTTATAGATCACATTGCAACAAGCAATGGGTCTATATTGTAAGACATTGGTAGGTCTATCCACTTTAGGAATCAAAGTAACCAGAGTAGCATTCAGCTGTTTTAGCAAACATCCTGACTGGAAAAAGTCCATAACAGCCTCAGTAACATCATGCCCTATTATGTCCCATGAGTCTTTAAAAAATTTGCTTGAGTAACCATCTGGGCCTGGAGCTTTATCATTAGGAATTTGAAAAATAATGTTTTTTACTTCCTCAGGAGTGCAAGGAGACATTAACATTTGTGAATGCTGATCTGTACATATCTTTCCTGTTCTCACAATGCCCACCCTAACTTTTTTTTGTGTTGCTCTTGGTGCCTAGTAGCATCTGATAATAATTAAGGAATGCTTGTTGAATGCCTGTTTCCTCTTTATGTATCACCCCTTTGTGATCAGCTATGTAGTGGATAAAATTCTTGTTTCTCCTAGCTTTGATAAGACTGTGAAAGTAACTTGAATTTGAATCTCCTTCTTTAAGCCAGTGAGCCTTGGCTTTTTGTTTGAGAAATTCCATCTTAGCTAGGTATAACCCCTGATAGTCCTTGTGTGCCTCAACCTCTTGTTGGATTAAAACTGAATCCCCAGGTCTGCTCATGATTTGTTGTTGAATAGGTAGCAATTTAGTCTCTGCCAAGTCTGCCTTATGCTCAATATCAGAAAAAGAATCTTTATTGAGTTGCTTGAGCTCAGGTTTAAGAAGCTTCAGTTTCCTTACAACCTTGTACATCTTGGTCCCAACCACAATTTGACTCCAAACAGTACCTACACATTTCAGAAAACCAGGTGCCTTGCTCCACATATTGAAGTATTTGAATGGTCTGTTCTTTTTATCACCACTGACAGTTTTGCTCACCAGACAAGGGGTATGGTCAAATAAACCCTCAGGTAGGAAGTTTGCAAAGTAATCTGGCATCTGACATATCCAATCCTGATTCACAAAAAACCTGTCCAATCTGCTATACTTCCTAGTCTCAGGAGGTTGTTTGTTATTCCGGGTAAAAAAAGCTCTTGAGGCTTTAATATCCATGAGTTGGCAACTATCCAAGCAATCTTGAAAAGGAGCAGATTCAGCCATAGACACACTCCCCCTTAGCCTTTCATTTACATTGAGTACACAATTGAAATCTCCCCCTACTGACCATGGCCCTTGAATAGAGCCAGCTAGTCTTTTGAGATTCAACCAGAGGGATTCTCTCTCAGTGATGCCATTGAAAGCATAGACTATAGTATGAAAAAATTGTGCTTGAGCTTGTTTATTGAGAATTGACATGTGAATATATTGGGCATTGTATTCTATAAAATGTATGTCATATAGATGAGCTTTCCACAGAAACCATATTCTCCCTCCCTTGTGATAAGAGGTATTAGTAGAAATACTCCACTCATGAAAAACATTACTAATAGCTTTATTCAAATTATTAGGTTTAATTTTGGTTTCTAGCAAGCCAAAGAAACCAACATTATTAGCATGTAAAAAATTATTCACAACTTTTTGTTTACCCTCCCTATTCATCCCCCTCACATTCCAAAAACCAAAATTCATGATTTATTAGGAGAAAGGGAGCCATTACCAGATATACCAATACCCTGCCTAGGGGATCTATTAGGACTCAGCACCTCCATGTAAGTGGGAGAATGTGACCCATTCTTATTGACATCCTCAGGCCCTTGTTTAGTTCTCACTGGCCTAACTGGTGATATAGTACCCTGCTGAAAACCAGGTTTCAATGTTGCAGGTGTAATCATACCTACTGTAGGCTGCTGACCCTCTTCTTCCTGGACCCCAGCTTTCTCCTGTATCACCTGAGGAGCAACTGGTACTGCCTCAGGTATTGTATTCTTCTTAACAGGTCTCCACACTTGAGTAGTACTCCTCTTAATAATTTTTGGTTTGCCCTTCCTGCAACTGTTGTGTTCATGGCCTATTTGTTTGCATTTGGTACAGATACTCGTCTTCCATTCATACTCAATGTCAATTTTAATCAGGTTTTTCTTCTCATCCAAAAATTTCACCTTATTAGGAAAGGCCTGACCCAACTTTAGTTCCACCATCACCCGAGCAAAACCTAATCTAGTTTTAAGCTCAGTGGCAGTATCACTCTTTATATAAGACCCTATGAGTCATGCAATTTTCTTTAGACTGTTACCCCAAAATTTCATGGGTAAACTTTGTAATCTAATCCAGGCAGGCACTGTTTTGATCTCTGCTTTCTCTGAAAGAACATCAGGGGTCCATGGTTTCAGAATAAGGGGTTTATTATCAAATAGGTAATGCCCACTATTCAATACAGTTTGCTTCATTTCTTCAGTCTGAAACTTGGCCAGAAACACCCCATTAGGTAAAAAGGATATCTTGTCAACAGTGTATTTGGACCATATGCGTTTCAAGAAGCCCTCCAGTATCCGCCACGGGGGGTTTGCTCCCACAATAAAACCAAACACTGCCTGTTGCCAATATTCCAATTCACCTTGGACATCATCATCTGATAGTTCCAATAATTCCTGAGAATCCTTCTCTACAACTTGCATAACTCTCTTCCCATGTCTTTGATACCATATCTCATCTTCTTTGGTTTGATCCACAGGTGCAAGTTCAGATTCAGAGTCTTCCTCGACATCCTCTACCAGTACATCATCCAGTTGATACTCAGGGATGCCAGAGATCTCATGGATGCTTTTTTCCTTGCCTATGATTTCAACATCTGGACCATTCAATACTTTGTTTTTTTCAGAACGAATAGCACTTGTCGTAACAGATTGTTTTGTACTTGTAAGATGTTTAGTATTATTAGAAATTGCTGATTTTTTAGCCATGATTGCACCAAAATCAGAGATATGAACTCCCTAGAGAAGACGGCAGTCGCTTTCTCTCCCTAGGTCAAACATCTTTTCTTTGCGGCAGATGTAGCTTTACATATCTTCGTGACATTTTCATTTATGCATAAATTGGTATGTTTATTAGGTTATTTAAATTCTTGAATTACGCTTAAATGGGGGATGAATGTTGGTGATTTAAGAGTAATTACCGGTACATTTAGCGTAATTAAGATTGGTTCGTAGATGGGTAATTTCTAAATAATATAATGTGAGTTCGGGAAGTACGGAGTGTACACTCGCATAATTATTTACGGAATTACGGTATAGTTTTCAGTTCGAATAACTATGACGGAGGTTGGTAGTAATTAAATTACTCGGGTTTTAATTAATTGAAACCGGAATTTCTGAAGAGTTGTGACTCTTTAGAAATACATCTCCCTATACACTCCTTTGTTATTATAAATAGACAAAGGGATGAGAAGGAAAAGGAACAGTGAAAACGAAATCTTCTACTGCATCAAGGAACATATAACATTCTACAACAAAATACTTCTTAATTATATCTCTGTATTTTATGCCGAATACAGAGGGCAACCGTCTTATCTCAATAGAAAGTTCGATACAACCCAGGCACTAAAGTAAGGGTCGAATTGTTCTATTAGGAAAGCATAGCGATTCGGTGCGGTTTTCATTATTGTCAATCCTTATTTGTGCATATACTCAAATATCTAACAGGTCTAAGTGGGTGAGTACCTTATTGAGCATGATTCCTTGAATCTTTGATACTATAACAGTGAAATGGAGATTAGATAATGGTATTGAGTTATGTGTAGGGCTGAGCAAAATAAACCGAACCGAATTTTTAAACCGAAACCGAACCGATAACCGAATTAAGAAACCCGATAATTCGGTTTTTTTCCGGTTCGGTGCCCGAAACGGTTTTTTTTGGGAGAAATCCGGTTCGGTTTCGGGTCCTAAAAAAGCAAAACCGGTTTACTTTTTTTCCGAAAAAAAAAATTAAGAAAACGACTTAAAATAAACAAAGATGTGTGATTTGGTTGAATTAATGGGGATGCACGAAGGTTTACGTAGGAATTTAAGAGTTAGGATGGAGAGGTGGGTTGAAAAGCGTCAATTTGGGGTAAAAAAAGTTAAAACCGGTTTATAAGTTTGGATCCGTGTAACCGGTTTTCGGATCCGGTTTTTAAATTGCTAAAAAACCGGTTAACCGGTTTAAAACCGGGGCGGTTTCGGTTTGGGAAAAAACCTGTTTTTGAAAACCGGTAACCGAACCGGTTTTCAAATCCGGTTCGGTTAACCGGTTTTGCTCATCCCTAGTTATGTGGCCTCTATGCCAATCTTTTATGGTCAAGAGTGATCAAGATTACCGTGTTATATATTATTATTGAGTTTTTGATCGATATTGAGATGGAAGTATTGTCTTACGGTTTGTCCGCCAGTTCACTCACCCCTTATCCTTGGTTTAGGTTCGACAATGAAAATACGATACATGGTTACGTGGGAGCGAGTATTATATTATGAGACGGAGTAATGAGTGATACGGAATAATGAGCTCAGACTTTGTTAATTATGAAAGCGAGAAATGAGTATTATATTTAGTATTATCTATGTCTTTCTATTATTACACAATGAGTGAGATTGAGTTTAGTCGTGTAATAGCAAAAAGGTTGGTAACTGAATAATCTGAGAGTAACCATATGAGTTGATTAATATATAGTAGTTGAATTGGGCATATTAAATGGCTAATGGTGCACTAAGATAGTTTTTGAGACGATGCTTGTAACACCCCGGTTTATTAAAGAAGCCTTCGTCAAGACATTCCCTAATAAAACGGACTGTTACCATCTCGGTTTCCCGAGGTAGTGAATAACAAATTAAACTCCAAGGCAATTTATATAATTATTTTTAACTTAATTATTACAAAACCTCTTTACGTCAAATTACAAGAACTAACATAAATAAAAGTGAAAGTCTTCTAGATGATGATCTAGCTACTAAGTCGTCTGATCCAGTGTCTCACACCCATCCAGCTCCCGTTCTATCTCTTAACCTGTCAAGTCTGCTCGCCAATATTTGGGTCATTACAGGTGTTCACGAATACACAGGGTCAACCACGAGGTTGAGTAGGGAAAGCAATGAAACAATAAAATATGATATGCATGCTCCTCCGTCACCTCCATCTCCATCTCAACTCATATCTCATATCTCATACCCCGGAACGCCCGGCCATACCGATCCCCGGCAGACACAACAATTGACCGTCATCGATATACCAGCTCAACAGCTGAGGACACCAGGGCAAGTCCTGCAGAACCAGCCTGGGCCTTATCACAACATCACATCGTATCTCAACATCGTCACTCCTACACCATCCTCCAACTCCAATGCATATGAAATGTTCAACATTAATAATGCAACACAATATGTATATTAATGAATGAAATCATGCCAGCTACCGAATGTTGTGATAACATACTCAACACGATCAATTCAGTCAATCACCTTCCCGTATATGAATCGTAACGTAAGTCAACAACCACGAATCAAGTCAACACAATTCAACAACAACGATAATAGGTCAAGTGTATTTCCCTACCTCAAGGTGCCAGCAAATCCAATTAAGCAGTTCAAGCAGTCCAGAAAATAAAGCAACGAATCTGATTATCGATCCTTCACGAATCCGTCACCTAAAACAATTATAATATTTATAATTACTAACTACTAAATATAGAAATCTCCCAAAATAGAAACTTTCCCGAAATACAATCCCGACACCAAACTTATGCCCAACTGATAACTAAAATAACCCGATTAGTATATGCCCCTAACTTCCCAAAATAGAAAGTTACTAAAGTAGAATTTCTTAGAATGGAAACTTTCCCGATATAGTAGCTTTTTCATTTTAACAACCCGACTCAAAAACCCGTCTCTAATTATTTTAAAAGACTCGGGAATTTAAATTAAATAATTATTTAAATGACTCGGGAATTAAATTAAATAACTAATATGATAAATAAAATATTAAACGAATTAAACGTTTTAAGAAAACCCGAATCAAACATAAAACAATTCAACAACCCGACTTAAACCCGTCTTTAATTAATTAAATAACTCGGAATTAAATTAATTAATTAAGCATACGACAAATTAAACACAATACAAAAACATGCTTCGAGAGACCATAATGCCACGCCTTAAATGAAACGTAACTGAAGTTCAGTATAAATAATACTAATCCATATTAGTACCTACATGATGAAGCTCATACTGTATTCATAGGAAACTTGATGCACCATAGGCCATATAAATAAAATAATTAATGGTTCATCACCCAAACCATCGTCAACTCGTTATACCTTCATCAATTATCTAACTTCATCACCTTGAATTAAGCACTAATTCTTTTACTCATTATATAATTCATATCTAATACCAACTACCTTCTAATCCCATAATATAATAAACTCTCCAATCTCAATAATTAACCAAGTCTCTACTCATTACTCCGTCTCACTCATTACTCCATCTCATAATAATATAATACTCAAAAGTGGCCAAGTATCGCATTCTCGTCATCTACCTTAAGACCAGGACAAGGGGTGAGTGAACTGGCGGATAAAAACCGCGAAACAATATTTCCATCTCAATATCGATCTCAAACTCAAATAACTCAGTAACCATGGTCACACTGGACCGTAAACATAACTCGGCACAAAGGCCCCATAACTCATAACTCAATACCAGTAACCAATTTTCATCTCAATTTCAATATCGATATTGTCAAAGGTTCAAAGAACCATGCTCAACACTTAGAGTAAGACTCTAAGCTACTCAACCACATGCCTAGGACAAAAGTACAACGATAACAATACTATACAAGACGTCATTATTTCGCTTTAAGCCAAAAACAACTTACTTCAACAATACAACCCGAATGCCATAGAATAGAGCAAGTCATGAATACCTCGTCACCATACTCCTAACCATCATTATCTATAAGTTAATCACACCCTTAATGCTCCGTGTAACTCTCAAATAGGTAAATACTATGTACTATCTTTGATAATGACGTGTTGATCATTTGTTTACAAACCATATGAATTTTCTTTAGCCAAACCATAACCTTAGAATAAACCAGCTTTGCGTACGACCGCAATTGTCAGATCCACGACTCACCCCTCTCACGAACATAAAATTATCTTATTAATAGAAAATATTAACTTTCAATATAAAATAACAATTACTAGTATTCAATCAAATAAGCACACAAGAATCGTAAGAACCTAATAACAATTAACATGTAAGCATATAACCTCGAACAATAGTAATAATAATAAGATCGGTAGAATCGTGTTACCTTAATCACACAAAGGAAATAGTTGGGAATAACATCAAACTGTAGCCAATGAGTGAAACAAGAAGACGGTATAGTCGCTGGAAACATAACTATGATAGGATTTGCCATTGTGATCGAGATGACGACATAAATATATTAATTGAAGCAACGGAATGTCATGTGGCTTGACAATATTAAATGGGCAACAAGAGAGCAATTATTGTTAGCCGCACTAACAGAATGGGGTAGGAAGAAAAAGATGTGATAATTATATCAAATGGGCAACAAGAGAGCAATTATTGTTAGCCGCACTAATGGGGTAGGAAGAAAAAGATGTGATAATTTAAGTAATCTTGGGGTTTGATATAGAAAAGGATATGGGTTAGGATTAAAATAATGAATATGTTGGATGTTGGATTAACCGAGAGGTATGGGTTTCGAGAGAAAAGTATAAATACTAGCTAGGTTAACAAAATTAGGCTTAGTACACAAGGTGGGCTAAGATCGTATAAAATTACGACACTAATTTGATTGGGGCAAAATAAATTTCTTAAATAAATAAACTATAATTTATAAAAACTAAATAAGAAAGTCAAATATTTGGGGTATTACAATGCTTATCACTTATTGTGTAGTGTACATGACATGAGTATTATGTACAAGGTATAAACAAGGTAGAGGAGACTTGGATTGTAGCCACTATAATAGTGTTATTGGAGTAGTATAATAGTTAGTGATGGAATTGTCATTTTTGCAATAATGAGATAAATAGCTAAGACATTATTTGTCATGGAGTAATTATACAATTTTCTTTGTAATATGACAACTTAGCTTTGATGTGTGCCTTTTATATGCGTTTATTCACATGTTTGGCACACATTTCTATTTACTTATATGATTATTTCATTCTATTTCCTCCCTTATTTGCTACTTTGGATGTATTTCATGTCTCTTGCAGGTTTGAGACTCGTTTGTGCATTTAGAAGCCAAACCCGTTCGGTAAAGGAACAAGATAGAAGCTTGGAAGAGTTTAGACGAACTTGAGAGAGCAAGGAATGAAGTTTTATACATGATGTCTATTGACGTTCTGCTATTGTCGATAGACTTGCCCCTCTATGTCGATAGACAGAGTGCAATGTGTCGTTAGACATGACCATCATTGTTGTCAGAATCCCGATTCGATCCTACGATTCTACGATTTTACGATCTAAAAATGTTTGACCGATCCTGGATCTTACGATTCTATCATGGTTGTAGAATCTTACGATCCTAATCATCTGAAAATTTCTAGAGGTAGAATCATAATACGATCCTACGATCCGATTTCATAGTAAAAAAAATTAATATATATTTTTATATAATGACATCGTAAACTCAAATTTCGGGTAAGTTGTAGAAACATGTTCATATAATAATATTAAAATCATTAATTCTCAATATTTTATGGATAAATATTAATAAATAAGTATTTTGATCTTCAATGATATGTTTTTACCAAAAAAAAATAACTATAATTGGTGAGTTTGTAGAATCTTACGATTCTACGATCCGATTCTACTGATTCGATCTTACCCTTCCCGTCGATCCAAAGTAGAATCTCGATCCTGACAACATTGATGACCATTAGACACATATGTCGATAGACATTGCCATTCGACACAGGAGTCCGTTTTGGTGAATTTTCAAACTATGTCGATCGACATCTCTGCATTGTCGATTGACTTCTATACACATTGTCGATCGACACTCTGCTTATGTCGATCGACTAAGTAGACGGACAGACATGTTTTTGCTCGGTTTATTTCCTTTATTTGAACCTAGTATAAAAGCTCTTGTAATCTTTTAATTAGGTTACACTTTTACACTTAATTTTTATGCAAGCAGACATTTAGAAACATTACTACGTAAAAACTTTCTCAAACTTTTGGATCTAGATTGAATTCTCCTCTGTACTTTTCTCGTACTCGGATTTATTTTGGTAATTAATTAAATCTCCTCTTTCGTTCTTCTTATTTAGTTTGAATTATTTCTCTTGCGTTCATCGTTAGTTTTAGTTTATGTTTATTTCTCTCTTGATCAATTTAATTATGAATCCTCTTTATTTCTCATCTATTTTAACTATTGTTATCAAGCTTTATTTCTCTTTATTTCTCATCTATTTTAACTATTGTTATCACTAAGGGATATTACCTGCCCCCAAGGTCGGTCAACGCCGGTCAACGGGTCCCTAAAAGGATGGGTATTACATATTATACCCGTAGTATACTAATTTATTCTTTTTTAAGTTGATGGTTGGAGTTGATAAGGTTTCAATTTTATTTGCTTTTTTTTTTCTAAAATAAATTGTCCTCTTTTTTTAATTTTTTTTTTTTAAATTAACTAATCCTTATTAATATGGGTTGTTTCTAATAAAGGATAATGGGTAAGAATCAATAATTCTAATTTTTCCTATTAAAAGTAAAAGAAAAAAGAATATAGGGGTAAATAGTATTTTTAAGTGTTTGTAAATCGTCCTTCTAGATGTGTCGTATACTGTTTATATATGTTTCGTTATAAGGTCAATATGAGTTTTATAATAACAGAGTACTGACCTTGTATTATTAGATTATGTTATTTCATAATAGTTAGATATTATTATTTTTAATAATAATAATAGTTTGGTATGAGAGTAATTATTCACCTCCCGAATCAATTACCCTCATGAAGGGTAATACATTAGCCACCCTCCCCCTCTGGGTAATGATTAAGGGATAAAACATATTCTCAGTAATTATTACTCATATGCCAAATCTATCTTCTAGGAACTCATTACCCAAGTAATTAACTTACCTAATTATCACCCAATTATCAGTATTTATCCCCTAATTATTTTATACATTCCAGGCAAACCCTTAGAAATAATTAATACTCCATTAGCTTATGAAGGGCAACAAACGAGTTGGTGGTAGCAAATTTATCTTACCATGGTGTTTACAATTTTATGTATTTGTTTATTTGAGGGTAGTAGATAGATCTCATTGTCCACAAATCATACGTGAAAGAACTAATTTTATGGTTCCTCTCGTAGAGGGAGCTATATAAATAAATTTTATCAAACACCTTATTGTTATTTATATCACACCATTATTATCTGATTTTATTTTCAATTGCTCACTGAATATGTATAGGAATAGCGCTTATTAGTTTACACACACATGACCCTTCAAAAAAAAAAAAAAGTTTACACACACATGACTCTTGTCATGTTTTTCTTTTCAATTTACAATGTAGGCAAAGAGGTTTTACTATAAAATCAATTGGTTATAGAGGGAGTAGCCCCTTACCTTATAAAGTGATAACTCCTCTTCTTTTCTCTCAATGTATAACATCACATGTGAGAATATATGGGTGGTTTTTTTCACAAGTAGTTTTATATATTTGTAGGACTACTACTATTCCGTTTGGGTTTTGACAATTATTTTGAAATTTGTTCTAAGATTAGTGTCGGAATTTTTCATATATAAGGTCATTTGTTTCAGTTGGCCATCTAAAACAATGGATAACAAGAATGGCACAAGTGAAACTAATATACAGTACTATTTGTAATTCGTAAATTCACTAACAGCAAGAATTGCGAAAGGGAAAAGAATGCAGTAGCGAAATAAATGCCAGAGATTAGATATACCGACAGAAGTAAGGTAGTGACACGGTACGAAACCGTTGCCTTAAAAACTATTTCTCCGGTGCGACCGTGGTGGCGATCAGCGACGACCGGTAGTCCCCAAGGATTACACTACTGCTACCTCACAAACACGCCCACTCGAGTTTGTAAGACCTGGAACGGACTTAAGCAGAACCCAGAAATCATATAGTAGAGAGGAAGATGTGGAGAACAGAAGAGAGGAAGAGTTTTTGTTGTTGTGTATTGAACTGATGTGAGGACCTCGGTATTTATAGCTGAAGAGAGCCATAAACCGTCCCCTAAAACGCAGCAGTCAATGACTGAAAGTGGGGAGTAAACTTCTCACCCACTAACAGTGTTGACTGACTCATTCAACAGCACAAACAAACTCAGCCCAAAAACTCTCAAAACGCAAAAAGCCCAAGAAGGTAAAACCGGGCCTTCAGCCCGCCCCGCAGGGGCTCTACCCAAACCCAAACCCGAGCCCGAGCTCGAGCCGGGCCGGGCCGGCGCGCGCGCGCGTGTGTGTTGGACCCAAACCCACTGGCCCAACAAACACACACAAAAGCCTCCTTGGTCCACACAATTAACCAACCAATGGAAGGGACAAATATAAACCCCTCTAAGAGGAGTTTCCCCACCGATGTGGGATAGATGCAAAACCAAAAAATTGGTTTTTTCCTTGTTTTCAAGTCATCACTTCCAACAATCCCCCACAGATGGCTAAGAAAAGAACTAAAAGATTTCTAGGTAAAGGAAGGGTTGGATACTTAGGTATCAATATCTTTCGATTTGAATTGATACTTTAGTGAAATGAGGAAACAACTTACTTACAGCTAGAGAATATCTTGCGATTTGAATTCCTAGCTGAGCTTCGGTCGATACCCCCCACAACACATATCATACCTTCTAATTAAGACCGTCCCGCGATTTCAGAGTGCAACGCGCTCTTTTAGAGCTTCATGCGTTACCTTGGTACTAATAGGGTGACCTCAAGACTTCTCATAGTCTTAGGATCATCACACCTACGTAGGTGGCTCAAGTGCTTCTCATCAGCACTTCTCACACGAGCCATTAAGGACATAAGTCCAACCTAGAGTATAATTCATCAAGTGCGTCTCAAAAGCACCACCATAAAGGCTATGAATCATACTACGCCATAGGAATGAAAACTTTGGACCTAGTCAATATCAATCTTGACTCATGGACCTAAGCCCCATTCCCCTCGACGTATTAACGACTAATCTCTTAGTCAACCCCTTAGTAAAGGGATCAGCAAGATTACTTTCGGACTTCACATAGTCCACAGTAATCACTCCATTCTCAAGGAGTTGTTTAACTGCAGCGTGCCTTATTCGCATGTGTCTCTTTTTCGAGTTGTAGACACTATTCTTTGCAACGCCAATAGCAGCTTTCGAGTCACACAGCATGGAGACCGGTGTCAGCCGTCCTCCCCATACTGGTACATCAGCCAATAGGTTTTTCAGCTAATCAGCTTCTTGTCCTGCCAACTCAAGAGCTATGAACTCCGACTCCATGGTAGAGCGTGCAATACAAGTCTGTTTAGAAGACTTCCACGATATCGCACCTCCACCCATGGTGAAGACATAACCACTAGTAGAACAAATCTCATCGTTACCTGCAACCCAATTTGCATCACAATATCCTTCTAACACAGCAGGAAATTTACCATAATGCAAACACAGATCAACTGTTCCTCTTAGGTATTTTAGCAAACGACGAAGAGCATTCCAATGTTCGTTACTGGGTTATGTGTATAACGACTCGATCTACTAACCGCATATGCAATATCCGGTCGAGTACGAGTTCATAAGAAACATCACACTCCCTAGGATTTTAGCATACTCTTCCCGGGAAACACTTGTCACCCAAGTTTTTACTCAAATGTATACTAGAATCATAGGGTGTTCTAGCAGGCACAACATCAAAGCAGTTAAACTTTTTCAACACCTTTTCAACATAATGAGATTGACTCAAAGAAATTCCGTTGGAGTTTCGGATAACCTTAACCCCTAGGATAACATCAGCTTCTCCTAAGTCCTTCATCTCAAAGTGTGATGACAGAAATTCTTTGGTTTTAATTATCACATCTAAATTACTACCAAAAATAAGCATGTCATCCACATATAGGCATATAATAATACAATCAGATTCTATCACTTTGGAATAAACACATGAATCAGAATTGTTAATCATAAAGCCATTACTCATCAAAGTAGTGTTGAATTTCTCATACCACTGTTTAGGTGCTTGTTTCAGACCATAAAGTGACTTGTTCAGTTTACACACTTTATTCTCTTGACCCTTAATCACAAACCCTTCAGGTTGCGACATATAGATCTCTTCCTTTAGCTCACCATTCAAGAAAGCAGTTTTAACATCCATCTGATGTATAATAAGGTTATGAATAGCAGCTAAAGCGACAAGAGTTCTTATAGTCGAAATTTTGGTCACAGGAGAATAGGTATCAAAGTAATCAATGCCCTTCTTTTGTGTAAAGCCTCTAACTACAAGTCTAGCTTTGAACCTTTCTATTGTACCGTCAGGTCTCATTTTCTTTTTAAAGATCCATTTACTCGTAATGGGTTTACTACCTTTAGGTAAATCAGTCAACTCCCAAGTCTGATTAGAAACAATAGAATCTAGTTCACTTTTAATAGCATCTTTCCAAAAATTAGCATCAATGGATTTCATTGCCTCACTATAGGTTTTTGGGTCATCCTCTATTAAAAAAGCTGAAACAAACTCATCACTTGCACAAACAGAGTATCCATATTCAGATAAATGTGTTGTAACATAATCACTGTAATCCTTTGGACATCTAGGTCTTTTACTCCTCCTAGGTTCAACAGCATGATCAATAGGAGTGCTACTACAACTAGCATGTGAAGACATATCAATAGATGCAACAGGTAGTGAAGTAGATGAAACAACATTTTTCTGAAAAGGGAAAACATGCTCAAAAAATTCGGCATCTCTAGCCTCAGATATAGAACGGTCACTCAAAGACATAAATCTATAAGAAGAGCTATTTTGAGCATAACCTATAAAAACACAATCATAGGTCTTAGGTCCAACGGTAGGTCTCCTAAAGTCAGGTAAACCCACTTTAGCCAAACACCCCCACACTCTAAGATAACTCAGGTTAGGAGGATAGCCCTTCCAAATCTCGTAGGGTGTCTTGTCAATTTTCTTATGAGGTACACGGTTAAGAATGTGACAAGCAGAAAGTATTGCTTCCCCCCACATATCGTCAGATAGGCCAGAACTTAAAAGCATAGCATTCATCATTTCTTTTAAAGTTCTATTTTTACGTTCAGCTACACCATTGGATTGGGGTAAGTAAGGTGGACTAGTCTCATGTATTAGACCGTTTAAAGACAAAAGTCGCTAAATAACTGGATTTATACTCACCACCTCTATCGACCTTACCCTTTTAATCTTCTGTCGAGTTGATTTTCGACCTCATTTTTAAAGTTTATAAACGATTGTTCTGCTTCATCTTTAGTCTTAAGCAAATAAACTCGGGTGTACCTCGAACGATCGTCTATAAAAGTCACATAATAATTCTTGCCACCTCTACTTGCAACATTTTTGAAGTCAGCTAGGTCGGTGTGAATTAACTCAAGAAGACTCGTATTCCTAGTTGTCACAGGTTTACTAGGTTTCTTTGTGAATTTAGCCTCAACACAGCTACCACATTTAGAGAATTCTTGACTCGACAAACTTGGAATTAAACTCATGGTTCTAAGTTTTTTAATGTAGTCGATATTCACATGACCTAATCTACCATGCCAAACATCAATAGACTCAGCGATATAAGCAGAAGTAGAAGCAATATTATTAAAAGCAGAATCAGTGTTCAGTACAAAAAGACCCCCAGACAGATAACCCTTGCCCACAAATTCCCCATTGCGCGACATTACAACCTTGTCAGCCTCAAAAACAAGTTTCAAACCAGCTTTGTTCAATAAGGCACCAGACACGAGGTTTCGACGCAATGTGGGTACAAATAAAACATTATTGAGAGCAAGTGTTTTCCCCGAGGTGAGTTTGAGAAAGATCTTGCCTTTGCCTGTGATCTTTGCGGTGAAGAATTACCCATGTAGACGCATTCCCCATCGCCTATCTCCTCGAACTCAAAGCAAATAACCCCTTATCAAAGCACAGAGGTGTCTGGAAGCGCCGATATCAAGACCCATTCAAGAAAGATTACCCACCAGATTAGCTTCAACAACCACAAAGAAGCAATGACATCATCGGTCCACAAAGATTGGCTTGACTTCAGCAGTCTTCTTATCGATTAATTGGTAGGCTTTGTGACCCGGTTTCCCACAAACATAGCAAACCAAAGGACCCTTAGGCTTCTGAATCTTTGCAACCGGCTTGGTGTACTTCCCCGGATCGATCTTCTTTCCTTTACCCTTACCCTGACCAACCTTGGCCTTACCCTTACCCTTGAACTTTTCAGCAGCATTTGACGGACCACCAGACTCAACCAAATTGGCTTTGACAGCAGCAACAGATGCATTCACAGACTGGTAAACAGTAGGGTTGTCTTTGAGGCGATTTGCCTCTTCGGTCCTCATATGACTGATAAGTTCCATAAGGGACATGTCTTTCTTTTTGTGTTTTAGCTGATTTCTATACTCAGACCGGGAGGGAGGAATTTTTCCAACAACACATTAGCAACAAAAAGGTCGTCTAATTTCATGCCCTCACTAACAATATCAGCACACAAGTTTTCGTAGACATGGACCTGTTCCATAATAGATTTCCCATCCACCAACTTAAATTGCAGCCACTTACCCACAACATATTTCTTTTTCCCAGCGTCATCAGCCCCATATTTTTTCAGTAAGGACTCCCAAATGACTTTAGCCGATTTATTATCAGCAAATAAATCGAACAGCGGGTTAACCATGTTATTAAGTATGTGACACCTAGCAGTTTTGTTGTCCTTAACAAATTTAGCAATAACTTCTTCATTGGACTTAACATCTTTAGAGGGAGGAGGGGTAGTCTCAAAGATCGACGGAACAATAGGTTTTGGCGGGTCACTAAACAAAACATAATCAATTTCCAAATCGCTCAAAAACATCAACAGTTTCTGGGACCATCGCTTGTAATTCTGACCATCTAATTGCTCAATTTTCGAAATATCAGGTACAATTTTCGAAATTACAGACATAGCTACTGCACTTAAATCAATAGTTTTTAAATTGTAATTCGTAAATTCACTAACAGCAAGAATTACGAAAGGGAAAAGAATGCAGTAGCGAAATAAATGCCAGAGATTAGATATACCGACAGAAGTAAGGTAGTGACACGGTACGAAACCGTTGCCTTAAAAACTATTTCTCCGGTGCGACCGTGGTGGCGATCAGCGACGACCGGTAGTCCCCAAGGATTACACTACTGCTACCTCACAAACACGCCCACTCGAGTTTGTAAGACCTGGAACGGACTTAAGCAGAACCCAGAAATCATATAGTAGAGAGGAAGATGTGGAGAACAGAAGAGAGGAAGAGTTTTTGTTGTTGTGTATTGAATCGATGTGAGGACCTCGGTATTTATAGTGAAGAGAGCCATAAACCGTCCCCTAAAACGCAAAGTGATCAATGATCGAAAGTGGGAGTAAACTTCTCACCCACTAACGGTGTTGATCGACTCATTCAACAAAGACAAACAAACTCGGCCCAAAAACTCTCAAAACGCAAAAAAGCCCAAGAAGGTAAGCAGGGCCTTCACCACCGCCAGGGCTCTACCCAAACCCAAACCCGAGCCCGAGCTCGAGCCGGCGCGCGTGTGTGTTGGACCCAAACCCACTGGCCCAACAAACACACACAAAAGCCTCCTTGGTCCACACAATTAACCAACCAATGGAAGGGACAAATATAAACCCCTCTAAGAGGAGTTTCCCCACCGATGTGGGATAGATGCAAAACCAAAAAATTGGTTTTTTCCTTGTTTTCAAGTCATCACTTCCAACACTATTTTGTAATTTTGCTGTCACCTGCATATATGCTTGTACAATATTTTTTTTTGCTACAGTCATTAGAATAGTTTGGGATTGGATCTTGAATAATTTTAAATACCAAGACCTTGCAATGAGGAGACAACAAACAATATACAAGTACAAAATACTTGTGATCATTTTATTTTACAAAATTACAAGTTTCTAACTGTTGGATTGCACAACTGAGGTATTTCTTCGTGCGAAGGTGCCTCAATACTAGCACCAATTCTCATTTGTGACGGATACTATTCCGTCACAAGTACTATTTACATTTGCGACGGTCTAAATGTGATCATTTTATAAGAAAATGTGACCATTTTTCAATAAGTAACATTTTATGAACAGTTTTTAAGTGGTTACATTTTATCAAAAAGTGGTCACATTTGCCCGTCGTAAATTGTGAACGTTACAAGGGAGAATTGGTGCAATACTAGTTTACCATAAAAGTACCAATCATTGTTGAAAAGTCTAGCTTAAGTTACACGTCAGAAGACCAAGACTTAAACTATTGCTTAACCTATACCATATAAGTATCAATCGTGAAAACACTATCCACAAGAGTCAACACCAAGACTTAAACAAGTACGACCAAGTCTTAACGATTAACAACACCACATGGTTTCCAAAAGGACTTGCTTATGAGGTTTCCCATGAACACACAAGTTTTAAGATTCTACAACATAAAATGCGTGTATAACAAATTTTTCACCGAACTTTCTTTTAAGCATCCCACCAAATTTCATTGTTATAATTGAATTTACATTTAACATCCGCGACCCTATTATCGAGAGAGGATTCTCTCTAGTTTTTGTGGAGAACTGGATCATACCATTCAATTCAATGGCTATAAATACATCTCACCCAGTGACGGACCCAGGGTTCATATGATGGGGGTGAACTTTTCAACCGAGTCGATAAAGCTGAAGCAACAAAGCAAACCGATCGGTCAAATTGGAATATATATACCACGAAAATTCGACTTAAACTTATAAAGGGTAAAATTCAAAGTAACATGGAAATGAATTGTCCTAAATTTTAATTGATTTGAGATAATTTAAACTTTTCAATCACTTTATCGAGAAAAATATCATATTTTTTCACCATTATTTGATGAACATCCGAAAGAATATTGACTTTTATGTGTCTTTTTGTAGATTTGAAAACGGCTCCACACTTCCATCAATCTAAAATAGAACATAATATACATAATTTATTTGAAATTTGCAAAACCGTACGAAATTAAGGCTTTACAATTTCAAATTTTGGAATTAGGTCCGTTATATATAATTGGAGATATAAGTTGAACAAAAATAACATTTAGAATAAAAACAGGTAATAAAGAATTCCAAAAAAAAAAAAATTAACTCCAATAATAGATCAAATTCCACTTAAAGTATACAATCTACTCTATATAAAAGCAGAAGACAATACTGAGCAGAGAACGCGCCACGTCATTATTGCATTTTCTTTTTTATTTTTTATTTTTTCGAAAATTGACATTATGGTGGGACCCATGTGCGCGCAACGTATTTAATTACTGAGATATGCGTCTTTCAAAGCATGTGCTAAAATCCGTCTCACTACAAAATCTATAAAGTCGTCTTACGGAATACATATTGAAATTAACATTATGATAAAATTTTATAGAAATTGAATAATAATTACGCATAATTAATTACAAAAGCGAGTTACCGTAATTGAATTACATAATTACTATACTAAAATTAAAGAACAAAAATACAAAATTTCAGGAAAAAATATCA
Organism: Silene latifolia; assembly: GCF_048544455.1. Classification (NCBI taxonomy): domain Eukaryota; kingdom Viridiplantae; phylum Streptophyta; class Magnoliopsida; order Caryophyllales; family Caryophyllaceae; genus Silene; species Silene latifolia. The sequence continues at coordinate 9,818,427 of NC_133530.1, read as the reverse complement.
GTTATATACGAATCGAAAATACATCGAGATGAATTACAAAATGAATCAAGTATTTTTGTTATTAACGATTTTACCTGAAAATACATCGAGATGAATTATAAAATGAATAATAATTATTTTTGTTAATAACGATTTTGCCTTGTGCAGTAAATTAATTGAAAATATGATTTTTTAAAAATACAGTGTAGGAGTATTTTTTTTAAAATATAAATAATGGCGAGAAATGAACTTGGAATATAAAACTCGGCATCTGATGTCACGCACCCCGAGTTAATCAGTAATGCTGTTTTTAATTTTTTTTTTACTCTCAAAATTAAACAAATAAATGTTCATTTAAATTACGAGTGATGTAAAAATTATTATAAATTTAGTAATAAAATTTTTTAAAATAATTTACAATGCTGCACGGGTTTTTTAGGACTTAATTCACAATACTGCACGGGTTGTGAATTAAGATTAATTAAAATTAAATTAGTATACCCGTGAAATAAAACTTATGCACGAATTTTTTTTAGATTTTAATAAAAAAAATTTAAAAACGATACGAAAAGTCGAAACACTTTAAAATATGTTTTTTGGAAAATTAATCCTCTCAGATCTGTATAGAAAGCCGTTCATCACCGAGGATTATGTACTTGGAGCAAAAATTCTGGCAATTTAAGTATCAGCCTCGCACTCCGAATTCGGAAGATGGCAATGATAAACTACCGAGTAATTTCTACTTCAACAAGTACGAAATTTAGGCAACGTTGTTATCATCATAATATATACACTTGGACCGTCCAACCATGAAATCCCAAACTGCATAAAATTAAAATAATCAGCATATTCTGAAATTAGAGCATATGCAGTTAAATATGGAATGGCAGCAGTTACAGCAGTTTCAAAGAAGTGGGGTTCATGGGTAATGGAAGTAGTGGGGGATTTAGGGTTTACAAGGGGTGGTATTTTAGTATTTATAGGATTGCAAACATTGAGATTTTCACAGAAACTCAATATAACAAATTCAGTAAAAAACTTGAGATTATGGCACACATCCAGAGCATTCCAATTTCGAGCATCACAAAAGAAACATCAAGGACGGAGCAATTAACTGTTCGAGTTATGAGATTGTGGTACAGAAAGTCGGAGACAAATCCCCAGGACGTGAAAGGTGTAGAACTCATCCTAATTGATGAGAATGTAAGTCTCCCTTTTCCCCTTTTCCTGTGGTCTTTTTCAAATTATTGTCACAAGGTATTAACAAATATGAATGAATGCAGGGAGACACAATTCAGGCATCAGTCAACCAGAGGCTGACTCGCCTTTTCTTAGAGCACCTTAATGAAGGGAGCACTTACAAAATCAGAAGGTTCAGTGTATCATCAAACCGAGTGGGACTTGACATGGCAACAATTCACCCGTGCAAGATTTGGTTCGAGTATAGCACTAGGGTGGTACCGATTCCAAATGTAGATATTCCTCTTTCTACCCATGCTTTCTACACTTTCAATGAGGTCGTGTTTGGAGCAATGCCAAATAGACTTTATATTGGTAAGCAACAATGGCCAACAATTAATTTTTCATATATGCACCCTAAATGTTAACTACCAACTGAAAACTTTTGTTAACTAACAACTGAAAATTTCTGTGACAGACGTAATTGGAAGGTTGGAGCATATTTATCCAATAAGAGAGAGCAATGGAAAGAAAAGGAGGACTATTGTTTTGGGCAATAATTTGTAAGTCGACTATATTCTATAAACAATATGCCAAACTTAACACCATATCAAAAATAATCATTACAAACTGTTTTTTCAGGAACCAAAACATGTGCTGCTCATTGTTTGGGGATTACCTTCAGCAAATTGCAGAAATTGAGCAAGAATTCATTAACAAACGAAAGCCAACATTGGTCATGCTTTTCGTAAAACGATCAGTTTATGAAGGTATAAAATTCTGGTGATTCAAATACCTTTTTCAGCATTACAAACACTTTGACGACTTACAAAATTTAAGAAAAAAATGTTGGAAAAAAATTCTTATTATTTCCTACTATGCAGGGGAAGTTAGCATAACAACAACATGGGGTGCAACAAAAATATTGGTCAATCCAGATATGAACGAGGTGAAAGTGTTCAACAATGGGTATGACATCTAAATCCGTTTTTTGTGATGTTATTTTCTTTAGGGGAATATTAGGTGCATTAATTGTTATTGACCAGAAATGGCACATGATGAATTCTCAAGAAAACGTCCACCAAATGAAACAGTCCAAAACCGTCAAAAAAATTATTTGAAAAAAACAGTCCAAACACAATACAGAAACATTTTGAGTTCAAAATTTTTTTATCATTCCCACTTCAGCTTAAATTAATTAAGCCATTTTTCTTACCAGTTTTCCAGATGATGATGAACCCATCTTTGGGGCTCCAGAAACTCCTGGGTACCACCCTCCAATCCTCGCAAGTGCAAACATCAAAACACTATCAGAGATACCAAATTTAACCAAAGGAGGGGCATATGTCACAATGGCCAAGATTATTGAGTTAGATACATCTGGTAATAGTTGGTACTACTACTCTTGCAAAGAATGCAGAACAAAAGTGAAGCAAGAAGAAGATGGGTTGTGGTATTGTGACAGGGAAAAAATTAACAATAATTGCACAATGAAGGGTGTGGGGGTGACATCACCAATACCAAGGTTTCAAGTCAAGTTTATTGTGACATATGAAGATCCAGATTCGGTTGAGTTCATTATTTGGGATGATGTAATGGTTGATTTGCTTGGGAAAACAGCACAAACCATCCTTGACGAAGATGAGGTAACCAAAATCTCATTTACATACAGTTTGCAATAATATGTAACCAACTTATAATGTTACTGATTAATGTTTAAATATCGTTTCAGATGTACAGTGTCGTCCCTCCCCCAGATTTCAGGCCCCTACTAGACAGGACATTTGTGGCAAAAATTCGAGTGACTGATTTATATAACATTCAACAAAAATCGAAGTCATTTGGGGTGGTCAGTTTATGTGATGACCCAAGAACAATTGCCAAGTGGGATGCTATGAATAATGCAAGAAAGGTATAAGACCAATTAATGACTAACATTTACACACTCGAATGCTATTTTTTGTATGTTTGGATTTACTAATAAATATTGTCCTCCTTTAGGAACAAGCAATATCAACTTCGACAAGGGACACTTCGAAATCAGATTCAATAATGGTGAATTTAATTTTAACTTGAACTAATTTTTTTGATACTAATGGCTTTTTAGTAACAATTAATTGTTTGTTAGGAGCAAATGAGAGAGATGATTGAGTCTAAACCTGTGCTGAATTCCGAAGAGATCACACCACAGAAAGGTGTCGTGGAGACAACTGAAGCATCTGACAAGTCATCTGCCACAAAAATGAAGGAAATTAAGTTAGGCAAGCAGCCTATGGAGTTCTAAGAAACATTTAAGCAATTAAGCAATTTCTGAACTTTGTTAACAAACATTTCTGTTTTTGTTTTTGGACTGTTGTTTTATGTTCTATTTTGGACCAAGGTTATTTTAAGTTGTAATCGAACAATTAAGGTCGTCATATTTAAGATAGATTTGTAGCAGGTTTAATATGCAGCCAATCAAGAAGCTAAAGGAGAAAGGAATGACACAACACTTCAAACATGGAGCTTAAAGGAAAGCAAAGATTGGATGCGGTTTTAAAGAAGCAACATCGACGATCTTTATTTATGTACTACGTTTTTTACTATTGTATTTCAATTCCCACAAAGAATTAATGAACTTTCGTCATCTTTATTTAATTTAATTCTTTCATTTCCAGTTTACGAGACATGTCATTAGTCAATAATAAGCGAGTATAACCAAAGAAACACGGTTTTTTACAGCCAACAATAATAGAGTACATTTAATATCCTACCAAAGAGTAAATGAAAAATGTTGTAAGAGTATTTGACTTATATTGAAAATCATGGAAAAAAACGGATGAATGGAAGGGCATAAATTTAAAAGCATAGTCACGGAATGTGTAAGCAAAAACGTCTAAAATATAAAGGTCTAAATTTTTTCAGCTTAACTGACGGTTTAAACAGTTATGGTAACTATCCATGATGCACTACTTGCAGTTTATAAGTTAGTGGCCAATAATTGAAACAACAAAATGAAGTAGTTGTAGCATAGTGACGGAATGTGCAAGAAAAAACGTCTCAAAAATGAAAGTTGAATTTTATTCAACTTAACTGACGGTTTAAACCATTATGGTCAACTATCCATGATGCACTACTTGCAGTTAATAAGTTAGTGGGCATTATTTGAGTAAACTAAACAAACAGTTTTGTAAGTTAGTGGGCAATAGTTGATTGAAGTAAAAGTAAATCAAACACATATTTTATTTACCAGTTTTATTCGATGAATTAAAAAGAAACGAACTAGAAACTGTGCACATTTTTTGCATCATCTTCAGAAGCATCAAAACAGAGGTGGGTTAAACATGGAAAAGGGCAATTCAAGTACAAGCCAAAAAAAGGAGACGAGAGCAAGGAATGAACAACGAAAACAGTAAGTTTCTTAATTTATTTCTATGAATTAAAATCAGTTACATTGTGTTATTGCATACTTAACTTTTTCGAACTTTGACGAACAATATGCATGCTTCGAATGTTATTGGTTACTTAACTTCTATCTTTGAGGAAGAATATGCATGCTACCAATGAACCTGCATTTTAGTAACATATTTTCATCAGATTAAGTTCATAAAAATTTGACAAAATTGAAAACAAAAAAAGGTGTTGGTAATAAGAAATCAAAGTAAAACTTAAAAGGAAACTTTTTTAAAGGAACAAGGACTGAATAACACTTAACTTATTTTTTTGAAACCTTCCCTTCAAAATGTTTCTACAAGGAGCAATATAAAAGTGTTAGTAAATTATGTTCTCAAAAGGGGAAATATGAAATTGAAAGGTATATTAGAAAAGAGATTGAAATTGAAAAGTATATTAGAAAAGGGAATCAGTAAATGTACTTAACTTTTCACATGTTGATAATTGATCTGCAATGAATTTTCTGCAAACAATTGTAGAACAATTACAATGATTTGTATACTATACAACACATCTCATAACTGTTAAATCAAATGAGTTTGAATTCAAAATAAGTTTACTAATGTAACACTTTGAAACGTGAGTGTTAATGACAACAGTTGTATTGGTTGATTTGTGGTAGGACCAACACATGGGTTGGGTTAGGTCAGTCTGGGTTGGGTTGGGTTGGGTCAGTCTGGGTTGGGTTGGGTTGGGTCAGTCTGGGTTAGGTTGGGTTGCGTCAGTCTGGGTTGGGTTGGGTTGCGTCAGTCTGGGTTGGGTCAGTCAAGGTTGGGTCAGTCCAGGTTGGGTCGATCCGGTTGGTCGACCCAGTTGGGTCGATCCAGTTGGGTCGATCCAGGTTGGGTCGATCCCAGGTTGGGTCGATCCCAGCAATTGGGTCGATCCAGCAATTGGGTCAGTCCAGGCAATTGGGTCAAGTCCAGGAAATTGGGTCAAGTCCATGTATTTGGGTCAAGTCCATGTATTTGGGTCAAGTCCATGTATTTCGGTCAAGTCCATGTATTTCGGTCAAGTCCATGTATTTGGGTCAAGTCCATGTATTTGGGTCAAGTCCATGTATTTGGGTCAAGTCCATGTAAATGGGTCAGTGCATGTAAATGGGTCAGTCCAAATGGGTCAGTCTGTGTTGGCATGGGTCAGGTTATTACCCGGGTTGGATTGGGTCGGGTTATAACACGGGTTGGATGGGGTCGGGTTAGAACCCGGGTTGGATGGGGTCGGGTTATAACCCGGGTTGGATTGGGTTGGGTTATAACCCGGGTTGGATTGGGTCGGGTTATAACCCGGGTTGGATTGGGTCGGGTTATAACCCGGGTTGGATTGGGTCGGGTTATAACCCGGGTTGGATTTGACCAGGTTAAAACCCGTGTTGGATTGGGTCGGCTTAAAACCCGTTTAGATTTGGGTCAGGTTAAAACCCTTGCTGATTTGAATCCAATTTTAGGCAAGGTTGTAGGGAACATGTAATTTTAATTAATGAATCTAGGGTTTTAATTTGTGACAACAACAAAAACGCAACAATCTTGAATGACAACAGATCATATTCTCAAATTTCCAGATTTTTTACCATTATTTTCAATAATATAGATAAATTATGAAGACTAACAGATCCTATACGCAATCAAGGAACTCACTATCAACAGATCGACTATATTACGAAAAAAAAATGCGATAAATATTAACAAAAATTGATTATAAGTTGTTAATAACATGTATATGAAATAAAGTCATAAATGTAATTAAAAATAATGGTATTTAATCAAGAAGTGAAAATGATCTTAAAAAAAATCATATGTCGATTTTATTATTAGCATCAACTCAAATATGTAAAAAAAATTGATAGATCTAACATCATAAACATCCATTTTAATTATATGTCGTTTTTTTAATTACCATCAACTAAAATATGTTAAAAAATTGATAGATCTGAAAGTATAAACAACCATTTTAATTATAAGTCGATTTTTTAATTAGTATCTACTCAAATATGTCATAAAATTTATAGATCTAACAATATAAACAACGATTTTAGGTTAAAAAGTCGAAAAAAAATTCAAATTTACTAAGTAATCGGCGGAATGAAAGTTAAAGAATAGAGTGAAAATGAACTTACCAATAATACATCTTGAATAAATGGTTCGAATAACAAAAAATCGACCTTCACCATGTTAATTAATGACCGTGTGCATGCATGAAGAACAGATCGGATAATGAAGGGTTGCTAATCGGAAATAGGGTGGACGATTGGCGAGATGGGAGTGTAGTTTTTATGAGAGAAGTAATCAATTAATGAAGGGACGCATAAGTGTTTATTTTTAGAATATTAGTAAGAGAGAGAAGCAGCAGAGAGAGAGAGAGAGGAAGATAAAGCGATAAAGGCGGAGGCGTGTAATGAAGAGGAGACGGGATTTTAGGGTTTAATTGAGGGGAAAGCGGTATATATAGGTGGGGTAAATTATTAGGGTTATTGTGATTTGGGCTGGACGGAAATTAAGAAATGTTTAGCCCAACTTTGCATTTCTATCAGCCCATGTTTGCTATTGTTTGTGTTTTTATTTTTGTTCGGGATGTAATACTCCGTATTTATAAGTCTTGGGGTACTCTATCGAGTAGGCCTTACTCTGTCGAGTAAGGGTATGTTGCGAAATAAAATAGTTTCTGACCTGTTGGGTACTCGATCGAGTAGCTTGGATACTCGATCGAGTAGGGGGGTACTCGATCGAGTACCTTGGGTACTCGATCGAGTGTCCGGTTTTACGGGGAGTTTTCTCGGGTTTTGTTAATTATGCGATTAAGGTATTTAAGCATTGTCGTCATTGTTTTAAATCACTTTTACAAAACCTAAATCCCTGTTTAAGAGAGAAAGCAACCAGTTCACCTTCCTAATCGCATTCTTAGCAATTCCGGAGTTCGACGGTCGAGTTCTTGTCGTTGTTCGTACGTTGAGTTCCTTGCGTCGAGGGTAAGATCTATGTACCCTTTTTATTGTATTTCCTTTGATTTGGTTAAACCCTAATTTAGGGATTTGGGGGTTTTTGTGTAGATTGTGATTCGGTAGTGTTTGTATGTTTGTATGATAGGAGGAGGTTTTGTAGAAGAGCCTTTTTGATACAATTTGTAGAGACCGTCCGATAATTATACTTTCCGGTAGGATTCCCTACTCGTATTACTCCCATAATGGGATGATTGTTGATGTGTGAGATTGATTGTTTGATATAGTGATTATATTGTGACTACTGTGATTGTGATTGTACATTGTTGATAGATTCAAACGGTTGTTGATGTTGTGATTGTGATTGGTTGTCTATGGTTCTCGAGATGCGTTTCGGGTGAGTGGAGTCACTTGCGGGAGTGACTTCACGCCCTAGTTTCGCCCTTCGTGGAACCCGCCACGGAAGGGGATGTGCACATTAACGGGACGGGGGTTATCGCTCGGTATGATGAGCGGGGCTTAGGTGGGAACGGCTGCGGTCCCCCATGGCGTGGTGGGTCCGGTGGGACGATCGGTGATTGAGATTGATGGGATTGGAGTAGTTGTGTGTATGTGTGTGGTTAAGTCGTCGTGTATCTTCTCGTTGATATATATATAAGTTGTGTGATTAGTATCGACCCGTTTAAATGTTTTAAAACGTGGTGATCCATTCGGGGTGGTGAGCGAGTTGCTTGACGGGTATATCTTGGATACGCGTGGGATCTAGTGGGGATGGAGTCATCACATATCGTAGTCTTTAGTCTTCCATTGTGTTTATTAGAACAGTTCCTTTCAGTTGGTTTATAGTTTGAGAACAGTTGTATTTTGCTTACAGTTGGTTTTATTGTGTAATCACTTAAACTTATTCAATAAAGTATGTTTCTTCATTGTCTTATGATTATCATGCCTCGGGTAACCGAGATGGTAGCATCCTTATACCTGAGTGGTCCTGGTAAGGCACTTGGAGTATGGGGGTGTTACAAATGGTATCAGAGCGACGATCCTGAAACCTGTAACCAATGAATCTAATGAATCTAGGGAGTCAATTAAAATGAACCCGGGGTAAAGGTTGTAGGAGCTAATGCAAAGACTTGGGAGACGTCCTAAAGTCGCGAACTCGCCCTACAATTTTGAACCGGTCACCATGGGATATGTGTCGGGATCGTTATGTGCTTATTGTGTGCTGTGTGTATTTATGTAGTAGTATGTTGTATGAATTGATGGATGAAAGATGATAATGACGTGAATTGTATGTTGGTTGATTGTAAAGCATGAAAGTATAATTATTGATACATGTAATTTGACATGTTATAATTACGTAAGGAAAAGTGTTTTGTCTATATATATATATAAAGCGATGTGTAAGTATACATGTTGTTGTTGTCGTGTTGAGTAAAAGTACAGAAGGTTAGGAGTATGGATTGAACATGTGCTGGGTGAATATGTTGAACGTATATGGTGGGTAAATATGTGGTATGATGGATGAATTAGTGGAAAAAGATGAATCATCGTAGCATGAAAGATGAATCATGGTTATATAATGGAAGTTATTTTATAGTGTTGTTATGTTAGTAACATGGAATAGGATTTGTAATGTATGAGTATGATTTGTCTTACGAAAGGCTATAGAATAAAAGCATGTGGGTAGTGCATGATGAATGTTGTTGCTTTGTTTTCGAAAATAATAATATGTGATTGGGGCTACTGGTTTCATGAGTATTGGGTTGTTTTCGTTTAACTTGGTTGTTGTTTAAGTTGTTTGGAAGTAAAAATCAAATAATTATGTCGTCCGATTAAAGACAAAGTTGTCTTTAAACTGTTATAACTTGAGATGCGTAAATGATTTTAATGTGATTCCAATTGGAGGTGATAGCTTGTTCTTTTACGATTCTAACGATAGGTCACACACCCAAAACGACCAAGAAATGAGTGAGTTATGGTTGTTTTACGAAAACTGGACAGTGCTGAGAATTGGGGTACTCGATCGAGTATCCTTGGTACTCGATCGAGTAAGGGGGCACTCGATCGAGTACCTTAGCTACTCGATCGAGTAGCCCTGTTGATTTGTTTTACGTGCTTCTGATCTTCACCTACTCGATTGAGTAAGTCCCTTACTCGATCGAGTGGCCTGTACTCGATCTAGTGACCCCTATTTTGGGTCATATGTTTATCTTTTGACTTCGTTGCATATTATGTTTAATTCAAAGGCGTCATTTTGCTTCTTTATGCATTGTTTTACATGTATGTTGGTCTTGACGCGTAAGTTACCCAATTTTGTGGTGTAAAGAGTGGCACCTATGATGAGTATGAGTTCGGTGGGGAGGACATGATTTATATGTGTTGGGATTAGTAAGACTTAATTGAGGCATAGAGCATGTTGTGTGAGACGAGATGAGTGACATGATTGTATGTTGAGTAATGAAAATGTAAGTGAATGTGGGCAAGGCATGATGTAAGTTTAAGGAACGTGAGAATGAAAAGATTGAAAGAAAGGATGTGGATAGTAGCAACCTGAGAGGTATAATAAATTATGGAGGGAGATGGCTAGAAATAGTGTTGAGTAAGAACATATGTAATGAAAGGTCGTTTGGAAATAATGGTATATAGCGAACTTAATGGGACATGTCGCGACGTGGATTTGCAGGTAGTGACTGAGTTTGGAAATTTGTGTTATCGAGAGACGAAACTACTGTGTGATTTCCTTGGGTAATTAACGGTATTAAATGAATTATGATTTCTAGAGAGGTGAAAAGGGAGATGCGATTGTTTGAACATTAAACGTTGATTCTATGGATAGATTAGTGGCAAGTGTGAGTGATAGAATAATAAGAGAAGATCCATGGTAAGAAAGAGTGGGATGATGTCGGTAGAAAATAATGGAATTTGAGTTTTGGAGCAACGAAAGGGGTAACTGGATTTCTAAAGAGTTAGCTAGAAGGAATAAGGAGTTGAACTATTAATTGGTATTATTGAGTGTAAAGAGAAAAGAAGGATAAAAGTAAGCTGAGGAAAATATTCACCGGAGTTATGTGATATAAAGGTAAGGAATCATCGAAATGTATGATACTATCAAGAGTAAGTAAGTTAATGATTATACAGAAATTTCAGGACAACATGATTAATCATGAGTTTCGAGGAATTAAGGTAGTAAGAAGTTAGTAGAATATCTGCAGGATATGAGATTTTGGTGGAGAGTTAGGTGATGATACAATTAAGAATAGTATTGGGAATAATGTTGAGGTAATTTTGGTTGATGGATTTGATGCTCGTTATTGGGGATGATAACCAAAGATAGGGAAGAAACGGTGATGTTAGAGATGAGTGTAAGAAGTTGATGTACGAACGGTAGTTGTGTGGAGGTGTTGTCGCTAGTGGTTAAGGTTAATGATAAATAGGAAAGATGGCAATTCTAAAGAGGCTGATTTTGTAAAGACTGAATTGATAAAAGTATGGTTGTCAGGAAGTATAAGACATAGTCTTAGGAGGTGGTTTCTCATAATGAGTGTTAGCTGTATGGTTATGTATGGCAGAAGGTGCTGGTGATGCGAATGGAAGAATGTGATGAGGGGCATGCGAGTTAAGCTCGGACAACAGGTAACCTTTGTTGAGTGGTAATTTACGTGGTCAGGATTGACTAGTTGGTTGTGATTACGGGTCTATGATATGTGTAAATGTTTGTGTGAGGTTCTGACCTCACAAGAAATGATATGGTGTGATAATTATAAAGCTGTTTTATGAATGTTCTGTAATATATATGTTGGACACGGTAGTTTAATTGAATGATATCCAAAAAGGTAATAATTTGATTAATTTGACATGGCTAGTTATAATTTTATGTGTATTAATAACACATGTGTATTCCGTGAAATGGTAGAGATGATGTTCATGAGATGCTTATCTGTTTATTCATATAATATGTTGCGTTGTGATTGAGTAAAGTGGATTTGAGTAAGTTTTCTTGTCCGAAAGGTTATTTCCGAGTCAGTATTTATGGAATTGTATGTAGTTGTGATGTTTATCGATGTGGTTGTGGTGCCTCGGGTGGTGATCCGGGCTCGATATTTAGTGTTGTGATGCGGGTATTTTCGCACTACGGTGTGGCTGTTGGTGGTGGTGTTGTGATGCCGTCACCGGTTGTGGTGGAGTAGGCGGGATGATTATGATACGAGTCTTCGAAAGTGCATACCAGTTATACATAGATTGTTGTTTTGTTTGCTGTTGTTCTTTGTGAGTTTTGGTTGAACATGTAGACAATTGTCTTGCTTATTGATGTTTTCTTTACCAGGTTAAGTTAAGAATGAGGTAGAGTATGATATGAAATAGAGTTGAATATGTTTTCGTTGTGGTCATGGTATAGTGATGTTCTATTGATGGGACACGGTTGTGAGAGGTTGTTACAGTAATTTTGATCTTGTTCTAGATAAGGCTTTAGTAGACATGGTAATGGAAAATGATTCGTGGAACATGTGTTGTAATGATCTGAAAGCGGCAGGTAGTTCATAATCTTTTGTTGGGACAGTGAGTGTTGGGTGTTGGGGGAATTAGTGTCATATGAAGTCATGTATGAGTTTTGCGATAATGAAGGAAAGAACTTAAGGATCTAGTGAAAGGAAACGTAACGAGTGTGGATCGTGAGTTATACTTTTGGGAGATAGGTGCTTTACATAGAGAGGTATGGTGTTTTGCAGTAATAATGGAGAATTAGTATGGTGTTTTTGCTACGAGTTTCATGGTATAGGTTAGGTGGTGTACCGAATGAGTTGAAGTATGAGGACTGATTAAGTAAGAGAGCCTTGGAAATAGGAATGGTTATAGAAATGAGGTTATAGGCGGTTATCTTTGACATGTGGTGGTGATGAGGATAATGAGATAATATAGCTAAGGATTTAGTATTAGTGAGTTACGAGGACGTAACATTTGTCTTAAGAGGAGTAGGATGCAATAAAAGAGCGTTTCATGATGGAGCATGTTGTAATATAATTGGAAATAGAGTGTTAGCGTAGCGTAAAAGGAGGGATTTGTTTTATGGATGATACTTATAAAAGGCCATGGCCGTGCTTGTAGTAGTGTGATGCTGCAGAGTGTGGGAATATTTTATATAGTGTTGACAGTTGAAGGATGATGTTAGGAGTCTGAGTAAACTTCGAGGACGAAGTTCCTTTTAAGGGAGGTAGAATGTAACATTCCGTTTGATGTCTATGAGTGTCTTGGTATTGGATTTAATAGTGGATGATATTATGGAGCTAGCAGCGTTAGAAGAGGTAGTTGGTTATGTATGGAGTTGGTGTCGTGAGGGATATATATGTGGTAGATACGATATCGTGAGTCATGTTGTGGAAGTAAACATAGTTGGTGGAGTGGGTGTTAAGAGTTCATGTTCTATGTTCGGTCGAGTTCTTGAGTTCTTAGCTAAATTGTTGTGTGTCTTGGTCGAGTTAGTATGGTTGTTTCTATGTATGGGTTGAACTTCGGGGACGAAGTTCTTTTTAAGGAGGGAAGACTGTAATACTCCGTATTTATAAGTCTTGGGGTACTCTATCGAGTAGGCCATACTCTGTCGAGTAAGGGTATGTTGCGAAATAAAATAGTTTCTGACCTGTTGGGTACTCGATCGAGTAGCTTGGATACTCGATCGAGTAGGGGGGTACTCGATCGAGTACCTTGGGTACTCGATCGAGTGTCCGGTTTTACGGGGAGTTTTCTCGGGTTTTGTTAATTATGCGATTAAGGTATTTAAGCATTGTCGTCATTGTTTTAAATCACTTTTACAAAACCTAAATCCCTGTTTAAGAGAGAAAGCAACCAGTTCATCTTCCTAATCGCATTCTTAGCAATTCCCGGAGTTCAGACGGTCAGTTCTTGTCGTTGTTCGTACCGTTGAGTTCCTTGCGTCGAGGGTAAGATCTATGTACCCTTTTTATTGTATTTCCTTTGATTTGGTTAAACCCTAATTTAGGGATTTGGGGGTTTTTGTGTAGATTGTGATTCGGTAGTGTTTGTATGTTTGTATGATAGGAGGAGGTTTTGTAGAAGAGCCTTTTTGATACAGCTGTAGAGACCGTCTGATAATTATACTTTCCAGGTAGGATTCCCTACTCAGTATTAGTCCCATAATGGGATGATTGTTGATGTGTGAGATTGATTGTTTGATATAGTGATTATATTGTGACGGCTGTGATTGTGATTGTACATTGTTGATAGATTCAAACGGTTGTTGATGTTGTGATTGTGATTGGTTGTCTATGGTTCTCGAGATGCGTTCTCGTCTGAGTGGAGTCACTTGCGGGAGTGACTTCACGCCCTAGTTTCGCCCTTCGTGGAACCCGCCACGGAAGGGGATGTGCACATTAATGGGACAGGGTTATCGCTCGGTATGATGAGCGGGGCTTAGGTGGGAACGGCTGCGGTCCCCCACTGGCAGGGCTGGTCCAGTGGACAGTCGGTGATTGAGATTGATGGGATTGGAGTAGTTGTGTGTATGTGTGACGGTTAAGCTGTCTGTGTATCTTACTGTTGATATATATATAAGTTGTGTGATTAGTACTGACCCCGTTTAAATGTTTTAAAAACTGTGGTGATCCATACGGGGGTGGTGAGCAGTTGCTTGACAGGTATATCTTGGATACGCGTGGGATCTAGCTGGGGATGGAGTCATCACATATCAGAGTCTTTAGTCTTCCGCTGTGTTTATTAGAACAGTTCCTTTCAGTTGGTTTATAGTTTGAGAACAGTTGTATTTTGCTTACAGTTGGTTTTATTGTGTAATCACTTAAACTTATTCAATAAAGTATGTTTCTTCATTGTCTTATGATTATCATGCCTCGGGTAACCGAGATGGTAGCATCTTTATACCTGAGTGGTCCTGGTAAGGCACTTGGAGTATGGGGGTGTTACACGGGAATTGGGTTGGACGGGAATTGTACCAAGGTATGAACCCAAATTAATATATAATAGGTTAGTATTCGGTTTTTTTTTTACTTGGGCAGGACGGGAATGAAAGAACTGGTGAGGCCAAATTTGGGTTTTCGAGATGTTGAGTGCAAATTGGATCATTCTCAGCCCATATATGATATCGTTTGGCCTTTTAATTTTGTTCGAGATGTGTTTACATGCAGCCCATGTTGTTTACAGTTTGAAAATGTACAATAAAATATAACGTTTGACATAAATTGTCTTTGTCGTTATGGTTTACCAATATAGGTGTTCGGATATCAGAAACAAACTTGATGATTACGGACAATACGCCACAATCAATGTCAAATCCTCGAGTACCGCTATCTGACATTAGTAACGGTACTTCTTTATTTTTAATTATTAATATTTTAGTACATATATTCAATTTTTTACATTTTTTATTTTAATTCAGTTTCATTTGTTCTTTTTTAAAAATTATAATAAGTCATTACCAATTGTGAAAATTTCAGTTTCTCATACCCCATGTCATCGAAGCAGCAGACGAACCACAAGTGAACAGTTACCGATACGAACCCCGCCAACTAACGTTTCTTATGATCCTACTCCATCATATGCGAACACTGTTATTCTAACGCCTAATCAGTTAAGAGCGAGAACGGCAAGAGAAAAAAGACAGTCGCAATTCTCTAAGAAACGTGGTGGTAGCGTTCATAGTAACGTTTCTCAAAATACGGTCAATTGTACAGGAGCAACCTCCAACGTGACAGGTATATATCTATATTTAATTTTTTACATTTAACATGTATTAACGTTTGTGAAAGTCTAAATTTTAATTAAAAACGTTGTGTAGAACTTATTTGTAGTCCGACCGATGTTGTTGAGCGCTTAGTGAGAGATCTATGTGCTGAATATGGTGAAACTTTCAATGAAGTGATTCCGTCTGTAAACCGAATTGAACAAACACCCGGTAGTTGTTTTTTAATGCATCCTATTCACATGGCGAATCCTCGAGAAGTCAGCAAAATACTTCCGTGCCGTTAAATAATGATGGTTAGTTCATTCATGACTTTTTAATTTTTAATTTTAATTGCAACATGATTTCGTTATTGTAGTATAATTTTTATGACTCAATTTATGAATTATGTTTTGAAATCTGTTTAGCATGGGAAGGATATTGGGACTGTGGTGATGCAGAATATGAGTGCGAGAAATGTCACGCGTTGATGTGGTTTGAGGAGAGAAAAGATAAAAGACGTGGTACAAGACGTCCTAAGTTCTCACTTTGTTGTTCTGATGGAAAAGTTGAACTCGCATTTCTACAAAGAAATTACTTTGAACTTATAAAGTTGTTGACCGGTCAGCATCGATTTAGCAATCATTATAGGGAAAACATTAGAGCTTATAACTCGATGTTCTCATTCACTTCTATGGGCGGTAAAATCGATCATTCCATCAATCAAGGTAAAGGACCGTATACCTTTAGGATGAGAGGTCAAAATTACCATCGGATAGGGACTTTGGTACCGACCGAAGATGCAAGGCCAAAGTTCTGTCAACTTTACATTTATGACACGGAAGAGGAAGTTCAAAATCGAAAAAATGCAATTAGGTAAATATATTTGCTTTCCGTAAAAAACTTTTTTTGTATAATAATATTTTTCGTAGGCAATAATTTTATTTTTAATTGTAGTCCAGGGGATCCATCAAGGTTCAATGACGAGTTAATACGATTGTTGGAAAATATGATTGACTCGCACAATACAATTGCAAAGACATTTAGGAAGGTTAGGGATAGACTGACTGAAAATATAGACAGTTAAGTCAGTATCAAACTGATTTCAAGGAGATCAAGTGATGGAAGAACTTACAATCTTCCAACAGTTTCAGAGGTAGCGGCTTTAATTGAGGGTGATATTGGTCCACATATGGAGAAGCGAGATATTATTGTGAGAAGGTCGTGCGGTGGTTTACAGCGGATATCTGAGTTGCACCCTTTATACACCTCCTTACAATATCCTTTGTTAATTCCATCCGGAGAAGATGGGTATAGGCCGGGTATCCTACATAGTGCTTCTTCTATTGGTGTTAGCAGGAGTGACCAACCACGTGAAGAAACAACATGTAGGGAGTGGTTTGCTTATCATCTTATAGAGAGACCACCAGATGTTGAATTTCCAACGATCTTATTATCTGGTAAGGCATTCCACCAATTTTTAGTTGATTGTTATATGCTGGTCGAATCGCATAGGCTCAATTTCATTCGTTTTAACCAAGATCGACTTCGAGTTGATAATTATAAGAACCTCTCAAATGCTGTTGAAAGAGGAGATGTTGAGCCATCTTCGGCGGGTACTCGGTTTATCGTGCCTTCTTCTTTCCCAGGAGGTGACAACTGGAAAAAAAGCAAATTTCCTCGATACCATGACTATTTGTAAGTGGTTTGGTTATCCAGATTTATTCATCACTTTCACCTGTAATCCAAAGTGGCCGGAAATAGTACGATTTGTTTCTAAAAGAGGCTTGCGACCCGAGGATCGTCCAGATATTGTCTGTCGCGTATTTAAAATGAAGCTTGATGAGTTGATTAGGGACTTAAAGGATCGACATATTTTTGGAAGAGCGCGAGGAGGTACTACCAATTGCTAATCTTTTAATTTAATATATCGTTTGCTTTTTTAGCATTACTGTAGAAAAATCTAATGACATTTATGAACGTGTTTTTTGCAGTCGTGTATACTATTGAATTTCAAAAACGTGGACTCCCTCATGCCCATATAGTATTGTTCCTACATCGGGAGGACAAATTTCCTACAGCCGCAGATGTTGACAAAATCATTTCCGCGGAGATTCATGATCCGACTACAGATCCCGTCTTACATAGTGTTGTTTGCGAGTATATGCTTCATGGACCGTGTGGTAAAGCAAAGCCCTCATGTTCGTGTATGGTGGGAGGCAAATGCTCAAAATATTACCCAAAGCCGTGCACCGAGAGAACAACGGTTGACGGTGATGGGTACCCTATATACAAGAGAAGCAAGGAAGGAGTTACGGTGATTAAAGATGATGTGCCCCTGGGAAATGATTTTGTCATTCCATATAACTCTCAGTTGTTGTTGAAATATCGGGCTCATATCAATGTCGAATGGTGTAATCAATCTAGATCCATAAAGTACCTATTTAAGTACATTAACAAGGGCTCTGATCGAGTTACAATGCAGTCGTCTTATACACGACGTAATGAGGAGGACCCTGGTCGACTTGATGAGATTAAGAGATTTTACGATTGTCGATATCTCTCTGCATGTGAAGCCGCTTGGAGAATTTTTGGGTTTGATATCCACTACAGAACTCCTGCTGTTGAAAGGCTACAATACTATCTTCCGGATGAGCAACCTATTGTCTTCCACGATGATGATTGGGTTGATGAGGTCGTAGAAAAGACTTCGCTCGGAGTGTCACAATTTCTTAATTGGATGGGCTGTAATAATTCGACAGTAGAAGAGATGCAGGTTGCTAAAGAATTATTGTACTGTGAATTTCCAACCAAATTTGTTTGGAAAAAGAAACTTCGTCAATGGAGCCTTAGGAAAAAAGGATTTACAATTGGTAGGTTGGTTCACGTTCCCCCGCAATGTGGTGAATTGTATTTCATGAGAGTAATGTTGAATCACGTTAAGGGACCAAAATGTTTTGAGGATATTAGGACTGTGAATCAGTTTGTTCATCCGACATTTAGAGAAGCATGCTATGCATTGGGATTAATTGGTGATGATCGAGAGTATATTGCAGCTATCAACGAAGCAGCTGATTGGGGGTCTGGCTTCTACTTGAGAAATTTGTTCGCGACGTTATTATTTTGTGGCACGTTGTCTATGCCGAGCAGAGTATGGGACGAAACTTGGCAACTGCTATCGGACGACATCCTTCATAGGCAACGCACTATTCTTAACAATCAAGGTGTGTCTTCATTTAATAGTAAACATTTACCGCTATTTTAATTAGAACAACTTTAAAACAATTCTTCATATTTTGCATTCTTACCTTCATCTATTCTATTAATTGATTGCTGCAGTATATAAAATCACATAGATAATATTGCAACTTTTTTAACCACATATTTACAGCTTACCGATGAAGAGTTGCAAAATTATGCACTTATTGATATTGAAAATTCTCTTCAAATAAATGGTAGTTCACTTCGTCGATTTGAGGGAATGCCGTTCCCAGACAATTCTGCAACGACACATCATCGAAATACTTTAGTCATGGATGCGTTGTCGTACGATAGACAGTCCTTGAGTGAAGAACATGAGATTCAGTTATCTTCAATGACTGACGAGCAGAGGTTGGTGTATAATGAAGTGATGGAAGCTGCTTTAAATAACAAAGGAGGGGTGTTCTTCGTTTATGGATATGGTGGAACTGGGAAAACTTTCCTTTGGAGAGCCTTGTGTGCTGTTTCGGGGAGTAAGGGCGATATTGTTGTGGTTTGTTGCGTCAAGTGGAATTGCAGCAACATTGATACCAGGTGGTGTAACAGCTCATTCCAGGTTTGGAATTTCCATTAATGTAACGGAGGATTCCATATGCTCCCGAATTAAGCCCGGCAGTTATTTAGCTGAACTTTTGATACGTGCTAAACTCATAATATGGGATGAAGCACCGATGACTCATAGGCATTGCTTTGAGGCCCTTGATAAAAGTTTAAAAGATGTTATGCGTGTTTTGGACGTGGGAAATGCTGAAGTGCCGTTTGGTGGGAAAGTTGTGGTATTCGGGGGTGATTTTAGACAGACATTACCGGTTGTTTCAAAAGGAAGTAGAGCAGATGTTGTGGCTGTATCCCTGTGTTCATCGTATTTATGGTCTTTCTGCAAGGTATATATTTTTTTTTCATTAAATATCAATATTACCGTTTTATGTGAGTCTTAGTTAAATTATTTTTGTCGTACTGCATTTATATAATTTAAAACGTATACCACTTATAGGTACTTAGATTGACCAAAAATATGCGATTGCAAGTTGGTAGTTCAACTGACAATGTTGAGGAGTTACGAAAATTCTCCGAATGGCTCTTGGAGATTGGAGATGGTATAGCAGGCGGTGAAAATGATGGAGAAGTTGATCTAGAATTACCAGCCGACTTACTAATTCAGGATGTGACGAATCCTATTAAGACATTAGTAGATGTCACTTATCCGGATCTGCTAGCACAATTGTGGAATCCGGAATATCTCCAACAAAGGGCAATCCTGGCCCCTACTCACGAGATTGTTGAATCAGTAAATGAATATGTGTTGTCGCTTATTGAAAAGGATGAGAGAATTTATTTAAGCTCCGATGAGGTGTGTAGTGATGACAGAGGTACAGGTGGCGGTGACTTTCACTCTATTGAATTCCTCAACAGTATTAAATGTGCCGGACTCCCGAATCACCAGTTGAAGTTGAAGGTCGGTGCAATGGTGATGCTTCTGCGAAACATTGATCAATCACGTGGGTTGTGTAACGGCACGAGACTAATTGTGACTGATTTGGGGGAACGCGTGATAAGATGTACTGTCTTAACTGGTAGTCATAAAGGTGATAGAGTGCATATTGCTCGACTAACACTTACTCCATCGGACACCAGTAAGTTTCCGGTACGTTTCAGTAGAAGACAATTCCCCATCGCTGTTTGTTTTGCAATGACGATAAACAAGAGTCAAGGCCAGTCTTTATCTCAGGTCAGCATCTATCTTCCAAGACCAGTGTTTAGTCATGGCCAGCTTTATGTCGCACTTTCCAGGGTCACCCAAAAAGAAGGCTTGAAAATTTTAATTTGTGACTCAGATATGCGTACTTCTACTACGACTACTAATGTAGTGTATCATGAAATTTTTCAATTTTTAGAATAACTTGCATTTGTTAAAGTTGATTATTAGATGTATTTTTCTTTTATCCGATTGTAAAGTTTTGTATGTATGCATTTTTTATTGACAATATTAGATTACGTTATTTCCTTATAACGCAGTGCATGTGAAGACATGTTTTTAACAAATTTAAACATTAATTATGTACATTGTTGATTTAGACCATTTAGATAGGTACAATAGAAAAGCAAAAATAAATAGACATTAAAAAAAATTCATTTCGGCCCAAATACATACCCGTGCAATTTTGCACGGGTTTAAAACTAGTATATAAATTATAAAATTAAAAATTGAGAATTTCAAACTCGGCGACTTGGAGTAAAGAAGACAAAAAAAAAGAAAGAGGGGAGAAGTTAAGGTTCGAACCCGCGCCCTTAGTTCACATCTGTAAGTTTTATCCACTGTGCCATGACTTGTATAGTGAAATTTTTGACGCGCAAATGCTATAGATAGTTTTGTTTACGTTATTTTCAAAAAAAAATATCCCAAAACAGAGGGTGCGCACGTGGGGTGCTGTGCGCACCCCCCGGTCCGCCACTGATCTCACCTTCTTTATTTAACGACCATAATCTTTTCGATTTAAAAGAGTTGAGCTGAACTTAATGAAGCTGAATTGAACTGAATGAAGCTTAACTGAATTGAAATGAGCTGAAATTAAATCCAAAAGAACAGGCCTTAGTTAATAAATAATCTGAAAATACTATTTTTTGGCACGGTATTATGGGTCGCATTCGTATACCGGATTGACGAGTTCATAAACAAACCAGAGAGGATCCTCTTGCCCAATAATCCGTGGTTAACCTACTGTAGTTGCCAAGTTGGATCATCCAAGTTTAATAACAACACCATCCTTTGTGTAGAGAGCGAGTGAGAGACATGCCCTGCTTCACTTCAAACAGGACATTCGTGTCGACTATTGCGGCATTCTCGATGATTGGGAACACACTCTAGACTGCTGTCAATGGCGCGGTATACGTTGCAACAACCAATCTGGCCATGTCATCGGTCTCAATCTTTCTGGTGAGTTGTGTCTACAAGGTACACTCAGCATTTCTCTACTTAACTTGAAGCATTTGAAATATTTGGACCTTAGTTATAATAATTTCCTAGAAACATTACCCAAATTTATAGGTTCACTAGCTAGCTTAGAACACCTTAATCTCTCTGGTGCTGGGTTTCAGGGTGTGATTCCCCAAGAAATCGGAAATCTTTCTAGTTTAACATCTCTCGATCTTAGCAGTAACATTAATCTAAGGGCGGAAAGCTTGGGGTGGCTTTCGCGTTTGAGGTTGTTAAGGGAACTGGATTTAAGTGATATTGATCTGAGTACAACTGCAAACGCATGGCTCTCTATTGTTAACAACCTGCCTTTCTTACAAGAGCTTCATTTGGCTAATTGTAAACTGTCTCTAAACTCACCACTTTCTCTTTCATATATTAATTCATCCACAACCCTTGTTGTCCTCAGCCTATCACATAATAACTTGAATGACACATCAATATTTGAGTGGTTGTTAAACTTGAGCGGACTTGAGACCAGCCTTACATATCTTGATCTCTCTGAAAATCAGATGTTTGGAAATAATTTGCAATCATCTCAACGTTCAATGAAACGCCTTGATAATTTATGTAGCTTGCAAACCTTAAACTTAGAAGATACCAATCTCAACTACAAGTTCTCTGACATCATCCAATCCTTTTCTAAATGTCCACACAAGGCATTATTGTCCTTACGATTAAGTGGAAACCAAGTTTGGGGCTCGATTCCAGACAACATTGGCGCATTTTCTTCCTTAAGGGAATTAGACGTCGATGATAATCAACTCAATGGAACCATTAATGAATCACTTGGGAAACTCACGATGCTTAAGATTTTGGATCTTTCTTCAAATAATTTGCATGGAACCATTAGTCAATCACTTTGGAAATTGACGATGCTTGAGACTTTGGACCTTTCTTCAAATTATTTGAATGGAATCATCACAACCACCCACTTATCAAACATTCCAAAATTACGTTATCTGGGCTTGAGTTCCAACCCGGAAATTGTGGTTAACATTAGTGCTGATTGGATTCCACCATTTCAGCTGGATGAGCTACGTTTAAGTTCATGTAAGATAGGCCCATATTTTCCAAGGTGGATTACAACTCAAAAAAACTTGTCATGGCTTGATATATCCAATGCTAGCATTTCAGGCACTATTCCTATTTCCTTTTGGAACTCGAGCGTGTGTTTGGGAATTAGATATTTAGACATGTCTCACAATATGTTTAATGGTACAATTCCAGATGTATCAATCAGTTTTGACAACCAACCTGACATTAGACTTGGCTACAACCTCTTGGAAGGTGCAATACCCACATTTCTAAGGAACACTGTGTCCATTCTATACTTAAACAACAAGTTTTCGAAAGGCCTTACTCCTTTCTTGTGCCCACATAAACAAACGCCTCTTTTTGATCTTGACCTATCAAGCAACTTCTTTTCAGAAGAGTTTCCGGACTGTTGGAACTATTTCGATAAATTAAATAACCTTCATTTAGAGAACAATAGTCTTTGGGGAAAGTTACCGATCTCTATAGGTGAGTTAAACCTTGGTGGTCTACACTTAAGCAACAATAATCTATCGGGTGAACTACCGGCGTCCTTGGTGAATTGCACGTCATTGCTAATTCTTGACCTTGCAAATAACTCATTTACTGGTCGCATACCCCATGACATTGGGCATAATCTCGGATTTCTCGTAATTCTTAACCTACAAAGTAATCGCTTCGTTGGGGTTCTACCTACAAGCTTTTGTGATCTTTCTAACCTCCAATTCTTGGACCTTTCCGACAACTACATCTCTGGAACCATTCCAAGATGTATATACAAGCTGGTTAGCATGACTCACACAGATGATGAGTCCATTGAAAGTTTGGGGCCGTATACACACGGATATTCTTCCGATTATGAAAGCTTTACGTGGAAAAATAATGAACAAACATTCGCTGGTTTCAATTCGTTAATGTTACTAAAAGGCATTGATATTTCCAACAATAAGCTAGAAGGCGAGATTCCAGAAGGCATATCAAGTCTTGTTGGTTTGAAATTCTTAAATCTATCGAGAAACAATCTTACTGGTCCTATTATGTCAAAAATAGGCCAGTTGACGTCTTTGGAATCTCTTGATATATCAAATAACCATCTCTCTGGTGAAATTCCTCTAAGCTTAGCTCAAATTAGCTATCTATCGTCATTCGACATTTCCAACAATAGCTTGACAGGAAAGATCCCCATAGGCACACAATTACAAGGTTTTGATGCTTCATCATATATGGGAAACCCCGGACTTTGCGGAGCACCGCTTCCTAAATGTGCCGGAGATGAAGTACCTGCCATCGCACCAATTGGAGATGTCAAGCAAGACACGAAAGACGACTTCATGCTAGGAATGTACATAAGTGTTGTACTTGGAATCATTGTAGGATTTTGGGGAGTTTGTGGCACTTTAGTTGTGAAAAGATCTTGGAGACAGGCCTATTTCCGATTCTATGAAGACACAAGAGACAAGATTTATGTTATATGGGTTGTTAAAATAGCCAAAGCTTGGAGGAGATCTTAAGGCTACTTGGTAACTGTTTCCCATCATATTTATGAGTTCCTTTATAATTCATAATTAATGAAGTTTGTATGTTTTTTGTCTTTCTTTCACGGATTGATGTATATAATGTTAAACTTCTTCCAGTGCTTCTTGCAAGTTCATAAACTCACTCCCTTGCTTTCAACCTATGCTAATGGGAATTCACTCAAACTTTTAGCGTCTTATGAAACTATATTATGTTATGCGATGCCAATTCAATAATTCAACTAGAACTCGCATCTAAATACCCATTAACTAACGCATTAAAAAATTAACATATAGAAATATTAACTCCAAATATGGTTCCAGATACTTCTATTGTATAACCGTGTCGTATGATAATTTATTTAACAACAATATTCAAATTAAAAATAGAAATTGGGATCATGATTATGAGTACATTTTTTATAAGTACAAAGGTGCTACATATTCTGCAAATCTCAATATACTCGTATATATTTGGTGATACCTTTATAGCTACCGAACTGTGAGTTTTCTGCAAATCTCAATATACTCGTATATATTTGGGGATACCTCTATAGCTTCCGAACTGTGAGTATTCTGCAAATCTCAATATATATTTGGTGATTCACAGATTCCTCTATGTTTCAAGGCAACACTTAGTTAACAGAAGTGCTTTGCTTAACAATTACTCATTACTTCGTATATATTTAATATTAATGTATGTTTGTGCAATTATTTGATGTCAACTCTCAAGATCAATAATCCATAATCAACAATTTTACTGGTTTTCCAGCGAGCTGTTTCTGATTCCTTAACATAATGCCGAAATTTAGTTTGAGGGACGCAAGGCTCACTGAGCCAATGAGGAGCATAGTGAAGCCGCATGCTTATTGCCTATAGGTCGTGAGGTGCACTGTGTTTTTTGTATGAGCTTATTAATTAATTTGATACCCTAGGCAATACTACAAAAAAAATTAAGTAGTTTCAGATCATAAATTTAATAAAGACAAGAATACGTCCCATTTCACATATCATTGGTTAAATTAACCGTAATACTTAAACTAGGTAACTACTATGGAAACCAGCTCATAAAACAGAAAATTTTAAGAAGGTAAATAGCAGAGAAAGAATAATAGTGAAGATGAATTCAAATGAGCAGGGAAAGAACAACAGCAAACTGATCAGAAACATGAACAAACTAACCTAGCAATGGTGCAGCCGCGGTTGGTTGCAGGCAAAGCAATGGTGAAAGGGCAGAAGCGCCGACCATAGAGAAGGGACAGCAGTAACAATTACTTCAGCTGGTATTATGATGACTACTGCATTGGTGAAGGTTGTGTGCAGTGTTATTATTTTCGCAGTGCGGCTTTTTTCCTGGTGGTTGAAGCCTTACTTTCATTCTATCGTTTTTGCTCAAATCATTATTACCATCTCTGTTGACTTCAAATATTGGTGCTGGTTTTTGCAAAAGAAGACAATTCATACTAATTAGAATTTCGTTGATAATGCTTGGAAATGTGAATTTGATTTTATGTTGTAACCCGTCACAAGGGAGACCAATTGAAATTAAAATGTTCCAATTTAACTCAATACAATCTTATATACGGAGTACCTGTTTAGAGATCATGTGCAACTCAATACCCTCATTTCTAAGAAATACTGTACCTGCTTTATATCTAAATAACAATAAGTTTTCAAAAGGCCTTTTCCCATTCTTGTGCCCACATATACATACGCCTCTTTCCGCGCTTGACCTATCGAACAACTTCTTTTCAGAAAAGTTGCCGGACTGTTGGAGCTATTTCGGTCAATTAACTAGCTTGCATCTAGATAACAACAGTCTTTGGGGAAGTTTACCAATGTCTATGGGCGCGTTAGACCAACTTGTTGGTTTACGCTTGAGTAACAATAATTTATCTGGTAGTTTACCGATATCCCTGCTGAACTGTAAGACATTGACATATTTGGACCTTGCAAATAACTCATTGATTGGTCATATACCCCCAGACATTGGACATAGTTTTCGAAATCTTACCATTCTTAACCTACAAAGTAATCGCTTTGTTGGGGTTCTACCTACAAGCTTTTGTGATCTTTCTTTCCTCCATATCTTGGATCTTTCGAACAACTACATCTCTGGAACCATTCCGAGTTGTTTGTACAAACTGGTAACCATGGCCATCTTAACTAAAGAGATTGAAGAAGCAACATTGGATAGCGTTGAAGAACACATGATGTGGAAAAGAAATGAACAAACATTTGATAGTCTCACCTCAGTAACAATTCTTAAAGGCATTGATATTTCCAATAATAAGCTAGAAGGCCAAATTCCAGAAGGCATATCAAGTCTTATTGGTTTGAAATTCTTAAATCTATCAAGAAACAATCTTACTGGACCTATTATGTCAGCAATAGGCCAGTTAACGTCTTTGGAATATCTTGATTTATCACATAACCATCTCTCTGGTAAAATTCCTCAAAGTTTAACTCAAATTAGTTCTCTATCGACATTCGACATCTCCGACAATAATTTGATAGGGGAGATCCCCATTAGCACACAATTACAAAGCTTTGATACTTCATCATACATGGGAAACCCCGGACTTTGCGGAACTCCGCTTCCTAAATGTGCCAATGATGAAGCACCAGCCATTGCACCAAATGGAGATGTCAAGCAAGACACGATAGACGACTTTAAGCTAGGACTGTACATAAGTGTTGTACTTGGATTCATTGTGGGCTTTTGGGGAGTTTGTGGCACTTTAGTTGTGAAAAGATCTTGGAGACATGCCTATTTTCGATTGTATGAAGACACAAGAGACAAGATTTATGTTATATGGGTTGTTAATATAGCCAAAGCTTGGAGGAGAACCTAATTAAAGCTCCTTAAAGTAAGTCTTTCTATCATTTTTTGATACGACTGACATTCTTGTTTACAGTTTCTTATTCCTAATAATTGAAGTCTGAATGTTTTTGTTTTTCATTCTACGGAATATGATTTAGTTTGTTTTTCATTCTAATAAATATGATTTAGTTTGTTGAAGATGCACTAGTTTAATCATTTATCTAATAATTACGATATCTAAACCACAACTTTGCAACAGTATACCTTCACAGAGCATTTGAATCGATTGAGTTGTATCATTTGATTGTAAGAAACAAACAAGATGGAAAGGCAAGCCTGTAATGGTTTGCGTAGTTGTGCACTTGTCCCATATTCGGTCTGAAAACAACTTTAGTCTTAGTTTAAGGAGGTTTACAGCTCAAGGCACACTGAGGTGATGAGACGCAATGCGACTGGGTGTGCCTTTGTTTTTTTTTTTTTTTTTAATCGCGAGACACTTTTTTTTGTATGAGCTGTAAATTAATTCTATATCCTGAGAAATACTAAAAAGAATAACAAACTTGCCTAGCAAGTAGCAACGGTGCAGGCGCAGCAATGTTGAAAGGACAAATAACGTGAAAAGATATCAACATTTGTGTATAATTGCTAGCATTATTATCATTGTTGCTAATTTGCAGCAGTCGAGACTCGAGAACGAATGGTGCAGTACTGCAGTAGGTATTAGTCTATGATCACTATCAAATTACATGGTCATTCATAAGACGGATTAATTGGAAGCATTCCAAGATGTTTAATTATACAAATTGGAAGGCATGACTAACACAAACGAACTCATGCAAAATTTTGATGAAGTTTTGATGGAATCCTGTTCAAATTAAAAAAATTCGAAACATCTATTCTGACATGAAAACATTCCGATTGATGAAGTTATCTTTTATCTATAGACAATAGACTAAAACAAAAAAGCTTAACTTCCACCGTCCATTTTCTCGAATCTGAGGCTCCATGCTCTCCCTCCTCCAGAGCACAAAATTAAGTTCTCGTCTTTCATATACGTCGCTTCCGATTTTAGCGTAATCTACTTGAGAGGTGTTTGGTTGGAGGAATGTCTTGTGCGCAGAATCCTGTTGAGACGATGCAAAAACAATAACAAGTAAAGAACATAAGAATTTGCGTGGTTCATTATTCATTTGATAGCTACGTCCACAGACCAAAGAATACAAAAGATGAACTCTGTATTAAAAGTAGATTAATCTAGAAAAATCTTGTATCTACAAGATTCTAGCAAAGTTCACAAACAAGTAAGTTAGGCCATAGAATAATCTAGATACTTAAGCAAAGTAGCTATAGTCTAAAAACATCTCATTATAAGTCACGGTTCCAACGTAAGAGCTCATAAGGTCTCACCAACATCGTCTCCCCCACATATTATGTAATATCAAACACACTTTAACACAAATAAAATCATCCATGTTGAGAATATCAGGCTCAATATCATTCCAACTTCCAATTTTATCAGATGTCTCCAATGGGACATGAACTCTCAAACATGTCTCTTCAATGTTCTACCTTTCTTTCTTACCTTAAAGTTGACGCCGAGATTTGGTGTCACCCGATGACGCCAACTCATTTTCTTAAAGTTAATACTCTGTGTCTTTATATAGTTATTCACTTATTCCCCACCAGAATAAAAGACCTATACTCTTTTCTACACAAGTTTTCCTAAAACAAAGCAACTATATCTTAATGCAACCAAAAGAGTCACATATCTAACAAAATGAATTGGTACGGACCTTAGATTCAAACTCCATTCCTCCTTTGAAATTCTTACGTACGGCGCATGTAAATTACGTCTAAATTTACAAATAATACCCCACTCCTCTATTCTAAAACACTAATTCTACACGTCAGTGAAAAATAGCCGAAGTTGCACTATCTACCTAGTATAAAAGCTAGGTTTTTTCGTGACTTCTCATTGGTTGCTGAATTTAGGGATATATTTTGCATGTGGATCCCGCTATAATTTATATGACAATTAATTAGTCTCTCTCCTCAAATCAATCCCCCACATTAATTTCTCTCATTCCTCTTTTTAGAATTTCACTATGCATATATTAAAATATTTTAATTACATCAAATCATAAACTAAAACATATTACATGCATAAAAAAGTTAAATCTGGCATATTTTTATGTGCTAAACAACAAGATAAAAAAATTAAATAGATGTGTAAAATTACTAAATGAACATAACTAAAAATATTTAAAAATCATTAAACCGATGAGATTTAGTACAGAAAACAGAATATGAAAATTTTGGGCTTCAATTACTATTGTGAACAAATTCAATTTCGTAATTTTATGTTTTTTTTTAAAAAGACAATTATCATCAGATCCAATTGATTAGCTACAAAAAAAGAAAATAAAAATATTAGAATTTCAATTATTTATTATAAAAATAAAAAAAAAATAAAAAAAAATAATGAGATTAAATCTATGAAATGCACTACAAACCAAAAAATTGACAATTTATTTCAAATATAGATATTGTATGAAGTATCAAGATTTAGGTAAATCTACAATTTATGAAAATGCATCTTTATACTGTATTAGAGGTAGATACAGTACAATGGAAACAAATTTACAAAATACCCAAAAAAAAATATTTACAACTTTCTCAAAAAAAAATATTTACAACCACTTCAAAAATATAGAACGACAATAAAAATAAATAAACTTGAAATTACCGATATAAAGTTTACAAAAATTGAAAAAAAATATATACACTTTAAAATACATGCAAGTGAATATAAAAAAAATTCAATATTAGTTTTGGAGCATGCATACAAGAATTTCTTCTAATTGTTTTCTTTAATAATTAACTTCAAACTTCTATTCTGATCCTATAGTTTTAAATAGAATTTTTAATTTGGTCTATCGAAAAGCTTTTTTATGCATTAAATGAGAAGAGATGAAAAAAGTGTTTTTTGTTTGTTTGTTTAAGTTGAGTAATATGATCTAAGGATGTAGAGAGAGTTTTTATTGCAAAAACCAAAAAAAGGATGTAGAGAGTTTAGGGGAAAAAAAGAACAAGATGGGGGAAATGAGGTGAGATGGAGTCATGAAGGAGTGAGGCGGCCTAAGTGTGAGCTTCTAGGTTAGGAATCTCCTAGGTAACTAATATTTTTTTTCCATATTTTAATTAGGGCTTATTTGGTTTGCTTGTGCTTTATATCTTCTACATTTTTTGTTTTACCGTAGTGGACAATAATGTCGTGCAGACTTGTCAAACGGGTCGGATCTCGAGTCGGGCCTTACAGATCGGGTTATAGGTGTCTTGGATCGGATTAGGGTCAGAATACGGGTCAGATAAAAGTTTATGACGTCTTTTATTTTACCATTTTCCAGCCAAAAAACATTTTTTAAAATTAAATTATATTTAATATTAATAATATTATTATATTCATTATTTTAATAATTATTTTATTATTAAATGATATAAAATTGACGTTTAAATAAATTTTTTAATTAAAAATATAAAAATAATATACTATATTTTATATTTATTATTTCGAATATAATATTTTTTAATATTTTAATAATATTCTTCATTTATTTTTGAACCATCGGGTCGAACGGGTTGGGTCGATTTTCGACCTTGGAATAACAGGTCATTTTGGGTCGCGGGTCAAGATTTACGGGTGTTTGACCCTAAAAAAATTGGGTCATATTTTTACAGGTCTAATATTGTCGTTTATTTTCATGTTCGTCCATGTTAAAATATATTCACCAAAATCGCATTTGTGGCTCCGGAGCCCACTGCCATTGACATTCCTCCCTTTCTTTGCATTTTCTGTGTTTACGGTATATATATACATTATTTTCTTCATTTCATTAATTCTTCTAATATTTCTGATTTTAGTTTGAAAATAAAGTTCTTCTATAATAAGTAAATGCAAGAGTTTCAAAACTATTTAAATTTTTCAAATGATAAATTTATTAGTACCTTATTTATTCAAGTTTTTAAATATTAAATCCTGTAAAATTCTATCCGCACGGCCATAATTATAAAATATATTATTATTATTATTATTATTATAAATATTATTTTGTGTTATTTTATTATTACATGAAATATACCCGTGCATATTTTTGCACGGGCTTAAAACTAGTAGAAGACTAGAAGAGTAGAAGACCCAGACATATATAACCCATAAAAGTCTCAGTCATGAAAATACAATACACTATACAGCTATACTAATTTCGCAGTACGATTTTTACTCATTTTAGTACTATTTACGCTAAACTTTCCATTTGCTACCCTTGACTAAAAAACACATTAAGCCTAATTCTCTCTAACTTCTCTCTACCTTCTCTCCATTATTAAATATTAGCCTTCTACAACCTTTTCAAAATTCTCAAATATGAGCGATTATTCGGATGAATGACAGGTATTTAATTGGTTAATCCCATATGAATAATTTAATTGACTCTTTTTTATATTTTTATTCTTTTTTAATTAGGGTTTTATCTCTAAATTAATAAATTGCTAATTAGTGTAAATGATGGATTTGCGGTTGGTTGCTTAACATATTGTGTCGATGGTGGTTGGCCGGTGACGGTAGTAACGCCAGTGACGGAGGGAGTGGTGGTAGAAACACTGGTGTTGTTCGATGCTGGTTTAGCATTACGGTGGAAAGTTGGAAACAAATGGACAATGTATGCGCAAGTACGACAAGAACTGCGTGTACTACGTATAGTACTGTTTATGTACTAGATTTTAAAAAAAGAAAAAAACTCATTCACATTGTAGTACAGTAGTATAGTAAATCAAAGCCGTACGGTAAATCAATTGAATTGCACCACCAAGCCAACACCATGACCCACCCCCCACTGCTACTCCACCGCCGACTCGTCACCCATTGCCGACCCACCACTCCTATCCCACCGAGGGAGTCTGGTCGGCCGGTGACCAGTGCAACCAACCGCCGTTATCGCAAACCCCACGACACTACCCTAACCTACCCACCACTGATACCAACCGCCAGCGAGCCACCGTTGGCCACCCACTAGGTCGGCGAACTCCCTCTCCCAACGTGGTCATGACTAATCAGAAATAGGTTGATGTGAAATTAAAGGGGAAATGGAGGTGTGAAGTTAGAGAGAATATATTAGGGAGAAATTAGAGAGAGAAAACGAGGGGTAATGTGAAGGGTATAATTGTCAATAATGTACTGAGATGAGTAAAATGTGTACTGCGAAAATCAGGACCCTAAATATATATTGGGCCGTCAAGAACGAACGTTGATTATTCACCAGCAAACATGAAGAATCGAGCAGTAGATTAGTATATGATCACCATCAAAATACATAAACCGTAGTCAAATTCATTTGATTGACATTACTGACTACTGAATAAAAATGACTGCCCATTTTCGCTCCAGGTTATGCAACCACTCTCTGTTAGTAATCTCGTATTTTTGGCTGACTTACTGTAGCTACCAAGTCAGATCATCAGAGGTTAATAACTACAAAAACATCCAATGCGTGGAGAGTGAGAGAGATGCCCTGCTTCAATTCAAACAGGGCATTCGTGTCGACTATTGCGGACTCCTCAATTCATGGGGACACAGTCAAGATTGCTGCCAATGGCGCGGTATTCGATGTAACAACCAATCTGGCCATGTCATCAGTCTCAAACTTTGTGGCTCTAGCTCTTATGGTTTTTACTTCCAACCCTTGTCTAGAAGGTACACTCCCCGTTTCTCTACTTGACTTGAAGCATTTGAAATATTTGGACCTCAGTATTAATAATTTCACAGAACCATTACCCAAATTTATAGGTTCCCTTGCTAGTTTAGAACACCTTAATCTCTCCCATGCTGGGTTTATGGGGGTGATTCCACAAGAAATCGGAAATCTTTCCAGGTTAACATCTCTTGATCTTAAAGTTGCTTACTTGAACATGAGAGTGGATAGCTTGTGGTGGCTTTCGCGTATGAGGTTGTTAAGGGAAGTCGATTTGAGTTATGTAGATCTGAGTACAACTACAAACACCTGGCTCTATATTATTACCAACCTACCTTTGTTACGAGAGCTTCGTTTAGATAGTTGTAGCCTATCTCTAAACCCACCAACTTCTCTTTCATTTACGAATGCGTCCACAATCCTTGCCGTCCTCAGCCTTTCAGATAATTCCTTGAATGACACATCAATATTTGAATGGTTGTTGAACTTGAGTGGACTAGAGACCAGCCTTGCATATCTTGATCTCTCGGAAAATCAGATGTTTAGAAATAATTTGCAATCGTCTGGACGTTCAATGAAACGCCTTGATAATTTGTGTAGCTTGCAAACCTTAATCTTAGTCGATACCAATCTCAACTACAAGTTCTCTGACATCCTCCAATCCTTTTCTAAATGTCCACACAAGGCATTACTGTCTCTACACTTAAGCATAAACCATGTTTGGGGAGCAATTCCGGACAACATTGGCGCCTTTTCTTTTTTAAGGGAATTAGACGTCAGTGTAAATCAACTGAATGGTACCATTACTCAATCCCTTGGGAAGCTTACAATGCTTGAGAGTTTGGATCT
The DNA here is from genome assembly GCF_048544455.1 of Silene latifolia. NCBI lineage: Eukaryota > Viridiplantae > Streptophyta > Magnoliopsida > Caryophyllales > Caryophyllaceae > Silene > Silene latifolia. The sequence goes on along the minus strand of NC_133530.1, from coordinate 9,785,011 downwards.
TTCTTTAAATTCTTTGAATGGAACTCTCACAACCGCCCACTTATCAAACCTCTCAAAATTAGGTTCTCTGGTCTTGTATTCTAACACGGAAATTGTGGTTAACATTAGTGCTGATTGGATTCCTCCTTTTCAACTGGATACGCTAGATTTGAGGTCATGTAAGATAGGCCCTTATTTTCCAAGGTGGATTACAACTCAAAAAAACTTGTCAAACCTTAATATAGGCAATGCTAGTATCTCAGACAATATTCCTATTTCCTTTTGGAATTTGTCGAGAATTAGATATCTAGACATGTCTCTCAATATGATTAATGGTACAATTCCAGATGTATCAATCATCTTTGGCAATTTCCCTGATATTGACCTGAGCTATAACTTCTTGGAAGGTGTAATACCCTTATTTCTAAGGAACAATGTATCCATTCTAAATCTAAATAACAATAAGTTTTCAAAAGGCCTTTTTCCATTCTTGTGCCCACATACACATACGCCTCTTTCTCAACTTGACCTATCAAGCAACTTTTTTTCAGAAAAGTTGCCGGATTGTTGGAGCTATTTCGATCAGTTAAATAACTTACATCTCGAAAACAATAGTCTTTGGGGAAGTTTACCGACCACGATGGGTGCATCAAACCAGCTTGCTGGTTTACACTTGAGCAACAATAATTTATCTGGTACTTTACCCGCATCCCTAGTGAACTGTAAGTCGTTGGTAATTCTGGATCTTGCATATAACTCATTAATTGGTCACATACCCCCTAACTTTGGACATAGTTTTGGAAGGCTTGCCATACTTAGCCTACAAAGTAATCGCTTTGATGGAGTTCTACCTACAAGTTTTTGCTATCTTTCTTCTCTCCAAATCTTGGACCTTTCGAACAACTACATCTCTGGAACCATTCCAAAATGTTTGTACAAACTGGTAAGCATGGCTAACATGAAGGATGAGGTGTTGGGGGATTATCTAGACCTATATTATTATGATGATGAACGTGTGATGTGGAAAAGAAATGAACAAACATTTGGTCATAGCTACTCATCATTTGATTATAACACATTATTTACACAACGTGATGCTAACAATTCATTAGGATTACTGAAAGGCATTGATATTTCTAACAACAAGCTAGAAGGCCATATTCCAGAAGGCATATCAGGTCTTCTCGGTTTAAAATTCTTAAATTTATCAAGAAACAATCTTACTGGTGTTATTGTGTCAAAAATTGGCCAGCTGGCCGTTTTGGAATCTCTTGATTTATCACATAACCATCTCTCGGGTGAAGTTCCTCCGAGTTTAACTCAAATTAGTCGTCTATCGACATTCGACATCTCCGACAATAACTTGACAGGGGAGATCCCCATTAGCACACAATTGCAAAGTTTTGATGCTTCGTCATACATGGGAAATCCCGGTCTTTGCGGATCACCGCTGCCTAAATGTGCCGGAGATGAAGTAACCGTCATCACACCAGTTGGAGATGTCAAGCACGACACGAAAGACGACTTTATGATAGGACTGTACATAAGTGTTGTACTTGGATTCATTGTTGGATTTTGGGGAGTTTGTGGCACTTTAGTTCTGAAAACATCTTGGAGACATGCTTATTTCCGATTCTATGAATACGCAAGAGACAAGATGTATGTTATATGGGTACTTAAAATTGCCAGAGCTTGGAGGAGATCTTAAAGCTACTTTAGTAAATCTTCCTGTCATATTTTTGTTATCAACATTCTTGTTTACAGTTTGTAATTCTTACTTATTAAAAAGTCCGAATGTTTTTCTTTCTTTAATTTCTTATTTTGATTTTGATTTACAGTTGTGTATAATCACTAGCATTATTTTTGCCCGAGTCCTGAACCATTTGCATTGGTTGAATCTTATGATTCAACGAACTAAGATGACATGACTGATCACGTTTCTGTGATGGATATAACAGCTAGTCTTGCTTGTGACCTCTTACAAAAAGGGAGAGGGGACAAGGTGGGGCACCCCCATGTGCTTCCCCACTCACCTCTCTATGGGTCATTTGTGAGAGGAAACGGTATCCGTCACAAGTTTGTGACGGATATCACCGTCACAAATGAGAATTTGTGTGGATATAAAGTTTGTATAAATTATTATGATGTGTGAACCATACTAATTCATCCAATCATCCCCATGTTCCTCGCCTGCAAGCCTTGTGGAAAATTAGAAATGAAGAAGATTCAAGGCAAGTTTGTAGCGGTTTGCATCGTCGTCGGGATCCTGGGTATGATATCAACTAGTTTTAAACCCGTGCAAAAAATGCACGGTTTGTAATAACAGATGTTATTATTGATACATGATCATATAAATAAGTGTTATTAAATGTGCAATGCCGTAACATTATAAATAAGTCCATAATTCAAGATTTGACGTAATATAATTTCATAATTTCAGTAGCGGTCTTCATTCTGATGACATAATATGGTTTTTCATCATTAACGTAACTAACCAACATATAAAGTACGTATAATTAAAGAAAAAATATTTTTCATCTACGACAATGGTTTTCATTATTAATGTAATTAAAATAATCAATTCAATCTATCAGTTGCTGCTTCGAACCACTATCACGGGGATATCACCCTGGTTGGGGGACATTGCACGTAAGTTGTATACGTGAGTAGTATTTTTTTTAAAAATGTGCTTTTTCTAAGAATGAGAGTCTAATATCTCCCTGGCTCACTACCACCGTCACCTTCATCATCTCTCCAACTCCCCTCAAATATTAAATAAAAATGAAAATCCGTCCACTCTCAATTTCATCTTATACCCTCATTCTCACTTGGAGGCCTCTTTCTATTCTCTTCAAGTTCCGATTAAAAAATCTCTCACATCAAATCTGCCCTCAAAATTTACTTCACACCTCATATAACGACATTTGCAGTCAATTATCGAAATTATATGCATGATACAAAAATATCGATCTTTATATATTTCCGACTATTGATTTCTTTAAAATTGATTTCTTTTTCTTCCATGCAGTATTGTTATTTTTTTTTACTGTAATTCACTATTTTTCCTTTTTTTTTTGTTTCTTTCACTATTCTTCAATTATTATGAATAATTATGATGTCGTTCAGGCCTTTTAAAAAAATTTATTTAAATATTGTTGTCTTTAATTATTTCTGTTTTTTAAGTATTTTTCCATATGTTCATCTCATTCAAATTTAAAGGATTTGACTTTTAACATTAAAGCTAATTAAAGTGAATAATCGGAAGAACTTCTTGTAAGTATGATACGAAACTTATATTTCCTCCTTTTTATATTTCTTTGCATTTATTTTAAAGTTTATATTTTTTTCGATTTGGAACGGGAACTTTTTCAAATCTACTTGTATTATAATGGTTATGTTATATTTAGTTCTTTTTATATTTGCTTTCATTTATTTGAAAGTTTATATATTTTCGATTAAAAAAAAAAAAAACTCTCTTACGGAGTAATCTATTTTCTACGATTTTTTTTATTTACCTCTACTATATTGTTTATGCACGAAAATTTTAAAAAATGACATATCAATATATTTTGTTGTTAAAATGTTAAGAAATAATATACTCTGTATTTGTGATGTTGGAATATAATAGTTAACTGATTTTTTTTATTTACACAATGAATTTAACTACTCATTCCGGATGATTAATCAATATGCATTATTCACATTTTATTTGTTCAGGTTAGAAGTAGGAGGACGATTATTTGAAAATTTTATTAATTTTTCGTAATTATAATTTATTAATGTGTAATTGTATAATGTATGATTTTGTGTAAATGTAATTTTAAGTAAATAAAATTAAGATGGTAATGAAGAGTGTAATTAATTATGTAGAGATCATGGCGGTCCCCACGTCAGAAAAAAAAAGTAAAAAGAAAATTTGTAACAGCCAATCAGAATCCTTTAAAGAACCCATCTTTTATACTATGTAGATTGTGATGGGTCTTGTGTTTGAGTTGAGCTGGAGTAATAATGACTACTGCACAGGTGAATATTGTTTGCAGTGTGATTATTTAAACCCTTGTTCAAATCGCTTCTACATCACCTATCTACTAAAAGAATAGGTGAACTCTATCATTTTCCCGCCAAAAAAACATATTCTCAAAAAAAAAAAGGAAATTAATGATAATTATGTCCATTCATTAAATAAGGAAACTAATAATTACAATTTATAAATAAACGTTATTTTTTTAAATAAATTCATAATTATGATTTTTTTCATTAAAATAAAATAAAATTAATATTAAATTATAAAGTATAAGTTGCTAAATTTTTCAATAATGCAATAATTATTACTTTAGAGAATAACTTTACACATGATTACTATTACTCTATTAGCTTCGTGTCAAAAAAGCATTCACTAAAAATAATCGATACATACATTGTATCTCCTATTATTAACTTCGTGACGAAAAAAAGTTTTTTTCTAAAAAAAATTGGCGTAGTTTAAATATTTTCATAAAAAACACAATTCATGGAATTATTCAATTCTTTTGATTAATTTTAATATTATTTATTTATTATAAAAAATCGCGAGATATAAATCTAAAATCTATAACTAATCCACTAAAAAGTAAACGGCCTATATTTACCGCGCATTTGTGCGGGATCTACACTAGTAAAGGAATAAATGCAAAAGTAAGATACTGAGATTTATACGTGGAAAAACCCTGGGAATAAGGGAAAAACCACGGGCACCAAGCCAGGAGGGATTGTTACTATGATTTTAGATACCCTGACAGGAAATATGTATGTCAGGCGAAAGGTAGAGTTAGGCTGCTTAATAACAATGCTAAATATTACGTTGAATACAAGTATAAGAGTAAAATATGAGTGGGTAAGTGAGTAAGTCACAAGTAATCCTCTTCTTTTCTTCTTCTTTTCTATTTATAACAGCCTTAAAACGGACCCTGGAGGTTGGTTTAGGGTTTCCTGGTAAATAGACTTCGTGCCCTATTTACACGGGGGTGGTTTGTTGACTAAACATTTGGCTGCCTATATTTCTGCTGAGTTGACCGTGTCAAAACCGTTGCTAACATTGTTGAATGAGTCTTCCGTGCAAATATGAACTACCCTTGGAGATCTTTTGATGTTGCCTGACGCCTTCAGGATATGCTTTATCACGTGGCTTGGTGAGATATCTTCTCATACCTGGCTTAATGTATGCCTAACCTGTCTTTCCCTCCTGGTTGATGCCTGCTCAAGCGTTTTAAAGCTTTGTGTAGAATGTTCTCCGTTCAGGCTTAGCTTTGAACATTGCATAAGTCATATTTGGTCGGGCAGGTAATTCTGGGCCCAACAGAGGTATATGCTTGAGAACCCAGGCCACTATCTAAAACATATTTTAGCGCCTAATAATCTAGAATGGATTATAGACCCACCTACGCTATGTTCGACATTCCGTACCAAATTTGAACAAAATGACGGAAAATAAGGCTGCAAACACCATGTAGATAACCGCACTCAGGGGGAACCTACATAGTAGCAAAGGGTAGCACTCGCTACCCCAAATTCCCAAAAAATGATTAAGATTATCGACTTTTGCCACCCCAATTTTTTTAAATATGCACCTTAACATAAGTGTAAAACAATATCAAAAAAAATTCGCTACCCCAAAATTTTATTTCTGGGTTCGCCCCTGTCCGCACTGTGAAAGTAATCACCAAATTGTAGAAATATGATTCTTGTATTAATGAATTGCGTGAAGAATACATCAAAGAGCTTACATAGAAGTAGTTACATAATGAATGGACGCATTCAGTAGCGAAATCTACCTAGTATAAAAGCTAGGTTCTTTAAAGCTTTTTGATTGATCCTTATTTTTTAGGGATGAAACAAACAATTTTTTTTAATGTGGGGACCACCACTATTATTAGTGGATTTAACTAGACTTCTATTATTCCTCTCTTACTCTTATTTAATTAACACAAATTCTTGTTTGTGACGGCACATATCCGTCACTCTTGAGTGACGGATACCATTTTACCTCACAAAGTACCCACTTTTTCTCTCTCTGCAACACTATTCATGTGGTCCCCTTTCTCCACTAACTCATTTTGTTACCATTTTAACTCACAAAATATCCGTCACAAATGGTAACCCGTCACAAGGGAGACCAATTGTTTAATTAAAGAGTCAAATTTACACCAACCTAATAAACTATACATTATACAATTACAGATCATACATTATACAATTAAAAAATACAGAGTAAAAAAATTATGTCATTTCAATATTCCAGACTTAAAAAAATGTTAAAAAAAAAAACGACTTATTTACATCAAATAAATCCCCAAAAAAATAAAAATAAAAATGACTGCTATTAATTCAAATTTTATCATGAGTTCAAAAATAAATTCAGTGACGATTCAATTCATTTCACATCAAAACAACACCAGAAATGAAGGATCTACTATGAACTCACTAAAATGCAAAAAAAAAAAAAAATGGTACAACGTTGGATGTGATCTTCTAAAAATTAGAGATCAACAAAAAATTAGTACAAATTCTGAAAAATAGGTAATAAAGAGAAAAATATAAGATAATTCTTTCAGAAAAATTAATAATCCAGTCATAGGACATTAACACCCCTTATTCAAAGTATAAATGATGAAAATAATCGAAATCATCAAGAAAATGAGGATTTGTACACAAAAAAGGAGAAAATAAAATATACATGTAGATTGCAAAATAGATGCTTATAATGTTAAATCATAGACCATGCAAATAAAATGGCCACATATTTTGAAGTTATAGAATACACAAAAGATTAACAATTGGTCTCCCTTGTGATGGGTTACCATTTGTGGCGGATATTTTGTGAGATAAAATGGTAACAAAATGAGTTAGTGGAGAAAGGGGACCACATGAATAGTGTTGCAGAGAGAGAAAAAGTGGGTACTTTATGAGGTAAAATGGTATCCGTCACTTAAGAGTGACGGATATGTGCCGTCACAAACAAGAATTTGTGAAAGATTAATAAGATGGTGAGGAAAAGGGTTGACATTGCATATCTGAGGTTGAGAGTTGAGCAAGTAAAAGGCAAAGCCGTGAGTTACGGAGGCAAATAAATAGTTAGGGTTGGACTTATTATGGGTGGGGTTAGATGGGTTGCGTTTATGGGCTGTGTTAATGGACCGTGTTCTATTAGCGATGTGTTATACGAGTATTTTAAAGGTCATAAAGGGCATTAATAATAGAGGTTTATCAAGAAGTTTGTAGGATGACATGTCCATCATTTTAGAGATTCGTCAACAAACCTTCTATTGTTGATGATGAGTGTTGAGGTTCATGGATGAGAGGGGTTACAAATTAGTAACCAGGTTTGTGGAGAGAGAATGTGATAGGAGAAAAAATATAGTGGGTCATGATATGAACCTTGAAGAGGTTTATTTGTTGTTAGTAGGAGGGTTGTAGGTAAATGAGTTTGTATATTAGCTTATGTGGCATGAGAACAAACCTCTTAGAGGTTCATCTATTGCTAATGCCCTTGTGTGCAAACTTTGTATTTATGGGGAAGATGTAAACTAAATGCAAGTAAGATAAAGGGTTTTGTATGATTTAAAATCATTTCTTTATTTATTTATTTTGTAAAGTGTAAGATGGAAGAAATGAGATTAGAACGAAGTATATGGGTAAATATGGTATCCTAAAAAAAGAAAGTAGATAAGTGAGTAGAGTTTGTATTGTGGTGGGGTAGGAAATACGGATCCGTATATAATAAGTATTGAATTGTTTAATTTTCTCTTGGGTTACCAATTTTATGTAAGCTTTAAGCCCATAATATATCGAGTAAGATAATAATTATTGTGTATGGTTCATTTGTGTAAAAATCACACTTCACACTTTTATTGATTGCAAAGAATGAATTAATTTTTCTAATAGATGACCGTCTCACGGTGTAAGACCATCTTATTCTATAATTTGTTTAAGAACTAATAAGATTTCTAAATTTAATAAGTCGTTGACAGAGTTAACGAATTAAAAGGTCAAGTCTACGTTGACAAGTTTTCAGTAATTAAATTCAATTTTTTCCCATTTTAATAATTTATTTATTATTAGTTTTAAAAGTAAAAAAAATATTATCACGTAAAATCGTCTATAAATTGTGCCAGCAGTAAGCGTACATCTAATACAATATCTAACGTACTTTACAAGGAAATTTCCGATTATTTTTAATTTTATTACATTGTTTATATTTCCTGTAAGACATATATTAGCTTATATATACACAAATCCAATAAAACAAAATAAATTAAAAGTTACGGAATAAACTAAACGTTATGAGGTAAATACACTAAAATCATATTTTAAAAAAATAGATCACCGAATCTGAGTAACTTAATTTATATGTACGTTCAATCTCCAATTGTTATCGACTTATTTATATTGTCACGACATTAAACATTTAATAATCCTCATTTATATGCTCATATATTCAATAAAAACGTCTATAATTACGACCCGTGCATTTTTTGCACGGGTTTAAAACTAGTCACGATTTAAAGTTAGGGGGTGAAATATTTGAGCCAGGGCAAACTAGTAAATATCATAAGGTAAAATAGAAAAATTTAAATCAAAATTTCAGCCATCCAACAGAGACGAGGGGCGCTGGTATCACCCCCTTAGATCGATACGTTAGTTCATAAAATGACTAATGTACCGTAAGTGAAAGAGTACATCTCAATTCTCAAGTCTCAACTGAAGAGTTAAGAACGATTAACACCTAAGAGGGGGAGGGGGTGAATTAGGTGTACCTTTTAAAATTTTATTCTTAACTTAGTTAATTAATTACTCTAAGCTAAGAATATTGAAGTACAAGACTTGAGAAACTTAATTGAATGTAAGTTTACACGAAGGTACAACAGTTCTATGTCACAGTATAGGTGACTGTGACACAGAACTTGATTAGGTATATGCGAGAAATAGCGAAGTGTAAGAACGTAAAAGTAAATGAACAAACAAACGACATTTTAAAAATTGGTTCAGCCTCTACTCCGAGGCCTACGTCCAACCGTTATTTTATTGCTTGTTTAGAAATTTACTCAAACTTACTAAACCCCTTACAATGAAAATAACTCGCCAACCTACTCCGGTTGCACTAAAACTTAAAGCTACTCTGCTTCAAGAGTTTATGGGTTCTATCTCAAGGTGTTACAGAATCTTGAATCTCAAGAGTTCACTAAATGAACATGAAGATCACAATGAAGATCTAACACGAGAATCACGGAACAAACTCATTATGTCACAGTACATCGAACTGATACATGCAGGTTTTACAACTTTTACGAAAAACAATTTGAAGACTTTAAAATCAGAAAAACGTTTTGCAAACACTTGAAGAACACGGCTTTAAATGCACAAATGATTTGCAAGGTTTTTACAATAAATGCTTTGGAAGTCTTAAGAAATAAATGTGACTAAGACACTCTATTTATAGTGGATTTAGTCTTAGGTAAGTACAACTTAGAAAGATTAAATCCAATATTAAAATGATAGCTTTGAGTGATGGTAAGTGTTAGACTATAGGCCTGGGGCTTAAGAAATCAGAAAACTTAAGCTACTACACTCAACATGTGACAATTTACCAAAACGGCAAAAAACTTTTCTTACTTTAGAAGTTTGACAAGTCTTCTTTGCCATTTTAGTAAAAGGTGTTTGCACAAATCTAGAGGTTTAGTCAAGTGGGCTTGTGACTCCAAAGTTTCAGATTATTTTCAAGCTTTTGAAAATTCAAATGTTTAAGGTTTAAAGTTTGCAAAGTTTTGACACTTAAAACATTTTGGTCGAAATCCTCCTCCGTATGATAGTACCAGAAACCACAGTACAACGTACTGTTGCATGGTTTTGCCGTTACTTGACTTAAATGAGAATGTTGCACTTACTCTTACATTTTCGACTAAGGCTTAGAAAATATCATTGTCTTGACTTCCTTGATTAGCTTGATCATCTTGAATCATTGTTGGAAGTCCATTTGATTGCTTCAATCACTAATTATTTCAACTAAGAGCAAACAATCAAATAACAAAGGGACTTGGCATCATCAATCCAATGTGTTCTAACAAATTTCCCCTTTGATGATGACAAGTCCAAACATGTGTGATATTCCCCCTTAGCCCATGGTTAGTCAGTCTTTGGTCAATTTAACATAAACATAATTTATAAACATGATCAAGGAAGTCAAAAGGTGCAACATGCTTGGCCAAAGTAAAACATCTAATCATGGTAGCTAAGATATAATTAAGGTGGACGTTAGCCTAAGAGTTAGAAGATCACACATAGCATAATTTTAACTACTTCCCCCTCTTGACATCGTCAAAGGAGGATAAAACATGTTCAAGGATAGCGAAAATAGTTCAAAACACACGCAAATAGTTCAAGCAAGATAAGAAAAGCAAACATCCGAAAGTGCACAAGTGTTTAAGAACAACAAAGAGTCGAGGTTAAATAAGAGAGAAACGCGTTAGAAGGGCATGAGCTTAGGAGGCATCCGGCTTGTTAGCCTGAAGACGTTCAAGTAGATCTTCATTCATAGTGCGAAGATCACCCACCTCATCCCGTAACTTGCCCTGTTCTTTGACCAACCGATTGACAATTCCGAGCAGTTCATCCAACTTTGCTAGCACCACTCCCAATTCAACAGTAGAACCCACTGTAGAACCCGACTGATTTTTCCTTTCCAATTTCCCATCCTTAATCTCCAAGTTCATCCGAGAAAGAAAACCCGGTGTCATTTCATCACTCAACTTTTCAATTGCGGGGCTTCCCTTCAACACTAACCCCTCCCTCATAAAGATAATAGAGAGCCACATACCATAAGGGACCACGACATTTTTGTCAAAGTTGCCGCCTTGAAATTCAGTGGACATCTCAAGAATTCGGTGAAACATAAGGCGAGGAAGGTTTATGGGTTTGTATTTGTGTTTGACAATGTGATGAATAAGGAGCATATCGAGGAGAGAGCATCTCCCACGGCTATTGTTGCTAGGGACAAGGTTACGAAAGACAAGGTTAAAGATGAACCTAATGGGTGCGGTTAGTTCGAGGGCATAGATGTTGGTTGGGCCATTGTCATCATGAGGTCGAAGAACCTTCATGACTTGGGTAAAGGTAACCTCATCAACTTCACCTCAATCACGTTTAGGAAAGGAAGTAAACCCGACATCACATATGTCCAGATGGGCAGCAAGTTGGCCGATTGTAAGGACAAAGGGTTTCTGATTTATGTATGCAGAGAGAGTTCCAGATGCAACATCTACCTTAACTGTTGCATAGAATTGGATGATTTCAGACAAGTACATGGGACTATACTTGTCCAACAAATTCACCCAACCCTGTGCATACATAACTTCTTTGAAATATTTGAAAGCAAGAGAGGTGTCATACCAATATTTCTTATAACGCCTTCCACTGTGGAAACAACAGATCAGCATACCGTGGCATATCTTGAAAATCTCATCCGGAAGATCGAGAGAACTAAGATGGTTGAGGACGTCATTCTTGAATGATTCGCCAAAAGGAGCAATGACAAGGTCCATGCATGTGTTGAGTGGAACCTTCTCCTCAATAATCTCATTCTCATCTATACTTGGCAAATCCCGATGATAACGAGGCCGTTTGGTTGCCCTCGTCCTTGAACCGGATCCCCTATTCCTTTGAGTAACTTTGGGTTTTGGAGGGATGCCTCCGGTGTCACATCATCATCATCATCACCGAAGATCTCAATCATCCTTCGCTTGGACCGGGTTCTTGATGCGGGTTTTGAGAATAATGGGTCAAGCCCATCATCAAACATCTCTTTAGTATCACCATGATCCTCAACATCAACTACTTCTTCAACATGCGCCGTAACCGTTGAATCAGTATTTGGATTTTCATCAATTTTTTCAGCATCGGGAGCAATTTCCCCTTCAACAGTGGAAGCCACAGTTGCATCAATTTTACTCATCTCATCCTTTTCCAAATTTTCACTCACCAAATCTTTTAAAACCACATCATCATCATTCTTTTTAACTGCATTATCACTATTCTCCTTCTTTTCCTTTTCTTTTGAATCACCTTCATTCTCTTTTGACTTTTCCTCACTTTCTTTTGATTTTTCTTTGTCTCCCTCTGATTTTTATTTGTCTCCCTCTGATTTTTCTTTGCTTTCTTTACCCTCTTTTGATTTCTCACCTTCAAGTTCCCCCTCTTTCATTTCACTTGGTTGATCTCCTTTTTCATTTGTTTCGGCAACATCACTTGGTTTTCGAATGTCTTCAACCTTTTTGGTTCCCTTAGAACCGGAGTCCTCTTCATCGGTGTCGAAGTCCACTTCAGCATCTAATTGGAGAGAAATAGGAGGATTCCTACTTCTTCCTCTTCTGCCACGACCACCGCCCCTTTTGGCGGTTGTCTTCTTTCGTGCAACGGTTGGCTTGGCAGTGGCAGGGATGATCTCATTTGTTTTCGCAGCGGTTTTGGGAGCCATTTTCTTTTTGGCAATATATTTTGGGTTAAATGTATCTCTGAGTTGAAGAACCTCTTTTGAGAACCTTGGAGGCATTTTAAGAGAGTGGAAAGGGAAAGGGTATTGACGGTTTGGGAATCCGAAAAAGGTGAGGGTTGGTTTTTGTTTAGTGGGTAATAGGGAGTTTTAGTGTGGAAACAGGGAAATAAATGAGGGGTTGGTGTAGTTAATCATGGTGAGTGGGCGGTTGAGTGTTGAGAGAGAGGCTAGGGTGTAGACTTTAGGTGATGGGACATAAAATGGTTTTTGGAGGCTCAAGGCAAAGATTAACTCAAGTGCACATAGACGTTTGTTGATTTTATTTTGTTCGACATTTGCATGCATTCAACCATATTAGCTAAAATTTAATTACATGTAAATCCTTCCTCTAATCAATCATTGGAAAAAGTAACTTAATTTAGCGATATGTCACCCAATAAACCAATTTCCGACCGAAGTCTTTCGAATTGTTCTCTTTCTAACGGTTGTGTAAAAATGTCCGCAATTTGATTTTCCGTTTTACAAAAGTTTAGACATATATTACCTTTTTTAACTTGATCACGTAAAAAATGATGTCGTATGTCGATGTGTTTAGTTCGTGAGTGTTGTATAGGATTCTTTGATATATTAATTGCACTAGTGTTGTCACAAAATTTAGGGGTAGTCTCGAAAGTAAGGCCATAATCATGCAATTGTTGACGTACCCAAAGAATTTGTGCACAACATAGAGCGGCACTCACATATTCACTTTCGGCCGTGGATAACGCAACGGTGTTTTGCTTCTTAGAAGCCCATGATATGAGACACGGTCCTAAGAAAGTAGCAATGCCCGAAGTGCTTTTCCTATCCAATGTACATGTATCACCGGCATAGTCCGCATCCGAAAAACCTACAAGATCAAGTTCGTAGTGAGTTGGGTACCAAAGATATAGCCCTTGTGTTCCAATCAAATACCTAAAAATCCGTTTGACGGCTTTAAAGTGTGATTCCTTAGGATTTGCTTGGAACTGGGTACAAACACACACACTAAATTGTATGTCTGGTCTACTAGCGGTTAAGTAAAGTAAGGAACCGATCATACCTCGGTAAATCTTTTCACTAATGCTCTTACCATTTTCGTCCTTATCAAGCTTGATTTTAGGTACCATTGGTGTAGGCATAGGATTAGAATCGGTCAACCCAAACTTACTTAACATTTCTTTTAAGTACTTTTGTTGATGAATCATTGTTCCATTTTCACTTTGTTTGATTTGAAGACCGAGAAAGAATCCAAGTTCTCCCATCATACTCATTTCAAATTCGGAAGTCATTAAATCAGAAAAGTACTTATAAAGAACATTGTTAGTTGCTCCAAAAATAATGTCATCGACATATACTTGCACAAGCAACAGTTCATCTCCTTGTGACTTGATAAACAACGTTTTATCCACAGACCCACGTAAGAAACCATTTTCCAATAGAAATTTTGAAAGCCTATCATACCAGGCCCTAAGAGCCTGTTTTAAACCATAAAGTGCTTTATCAAGTTTAAAAACGTGGTTGGGAAACTCGTTGTTTATAAATCCCGGAGGTTGTTCAACAAACACTTCTTCGTCAAGGTATCCATTTAAGAATGCGGTTTTGACATCCATTTGAAAAAGCTTTATACCTTGAAAAGACGCAAAAGCTACAAGTATTCGTATGGCTTCAAGCCTAGCTACCGGTGCAAAGGTTTCATCGTAAACAATTCCTTCTTGTTGGTTAAAACCTTACACCACTAGTCTAACTTTATTCCTTACGATTTCTCCAACATCATCTAGCTTGTTGCGAAAGACCCATCGTGTACCAATTACAGTACGTTGGGAGGGCCTAGGGACAAGATACCATACCTTGTTTCTTTCGAATTGCTCCAATTCCTCTTGCATTGCAATCATCCAGCATTCATCAGTCAAGGCTACTGTGACATGGTCTGGTTCAATTTTTGAGATGAAAGCATTGTGTGCACAGAAATTTTGGAGCAATGACCTTGTTTTTATTCCAGAGGATATGTCCCTGGTTAGGTTTGATAAAGGATGTGAGCTTTAGTGCTTCCATTTTTTGGGAATGAGTGGGTTAGAGGATTCGGTTTGTTCGTCTGCAATAGTAGAGGGGACTGTTACATGAGGATTGTTTGAAGGAGGTGATTGTGGTTCGTTTATAAATAGATTGGGTTGTTCTTCACCATCCTTACTCCCCCTGGATGAGGTAGCATCATCTTGTGTAGGTGGACGATTAGTTCCCCCTGAATTCTGGACATTCTCCTCATGCAACAGTGGCTCCAACTGTTGCTCAACTTCTTCCACCACTTGATCCATATCATGTCGTATCATACCAATCTCAAAATTGTCATCATATTCATCATCCTCATCATCAACCTGTGTGTTTGAGACAAAAAGACTAGATTCGTCAAATATTACATGAACGCTTTCTTCCATTTTCATAGTCCTTTTGTTATAAACTTTATAAGCTTTACTATGATCGGAATAACCAACAAAAACTCCTTTATCACTACGAATATCAAATTTGCCAAGGTTGTCTTTTCCATTATTGTGCACAAAGCATTTACTACCAAAGCATTTTAAATGTGACAGATTAGGTTTTCTTCCTCGTAGTAGTTCATAGGGAGTTTTCTCAATGATTTTTCTAATCATGACACGGTTGTAAATATAACAAGATGTGTTTACGGCTTCGGCCCAAAAATTCTTAGGAACTTTAGAGCTAATGAGCATGGTCCTAGCCATATTTTCAAGAGTTCGATTCATTCTTTCTACAACCCCATTTTGTTGTGTGGTTCTTGCGGCCGAAAAGTTATGACTAACACCACATACTCATTACAATAGGACTCAAATGACGAATTCTCAAACTCGGTTCCATGGTCGGATCTTAATGAGACAAGTTTATAACCAAATTTGTTTTGAACCTTTTTGACCCAAATTAAGAACTCATCAAATGTTTGATCCTTAGAATTTAAGAAGAGAAGCCAAACAAATCTTGTGAAGTCATCTACAATGACACAAATATAACGACTTCCACCTCTACTCACAACTCTCATGGGACCACATAAATCAATATGAATGAGTTCAAGAGGTAAGGAAGTGCTAACAACCTTTTTGGATTTAAAAGAGCATATAACTTGTTTCCCTTTAACACAATCATCACAAAGTGATTTAAATTCAAACTTAATGTTAGGAATGTCGTCAACTAGATCAAGTCTCTTGAGGGTGTTAAGTGTCCTAGCATTTACATGACCAAGACGTTTGTGCCAAAGCCAAGGGTCATTCTTTAGAACACTCATGCATGATAATGATTGACCCGACAATGAATATAAGTTAGTCATATAGACATCTTTGACACGTTTACCTTCAAGTATAAGTTCTCTAGTTTTTCCATGGATGATTCTACATTCACTAGCAAGAAATTCAACAATATTACCTCGATCACATAGTTGTGAAATGCTCAAGAGATTGTGTTTCAAACCTTTGACAAGCAACACTTTGTCCACGCATAATGACTTTGATTTACCAACTTTTCCAATACCAATGATTTCACCTTTCTTGTTGTCGCCAAAAGTCACCATGCCACCATCGTAGGCTTTTAGCGAGAGGAATTGGTTTTCATCTCCCGTCATGTGACGAGAGCATCCACTGTCTAAGTACCAATTGCTGCTGCCCCTCACTAATGCCTATAAGAAATCAAACATTTAGTTTAGGACTTGACAACGACCTTTTTAACCTCCTCTTTCGTGATCCACACTTGTTTAGCAATTTTAGTGCTTCTTTCTAGGTCACGGACTCTTTTATCACAACCGTTAAACTCATGGCCGGTTTTACCACAATAGTTACAAATGATGTACTCAGGAAGACCAGCATACTTTCTTTTTCGAAAGTCAGTTTGACTTGGATCCTGGTTTCTAGTGCAACAGTGTGTGCTACTGTTGCATTTCAAACCAAGTCCAGCTTTCTTTGTAGATTTTTCATACTCTTGTGATTGTTTTAAGAGAAATTCCAAAACATTCTGACTTCCTTCCCATTTTAAGTAGAATATCTTAGCTTCATCTAGCTCTTTAGTCAATGTATCAATTTTAGCAAGATGATTAAGATTCAATCTACCTAATTTGTCGAAAACGTGTTTTGAAAGTCTTGCTTCATCACTGAGTAACATCCCAATTTGTTCCAATTGTTTATTGTCCCTTTGACACAGTTGGAGGTCAGCTAAACGAGTGTCACGTTCCTTAGTCAAGGAGGACACTAATTTTGTGAAAGTATCTATTTCTTTACTCAGCTCAGATGTCACAGTAGAGACATTTGTGTCATGAGTTTGTTTAGCCTTTTTTAACATCTCAATTTGAGCAAGAAGGTCATCATTTGATTTTTGACATCGTTCCAAGGCACTTTTGATATGACTAGACTCATCATTTAACATTTCAACAATTTTGACAATATCATCTTTTTCGTTGTTAAGAGTTGCTAAGTCAACCAAAAGTTGGTCACGTTCTTGAGTTAGTGGAGACACATTTCCTTTATTCGAACTTGATGCCACAGTGCAGGGATCTGTTGCACTGGTTTTGTTGACTAAAAACAAATTGTGTTTTCGAAGCCTTTTGATTTCTTTTGCAAGACTCAACATGGAACTAGGTTGATCAATCTCATTTAGACTTTCTTTTAGGACGACATTTTCCTCAGCTATGTCCTCAATTTCGATTTGCATAGTTTTCAACTTATTAGTTTGGATACGACATTTATCAATGAATTGATCAAGGAGGAGACAAACTTTGTCTTTAGAGAAGGATCGAACCTTTTTCTTGAGCTTAATCACCTCATGGTCTGAATCTGAGTCGGAGTCTGCTGAGTGAGCCATAAGACATTTGATGTCTTCTTTCTTAGAGGATTTGGAACCACCTTTTGATGAGCTAGAAGAGATGCATAATTTGGCGTCTAATTCATCCTCAAGGACATCGTCCTCTTCAGAATCAGACATTCCCCAAATAGCAGTCATTACCTTGTTTTTGTAGTCACATTTTGCAAAGTCACGTTTTTCTTTAGATTTGATATCGTTCCACTTTGGGCATTCTTTGATTTGGTGACCTTTGTCACCACATTTAAAGCAACCAACAGTGAAGTTAGATCTTCTCTTAGGAAAACGGCGTTTGCTAGAATTATTGCTATACCTTTGAGAGTTTCGACCATTTATCTTGCCAACAATGTTTTTAGTGAACATTGCAAACTCATCGTCTTCATCCTCCTCATCACTTGAGAGAGCATTAAGAGCGAGTCCTTTCCCTTTAGAGTTTTCACTAGAGCGCTTCATGAGAGTTAACTCATGAGCCATAAGTGAGCCCATAAGTTCATCAAGGGTAAGCAGAGAAAGGTCCTTAGCTTCCTCAATAGCCGTGACCTTCGGTTGCCATTTTTCAGTTAGGCTACGAAGGATTTTACGGACTAAATCCTCGGATTGAAAACTCCTACCTAAACTCTTTAGGTCATTGACAATACTAGAAAAACGTGAAGACAGACTATTAATTGACTCATCTCGTTCCATATTGAACATCTCATATTGTTGCATGAGAAGATCAATACGGTATTTCTTGACTTGTGACGTTCCCTCATAAGCAAGTCTTAGAGTGTCCCAAATCTCTTTGGCCGAAGCACATCCAGATATACGATTAATCTCTTGGTCACCGATTCCATATTGAAGAATGGACATGGCCTTAGAGTTTTTCTCGATTTTCCTATAATCGGCCTCAACATATTTATCCTCACTTTTCAAGGAACTAGTGCCATCAGCATTAGTCACTTCGATTTTGAGTGGACCCTTTTGAATGATCAACCAACATTCATAGTCCGCACTTTTGACATAATGCTCCATGCGATGTTTCCACCAGGTATAGTTTTCTCCCTTGAAAATGGGATACTTAGTGTGTTTTGAATCGTCCATAACTATAGGATCAACTCTTTGGATTTAACCAAT
Organism: Silene latifolia; assembly: GCF_048544455.1. NCBI lineage: Eukaryota > Viridiplantae > Streptophyta > Magnoliopsida > Caryophyllales > Caryophyllaceae > Silene > Silene latifolia. The sequence continues at coordinate 9,766,524 of NC_133530.1, read as the reverse complement.
ATCAAGAGCACGAGGCTCTGATACCAATTGAAAAGTTAAGAACGATTAACACCTAAGAGGGGGAGGGGGTGAATTAGGTGTACCTTTTAAAATTTTATTCTTAACTTAGTTAATTATTTACTCTAAACTAAGAATATTGAAGTACAAGACTTGAGAAACTTAATTGAATGTAAGTTCACACGAAGGTACAGCAGTTCTATGTCACAGTATAGGTGACTGTGACACAGAACTTGATTAGGTATATGCGAGAAATAGCGAAGTGTAAGAACGTAAAAGTAAATGAACAAACAAACGACATTTTAAAAATTGGTCCAGCCTCTACTCCGAGGCCTACGTCCAACCGTTATTTTATTGCTTGTTTAAAAATTTACTCAAACTTAATAAACCCCTTACAATGAAAATAACTCGCCAACCTACTCCGGTTGCACTAAAACTTAAAGCTACTCCGCTTCAAGAGTTTATGGGTTCTATCTCAAGGTGTTACAGAATCTTGAATCTCAAGAGTTCACTAAATGAACATGGAGATCACAATGAAGATCTAACACGAGAATCATGGAACAAACTCATTATGTCACAGTACAGCGAACTGATACATGGAGGTTTTACAACTTTTACGAAAAACAATTTGAAGACTTTAAAATCAGAAAAACGTTTTGCAAACACTTGAAGAACAAGGCTTTAAATGCACAAATAATTTGCAAGGTTTTTACAATAAATGCTTTGGAAGTCTTAAGAAATAAATGTGACTGATGCGAATTGTGCAGCGGAGTTTATATGATGTGAATGCGGAAGCGGAATTTATTGAATCGAACAGTGCTGATGACTGTCTGATTGTCGAAATTGATAAAAAGCAATTTTTATGTGTTTTTTATATGTAAATGAAACAAGAAATAAATGATATTTATTTCGAATTATGTGAATAAATCGAACCAATGGGATATTTGCTTGAGCTAGACCTATAACTCAAACAATGGTGATTGTTATCCAAGACATATTGAATAACAATCGTGTTAATGCTCAAACGCGTCAAGCAAGAACGATTTTGGATCAAACGCGTCGATCCGATTTAGCAATTGCACAAGGCAAAATACCAAACAAGCAACATCTTTCTTTTTTTTTAATTTTTCTCATTCATTTTATTCATAACTAACCAAGGCTTTATATAGCCTGATTGAACCATCCAAGAGCTCAAGAAGTGAAGAGTTTGAGCAATCACTCCCCACATAATTACAACATTAAAGCTAGGAATGAAAAGTCTGAAGTTAAATGCAACAATTAAATACTAGATAAACTTAAGATCTTATTTTAACAAAAAAAAAAATCTGAAATGTTAATGCAAATGTCTAGCTTGGACCGTTCCCTCCTTGAAATGCGTGACCAGCCACAAAAATTATTGACTTGAATCGAGTCATTGACTTGAATCGCATCAGTGACTAAGACACTCTATTTATAGTGGATTTAGTCTTAGGTAAGTACAACTTAGAAAGATTAAATCCAATATAAAAATGATAACTTTGAGTGATGGTAAGTGTTAGACTATAGGCTTTGGGCTTAAGAAATCAGAAAACTTAAGCTACTACACTCAACATGTGACAATTTACCAAAAAGGCAAAAACTTTTCTTACTTTAGAAGTTTGACAAGTCTTCTTTGCCATTTTAGTAAAAGGTGTTTGCACAAATCTAGAGGTTTAGTCAAGTGGGCTTGTGACTCCAAAGTTTCAGATTATTTTCAAGCTTTTGAAAATTCAAATGTTTAAGGTTTAAAGTTTGCAAAGTTTTGACACTTAAAACATTTTGGTCGAAATTCTCCTCCGTATGATAGTACCAGAAACCACAGTACAGCGTACTGTTGCATGATTTTGCCGTTAGTTGACTTAAATGAGAATGTTGCACTTACTCTTACATTTTCGACTAAGGCTTAGAAAATATCATTGTCTTGACTTCCTTGATTAGCTTGATCATCTTGAATCATTGTTGGAAGTCCATTTGATTGCTTTAATCACTAATTATTTCAACTAAGAGCAAACAATCAAATAACAAAGGGACTTGGCATCATCAATCCAATGTGTTCTAACATCAACCATGACAAAACAAAAGCCCTATTCAAATTCAAATTAAACCTTTTAAATTAAAATTACTATATACGAAAGTATGTCAATTTGACATTGGGTAATGCCCGACAAAACTCCGATACACTTTCGACAACCCATTTTTGTTCAGTTGAATCCAGCACTATACTAGAATAACCAATGTTCAAGTTGACAAGCGCCGGTAAGCAAGGAAGAATAGACTTGAACAATTCCAGACTTACAGGAGATTCGCCATCAAATACAAACGACAGCGTCTCAAGTCGGTCCAGTGTAACATCTTTGAAAATGCACTTGTTGAAATTGTCATGATAAAGCTCATCAGATTCAGTAGAATCTTCTATCCACAGTTCTTCGATGTTTTTAGCTCTTTTAAGCAATAAAATGAGCTCCGGCATGAAGGTTGATATTGGATACTGAACGTAATTAGATTGTCGATTGAGATGAATTCCATGTAAAGTAAGCTTCTTCAATGCCCAAGGCTTACAGTCTGAAAATTCAATTGGCTTCAAGCATGGAGCTAATACCTGTCAATATACAATAAACAAGCACGTAAGGATGACATTCTTTGTAAAATGTATTGTATTTCCGTATATATGAATGTTAATTCAAATTAGCGATAATAAATAAGGAACATTTTCATCATGATAATAAATAATTAAGCCATATTTAATTTCAGTGTCAGTCAAGGTGGATATTTCAAGTAATTATAGTGGTATAATAATTCATACCCCAATCGTATAACAGTCCAAGATTTCAAGGCTAGTAAGGTTAGGTAGAACATGGCGAAATCCATCCGAATTATTGTTCAATTGATGCTTGAGGTTAAGGGTAACCGATGACAAGCTCGTCGTTTCTGAAAAAGAACAGTGTCTCAAGCGACAGTCGTCCATAACAAACTCCTTAAGGCGGGGTACATCAATTGTAACTGTATCACCATCAGGCCAAACACAACACTCCAAACTTATACGCTCGAGATTAGGTGCAATACGTGAGAGGGGTTGAAACAAGTTATGAGGGACTGATACCCCATAAAGATGTAGCCGGGTAAGCTTGAGAAAAGTCGTGGTAGGATGATATTTGAGCAAACAACAATGGAGTTCCAAATAAGTTAATTCCGGGAATTGAGTGATAGTCACCGGATACGACTCATTGATCTGAATCTGAACTTTTAGTTTGGTGATTGTCGTAGGTACGATACTCAGCACTTGATTAACAACTGGTGATGTTAAAGTATTCCTCGATTTCTCTGTGTGCGCAACGAACAAAATAAACTGGTCTAACAGTCCAGTATGAGTGGACAGTATGCGTTTAATTGTCTTCAGAAACTCATCGAGAGTTCGATTATTAAACGGTTGATTCTTTCGCCAGTATTTGTATGCATTATAATCAAATATAAGGTCAGGATGGTTCCGGAAAATATGTCGCCATTGGGTAGATAGTACACTTGTTCTTGCTATTTGTTCAACTGGCAAGTCCTTTAAAATAAGGTGCTTCAAATCAGGGTGTAACTCACTGATTCTATCTTCTCCGGTTGTTTCATCACTTCTTTCCAGTTTTATACATTTTCGACTTGACATTATCGTACTGCACACGAGAAATATAAATCGTGAAGCATTAACAACTGATGGAAAATTAACGCCAATTACCCACACGCAACGCAACGGAAGCACAATCGACAATATAAGACCAAAAGTAGAAAAAACGTAAACTTGAACATTCCGCCAATTACCCACACCCACCGTCAATCGAGCAATTCACTATAATAATAATATATAATAGTCCAGTACAGTCCGCCGTCCCGAATAATATACCAATTCGAAACCCACAATAATTTAGGGAAAAACTAAATCTAAACCCTAGAACAATTGACTAGTAAGACGGTTTAGATTAAACTACCTAAATAACGTGTAAACCCGTATACAAGACCGTATAAAAAGAACTATACTGACCTGGATTAACTGAACCAAAGATTAAAATCTCGACCACAAAATTACCTTGCTCCTGCCACCCAACCACACACAAATCCCAAGACAATCACCGTCTTAAACACCCGCTAAAATAGCCCCTGTGTGGGAACTGAGAAGTACAAGTGTGTTTTATGTGTTGTGCGTTCTATTGCTTGTGTGCTACTGTTTTTAATTTGCCAAAGGAAACTCCTTTTATTAAAAGAGGAAACCAAACAGCCAAGGAGCTTGGCTTCCAATACAAGCCACCCGTGGGAACAAAGCCCACTAAAAAACAAGCACCCTTATTTCGGTTTTTCTAACCTATGCCTACTATGCATAGGATAAGAAAACAAAAATGGAAATAAATAAATGTATTTATTGTAAAGAAAAGTAAAAGTAATAGGATATTCCAATTTCCCATAAAAACATCAATTAATTCTTTCCATTTTTGTTTTCTTATTATCCTATGCCTAGTGGGCATAGGTTAGAAAAACCGCCCTTATTTTATTCACAAATTGTTGTATACAACTATTTTCTACGTAAGACTAACCCAATAAGAGAAAGCCCAATAATTCAGCTGGACACAATAATTGGGTCGCGACCCAACAGCAACTGAGGAAGTGCAGGGCATAATTCGCTCAGCGACAGCCGACAAGCATTAAGTGAAGCATTAACAACTGCGGAGAAATTCGGGGAGGCTTCGACTTTAGTCTGGGATGTTGGGGAAGAGGCGATGGTGGAGAAGGAACCATAGTTTATGCTTATTGGTAAGATTTGGTCGTCTAAATCGATCAACTCAAAAGCTGCCGTGGATTCCATGATTAAACTCGGGAGTACCAAGGGACCGGTTGTGGGTAAATTGATCGACACGAAGGAGAAAACTTTTATATTTCGATTCCAAGAGGAACGCGATAAGGCGAAGATCTTCGATGGGCAACCGTGGCACTTTGATGCATGTTCGTTGCTTAAATAATCGGTCTCGTTGAGTTTTCGTACTTTGATGTACACAAATTATGGTGTTTATGATTACTGTACTCATAATTAATTTTATTTTGGACTAATAATATTTTAATTTATGAAGGCGGATTGGGATTGCTGTGGCAAATATGGTAATGCCCCTATTTATATCGAATTTCCTAAGGCATTTATTGGGATATCTTCTAAAGATAATTTTTATCTCTTATGATATTTGGGGTCGATTATTTTGTAGTAATGATCAAAAAGATAATTTCCAAAGATTACTAAATTATCATTATCATACTGTATAATCTTATTTTGTTACTTAGATTCTGTTTGGCAAAACTACCTGAAAAGGTAGTTGGAAACTGAAAAATTAACTGAAACCTGAAAAGGTAACTGATAAGGTAGCTGAAAATTATGAGCTGATAATCTAACTGATTATATAAAAATGTGTTTGGCAAACTAGCTGCAAATGTAGCTGATTTTGATAAAATGACGTAAAAGGATATGAAAATTATTTAATATTGTTGATCGTGACATAGTATTTTCGTACCTATTTACATAATAAATGTACCCATTTTATCATTAATCATGATTTGTACCTATTTTATTACCTTTGATACCACTTTTTCCAATGGTCTCTCAATAAATTTTATTAAGAGACCGTCTCTCATGAGACCTACTCTTGTTTCATTAATAAGAGTAAAATATTAATAGCGGGAGTAGTGAATTTGTCTCAAAATTTATTTCATCGTAATTTTAGGATGGGTGGTCCTGATTTTCGCAGTACGCATTTTACTCATCTCAGTACATTTGTGACCATATTACCCTTTTCATTCCCCCTTCTATTTTCCCTCTCTAACCTCTCTCTATTGTTTTTCTCTCTAATATCAATTCATCCATCTAAAATTTACCAGACACAAATAATTATGTACTGCGCTTATAAATTTCGTACTTCATTCATAAATTACACATATTGTTTTCATAAATTTTGTATGTACTACATAAAAAAAAGACATTGAGTAAAAAGAATGGAAAAAACAAAGCAATTGAATACAGTACATTGAGGAAAAAAATATCCAACAATGTACTACACAACAACACACAGTACATTGAACATTAAATGGAGATTCAATTATATCCAATCTTCACAAACAACACCACTACTACAGTACTACGTACTGGCCATCACTTTGTTGGACACTACTTCGCCGGCAACCACTTCGACGTGACCCGCTTTACCGGCCAACCGTAAAACACCCATCCGTCACCGTAAAACTGCCCCTCCATCAAACAAACAATATGCTAAGCCCCATCAAACAACTCCGCCATTAATCATAGCCTCCGTCACCATTATCGTTACTACCGTCGCCAGGCGCTGTCCAACCACCATCGACCTACGCCGGCGACGCAATATGCTAAAACACCAACATCAAACCCGCCATACACTAACAATTTATCAATTTAGACATAAAACCCTAATTAAAAGGAATAAAAATATAAAAAAGAGTCAATTAAATTATTTATATAGGATTAATGAATTAAATTCTTGCTCTTGATTCGAATAATCGTTTATAATTGAATAATTTTATGGAGATTGAAGAAGGTTGGTTTTAACAATAGAGAGAGGAGGTAGAGAGAAGGGAGAGAAAAATAGGGTTTGTGTGTTTTTTAGTCAAGGGTATCAAATGGAAATTTTGGGGTAAAAGGTACTAAGATGAGTAAAAATTGTACTGCGAAAATAAACTCCGTTTTAGGATATGTCATAGAAAAATATATTAATGATAAATTTATCTATACAACATTAAGTAATTTATTTAATTTTTTTTTTTGTCAATCGGAGCGAGCTCTTAGTCGCATTACAATAAAGGGGAGGGGGGATTCGAACCTGGGACCTATTGTCCACAATACCTCCGTCTTAACCACTAGACTAAGACATCTTTAGTTAAGTAATTTTATTTAATGAAAAATTAAATAATGGTAAGTAAAGGTAGCCTGAGCGAAGCTGGACACCAAAACTAGTTTTTATTAGATAAGCATAAGCATTTGATCCTTGAAATATTCAATTACATTGACAAAATAAATTAAAGTATTACTACAATAGAGTTTACAAGGCGGCCCAAGCATCGCAAGGTATTAAATCTAGTAAATAAATAAATAAAAATCATCCCGACTACTCCACCCCTCCCTCCGGCCACCACTTCCTCTCTCTCTCAGTGTCGACATCACCTTCTCGCGCCCCTCCCGTCGACGTCAACCACCGGATGTCATCTCCCTCACCCTAGTCGAAGGACGCCCTACACGAACAGTCAGATCTAGTGGCCTGGTGTCACGGTCCGAAACTTTGAGTCGGGGCGTGACGCGCACCTTTGTCTAAACACTTTGACAAGAATGAAAGCGAGAGCGTTAGGCACTAGTGTTTGTCAAGCACTAGGCACTCGTAATCGGTCTCGGGTTGTGGGTGTCGAAATCCTAGTCTCGATCGACACACACGGGCTTGTTAGAGAGGTGAAGGCAAGAGTCGTTCACAAGAAAGCAACAACAAGCAATAAGAAGACAACTTGGTGGGAAGCATATGTTTGATTGACTAGTACTCCCCAAAGAGGGAAATATGATAGTTACATCCTGGTAGCAGGAAACATTGATTTTACAAGTTTAGTTCAGAATAGCGATACTGTAATACCCCGTATTTTATATAATCGATTAAACGGATATTATTATATATTAGTATTATACATTTTATATTGGTTGCATCGTAATATCGTGAATGTTATTAAGTCGGGTTTATATCGTATATGTTGAGTCGGGCTACATCACATTTTGTCTTTTGGGTCAAGAATCGTATCACCCATTTACCCATCTACATTTACCCAATTACCATACCCGTTTAAACCGTTTGCCTTCCCCGGAACATGTAACCACCATTTACCCTAAACCTAATCTAAGAGCCGCTCTCCCTCTCCCCTCTTTTAACAGTTGAGTCATTTCTAATTTCATTTTATCATTCATAAAACCATTTCTAAACCTAGAGAGAGGGAGAGGAAGATCAATTGTTGAGCCTTTCATTTTATTGAAGATTTCTCATCGATTCCAACCTAATTCGATTTCCCTGTTTGTAAGTCGATTTCATTCCATTGTTTATACTATTTTAAAGTGTTCTTCTTCAAAAAGTTTGAAAAGAGAGTCCTGTTTATTTGATGTCTAGTTTATGCATATAAAATATCGTAGTCAAATTCTTTATGGTTTGTTCTAGGTGAATTATTTATGAACATGTCGCTGAAAAGTCCGCGAATCTGATTTGGTTGTGGAAAATGATTTGAAACCATAACTTTTATGTTGATTCAGTTATGAGGCTTCTTCATACATCATCTTTGTATAGTCTAGATGATAATAGGATTTGTAATTACTGCAAAATAAGGTTTTAAACTCGTTTTATGAATCAATACTTTTTATGCGACGGTTTCTGTCAGTTTTTGTAAATCAGTCTGAAAACCCTTGGTAAGTTTGGAATTTGAGAAAAACACGTTAGGAATAATTTGTAGCTAAGACTCATGGGGTTCCAATCCAATTGGCCTTGTATCAATTTGATTTTTCTGGAATTAGTTATGTATTTTATTCCGAGTCTGTCATGTGCTGGAAAATCAGGAAAAATCGTGTTTGTTCTTTAAGTTGATATTCCTATTAAGTTATGATGAGTCTAGGTTATGTGCATGATTATTTGATTGAGTAGGTGGTAATTATACATAATTATGTTATGTAGGTGATGGATATGTGAAGGATCATAATTGATTGCTTGTGTGCTTGGATTGCGAAAAGGTGGGGAAATACACTAGACTTATTATCGTTGTTGTTGAATTGTGTTGACTTGTTTGTGTTTCATATGACCAAACTGTGAACGTTGACTGGATTCGTGGTTGTTGATTCATGTTATGATTCATATCCTGGAATGTGCTTGACTGAATTGATCGTATTGAGTATATTATCACAACATTCGGTAACCGGCATGATTCTATGATTTACCAGTTCAATGATATACATATTGTGTTGCATTAATTTCTTGAGCATTCATATGCATTGGAGATGGAGGATGTTGTGGTGATGTGGTGTGGTGATGATGATGTTGTGATAAGGCCCAGACGGGTTCTGCAGGACTTGCCCTGGTGTCCTCGGTGCGAAGTGGCGAGATCGGCTACGGTCGATATATAGTCTGGGATCGGTATGGCTGGGTTGTACGGGTTATGAGATATGAGTTGAGATGGAGATGGAGGTGACGGAGGAGCATGCATATCATACTTTGTTGTTTCATTGTATTCCCTACTCAACCTCGTGGTTGACCCTGTGTATTCGTGAACACCTGTGATGATCCAAATATTGGGGAGCAGACTTGACATGTTATGAGATAGGATGGGAGCTTGATGGGCGTGAGACACTGGATCAGAAGACTTAGTAGCTAGATCATTATTTAGAAGACTTTCACTTTTATTTATGCTAGTTCTTGAAATTTATGTAAAAGAGGTTTTGTAATAGTTAAGTTAAAGTAATTATATAATTTGCCTTGGAGTTTATTTTGTTATTCACTACCTCGGGAAACCGAGATGGTAACAGTCCGGTTTATTAGGGAATGTCTTGTTAAAGACTCCTTCATAAATCGGGGTGTTACAATACCCATTTAGGGAAAGAAAAAGCTAATGCTAACTATGCTAAACTAGGAAAGGAATTACTAAAAATATACAAGAGGAAATAAAACTACATAGCATAAATAAAACTAAGGGTTCGAAGTGTACGGATCGTCACACTCTCCCCCACCTAATCTGTTGCCGTCCTCGGCAACGCTGGAACTCTTCAAGTCTTCAAGTCTTCAAGGCTGGGTTAGTCGGCTGATGTTGCTGGAAGTTGATTGGAACGGATGTTGGCGCGCTGGCTCTTGTTGCGGGTTGGATCTTCAGGATCTGGATGGTACGGCTTCAAGCAGCTCACATGGAAGACCGGGTGACACTTCATCCAGGCAGGGCGGTCAAGCTTGTAAGCAACTTCCCCAATCCGCTTGATCACTTGAATGGGGCCTTCATACTTTCGCACCAGCCGCTTGTCTCTTCCCCTAAGAAATCTCATCTGCTCCTTATTCAACTTCACCATGACCATGTTGCCTACCTTAAACTCTCTTGGCCTCCGGTTCGCATCTGCCCACTTCTTCATGCGGCGGGATGCCTTCTCCAAGTAAGCGCGAGCAATCTCAGCATTGACATTCCATTCTTTAGCAAACTCGTAAGCTTTCTTCGTCCGGCCACCATAAGAATCTGCAACTGTGAGAGGCAATAATGGTTGTTGACCTGTGACAAGCTCAAATGGGCTCTTGTTAGAAGAGGAGTTCGTTTGAACATTAAAACAGAACTGGGCAACATCTAGGAGGCGCACCCACTCCATCTGGGTTGCGCCCACAAAATGTCTCAAGTACTCTTCCAACATGCTATTGAATCTTTCCGTCTGGCCATCTGTTTGAGGATGGTAACTTGAGGACATCCGAAGTTTAGAGCCCAGGAGCTGGAACAATTCTCCCCAAAATAGTCCCGTGAAGCGAGAGTCACGATCACTGACTATACTTTGAGGTAGTCCCCAATATTTCACAACATTCTTGAAGAACATCGTGGTCGTCTCTTCAGCCCTGCACGTCTTCGGAAGGGGAATGAATGTGCCATACTTCGAGAAGCGATCCACAACGACATGGATCACACTGAGGGCTCCTACCTTCGGTAACCCAGATATGAAGTCCATCGAGATACTTTCCCATGGACGAGTTGGTACCGGTAAGGGATTTAGTAGCCCCCCCGGCTTCTGTTTCTCTCCCTTGTCTTGTTGGCAGATCAGACAGGTCTTTGTGTATTCCATTACATCATCCTTCATCTGCGGCCAGTAGTAGCTTCTCTTCAGTAGACATAAGGTTCTCTGCCACCCCGGATGACCTGCCCATAATGTATCGTGGCACTTTGCAAGAGAATCTTTCGCAGCCCTGCCGCTTTTGGAACAAAGATCCGATGTCCCTTCGTGAACAAGAGGCCATCCTCCATCCAAAATTTGCGAGTTTTCCCTTCGATGGCTAATTGTTTCAGATTCTTTGCCACCGGGTCCAGGTCGAGGTGCTCTTTCACCTTAGCCTGAATGTCGGTAGCCACTGTGGTGGTAGACAAATGAGCAATCGTGTGCAATGTGGCCAAATCACATCTTCGGCTTAGGGCATCAACGACTCTGTTTGCGGCTCCTGGTCTGTAAGCGAATTCCACATCGAACTCTGCCAACAATTCTTGCCATCTAGCTTGTCGGCTTGTCAGCTTGGGCTGAGTCAAGAAGTGAGATGCTGCGGTATTATCAGCCTTGACAACGAACTTTGATCCCAAGAGATAATACCTTCATCCCCGCAAGCAATGAACAATAGTTAGGAGTTCTTTATCTTGTACCGCATAACGAGTCTCGGCTCCATTAAACTTTCTGCTCTCGAAAGCCACAGGGTGACCCTCTTGGAGTAGCACCCCCCGAGGGCGTAATCAGATGCATCCGTCTCGACTTCAAAAGGCTTCGTGATATCCGGCAACGCCAAGACCGGTTCCTGTACCACCACTTCCTTGAGCTTCTCAAAGACCCTCTTCTTGTCGATAGACCACTCCCACTTATTATCCTTCTTCAACAAGTCGGTGAGCGGGGAAGCAATTTTCGATTACACTCGGATGAATCTTCGATAGTAGTTAGCGAGCCCCAAGAAAGAGCGGAGCTCAGACACATTCCCTGGGGTTCCCCAGTCCTTGATAGCGGCAATCTTCTTCAGATCCATCTTCAGTTTGCCTTTGCCCACTATGTGACCAAGGAAATTAACTTCGGGTTGGACAAATTCACATTTCTCTCTCTTCACGAATATGTGGTTCTCTCGGAGCTTCGCGAACACCAACTCCAAGTGTTTTACGTGTTCAGCCAACGAGCGACTATATACAACGATATCGTCCAGATATACCACCACGAATTTGTCCAGGTACTCGTGGAAAATATGGTTCATCAACATACAAAACGTTGCAAGGGCGTTCGTCAAGCCAAAGGGCATGACCAACCATTCAAAAGAGTCATACCTCATCACACAAGCAGTCTTCGGCTCATCTCCTTCGGCAATTCGAACTTGATGATAACCAGATCTTAGGTCGAGCTTGGTGAAGTATACAGCGCCTTGTAATTGATCGAACAAATCTGCTACCAATGGGATGGGGTAGCGGTTCCTCACCGTCAGCTTGTTCAGAGCCCGGTAGTCGATACACAATCTCAGACTACCGTCCTGTTTCTTCTGGAAGAGCACAGGGGCTCCATAGGGAGCTTTGGAAGGTCGTATCGACCCCGAGCGAATCAGATCGTCTAGTTTTCTTCGTAGTTCCGCTAGCTCGGGAGGCGCCATCCGATATGGCCCTCGAGCAGGAGGTCTTGTGCCCGGGAGTAATTCAATTTGATGGTCTACCAAACGTCGGGGTGGCAGACTCATAGGTAGCTGATCAGGCATCAAGTCCTTGTTGTCCTCTAGCACCTTCTCTACTTGTGGGTCTACGCATTCAGCAAAGGTGTCTTCTTTCAGGGACACTGTACACAAGTATGTAGGCTCTCCCTTTTGAAGTCCCCTCTTCAACTGCATTGCCGAGAGGAGTGGGCCCTTTTGCTTTCGGTCAGCTTCAACGGCTTTCACCAGACATGGTTTTGATTCCACCATTATTAAAGACCCATTGTGGGGCGCCAGAAAGGTCGGGGTCCGCTTCAGAAAATCCATGCCGAGGACGATCTTGAAGTCATCCATCGGGACGCTGGTGAAGTCGAGCTTCCCCGTCCATTCACCCATCTTGATCACCACTTCTCTAGCCACACCCTGAATCGGCAAGGCTTTGGAGTTGACAACTTTCATGCTTCCTCCTTCTCGGTTCAACTTCATTCCGAGTCTCTTCGCTTCGTCGGGGGTGACGAAATTATGAGAGGCCCCTATATGTATCATTACTCGAGTAGCCTTTCCATTGACGTTTATCTCCACGTACATCAGTTTCGTGGACTTGGTCTCGGAGCGCTCAGCGCCTTTGTCCATTGAACACATCATGTGGACTGCTCCCATTCGAGCCATTTCTCCTTGCTCACTAGCCTCGCCATTAACGCACCCCTCTGTATCATGGCCTATCCCCTCGGAATTCTGTTCTACCGACATCTTGGACAAATTCTTCTTAAGGGTGTTGAACTCCCCCTGGTGAGGGCACTCGGACATTCTGTGTGGTCCTCTACAAAGGAAGCACGCGAACGGCTTCCTAGCAGTCGACGCTTCAGAATTACTACCCTTAGAAGAGGTTGGAGTGGAATTCGTCAGACCTCATCTCTTATTATCACCTCCGGGACGGAACCGACTATTACCCGTAGAGGGAGGTCTTGCTTGTGAAGTCGTCCCTCCAAACCTTTGGTTGCCTCCGCCCGTTGCAGCGAATCCCTTCTTCTGGGAGGTTTCGCGCTCCGTGTAATAGTCAACTAGCCTTTCACCATTGTCGTCATCGCAGCTGAGAGGGACTCAGGTCGTTGTCGCATGATTTCTCGCTGAGCCCACTCCTCCAAACCATCAATAAACTGAAACACCCGATCCTTCTCGGTCATGTCCGCTATCTCCAACATACATGCCGAATACGCTTTCACATAATCGCGAATCGAGCATGTATGTTTCAAGTTCTTTAATTTCCTTCGAGTTAGGAAATCGGTGTTCTCCGGGTAGAATTGTTCCTTGAAGAGTCGTTTAAAATCATCCCATGACTCTAGTCTAATGGTCCCTGCCTCGATCTCGGCATGCTTCGAGCGCCACCATTGTTTAACGCCATCCGTTAGGTACATACTCGCGGTAATGACCTTTAGACCTTTGTCGAGCGCACTCACTCGGAAGTATTGTTCCATGTCGAAGATGAAGTTATCGACTTCTTTCGAATCTCTCGCCCCACTATACTTGAGGGGTGTAGGCGGCTTCACCTTAGGAGTTCCACCAAAACTCCCGTCCGCGGCCATTTTCATCAAGGTATTGCACATGTTCTCGAGTTGCTCGACTTTTTCATAGAGATAACCCATATCCGAGTTATACTCTTTCGGAATCGCCTCTTCGACGGCCACAAGACGGCTCTCATGCCCCTATATGGACTCGTCTACGGCCTCGAAGTGGGCATCATGCCCCTTTACCGTCTCCTCAACTCCTTGGTGAGTATTCCCCAAACTCATAACGAGAGCCTCCAAGGATGGAATTTTCTCGTCCATCAATTTCTCTAAAGCCGCTACTTTGGCCTTAGTGTCACTTTTAGTCCCACTCGGTTCTACCGCCTTTGTTGCCATCGTATACAGCAGCCCGTCAAGAAGACCGGGCTCTGATACCAAATGTCATGGTCCGAAACTTTGAGTCGGGGCGTGACGCGCACCTTTGTCTAAACACTTTGACAAGAATGAAAGCGAGAGCGTTAGGCACTAGTGTTTGTCAAGCACTAGGCACTCGTAATCGGTCTCGGGTTGTGGGTGTCGAAATCCTAGTCTCGATCGACACACACGGGCTTGTTAGAGAGGTGAAGGCAAGAGTCGTTCACAAGAAAGCAACAACAAGCAATAAGAAGGCAACTTGGTGGGAAGCAGATGTTTGATTGACTTGTACTCCCCAAAGAGGGAAATATGATAGTTACATCCTGGTAGCAGGAAACATTGATTTTACAAGTTTAGTTCAGAATAACGATACACCCATTTAGGGAAAGAAAAAGCTAATGCTAACTATGCTAAACTAGGAAAGGAATTACTAAAAATATACAAGAGGAAATGAAACTACATAGTTCAAATAAAACTAAGGGTTCGAAGTGTACGGATCGTCACACCTGGCTACCGGGCCCGACTCCCGATGCCAACCATCGCATGTCCTCTCCCTCACTCCACTTCTCCGCCGACCACCCTACTTCGCCGAAACTGACCACCAACAACGAAGCTCGTCGACAACAAAAAAGCATAACCCTAATCGAAAAACTTTAAAAAAATAATAATCAATCAATCGATTTAAAGACCTATGTATTGAACAAAATTGTTGATAAGGAGGCTAAATTACTTGTCATGTGCAAAGTTAAGATCTATGATTGTCAATTTTTATTAACGAATTATTTAGGTTGGGAGAGAGAGAAAAAGATGAGACTTTTTTCAATTTTTGTAAGATGAAGGGTAGAATTGGAATGAGGCAAAGTGTGTGGAATTCGGTAAAATAAAGTGCGGGATTTAACAAATACGTACTTAGATGATACTCCCTCCGACCCAGACAGATGTAAACATAAGTAAAAAGTGGTTATTTAAGAAAAGGTGGAAAAGTGAGGGGTAAAGTAGGAAATATTGATTGGGGCCACATGAGTTTAGCTAGATTAAATAAGTAGTTGGTGAGTGAGTGAGTGGATGGTAAAGTTGTAAATAGGTAGTGGATGTAAGGGTAATTTAGTTATTTTTCATGCTAAATATGGTATGTTACCATTGGTGTGGTTCATTCATTTTAGGTAAGTGTTACCATCTGTCTGGATCGGAGGGAGTATATTAATAAATATAAAAATATGATAATGGAAAATATTATCTTGCATATTTAATCTTCAAAGATAACCTAATATGTTTCTCTATTCCGGCGGCGGACGTATCTAGTATCTCTAGGCATCGTAAATTTTTCTCTCTTCTGCCGGTGGACGTATCTAGTATCTACCCATCGTAAGTGAACCACCTTAAATCTATTTTCTTTCTTGAATTGCGTTCTTAATTACTCTATATATATGTATTCAAGTTTGGTTATGTATTCAACTTTTTCAATTTAGTTGTTGCTATGTCGTCGGAGATGTATATGATGAAAATAATAAAACTTGTCACAATTAATCTGAACAAGAGTATCGAACTGTGATCATGACTCCGCAGTTGTTAATGCTTCACGATTTATATTTCTGGTGTGCAGTACGATAATGTCAAGTCAAAAATCTATAAAACTGGAAAGATGTGATGAAACAACCGGAGAAGATAGAATCAGTGAATTACATCCTGATTTGAAGCACCTTATTTTAAAGGACTTGACAGTTAAAGAAATAGCAAGAACAAGTGTCCTATCTACGCAATGGCGACATATTTTCCGAAACCATCCTTACCTTATATTTGATCATACTGCCTATTATTACTCGCGAAACAATCAATACATGAATAATCGGACTGTGGACGAGTTTCTGAAGACAATTAAACGCATACTGTCCACTCATACTGGACTGTTAGACCAGTTTGTTTTGTATGTTGTGCACAAACAGAAATCGACGAATACTTTATCACTTGTTGATCAAGTGATGAGTATCGTACCTACGACAATCACCAAACTAAGAGTTAATATTCAGTTCAATGAGCGGTATGCGGTGACTATCACTCAATTCCCGGAGTTAACTTATTTGGAAATCTATTGTTGTTCGCTCAAATATCATCCTACCACGACTTTTCTCAAGCTTACCCGGCTACATCTTTATGCACTATCAGTCCCTCATAACTTGTTTCAACCCCTCTCGCGTATTGCACCTAATCTCGAGCGTTTAAGCTTTTGGTGTTGTGATTGGCCTGATGGTGATACAGTTACAATTGATGCACCACGCCTTAAAGAGTTTGTTATGAACAACTGTCGCTTGAGACACTGTTCTTTTTCAGAAACGACGAGCTTGTCTTCTGTTACCCTTCACCTCAAGCATCAATTGAACAATAATTCGGATGGATTTTGCCATGTTCTACCTAAGCTTACAAGCCTTGAAATCTTAAATATGACTTCTACGATTGGGGTATATATGACTTATTTATTATCGCTAATTTGAATTAACATTCATATATACGGAAATACATTTGACAAAGAATGTCGTCCTTAATTATGTGGTTGTTTATTGTATATTGATCACAGGTATTAGCTCCATGCTTGAAGCCAATTGAATTTTCAGAGTGTAAGCCTTGGGCATTGAAGAAGCTTAATTTACGTGGACTTCGTCTAACTCAAGCATCAACCTTCATGCCGGAGCTCATTTTATTGCTTAAAAGAGCTAAAAACCTCGAAGAGCTGTGGATAGAAGATTATTCTACTGAATCTGATGAGCTTCATCATGACAATTTCGACAAGTTCATTTTCAAAGACGTTACACTGGACCGACTTGGGAGGCTGTCATTAGTATTGCTTGGCGAGTCTCATCACGGTCTGCAATTGTTGAGGTCTATTCGTCCGTGCTTACCGGTCCTTATGAACTTGAATATTGGTTATTCTACTACAACGCTGGATTCAACCGAACAAGAACGGGTTGTCGTCGATTGTGTATCGGAGTTTTGTTCGGCATCACCCAATGTCAAATTGACGTACTTTCGTATATAGTAATTTTAATTTAAAAGGTTTAATTTGAATTTGAATAGGGCTTTTGTTTTGTCATGGTTGAGACTTGAGAATTGAGATGTACTTTCACTTACGGTACATTAGTCATTTTATGAACTAATGTATCGATCTAAGGGGGTGATACCAGCGCCGCTCGTTTCTATTTTACCTTATGATATTACTAGTTTGCCCTTGCTCAAATATTTCACTCCCTAACTACTTTAAATCGTGATTTCGCTACTGTACGATTTCGCTACTGAATGCGTCCATTCATTATGTAACTACTTCTATGTAAGCTCTTTGATGTATTCTTCACGCAATTCATTAATAAAAGAATCATCTTTCTACATCTTGGTGATTACTCTCGCAGTGCGGTTATCTACATGGTGTCAGCAGGCTTATTGATGGTTCTAAGTTTAACCTCGCAAGTGCACAGTAAGGAGCGAGGAAGATTATCAATCGTTTTTAGTATTGTGTTTAGCCAAGTTGGCGATAATGGAAGTTTTTGTTTTTAACTAATCAACTAGACTAAACTAGTTTTAAACCCGTGCAAAAATTGCACGGGATTAAATATTAATAATTTGACTAAAAGTACATAAATCATCTAATAAAATTATAAATATTGAAAAAAAATTATTTGTAAATAACATTAGATGTATATATCTAATAAAGTTACAAAATATATTATAAATAGTTGCTCAATGAAATTTAGAGCAACTATTTAATCAGCAGATAAATTAAATCAACCAAAGAAAGTGGTGAAACTCTTTAAAGGACTTTACTTTTTATACTATGAATAGATAATTACGAAGTTCGGAGTACATTTTTACAATACCTGACTTCCTCCTATTTAGTGTCATTGCAACATTTAATTAAAAATACTTTTGACATATAGTTATATAATCAACTAATGTTATAATTTCATAAAGTAGAAATGAGTACTTTATAATGATACATATTTTTGTAAATATGCAAACTCGTTTTTATTAAATAACATGTTACAAAAACTTTAAAGAGACGGTTTCTCAATAGCGTTATTGAGAAACCTCTAACATGGTGAGGGGAGATAGTTATTTAATTCTATTTTCATGTTATGTCTCCCACTAATTTAGTAGAAGACGGTCTCTCAAGAGACCTACTACTTTTCTTTTTTTTTTTTTTTGGAAGATGATAAAAACCGTAGAATATTATGACTATTAACTCTATAAGTCATGGCTCGCTTTTTTTTTTATGATGATATTTGAAAATTATAATAATGTACCCAACCCAAAATTATAATTAAGTTTTTACATCTTCTTATGTACCAAAAAAGAAATACAAATATTAATACCAAGTATACTAAACCCAACCCATCATTAATTACTAAACCTAAATTCCTTAACATACTCCTAAGTTAATGAATCATGATACCCGCCTCACTTACTGAACACATATTTATGAAAAAAAACTTTTCCATATACACAGAACACAGCCCCTTTAAAACAATCTCATATTCTCATCCTTCAAAAAGGCTCGCTTTTTCTTGTTTCATGATTTTTTTTATTCTACAATTTCAATTTATTTCTGGCGTAGATCTCTTACTTGTTTCATGATTTTTTGATTCTACAGGTATAGTTTTTTTATTGAAACTCTAGTACTAATCATCACACAATTGTTTCGTTAAGACTTACTGCATGCATTTATAAATATTTATTTAAATTGTTCAATTTAAGGTTTATTTTCGGATTTGTATTTAATCTGGTTATAATGATTTTGAAATACTGTATGTTTTAAATGACAATTTCCCCCCCATGAATTTAAGTTATCATACCAATGTAAATTTAACCATTACTGATTTTTTTTAAGTGGTATAAATTTTAAGTAGGCATTAAATTAAGGAGTACTAATTGTATTTTAAAATATTGATGTTCAGATTTATGGATATCTCAGTTCTTATTCAACAATTTATTTCGTTGTTAAAAATTTCACAAAAGAAAATAATTAGAATTTCTAAATTTAAAATGGTGGGATTTTTTTTTACTGAGTATGAATCTAATAAAATGCTCTTTTTTTTAACAGAATACAAATTTTAATCATATAGAAATGTGTAATATCTAATATTAAGAATTGTATAATGTATAGTTTTAATGTATATTGTTATGAAACGTATATTGTAATGTTTTCTCAATGAGATGAAATGCACAGGAAAGAGAGTAATTAAATCACAAAGAAAGAAGGTGGGGGTGGTACACCAAAAAACAATTTTCCATTCCCTAAAAAGTAGCAACCAATGGGAGAGCTCTAAAAAACCCATCTTTTATACTATTTAGATAAAATGAAAATGCAATTAAACTAGATGTGGAATATGAGCAAGTAAATGTGATGATGTAACTCAAATGATTAAAAAGGCTTAGGCCCCGATTTCCCACCAACAAGTCATAATTCATCGTCATGATTTCCTAAATTAGTTAATGGGATGATACATGAAGGGCAGATGACTCTAATTCGCCTAGAACTCTCCTCTCGGGTTCGCACTAAGACACTAGACCTCCCAACTTCCATCCCTCCCGGATTCGGAAGTGAAAACCCTTAATTTGAAACCTGGATCTCCTAGAAACGCACGCTTTCCCAAGACACTCTTGCTCTATTTAAGGTCATTAAGCTCTCACCATGTTCCAAGTCATCCAACTCCACCTCTCAGGGTCGAATTCAAACTCTAGTCTAGAGGTGCCTTCCCTTGGTTCTCCATTTCGGTCTCAACCTAGGTTAGCAATAGGTCTAATTTTCGGGTACGCGATTCCCGACCTAACCAACTTTCATTGGTGGATAAGGGTCACAAACCAACATTACCCAAAATTAACCAATTCAACATATATATATAAATCCTCTAACCTACCCTTAATAATCCTCCCCAACAACTAATTTTTATGCGAATCAATCAAGTAAATTACTCATGTTGGGGTTAATCGAGTCCTAGCTAAAAATTGGTACGCAATGTCGAACATTACCCAAAATTGTTCAATAAGGATAGCTACAGGGACGACTCTCACTACTACAGATACAGGCTATAACAACGGTCAAAAACCGTTGTTATATAAAAAAGCGGACATTGTTAAAGCGTCCGTTGTAGAAGGTTTTAATAACGGTTGGTTTACTTAAGGAAACCGTTGTTAAAACTATTAACCACGGTTTTATGTATATAAAAACCCGTTGTGGAAAGTGTGACTCAATTTTGGGGGGAAAGTTATAACAACGGGTTTTAATATACAAAACCGTTGTTATAACTAAAGACAACGGGTTGTTTTAAAATAACCGTTGTTGTTTGTTCTTAAAAAATAAAAAAAAATTAAATTAAATATTACTAGATGCATGCATAATTACGGCCTGTTAGAATTCCGATGCATGCATTATTACTGACATCACTGTACATATGAACGGATAATATGGAATGAGAAGGGTTAGTAATAGGATTTGAAGCAGCATTATTGAGAGATATGATGATGATTATGGCACAACTTCCTAACATATATATTAATTAAAAAGCAATTAACTCAACCCACACATTGCTTAGTATAAATACATTGCATATCTCAACTAACATTTCCATTATCTCATATATTCATCTCCAAACTCTTAACTGCTAAAACAAACTCTACTTAATCTTTCAAATCAAACTCAAAAAACTCCAACAAAATGAATGATTTCATCCTTAAGACTCTTACCATGATCGAGAACAACAACAACTTCATCCGCCGGTTCCTCCATATTGAGGAAAGTTTCAGGAGCTACCTTGCGGATGCTCGATCCGCACTGAAGCACGCCAAAGAAGATGGCTTGACGGAGCGGCAAAGAAGATTGCGGCTATATGACGATATAGCAACTGCTGAACGGAACCTCCAAATAGCCAAGGAGGAGAGGACGGATACGATAGAGCATAATAAGATCCTCTATGAAAATATAAGAATTGCATTTTTACATATGTAATTTTTTTTTTAATTTATGTATTTATAAATATATATATATATATATTAATTATGTTTATCTTACTTCTTCATCTTGCTTCTTCATTGTTTTACTAACTAATTATGCGAACAATACTTAAACAAATAACATAATGGTCGATAAAAACACATACATGCAAAAGAAATAAATAGAAAAAGAAAATAATGACGATGAAACTAACAGTGACGGCGAGATTTACCTGATAAATACAGAACGTAATAGACGATGAAATCACAGTGACGGCGAGAAGATAAAGCCACGATGAGAAAGAGAGAAAGAGAGAAAGAGAGAAAGAGAGAAAGAGAGAGAGTGTGTATGTGTTTTGTGTTTGTTTGTCTGCTGTGTTTGTGTTTGTGTATTAAGGGTTGTGTTTTGTGGCTGCAGCAGACTTCTGTTTGTGTGGTTTATAGTATGAAAGGTATTGACAACGGTTATTAAAGAACAACCGTTGTTAAATAAGTTTTAATAACGGGTTTCAAAAATAACCGTTGTGATTACTTTTCACTAACTTTGCGCCAATTTTGCGCCAAATTATTAACAACGGTTGTGCATGTGTGACCCGTTGTTAAAACTAATAACAACGGTTTCTATAACCATACCCGTTGTAATTGATTTTAGTAAAATTTGTGTCATACATTCTACAACGTCTATTGTGATTTTCGTGAATAATCGTTGTTAAAGGGCCGTTGTGGTTGCCTGTATTTGTAGTAGTGTCTACTTGCTTCATAGCTTCTCCTTAAAGGCCAAGGAGTCTTGAGAGCTCATCCAAAGGGTCTTCAAGTGAGCTGAGACCACTCCTAAGCTAGGATTCCGCACCCAAGTCCTTGCTCTATCCAAATGGGTCAAAAATGCACAAATTCCATCTCATTTTGCCTTGTTTCACCTACAAAGCATTGTCTAAAGCCAAATGAACTAAACAAAAACAATTTGTACCAAAAATCGCTCCAAAGAACAAAAATGACATGTGAAAAGGCATTAAATAAGCGGTAAAATGTTACAAAATTAATGTTTGCTTTCCCCTGACCCCAACTATAGCCTCACTTTAGGCTCCTGGCCCCCTCCCCTCTTTCCTGGTAACAAGATTAATGTTGATGCTTCTTTCAGCCCTACCTCCTTTTCTTGTGGGATTGGGTGTGTTGTTAGGGATTGGAATGGCAGGTGGGTTATAGGATGGACGCGTCGTTGCCATGCTTTAAACCTGTTGTCTGGCGAAATTTACGCTATTGGAGATGGAATTGAGTATGCGGTTAAGTCCAAGAGTACTTTTGTTATCAGCTCTGATTGTCAAGTTGTCGTTAATCTTATTTGTTCCACTACCATCCCATTGTGCCCTCTTGCTAACATTATCATGGAGTGCAGGGAACAATTAAGAGCTTCTCCATTTTTGAAGATCCAATTCGGAGGAAGATTAACCAACTTAGTTGTTGATTCACTCGCCCGCTTCTCGCTTCATGATCAATCATCAAACAATGGTAACTTCCGATGGACTATTGCACCAAGCTTTGTTAATTCATTTTGTAAAATTGACTCCACTATTGTAGCATTATCCCCTAACCCGCCTCCTTGATGTACTATTGTAAGTCTAGTGACTTTTTTTAAATTTTCGCACCTATATGCCAAAAAAAAATGTTACAAAATAATCACATATCACTAATTTTCCGTCATTTTTGTTCAAAATTGGTACGCAATGTCGAACATAGCGTAGGTGGGTTTATAATCAATTCTAGATTATTAGTTACCAAAATATTAGCATCCACTCTATTTTCACCACCTAGACATACCGGCAATTTAGTACATGCTGTTGACTGGCTGCTGAAGCTTATGAACCCAGAAAATCATGAAAGCCGGCTATGTTGCTACCAATGGCTCACTATCACTTAAACAATTTCGAGGTCACTTGGACCCATTCCATCAACATGCCTTCTTTTTGCAGAAGTATGTTTTAGACAGTGGGTTCTCAAGCCTATACCTGCAAAGTTGGTCGATCCGTCTTTAACCATAAAAGTCTCAATCATAAAAACATGATCCACAGGACCAATGTTAGAAGATATTACGGTCTATTACAATATACCGTAATCGGAATAATATAATATTAGGAATAAATTTATTATATGTTGCCTATAATAGTTGATACGATTTAGATATCGGGAGTACTATAAATGTCGAAACAATGTAATCATTCAAGACACGAATTATTATCAATTATACGAGCGACTTATTTATACTTTCCCCTCTCTACGATTCTAATATGGTATCAGAGCCTCGCGCTCTTGAGGCCTAAAAACGATCTTCCGCTGCCCTGTTTGAGGGACTAATGAATTACGGTGCCCTCCGGCGGGATCTTATCGTGATAATTTATTTTATTGTATAAAAAAAAACAAAAAAAAAAATTCATTCGTTGATGGTGCGTGATGTACACAATGCGAATTCTATGAGTTCTCTGATCTATCCATTGACTAGTATAGATCCCGCGCATTCGAGCGGTTTTTTTAGATAGGGGTATTAGAGAATTTAATAATTATATTACTGGCATTTAACCTCCCTTGAAATTTAATTATGAAATTTACTATTAGTAATATTTAATATTAAGAGTTGGAAAAGAGAAGCTTAACACTGTTAAATGTAAAATTAACCAATATTTAAACATTTTATATAGTATGAGATAAATGTGATATTAAGTTAAAGAGTAAGAAAAAAAGGTATTATACGTAAATTTTTCGTTTTAGAAGTAAACAATCTATGAATACGCTCACTTATATACGCTTGTATCAAAAGGACAAAACTATAGAATTAATTAAAAAGTATTTGGCAAAAACGTGTTCATGACCATCATGTTTATTTTTAAAAATAATAATAGAAAAATATTTATATCACATCATACGTATAATAAGTGCAATTTCATTTATGTAACAAAATAAGAATATTCTATTAATTTGTCTATACAAGTTGAAAAACAATATTATCCCTTTTTTAATTGACATTGAATTATTTATTGTATGTAATTAAATCAATATGGCCCAGTTATAAGCAAGATAAAATGAAGCCTAAAGCCCAATTATAGAGTAATTCATTTAGGCGGGAAAACTTTAGGATTTCTTATTCTTTTAGTATAAGGGGGATGGCCCAGTTATAAGCAAGATAAAATGAAGCCTAAAGCCCAATTATAGAGTAATTCATTTAGGCGGGAAAACTTTAGGATTTCTTATTCTTTTAGTATAAGGGGGATTGGATTTGAGTATTTGACGGATAATTTTCCGTTTTCAATAAAGTTGGGTTCGAAAAATTGTGACGTTCCTGACCATGAAATTTCGACGAGTCCGAAAAGATTAACGTTCTCGTTTGCCCGTCTAATTATTTTTGTCAAGTTCGAAAAAATCGACGTTCTTGACAATTATCGATCGATGAATTTGTTGGCTTCAGAAAACGAGTTTCCATCCGATGAATTAGATTATTTACTGGCGAGTTTTTTTTTTCAAATTTTTGTGTGCAAACTCATGGAAATTTTTTCAAATTACCATGAGTTTGAGGGGGGATGTTAAAGGAGATTACGGTATCGTATCCGTAATCAGAATAAAATAAGTTTATATTATTATAGTTTCTTATAGTAGGAGATCTTACGAGTACTATAAATATGCTATGATTGTAATTGTGAAAACCACGAACTATTATCAATAGCACTACGATTACCTCTTATGATAGCATACCCTCTCTATTTATTCTAATATGGTATCAGAGTCTCACGCTCTTGAAGCCTAAAATCGTTATTCCGCTGCCCTGCCGGAGGGACTAAATAATTATAATGTCCTCCGGCGGGATTTTCGTTCAATAATCTTACATATATTTAGCTTTAAAAAAAAAAATACTATGATACGTTTCTGATCTATCTATATTGGTGCATTGTCACCTTTTCATGATCTTCGTCCTGTTCAAAGGAGGTGAACAAAGTGTGGTCTCTTCTTTATTATTGGCGATTTACACGAAACTCGGCCTGGCGAGTCCTATACGCATCCACTGGCGAGTTACGTACCGATATGTTCGAAAAAATGCGACGTTCTTGACAACGAAATTTCAACGATTTGGTGGGTTCGAAAAGCGACGACGTTCCAGCCCGACGAAACCGATTCGAAAAGAGAGCCGTTTCTCTTTGTCTACCTTGCAAACCCATGGAAATTTAGACAAATTACCATGGGTTTGAGGGGGATTTTAGAAGATATTACGGTATATTACAATATACCGTAATCGGAATAATATAATATTAGGAATAAACTTATTATATGTTAGCCTATAATAGTTGATACGATTTAGATCTCGGGAGTACTATAAATATCGAGACAATGTAATCATTCGAGACACAAATTATTATCAATTATACGAGCGACTTATTTATGCTTTCCCCTCTCTACGATTCTAATAACCAAGACTAGCTTAATTAAGCATTGCTGCATTGACTACGAGTTTAAGCGAAAATGTGTATGAATCATTGTTGAAAAGTCTAACTCAAGTTACACTCTGTAGAAGACCAAGACTTTATAATCCGTTATTAAATTTACATTATTTAACACCGGCATCCCATTCTCGAGGGAGGATTCGCCATAAATACATCTCACCTTCTTGATTTGTGGCCATGTTCTTTTCAAATTTAAAAGAATTTGAATTAAACTTAATAAAGTTTGAACTAAACCGAACTTAATGAAGCTAAATGAATCAAGTAAGAGTTAATTTGTAAAAAGATAGATCAATCGAGTTGAATTGAATAGAATGGAATTTAAATAAATTGATCGAATCAACTAAAATGAAAATACTATTTTTTGGCATTGTATTATGGGTCGTATATTGAATTGTCAAGTTCAGAACAAACCAGAGACAGGGTCCTCTTGCCCAATAAGTGAATATGTGTCCTGATCTACGTAGAAAAGTTTAGCCCATCCAGAAGATCAAGACTTTTTAAATCATTGCTCCGCCATTACTATACAAGTATCAATCAAGACTTAAAACAATTGCTTAACAAGTTCGAACGTAGAGAAGATTCTATTCACATATAAATACATGCATACACTAACGTTTTACTCAACCAAACAAATATCACTCACTCGATAATTATTTTCAAACACAACAATTTTACATAAAAAATGACAACCCATTTCCCCCCTAAATTATATAATCACCTTCACCTTCTCCTACTACTCTTTAGTGCGTGGCTAACCTACTGTAGTTGCCAAGTTGGATCATCCAACTTTAATAACAACATCCTTTGTGTAGAGAGTGACAGAGTTGCACTACTTCATTTTAAGCAAGGCATTCGTGTCGACAGTTGTGAGATTCTCGATGATTGGGGACACACTCTGGACTGCTGTCAATGGCAAGGTATACATTGCAACAACCAATCTGGCCACATCATCGGTCTCAATCTTCCTGGCTCTGTCGATGATTATTACAATTACGGGCCTTGTCTAGAAGGTACACTCAGTGTTTCTTTACTTAACTTGAAGCATTTGAAATATTTGGACCTTAGTTATAATAATTTCTCAGAAGCATTACCCAAATTTATAGGTTCACTAGCTAGCTTAGAACACCTTAATCTCTCCCATGCTGGTTTCGGGGGGGTAATTCCTCAAGAAATCGGAAATCTTTCCAGATTAACATCCCTCGATCTTAGCGGTAACAATATCCTCAGGGAGAAAAGCTTGTGGTGGCTTTCGCGTTTGAGGTTGATAAGGGAAGTGGATTTGAGTTATATAGATTTAAGTACGACCGCAAACACATGGCTCTCTATTGTTAACAATCTACCTTTCTTACAAAAGCTTCATTTGGATATTTGTTTCCTGTCTCTAAACTCACCACCTTCTCTTTCATATATTAATTCATCCACAACCCTGAGTGTCCTCGGTCTTTCATATAATAACCTGAATAACACATACATATTTGAGTGGTTGTTTAACTTAAGTAGACTTGAGACCAGCCTTACATATCTTGATGTCTCCAAAAATCATCAGATGTTTGGAAATAATTTGCAATCGTCTCGACGTTCAATGAAACGCCTTGATAATTTATGTAGCTTGCAAACCTTAAACTTGATGAGTACCAATCTCAACTACAAGTTCAGTGACATCATCCAATCCTTTTCTAAATGTCCACACAAGGCATTAACGTCTCTACAGTTAAGTGAAAACCATGTTTGGGGCTCGATTCCGGACAACATTGGCGCCTTTTCCTTCTTAAGGGTATTAGAGCTCTATGAAAATCAACTGAATGGGACTATTTCTCAATCCTTGGGAAAACTTACTATGCTTGAGGGTTTGGATCTTTCGTACAATTATTTAAATGGAACTCTCACAACCACCCACTTATCAAACCTTTATAAACTACGTGATCTGAACTTGTTTCCTAACACGGAAATTGTGGTTAACATTAGTGCTAATTGGATTCCTCCATTTCAGCTAGATACGCTAATTTTGAAGTCATGTAAGGTAGGCCCTTATTTTCCAAGGTGGATTATAACTCAAAAATACTTGTCCGAGATTGATATATCAAATGCTGGTATTTCAGACACTATTCCTATTTCCTTTTGGAACTCAACCTTGTGGCCGGGAATTAGATATCTAGACATGTCTCTCAATATGATTTATGGTACAATTCCAGATGTATCAATCATCTTTGATAACCTCCCACAAATTAAACTTGGCTACAACCTCTTGGAAGGTGTAATACCCTCGTTTCTAAGGAACAATGTATCCACTCTATATCTAAACAACAATAAGTTTTCAAAAGGCCTCATTCCTTTCTTATGCCCACATATACAAACCCCTCTTTCCGATCTTGACCTATCAAGCAACTTGTTTTCAGAAAAGTTGCCGGACTGTTGGAGCTATTTCGATCAATTAATTCACTTGCATTTAGAGAATAATAATCTTTGGGGAGGTTTACCGAACTCTATGGGTGCGTTAAACCAACTTGGTGGCTTACACTTGAGCAACAATCATTTATCTGGTAGTTTACCGGCATTCATGGTGAACTGTACGTCCTTGGTAATTCTAGACCTTGCAAATAACTCATTGATTGGTCACATACCCCCTGACTTTGGGCACAGTTTAAGAAATCTCGTAGTTGTTACCCTACAAAGTAATCGCTTTGTTGGGGTTCTACCTACAAGCTTTTGTTATCTTTCTTTCCTCCAAATCTTGGACCTTTCGAACAACTACATCTCTGGAACCATTCCAAGATGTTTGTACAAACTGGTAAGCATGGCTAACACAGAGGATGACTCTTCTCCACTATTGGGGTATTATCTAGGCCAAAATCCTAACGATGATGCACGAGTGATGTGGAAAAGAAATGAACAAACATTTGGTCGTAGCTACTCATCACCATTAGGAATATTAAGTGTATTTGTTGATAACAACCCATTAACATTACTTAAAGGCATTGATGTATCCAACAATAAGCTAGAAGGTCATATTCCAGATGGCATATCAAGTCTTATTGGATTGAAATTCTTAAATCTATCAAGAAACAATCTTACTGGCGGTGTGGTGTTAAGAATAGGTCAGCTGACATCTTTGGAATTTCTTGATTTATCACATAACCGTCTCTCTGGTGAAATTCCTCCAAGTTTAACTCAAATTAGTTGTCTGTCAATATTAGATGTTTCCTACAATAACTTGACAGGGAAGATTCCCGTTGGCACACAATTACAAAGTTTTGATGCCTTATCATACATTGGAAACCCCGGACTTTGCGGAGCACCGCTTTCTAAATGTGCTGGAGATGAAGCACCTGCCATCACACGAATTGGAGATGGCAAGAAAGACACGATAGACGACTTCATGCTAGGACTGTACATAAGTGTTGTACTTGGATTCATCGTAGGATTTTGGGGAGTTTGTGGCACTTTAATTTTGAAAAGATCTTGGAGACATGCCTATTTCCGATTCTATGAAAATACACGAGACAAGATTTATGTTATATGGGTTGTTAAAATAGCCAGAGCATGGAGGAGACCTTAAAGCGCCTTAAGTAAGTCTTTATATCATTTTTTTGTTACTAACATTTCTTGTTTTTACTTTTTCTTTCTTTTTTCGAGGGGTTGATATTACTTCAGGTGGAATATTGATAACTGCTACACTACTGAAATTTGTGTAATTACTATCGTAGTGCGGCTTTCTATCTGGTGGTTGAAGCCCTCGGTTTCGTTCGGACATTTTTGTTCAAGTTATCGGCGGCCTCTATTAACCGTGGCTATAGGAGTGAATGTGAACCATCTTGTTACAAGGAAGGACTATGATAATAATTACCAACAGGAGAAGCTCTGTAGGACCTTGAATAAGCGCTACTCTTTCGCTCTGAGGTCAAAGGGAAAAAACGCAAGTACTACGTATTGAAGATATTTCCGTATCTTAGTGTATATATTTTTACATACCATAATTCTCGTTCATATCTTTTGTATATCGTGTTTCCTTTTATTGTATTAGCTTCTCCGTCAAGTTATGTCTAGGGTTTCGTTCTCTTGTAACTAGTATATATGTACCTCTTGTTCATCGTTTAATAAAGCAAGCAATTACATAACAAACTTCTCTTCTTATATGGTATCAAGACCTTCATCGATCCTAACTCGATTTCCCACAAACAGCCCGACGCTTTACCTCGGTCATCATGACTAACACCTCCCAAACAATCACCAACCCTAATGATCCCAACTCACCTCCCATCCTTGTCAACCTCTCCATGGTGGAGAAACTCACACCCTTAACCTACCTTCCTTGGAAAACCCAGATCGAGTCGATATTTTTTGGCTATGATCTCTGCTCATATCTCAATGGCAAAACCCCTGTCCCACCCGAAACTATCACCTCTGCCGACAAGAAAACTAGCCCTAACCCTGCCTATTCAACTTGGAAACGCCAAGACCGTCTTCTTTTTGGTGCCCTCCTCGGCACAATACCACCCACCATCACATCTCTTGTCCTTCAAGCTAAAACAACCCATAAAGCCTGGACCATATTAGCCACCACCTATGCCAACCCATCTCGCGGTCATGTTCTCCAAATCAAAGATCGTCTCCGCTCCTTATCCAAAAACGACCAAACCATTACCGACTATATGCATGCCATTAAAGCATGCACCGATCAACTTGCCATTATGGGCAAACCTATGGACCTTGAAGATATTATTGACAAAGCCATTCGTGGTCTCGACTACGAAACTTACGAACCTATCATCGATGCCATCCGTGCTCGCGATGAACCCATCACTTTTGAGGCCCTTCGTGAGAAGTTAATCAACTTCGAACTCACACTTAAACACACGACCACCCCTGCTCCTTACCATGCCACGGCTAATGCCATGACTTATCGTCCATCCAACCGCACATATTCCAAACAGCCACCTTAACCCTCCTCTACTACAGCCTCATCCAACCCTTCTCCTAATCAGTTCAGAGGAAAGTGCCAATTCTGTCGAGCCACGGGTCATCTCATCTCTCAATGCTACAAGTTCGGGGACTTGTACCCTTCTGTCGTTTTCCCACCACCCAACACTTCCTTCCGCAACAACAACAACAACCACACCTACACCCCTGCTACCAACCACAACAACAACCGCACTGCTCAACCTGCTGCTCACACCGCCACTGTCTCCCAACCTCCATCTCATCTCCCTTGGCTTCTTGATAGTGGTGCAAGTCATCATATAGCCAATGATCTTGAAAACCTCTCCTTTCATTCACCATATGACGGTTCTGACGAACTCATAATTGGTGATGGCTCCACCCTTCTCATCTCGCATATCGGTTCATTCACTATCACTGTTAATTCATCTAAAATTGTTTTTAATAATGTTTTATATGTTCCGCAAATTTCGCAAAATATAATCTCTATTTCTCAACTTTGTCTTGACAACCCAATTTTTGTTGAATTCTCACAATCTTCCTGTCTTATTAAGGAACTCCAGACGACCAAAACCCTTCTCCGAGGAAGCAATAGCCGAGGAACCTATCACCTTACACCAGCCGAATTCCATGTCTACGCCGTAGCTGCTCGTGACTCTCTTGCGTGGCATCATAGGCTTGGACATCCATCGGCTCCTATCCTACAATATTTATGCAATACTTTCAATATTTCTGCTTTATCGAATAATTTTAGCCACTGTGACTCTTGTAATGTTAACAAAAGTCACAAACTTCCTTTTAATTCTTCAAGTTTTACTACTACTGCACCATTACAATTGTTATTTTCCGATGTGTGGACATCGCCTATTTATTCTAATGATAATTTCAAATATTATGTTATATTTGTTGATCACTTTACAAAGTATGTTTGGCTTTATCCCTTGAAACGAAATTCGACACAATCACTGTCTTCAAACGGTTTCGTGCTTTAGTAGAAAAGTTTTTTAATCGACCAATTTTACAACTCTTTTCCGGTAACGGTGGTGAGTATATAAAGCTAAATTTCACGTTATCTGACAATGGAATTGGTCAACTTACCTCACCTCCGCACACCTCCGAACATAACGGATATGCGGAACGCCGTCACCGTCACATTGTCGAAACCGGTCTCACACTCCTTACACATGCTAAACTTCCTTCCACCTTTTGGCCACATGCCTTCTCCACTGCCGTTTATCTCATTAACCGGCTGCCGACCCCTACCCTCAATAACATGTCACCATACTTAAAACTGTTTGGCACGCCTCCCAACTATATGAAACTTCATAGCTTCGGTTGCTTATGCTATCCTTGGCTTCGACCGTATACCAAGCACAAGCTTGAACCTCGCTCTAAACCGTGTGTCTTTATTGGCTACTCTCCTACCCAAAGTGCCTATTATTGCCTTGAACCCGTGTCTAACAAAACCTATGTATCTCGCCATGTCAAATTCGTTGAATCCCAATTCCCGTATCCTCACCTCACATCCACCTCGTCCACTTCTCCTCTCCCTGATTCCACTTCGTGGTGCACCTATGCTGGTCCTACCCTCATCCCTTCTCCCACCAGTGTTGACAACCCATCTCCCTCCCCTACACAAACACCCCCACGCACTAATCCCACACCTTCCCCTGCCTCTTCCCCTGCCACCCCACAACGTCCCTTGTTCTGCCCAATATCACGCCTCCCAGCTCCTCCCCTTCCCCACCACCACCACCACCCCCACCTCCCCCATCTCGCCATGTTATCACTCGCCTCACCAACAATATTGTTAAACCCAACCCCAAGTATGCTAAACTTGCCATTGTCAATCAACCTGCCCTACCCACAACCACGAAACAAGCTCTCTTAAATCCTCTTTGGCGTGATGCTATGATGGATGAACACCGTGCTCTTCTTAAAAATCAAACCTGGACTCTTGTTCCACCCAACCCTAGTTATAACGTCGTCGGCTGCAAGTGGGTATATCGTGTGAAATACAAACCTGACAACTCTATTGACAAGTATAAAGCTCGATTAGTCGCCAAAGGCTTTCATCAACGGCCTGGGGTCGACTACTCGGACACGTTCAGTCCCGTTATTAAACCAACTACGGTACGTTTGATCCTTTCTCTTGCTCTTACTCGCGGCTGGAATTTTCGCCAACTAGATGTTAACAACGCATTTCTCCAAGGTTCTCTCACTGACACCATTTATATGTCTCAACCACCGGGTTTTATTGACCCACAATTTCCGTCCTTTGTTTGCAAATTATCGAAACCGATTTACGGCTTAAAACAGGCTCCTCAAGCCTGGTTTACCACGCTCAAGTCATTTTTACTCTCGTATGGTTTTACACAGTCAATTGCCGACCCCTCACTATTTTTGTTTACCAAACCCGACACAACTATTTATGCCTTAATTTATGTCGATGATATTATTGTTACGGGTCCTCACACCTCGACTGTCAACAAATTTATCTCTGTTTTATCCAACAAGTTTTCCCTCAAAGACCTAGGTTCACTGTCTTATTTTCTAGGTGGTGAGGTTACACCCAACTCACATGGATTAATCCTCACACAGTCTAAATACATTTAAGATATTCTAGACAAATTTAAGATGTTGGAGTCTAAACCTTCCACCACGCCTATGGCCACATACCCGACACTCAACTCCACAGACGGCTCTCCTTTGCCAAATCCCACTGAATATTGTGCTCTTATTGGAAGCCTTCAATACCTGTCCTTCACTCGCCCTAATGTCGCGTTCTCTGTCAATAGATTAGCTCAGTTTCTCCAAAACCCGACTGGCATCCATTGGGCTGCTGCCAAACGTGTGCTTCGCTACCTGCGTGGCACTCAAAACCATGGTTTGCAACTGTTTCGTACTTCCCCACTTCGTCTGCACGCCTTCTGTGATGCGGATTTGGGTGGCGACACCGATTCATATACTTCCACGACTGGTTACTTTACCTTTCTCGGTCGCAATCCACTCTCGTGGTCTTCCAGAAAACAACGAGCTTTAGCTCGCTCTACCACTGAAGCGGAGTTTCGTGCTGTCGCAGATACCACGGCCGAATTGTTGTGGTTGAAATCATTACTACAGGAACTCGGTCTTCACCTCTCGCCACAACCTGTCATCTATTGTGACAACCTGGGTGCTACCCATTACTCTACCAACCCGATTTTTCATTCGCGTATGAAGCATGTTGCGCTTGCATTCCACTTTGTGCGCGAGCAGGTTCAGTCTGGTCACTTGCGTGTTCAACATATTGCGGGTGATGACCAACTAGCTGACGTTCTCACCAAGGCTTTGCCCAAACCTCGTTATCAGTTTCTGCTCTCCAAGATTGGCCTCAACTCCGGATCGTCCATCTTGCGGGGGCGTATTGAAGATATTTCCGTATCTTAGTGTATATATTTTTACATACCATAATTCTCGTTCATATCTTTTGTATATCGTGTTTCCTTTTATTGTATTAGCTTCTCCGTCAAGTTATGTCTAGGGTTTCGTTCTCTTGTAACTAGTATATATGTACCTCTTGTTCATCGTTTAATAAAGCAAGCAATTACATAACAAACTTCTCTTCTTATACTACGATCTTCCCTTGAAGTGGATGAAAATTTTCTTCTACTACACAGATCCTTGCCTTTTTTTCGTCGTCTTCTTTTGTTAATTACTGTATTTTTGTTAACTAATTTTTAGAATACTTGTTTGCAAAATAGGCGTGTAATATCTTCACCAGGTTAGCTTTTGCCATAGGTTTAATATGTCTACTTATCAACGTCGTTTAATTTAAGGAATTGAAACTGGACCGTTAAAAGGAAATGGACATAATGCCAATATGCCATTGCTATCAACACAGAGCCAAGTAATCCAACATCACATGGACCATTAATATGTCTTTGAATAACTATTGTGACTAAATAGTCATAGGAAATATAGATTAATCTTCTTTGAATAAGTTTAGCTCAAATTGCACTGAAAAAGACCAAGACTTTAAAACCATTAGTAACCATGAACGAGAACTCTTACGCAGGCTAGTAATGTTGTCAGAATTGGGATTTTACTTTGGATCGAAGAGGGGTGGTAGGATCGGATCGCAGGATCGAATCACAGGATCCTACAAAATAGCTTGGATAAACAAGTTTATGTAAATAATTTGGTATAATTTGTAATGTATAATGTTAAAAGTTTACTTAATGACATGAAACTTAATAATCATATCAAATATATTACATATACCTTTAATTTAGAGTTGTAAGTATAGAAAAACAACAAACTCACAAATTTGTAACACAAATAAGCATTTTACGATCTTGTACGATCCTATACGATCCTACCCCTGACCGAGATCCTGTACCGATCCTACCACCAAAACGATCCTACGATGATTTGAATCGTTTTTCACTTTTTGGATCGTATGATCTTACAATCCGTATCGCGATTTTAACAACAATGTCGGCTAGCATATTGGGATAAAGAATCTAAACTCAATAACTGCACCGTCTAGGGTATTGAGTTATTGACCATATTAGTCTTTGAACATTCTAACAATTTTAATCCAATTTTTCTACTAATCAAATTACCTAGTGATTCACATTGTGTATAGTTCATAGACTATACATCAGATGTATTACATCTAATTGTATGTTTTTTGAGTTTTATAATAAAAAAATTGAGTTATGTTTTAAATATTACTCCTCCGTCCCGATCATTTGTTGTCCTTTGATTTTGGGACAAAGACCAAGGAAATAGGAGGGGGGGCAATTACTAAATGACAAGTGGAATAAATTGAGGATGAATGATCAAATTACTCATCAAAATCATTCTCAAAATAGAAAGGACAACAAATGACTGAGACACCCCAAAATAGAAAAAGACAACAAATGACCGGGATATGGGGAGTATGAGTTTTAGTGTAAAGTTTTTGAACTCGTTCACTTAATCATTAAACTGAAAAACACAATATTGCTCGAAAACTATATATATACATATAAATTCAAGTATTTTGAGTTTTGACATCAAAAGATTAAAATATAACTATAAACTTTAAAATCTCAGAAAAAATGCATGTATACTCAATAACTAATAGCGTCTGAGGTAATACATCAGATGCGTAACTTTTTCTCCATTACGGACTACTGTATATGTATAAATTCATATGCCAACCTTTGAACAGCCAAACAACACAAAAACTTCGTAGAGACGGTCTCTCAATAGCGTTATTGAGAGACCGCTCACATGATA
Source organism: Silene latifolia (assembly GCF_048544455.1). Classification (NCBI taxonomy): domain Eukaryota; kingdom Viridiplantae; phylum Streptophyta; class Magnoliopsida; order Caryophyllales; family Caryophyllaceae; genus Silene; species Silene latifolia. The sequence continues at coordinate 9,730,485 of NC_133530.1, read as the reverse complement.
CATGATGGGATTAGGGACCCACTAAATTTATTTGCCAAACAACACAAAAATCATCATTCAACCATGGGCGGATCTACTATATAGGCTATATGGGCTATAGCCCTATATGATTTTGGGAAAAATAATTTTTACTCCCTTTATTTTTCACGGAAGTTAGTAGCAAAAATGGTTAGATGCATTCCACAAAGGTGTTATTGATGTAGTAGGTCATGTGTTCAAATCCCACAACAAACATTTTATTGTTTTTCTCTAATTTTGTTACATTGAGCCTCAAATTACTAGCACTATGACTAATAAATAACGGTGATGTTGAATTTTTTTTTTTTCAATCTGCTATAAATTTTGAATTATAGTTTAAATAGTTTAATGAAACTTAAATATTTTTAAACTAAGAATACTTATATCTTTGGTTGAATTTCCAAGATTAATAATTTATCAATATTTATTTAAATTGGAAAATTCGTTAATTGCTCAGTTATTTTACACCATATTTTTAACGTATTTAAATTGATTGGCCGAATTAGAAGATTATCATAGGTAAAAAACCAAAAATACCCTACATTTGTACAATTTAGGCTCCTCGACAAACTTAATACGTTCATTTTTGCCTTCTGAAGTACTAATACCGATTCCATCACAATCTTAAACGTTATATAAATTTTCAATATTTTAGCTTTGAAATTTAGCCCTACATATTTTTCAATCCTGGCTCCGCCCCTGCATTCAACCAATATTTTTTTTACTTATATTTCATCATTCGCCTAATATTTTTTTCTAGATCTTAATGGTATACTGGTAACGTTGGATTTACTTCCATACTTCCTTCTTTAATTTCTATTGTTAAATTCCCTTTCAAATGACGCAAGTCAATATGGAGATTTGTTAGAATATACCCTCTATATGAAGCTAGCTATACGGAGTGGATAGTATAATAAGACGGTTAAGGACTTACTTTTTGTTAATTTCTGTCCATAGGTTGCAACCTTCCTTTGGAACAACTTCTTATGCGGAACCTCAAATTCCCGTCCTTTTGGAAGCGCGGTTCTAGATGGCATAGATTTCGACATAGAAGCTGGTCTATCTGTCTATCTGTCTGCTGCTCCACAATGTCCTTTTCCTGATTGCACATCTTGAGTACTGCAATCAATAAAATTGCAAAACTTGTAATCGAATTTTGATTAGGGCTTATGAGTACTATCGACGAAGTCATGGACTTGTATGCAGTACGATAATACGAGTATGGAATTGTCCTATACGAATTAAGTCGCTTGAGTCTATTTGATCGATATGCCTTGCTAGAGGCCAATGTCGGTTTGACATTTAAATGATTTACGTGTCTGATAGTCTTAAGTGGGTCTATTGGGTCACACACAAAAGGTACGAGATTAGTGTAATTATTAGTCCGACTGATAATAATAACACTAATCAGGCTCTAATACTGATTAGGCCCAGCTGCGCTTAGGTTAAGGTTAAGAAAAGTAACCTAGTGTATTTCATGATTTGTATGACAAACCTAACTGAATGAGAGGAACACTAAGAGAGAGGAAAAGAGTTTTCTCCAAGTTACTTTTCTTCCCTCCGGTACTAGCATATAAGGCTTAGATCAAAAACTGTGGATTTGACAGTGGTAGAGGCATCACAACTGAGGTGCTTATTATAATATTATTCGCGTGGGTTATTGGATTTATACATACATATACTTCTTATTATCATTATTAATTCCGCTGCGTTGAGAGGTATGTGACTCATCTTATTTACTATGTTAATTTGATTAATACTTGCAATTGATCGATCCGAGCTCATAGGGTATTCAAAATCCAACAGTTTGTCACTACCTAAAACCAATTATGTCCTGCAAATCCACTGTTGTTAATGCTTCACGATTTATATTTCTCGTGTGCAGTACAATAATGTCGATTCGAAAATCTATAAATTTGGAAAGATTTGATGAAACAACCGGAGAAGATAGAATCAGTGAATTACATCCTGATTTGAAGCACCTTATTTTAAAGGACTTGACAATTAAAGAAATCGCAAGAACAACGGTCCTATCTACGCAATGGCGACATATTTTCCGAAACCATCCTGACCTTATATTTGATCATACTGCCTATTATTACTCGCGAAAGATTCAATACATGAATAATCGGACTGTGGACGAGTTTCTGAAGACAATTAAACGCATACTGTCCACTCATACTGGACTGTTAGACCAGTTTGTTTTGTATGTTGTGCACAAACAGATTTCGAGGAATACTTTATCACTTGTTGATCTTTTTGATCAAGTGATGAGTATCGTACCTACGACAATCACCAAACTAAGAATTCGGAGTCCGATCAATGAGTTGTATCCGGTGACTATCACTCAATTCCCGGAGTTAACTCATTTAGAACTCCATAATTTCCCTATCAAATATCATCCTACCACGACTTTTCTCAAGCTTACCCGGCTACATCTTTGTGGGGTATCAGTCCCTCATAACTTGTTTCAACCCCTCTCGCTTATTGCACCTAATCTCGAGCGTATAACTTTGAAGTGTTGTGTTTGGCCTGATGGTGATACAGTTACAATTGATGTACCACGCCTTAAGGAGTTTGTTATGGACGACTGTCGCTTGAGACACTGTTCTTTTTCAGAAACAACGAGCTTGTCATCTCTTACCCTTAACCTCAAGCATCAATTCAACAATATTAATAATTCGGATGGATTTCGCCATGTTCTACCTAAGCTTACAAGGCTCGAAATCTTGCACTTGTGTACGATAAGGGTATGTGAATGTCCTCTTTAGGCTTTGTTTGGTAAAACTAACCGAAAAGGTAGCTGAAAACTGAAAAAGTTGACTGAAAATTGAAAAGCTAGCTGAAAATTAGGAACTGATAAGGTAGCTGATTATATTAAAAAAAAAGTTTGGCAAACTAACTGAAAAAGTAAATGATTTCGATGAATGACATAAAAGGATATGATAATTATTTAATAGTATAGATATAAAGTGTAAAAACGGAAAATCAAACCAAATCAGGTACCTGAAATCTCAAATACTACTCTAGCTAACATTTCAGGTAGCTTATTTGGTTAAATAAGTTATTTGTCAAACGTTTGCAAAAAATAAGTTACCTGAAATTTTGGTCAAATAAGCTATTTTGACCAAATCAGGTACCTGAAATACCTTGTCAAACGGAGCATTAGAAGTTAGAACTTAAATTAACATTCATATACGGAGTACATTTTACAAAGAATGTCGTCCTTAATTATGTGCTTGTTTATTGTATATTGACAGGTATTAGCTCCTTGCTTGAAGCCAATTGAATTTTCGGACTTTAAGCCTTGGGCATTAAAGAAGCTTACTTTACATGGAATTAATCTAACTCAACTATCATCCTTCATGCCGGAGCTCATTTTATTGCTTAAAACAGCTCAAAACATCGAAGAACTGTGGATAGAAGAAGCTACTCGATATAATGAACATAATCATGTCAATTTCGACGACTTCATTTTCAAAGACGTTACACTGGACCGACTTGAGACGCTGTCGTTTGTAATTGTTGGCGAATCTCATCACGGTCTGCAATTGTTGAGGTCTATTCGTCCATGCTTACCGGTCCTTATGAACTTGAACATTGGTTATTCTAATACATGGCTGGATTCAGCCGAACAAGAACGGGTTGTCGATTGTGTATCGGAGTTTTGTTCGGCATCACCCAATGTCAAAGTGACGTACTTTCATATAGAGGTGTTCGTGGGCGGGGTTCGGAAAGGGATGGACCAGACTCTCCTTGTCAGGCCCTGAATCGGCCAGTTGGAGGGGGGCTTGGCCGGGCCGGACCGGGCCGGCCTTCTGCTGGAGTACTGGTGTTACCCGGGCCACGCCTGTGGAGGGTCGATGACGGGGCCGGCCAGGGGTAAGGATGGGTTAGACGGGCCGGGTCAGAGAAGGCCCGTGTAATGGGCCGGGCTGGTCCGTTACTTTCATATATAGTAGATTTTGATTCAAATTGTTCGATTTGAATTTGGATACAGCTCCTACGTTGACCCGTTCCAAATAACCCGATTTGAGATGATGCCGACTCAGACTCACGACTAACCAGTCACCACATGTGCATGTAATCATGTATGTAGCAGCAAGGTCGGTTCGATTTCTTTTTAAATTCGTTGTACTGTACTCCGTATTTGATAAGAATCGCCAGCTACAAATTCAGATATTTAATTTCAAGCATTATATACCTTGAGAGAGGCTGGGCGTTTGACTTAACTAATTAAAAACTAATTTATATTTAATGTTTGTGAGTTTGTCTAAGCAGTGACATAATCTTCCCGGTTTCATTGAATCATTTCGAGATATACTATTTATTTTTATATATTACCCCTCCGTTTCGGTCATTTGTTTATCTTTAGTTTTGTCATAAAGAATTAAGGAGATGTGAGTGTTGTTGTTGAGTGATAGATAGATAATACGTTATGTGGAAGATCTGTTAGGGGATTGATTATTACGAACAATAAATTTGACAAACAAATACAGACCGAATCGACTCTTACTTTCCTAATAGAATAATTCGACCCTTATTCTTGTGCCTGGGTTATACCGAATTTTTCTACTGAGATAAGACGGTCCCCTCTGTCTTTGGCACTCAAAGATCAGAGACGTAATATAGAAATATCACAAATTCTTGTTTCAGACGGACATTTTTCGTCTTATTTGTCAGACGGATAAAATGTTGTCATTTTTTAAGAAAATGTAACCAATTAATTCACAAAATGTTATGACTAGAGGTGTCATTTTTTACCCTGAAAATGATGTGAACAAAAATGGTAACATGTTATCAGAAAATAACAACATTTTATTGTAAAATGATGACATATTACCCGTCTTATTTCAGACCAAAAACAATGGTCTTAAGAAAAACGGACTGTAGAAATATTGTGTGTAGTTTGTTAAACGTTTGTTGATGTCAGAAGAATTTTCTATCTCTGCTTCTTCTCTTCCTCTTTGTTTATATAGAGAGGAAAACAGGGAAGGGAGGGAAGTTATTCTGAAAAGTTGCAACTCTTCAAAACCAGGAATACGTTGAATTGATTTCCCTTGAAATTAATTAATTATTTTTTTTCAGAGTAGACACGGAACTAAGTTCCGTATCCCGTGATATTTAATTAATCCCGCGAGACCCCCGTCATAGTCATTCGTCCGAATGCTAAACCGTAATTCCGTAAATAATTATGCAAGTATACTCTCCGTATTTTCCCGAACTTGCAATTTATTATTCAGAAATTACCCACTAACGAACCAACCTTAATTACGCAAAATGAAACCGGTAATTACTCTTAAATCACCAACAAGATCAAATTACCATGTAGAACTCTTCCTAATATAGAAACATAGACAAATGATTGAGACACCCATTAATGGAATTGGTAAACAAATGATCGAAATGAAAGGACTCAAAAGGAGTTGTTTTTTTGGGTGAAATCGTTGATATTAAGGGCTTGCTTGAGATGGGAGTAATTATTAAGGGAGTAATAAAGCTAAAATGAACTAAAAAATAGAGGGAAGTGATGAGAGTTGGAGATAGAAATGGATAGAAATGGGGAAATATAGTGTAATAGTCCCTTCATTAGAGGAGTAATTGTTACTCACCTCCCCCTCCAAGTAATTATTACCTCTATATAGAGGTAATAGTTCCTCCCTCACCTCCTCTTTGCACCCTCCACAACCACCACAAAGCACCAATCTCCTCCCATTTTTTCATATTTTAGCTCTCATTACTCCTTTAATAATTACTCTCATCCCAAGCAAGCCCTTAATATCAACGATTTCACCCAAAAAAACAATTCCACCTCAATTAGTAGAAGTATAAAAAACTATTCATAATCATAAGTATACTCGATAGCCTGCAGCGATTTTAAGGCCGGTTAGACCCTGGCTAGCCGGCTTCTCCAAGTTTCGAGTTTTATAGAACACAATTGCATCATATAAAATCGATAGAATTTTTCTGTTAGGATCCACCTCTCCATTCAATCGTTTAAGGTGCTTTTAAAACAAGTGGGGTCGGTGTTGTGGTTGTCAATCTCATTCCTCTGTCTTAAGATCTGGGATTCGATCAAATACATTATATTTGATATTTGTTTGCTAATTCAACTTTTTTTTTTCAAATGAGCGTATTTATGTTGCGAGTGACAATCAAACCTCCAAGACCCCAATTTTATGGTTGGAGTAAAGGAGCTCCCACCACTTGAACTAACTCTTCTTCTCTTTTCGTAATTGTTAAAAATTTACTTGTAATAAGTTTCTTGTTTTACGTAGGTTACTCCCAATCAAGTACTCCATAATCGTCTAGATAGTCACGGAGTATATGTTTGATCACAAATTCTTATTTGGAGCCATTGTAATCTTGCAAAACTGCAATCTTGCAAACAAAATGAGATCATAATATACTCCATCCAGAAAATTTCTTGGGTACACCTGGTGCACCACGTTACCGTACACCCTAGCCAATAAGAATATTAGAATTACCCATACTCTCCATAAATAATAAAGCAAAATCTAAGTGGAATATACTTAAAGATTTATCATTGGTTAGAGTGTACGATAATCGTGTACACCGGCTGTACCCAAAATTTTTTCATCCATAATAGTCACTTTCTTGACATTCTTTGGTCAAAACAAATAATTAGCATTTTAATCAAGTTATTTTAGTGAGGTTATTTAATAAGATTATCCATTTACTCATCTTCATCATGTCGATGTCACGTATAATATCTACTTTCACAACTAATTCAATCATGAGTATTTGAATTATGGAAATGGTCTTAGGGTCCTATATGTTACCACCAAGGCACATTTAGGCACCAAGAAAGGAGGAAGAAAGCTGGTACCACCATCCAAAAAATCCCTATTATACCGAAGATTCGAGTATGAATCATCTCCATTTCTTTTTCTCCTTATTTACTACCGTTTTCTCTAGTAAAACAATATTAAATCATTATTCTCAGCATCATCAAACAATCGACCTTTAAATCATCTTAGAACATAATATTGTCTATTGAGAAAAAGTTGAAGAAAATGGACAAACAATAACCCGATTTATTCTTAAGATTAATATATCCGTCTTAAAAAAGACCAGCTAATTAATATACATTATACCCTACACATTTATAAGGCAAAGTTGACCATCACATCACTTGATTATAGCACGTTCTAAAGTCCTCAACTATATATATGACCAAAATTGTAAGCATATGAGCACCAAATCATACAACATGTATGCTTCAAAGCTATATATCCTTCCTCTTCTCCTCATCCTCCTTCCTTTCCCTTCCCAAGCTCGCTACTTCCACCGTCAACGTGGTGGTATAGCCATTTATTGGGGCCAAAACGGCAATGAGGGCCGGCTCAATGAAACATGTGCCACCAAAAGATACAAATATGTCAATTTGGCCTTTCTTAACATTTTTGGAGGCGGTCAAGTACCCTCTTTAAACTTGGCGGGTCATTGTGACCCGCCATCTGGAGGGTGTGTTGGTTTGTCAAGTGAGATCGAGTTTTGCCAATCCCTAGGCATTAAAGTCTTGCTCTCTTTAGGTGGTGGTGTTGGGAACTACTCATTTTCCTCCAGAAACGATGCCAAAAACTTCGCTAAATATTTATACAAAAACTACCTTGGGGGCCACTCAACCTCGAGACCCCTAGGTGACGCCGCTCTAGATGGTATTGATTTTGACATCGAGTCAGGATCCATATCATATTGGAGCAATCTAGCATGGTTTCTACGTCGATACAGTTTTCGAGGCAAGAAGGTGTACTTAGGCGCGGCCCCACAATGTCCATTCCCGGACAAATATTTAGGCACACCCCTTAGAACGGGCCTATTCGACTATGTATGGGTCCAATTTTACAACAATCCACCTTGCCAATATAATGGCAACATTACCAACCTAATAAAATCATGGAACCTATGGAGCTCAAAAAGATACATCAAGAAATTATTCATGGGTCTACCGGGCCGCCACAGAAGCGGCCCGGAAGCGGGTTTTTACCACCCGATGTGCTGATTAAAAAAGTCTTACCGATCATTAAAAGGTCGCGAAAATATGGAGGGGTGATGTTTTGGTCCAAGTTTTATGATGATCAAAGTGGTTATACAAAACAAATTGTCAAATTTGTATGATTAAGTGTTAATTTATAAATTTAACACGATTATTACGTTATGTCACATTATTGTTGATTTGAGATTGAGATTGAGATTGAGATTTGAGGTTGTAACAATGTTGACTTTTTCTTAAACGACTGAATAAAGTTGACTTTTTCTTTGTTATTGAAGTCTGACGTTTTGCATGTGCAAATGCATGTCGTTTTACTAGCTTACAGCGAATTTTGCGGTTCATCGAATACTTGAATTTCTATTGTGTTTAGGCCCAATTTGATATGTGCTTGTATTTTGGGCTGTTGTAAACACCGCTTTGTTGCCTTGGCCGTTTGCTGAACTTAAAAGTGACAGCCTAGGTAGTACCAAAACGGGTGCTGATACGAATATGGACAAGAAATGGACACGTGACACGATATTCAATGAAATTTAGAATACGGGACACATTATTTAAATTTAATAATAATATTAAGATGTGAAATTTAATAATAATATTAGGGTTTTTTTAAAATATGCCTAATAGACATACGGTATTGCTCTTTCACATACGCATTTTACTCTTTCACATACACAAATTACCATTTCACCCCTTTTACTTTTCAACTTTCTCTCATCCCTATCTTTCTTACTGCATGTTGAAAATAATTGATAAAGCCAACAGCCCACTGCCACCACCTCCATCCTCGTACCTGGCCACCACTAACAACCCACCGGCAACCACAGTCGCTTTCCCAAATCGACAACTGCCCCCCACCCATCAGAGACACCAGATAGTACGTTTTTCCGAATTGCTCCTCCTGCCGCACATTGCATCATCGTCCACCTCTCTTGCTCTCCCATGTAGTATGTTAGCATTCATTAATTAAAAAAAATGAGAAAACAATCAAGTATTAAACAGATGATAATTTGATTGAGATATTAAACTGGTATCAATGTCATTCTCCAGCCATTCAGCCAATGATTCATATACTTCATTCAAGATGAAAACTTGTGTACTATGCAAAACAATCAAGTACTCATTACTTGCCGAAAGAAGTTATGGAAGAATTTTTCGTTTTCGACTTTATAAATGAACACAAAACAATCAAGTCGCACAAATTAATGTTTTGATAAATTAGACTAATTACTTGTTTTTTTTTTTTGGAAGGAAGTAGTACTTTAAATTAAAAAACCATAATCAAAAAAGGACAAAGAGTTCGGGGACATCACGGGGGAGGGTCGGGGGGGAGCGGCTCAATGGCCGCTACAAAATCAATAGTACATAAACGAAGGACGAAAGGTGGGGCACTGTCCCAATTAAAACAACCATTATTAGGACTACTATCAACTAAACCAGCTTTGGCGAGAGCATCCGCAACACCATTGGCCGATCTCTTCTCAAAAACGATCATCAGGCGGGGGGAGCTTTCCAGGAGGTCCCTACACTCAAGAATAACATTAGCAAATTGACCACAAGGCTGAGCCTTGCTCAAAATAGAAGTAACCGCAGTAAGGCAGTCCGAGGCAATAATAAAACTATCCATGGACGCAAGTCCGGCTCTAAGACCCTCTCTAATGGCCAAAACCTCACTAACAAAGGGGGTAGGGGCAGGGGAACGTCTAGACCAACCCCGTACCCAAGACCCTAAATCATTCCTGACCACACACCCAATACAAGCTAAGGAGGAGGAGGGAGAGAAAGCCGCATCAACATTGATTTTAAACCAACCACGCGGGGGAAGGGCCCAGCTACAAGGGTAGCAAGAGGCAGAGGTAACTACGGAAGAGGGTGGTAGACTAGGAGGCGAAGCAGAGGCCCAAGACAAAGCAAGATTAGCCGTGGCATCACGGAAAAGGAGGGACGGTCTGGGAGGGGTGGCTTTGAAAGTAGAGTCACAACGTTGTACCCAAAGACGCCACAAGACAAAGGAGAAAAGGGTAGCCCAAGACGAATTACGAGAGGTACAGTTCTCATGGATCCAAGGTTGGAGGTCGAGAGAAAAGAAAGAATGGTCAACATTGAGGAGGGACCAAACAGAGGTAGCGATACTACAGTCACGAAGGAGGTGGATAGAAGATTCCTTAAGGGAGGGGTTGGGGCACAAGAGGCAAGACGGGGAGGGGATGATATTTCTTTTGAAGAGAGTGAACTTGTGTGGTAGCTTGTCCCACCACACAAGCCAAAGAAAGAACTTAATTTTTGGAAGGGTGGGGAGGTCCCAAAGCCACTCAAGAGTAGGAGTGAAGGTGGGGGGGTGGTTACTCAAGTTGAGTAAGGAGGAGTAGGCAGAAGTAATCGAAAATTTATCCTTAGGAGCAAGGTTAGTGGTAAGGAGATCAGGTTTGCTGGCAGAGGGGAGAGGAATGGAAAGAATAGTGTTTAACATGTCATCAGGGAGGACAAAGTCAAGGCTGTCAAAAGTCCAAGCGCCATTAAAAATGAGAGATTTCAGTTTAGCATTGGAAGAAGAGAAGGTAAGGGGACCATGAATAACCGCACGGAGGGGGCCAAGGGAGGACCAGCAGTCAGTCCAGAGGCAAACTGAGGCTCCATCACCGATGGACCATATGGTGTGGTCCTGAAGGAGGGGGAGACCGACCCCCACATTTTTCCAAATGTGGGAGCCCAAGCGAAAGGAAGAGGGGGAAAGGGTCGGGTACTTGCTTCGAATAGCGACGGAACTCAGAGAGTTCTTGTTCAGGAGAATGTTCCAACTGAGTTTCATCGAATAGGCATCGTTAAGAGGTCGGGCAGCCTTGACACCGAGGCCCCCATGGGCCAGAGGGAGGGTCACCAGATCCCAGTTCGAGAGGTGAAGCTTCTTGGAAGAGGATCCTGACCAGAGGAAGGATCTAGTAATCTTATCAATGTCACCAAGGATGGAGGAGGGGAGGCGAATGCATTGCATGGAGTGAGAGGGAATGGCACTAATAGTGGAGTTGATGAGGCAAAGCCTCCCAGCTTTAGATAGGGAATTGGTTTTCCAGTTGGAGAGTTTGGATTGGATCGCCTCGACAATGTGGCGAAGGTCGGCTTTTTTGGGTTTGGTCCCTTTGAGAGGGAATCCCAGGTAGGTGCCCAAGTTAGAAGTGGCTTTGATGCCGAGGGCGGTTTCAAACATGTTAGTGTGAACGGTTGAGGTGTGCTTGGAGAAGAGAAGCTTGCTTTTTGAGAAATTAATTTTTTGTCCTGAGGAGGAGCAGAAGGTGTGGAGAGTGTCTTGAACTGCGCATAGGTTTTTTTCAGATGCCCGTCCAAAGAGGAGAATGTCATCAGCAAAAAGAAGATGGGAGAAGGAGGCTCCACCTTTACCAAGGGGAAAAGGGGACCAATCGGAGTCGTCACAAGACTTGTGGATGAGGGTCGAGAGTGCTTCCATGCACAAGATGAAGAGGTAGGGGGAGAGTGGGTCCCCTTGCCTAATGCCTCTGGAGGGGGAGAAGCTCGAAAGGAGAGTCCCGTTAAGAGCCACCTGGGTAGAGGAGGAGGAGATACAACGCATGATAAGGGAGATAGTATCATTATCAATCCTAGCATTGGACAGACAAAGGCGGATGAAGTCCCATTCAAGACGGTCAAAAGCCTTTTCAAGGTCAAGTTTGAGGGCAAACCAACCAAGTTTGCATTTAGAGGTGTGCATAGAATGAAGGATTTCAGAGGCGATGATGAAGTTTGTGTCGGTACCTCGGCCAGGAATAGAGCTACCTTGGTTGGGGGAGATAATTTTATGCATGAAGGGTTTGAGACGGTTAACAATGATTTTGGTGATGATTTTGTAGGAGGTATTACAGAGGCTAATGGGTCGGAAGTTCTTAATAGTTTGGGGTGAGAGAGTCTTAGGGATGAGAGAAATGGCCGTTTTGTTGATGTTGTCAGGTACATATTTAGTGAGAAAGACACGTTGGATGAAGGGAATGAGGTCACCTTTGATAATAAGCCAGCAATTCTTGTAAAAGCCAGCATGGAAGCCATCCGGCCCTGGGGCCTTTTTGGATCCTAGACTGAAGAGGGCGAGGCGTATTTCATCCTCAGACGGAACAGTGTGGACAGTGATGGGTGGGAGGGAGGTGGGGATGACCCAGTTGGTGTGAGTTTTATCAGTGGTGTAAAGAGTGGTGAAGAAGTCAGTGATGTGAGCCGCAAGGCCATCATGGCCAGAGATGGTATGGCCGACCTCATCAACTAAGGAAATGATACGATTAAAGCTTCGACGAAGACTAATTACTTGTTTGATATGAGAATTAAATTTCATAATTGAAAATTTTGAGTGAAATTTAATTAGGTTTTATGAGGAAGAGAAAGAATAAAATTAAGGTTTTTTTTTGTAGAAAGAAGGGTAGTGTTTGCAAACATTATGAAAATATGTATGTGAAAGACTAAAGATCGTATGTGAAAGAGCAACATATTAAGATGCTAAGAAAGAAGAGATTTAAATCAATATATCTTGAGAAATTGAAATCTAAACTCATTATTACCATACTTAGTGAATTATTGATGTAAATCTTTCCTTTCTTAGCATCTTAACATGTGTATATTGCTTATTGGGCACATTTTAGAAAAATACTTATAAACGTATGATTTTATTTTTGTAAAAATATTTGATATTAAATTTAGGCAAGTGAAAGTAAAACTTGAGTTTGAGTAAAACTCATTTTTATTTTCCACTCAAACCCATCTTCTAATAAAACTCTTTCCACATCTCTTTTGTCCTCTAAATAACATCATTTACCACCAGTTCAACTCATTTCTCCACCATAAAACAACGCACGTTATTCACCTTAAATTCAACTTGATTTCGTTTGAAAGTGTGTCTAAAATGTGTCCAATACCATGAACACATGTCCTAGACGTGTCCAAATACCATGGACACGTGCTCAAAAAAATAAAGAAAGTTAGACGCAGCTTTGTAGGTGTCCGACACGTTTAGTCGAGTGTCCCACGAGTTTCGGTGTTCGACACGGTGTCATACACGGGACGACTGGTTAAAAGGGGTGTCCGTGCTACCTAGTTTATGACGCAGCTTTGTAGGTGTCCGACACGTTTACTAGCATATAAGGCGTAGATCTGTGGATTTGACCGTGGTAGAGGCAACATAACTGGTGTGCTTATCATTCGTCTGGGTTATTGGATTTTATACATACATATACTTCTTATATCGTTATTATTTCCGCTGCGTTGAGAGGTATGTGACTCATCTTATTTACTATGTTAATTTGATTAATACTTGCAATTGATCGATCCGAGCTCACAGGGTATTCAAAATCCAACAGTTTGTCACTAGCTAAAACGAATTATGTCCTGCAATTCCACTGTTGTTAATGCTTCACGATTTATATTTCTCGTGTGCAGTACAATAATGTCGAGTCAAAAATCTATAAAACTGGAAAGATGTGATGAAACAACCGGAGAAGATAGAATCAGTGAAATACACCCTGATTTGAAGCACCTTATTTTAAAGGACTTCCCTATTAAAGAAATAGCAAGAACAAGTGTCCTATCTACGCAATGGCGACATGTTTTCCGCAACTATCCTTACCTTATATTTGATTATAAGGTCTACTATTCCTGGCAAAAGAATCAAACCATGAATAATTGGACTGTGGACGAGTTTCTGAAGACAATTAAACGCATACTGTCCACTTATACTGGACTGTTAGACCAGTTTGTTTTGTTCGTTGCGCACACAGAGAAATCGACAAATACTTTATCACTTGTTGATCAAGTGATGAGTATCGTACCTACGACAATCACCAAACTAAGAATTCAGAGTCAGATCAATGAGTTGTATCCGGTGACTATCACTCAATTCCCGGAGTTAACTCATTTAGAACTCCATAATATCCCGTTCAAATATCATCCTACCACGACTTTACTCAAGCTTACCCGGCTACATCTTTATGCACTACCAGTCCCTCATAACTTGTTTCAACCCCTCTCGCGTATTGCACCTAATCTCGAGCGTTTAAGTTTGCAGTGTTGTGTTTGGCCTGATGGTGATACAGTTACAATTGATGTACCACGCCTTATGGAGTTTGTTATGGACAACTGTCGCTTGAGACACTGTTCTTTTTCAGAAACGACGAGCTTATCTTCTGTTACCCTTAACCTCAAGCATCATCAATTGAACAATAATTCGGATGGATTTCGCCATGTTCTACCTAACCTTACAAGGCTCGAAATCTTCTACTTTGATACGATAACGGTATGTGAATGTCCTTTTTAGAATGCTAATTTTCCCGTCTCAGTAAACTTTAAACAAAACGAAGTGTATCAAACTGAAAATGTTTCTTTTTTTCAAAATAGGCGATTTTCACTAATTAATTATTAAAATGGGTTGAGTTTCAAATTAATTGGGTAGGCTTGGTATTGACGAAGCTAGTGTGAGGGTAAAGTCGTCAGGCGGGTGGCGACTTATGTTGAAGTCTTATTTCCCGCATTTTACAACGAAGGAAGTCGCCAAGGGAGTTGACGACCATCAGACCAAATCGCCACCCACCTCCATGGCGTTTTGGATCCGAGAGGCTTCACAAAATTTCGCAAAAACCATCAAAGATAATGGATTCACAGCCGGCATGTCGCTTGGCGAGGTCGCTAACCGCGTTGGCGATTTGGTCCTGCATGCTATTAACCCGCAAAAGTTAGGTTTGGTTACACTTTGGGCTTGGTCGCTGATCGAGATGGCGACTTGCATACGAACCTAGCTTCGGATATGACGTGGACCCATTTTGGGTAATTAATTTGAGATTCGACCCATTTCGTTAAATAATTAAACCGATTTGTAAATATGGTCGACGTTTTAGTAAATATCGTCGACGTTTTCATTCCAAAAGACGATAATGCCCTTTGCATAATTACACTATTTTCTCTCTCTAAACAGTTTTCTCTCAAATTCTATTAAAAACCAACTACATTTCGATCTCTCATTGCATTAAACCAATTAAAAGATGTTAGAAATTAACGCACATCGACTAGAAAACTTAAATAAATTTAAAAAATAGGCAAATAAACGTATTAAACACGTTTTTTTTTAAAAAATGAACTAGTTCATGGACTAAATGTTGAGATTCAACAATCGACCACGGACGGAGACGTTGAAAACCAACGTTTGCCATGGTCCAAACGTGGGAAACCAACGTTGGTCGTGGTCCAAACGTGGGAAATACTCCGTGGCCGAACGTGGGATTCCAACGTTTGGACCACGGCCAACGTTGATTTCCCACGTTTGGACCAAGGCAAACGTTGCTTTCCAACGTTTGGTCCATGGCTGAACGTTAGATCTCAAAGTTTGGTCCACGGTTCAACCATGGGGTACAAATTTCAGATTTACGCAGAAAAATTGCAATATTTATTATTACTAAGTCAATATGTGACGTAAATCAATTATCGAATAGATTTAACGGTACGGAAAAAAAATTAACCAAATAATGAAGCGATTAAGTTGTTTAAGTACCGGTGATTCGAGATCCGTCGTGTTGTTAATTGTTGTTGTTTTTTTTTTTAAAAAACGTCGTCGATATAAATCAACCCCAATAATTAATGAAAATCGCCTAATTTGGAAAAAAAAAATCCTTATTTTATG
Source organism: Silene latifolia (assembly GCF_048544455.1). NCBI lineage: Eukaryota > Viridiplantae > Streptophyta > Magnoliopsida > Caryophyllales > Caryophyllaceae > Silene > Silene latifolia. The sequence goes on along the minus strand of NC_133530.1, from coordinate 9,714,790 downwards.
GCTAATTTGAATTAACATTCTTATACGGAGTACATTTTACTAAGAATGTCGTGCTGACGTGCTTGTTAATTTATTGTATATTGATCACAGGTATTAGCTCCATGCTTGAAGCCAATTGAATTTTCAGAGTGTAAGCCTTGGGCATTAAAGAAGCTTACTTTACATGCAATTAATCTAACTCGATTATCATCCTTCATGCCGGAGCTCATTTTATTGCTTAATAGAGCTCAAAACATCGAAGAACTGTGGATAGAAGAAGCTACTCGATATAATGAACATAATCCTGTCAATTTCGACAAGTTCATTTTCAAAGACGTTACACTGGACCGACTTGAGACGCTGTCGTTTGTAATTGTTGGCGAATCTCATCACGGTCTGCAATTGTTGAGGTCTATTCGTCCGTGCTTACCTGTCCTTATGAACTTGAACATTGGTTATTCTAGTACAAGGCTGGATTCAATCGAACAAGAACGGGTTGTCAATTGTGTATCGGAGTTTTGTTCGGCATCACCCAATGTCAAAGTGACGTACTTTCATATACAGGTGTTCGCGGGCGGGGTTCGGAAAGGGATGGGCCAGACTCTCCTTGTCAGGCCCTGAATCGGCCAGTTAGAGGGGGCTTGGCCGGGCCGGGCTGGCTGCTGGAGTGTTGGTGTTACCCAGGCCGCGCCCGTGGAGGGTAGATGACGGGCTGTTATAGTTAATTTTTTTCCCTAAAATGACGGGCCAAGGCGGTTTGGGTTTGATATGGCAAGCACGGGTCGGCCAACGGTAAGGATGGGTCAGATGGGCTGGGGTCAGAAGAGGCCCGTGTAATGGGCCGGGCTGGTCCGTTACTTTCATATATAGTAGATTTTGATTCAAATTGTTCGATTCGAACTTGGATACAGCTCTTACATTGACCCGTTCCAAATAACCCGATTTGAGATGATGCCGACTCAGACTCACGACTCACCAGTCACCGCATGTGCATGTAATCATGTATGTAGCAGCAAGACCGGTTCAATTTCGTTTTAAATTCGTTGTACTGTACTTCGTATTTGATAAGAATCGCCAGCTACAAATTCGGGTGTTTAATTTGAAGCATTTATACCTTGAGAGAGGCTGGACGTTTGACTTAACTAATTAAAAACTAATTTATATTTAATGTTTGTGAGTTTGTCTAAGCAGTGACATAATCTTCCCGGTTTCATTGAATCATTTCGAGATATACTATTTATTTTTATATATTACCCCTCCGTTTCGGTCATTTGTTTACCTTTAATTTTGGCATAAAGATCAAGGAGATGTGAGTGTTGTTGTTGAGTGACAGGTGGATAATACGTTATGTGGAAGATCAAATTACCATGTAGAACTCTTCCTAATATAGAAAGATAGACAAATGATTGACACACTCATTAATGAACGGATTGGTAAACAAATGATCGAAATGAAGGGATTCAAAGGAGTTGTTTTTTTGGGTGAACTCGTTGATATTAATTAGTAGAAGTATAAAAAACTATTCATAATCATAAGTATACTCGATAGCCTGCAGCGATTTTAAGGTCGGTTAGACCCTGGCTAGCCGGCTTCTCCAAGTTTCGAGTTTTATATAACACAATTGCATCATATAAAATCGATAGAATTTTTCTGTTAGGATCCACCTCTCCATTCAATCGTTTAAGGTGCTTTTAAAACAAGTGGGGTCGGTGTTGTGGTTGTCAATCTCATTCCTCTGTCTTAAGATCTGGGATTCGATCAAATACATTATATTTGATATTTGTTTGCTAATTCAACTTTTTTTTTTCAAATGAGCGTATTTATGTTGCGAGTGACAATCGAACCCCCAAGACCCCAATTTTATGGTTGGAGTAAAGGAGCTCCCACCACTTGAACTAACTCTTCTTCTCTTTTCGTAATTGTTAAAAATTTACTCGTAATAAGTTTCTTGTTTTACGTAGGTTACTCCCAATCAAGTACTCCATAATCGTCTAGATAGTCACGGAGTATATGTTTGATCACAAATTCTTATTTGGAGCCATTGTAATCTTGCAAAACTGCAATCTTGCAAACAAAATGAGATCATAATATACTCCATCCAGAAAATTTCTTGGGTACACCAGTGCACCACCACGTTACCGTACACCCTAGCCAATAAGAATATTAGAATTACCCACACTCTCCATAAATAATAAAGCAAAATCTAAGTGGAATATACTTAAAGATTTATCATTGGTTAGAGTGTACGATAATCTTGTACACCGGCTGTACCCAAAAAATTTTCATCCATAATAGTCACTTTCTTGACATTCTTTGGTCAAAACAAATCATTAGCATTTTAATCAAGTTATTTTAGTGAGGTTATTTAATAAGATTATCCATTTACTCATCTTCGTCATGTCGATGTCACGTACAATATCTACTTTCACAACTAATTCAATCATGAGTATTTGAATCATGGAAATGGTCTTAGGGTCCTATATGTTACCACCAAGGCACATTTAGGCACCAAGAAAGGAGGAAGAAAGCTGGTACCACCATCCAAAAAATCCCTATTATACCGAAGATTCGAGTATGAATCATCTCCATTTCTTTTTCTCCTTATTTACTACCGTTTTCTCTAGTAAAACAATATTAAATCATTATTCTCAGCATCATCAAACAATCGACCTTTAAATCATCTTAGAACATAATATTGTCTATTGAGAAAAAGTTGAAGAAAATGGACAAACAATAACCCGATTTATTCTTAAGATTAATATATCCGTCTTAAAAAAGACCAGCTAATTAATATACATTATACCCTACACATTTATAAGGCAAAGTTGACCATCACATCACTTGATTATAGCACGTTCTAAAGTCCTCAACTATATATATGACCAAAATTGTAAGCATATGAGCAGCAAATCATACAACATGTATGCTTCAAAGCTATATATCCTTCCTCTTCTCCTCATCCTCCTTCCTTTCCCTTCCCAAGCTCGCTACTTCCACCGTCAACGTGGTGGTATAGCCATTTATTGGGGCCAAAACGGCAATGAGGGCCGGCTCAATGAAACATGTGCCACCAAAAGATACAAATATGTCAATTTGGCCTTTCTTAACATTTTTGGAGGCGGTCAAGTACCCTCTTTAAACTTGGCGGGTCATTGTGACCCGCCATCTGGAGGGTGTGTTGGTTTGTCAAGTGAGATCGAGTTTTGCCAATCCCTAGGCATTAAAGTCTTGCTCTCTTTAGGTGGTGGTGTTGGGAACTACTCATTTTCCTCCAGAAACGATGCCAAAAACTTCGCTAAATATTTATACAAAAACTACCTTGGGGGCCACTCAACCTCGAGACCCCTAGGTGACGCCGCTCTAGATGGTATTGATTTTGACATCGAGTCAGGATCCATATCATATTGGAGCAATCTAGCATGGTTTCTACGTCGATACAGTTTTCGAGGCAAGAAGGTGTACTTAGGCGCGGCCCCACAATGTCCATTCCCGGACAAATATTTAGGCACACCCCTTAGAACGGGCCTATTCGACTATGTATGGGTCCAATTTTACAACAATCCACCTTGCCAATATAATGGCAACATTACCAACCTAATAAAATCATGGAACCTATGGAGCTCAAAAAGATACATCAAGAAATTATTCATGGGTCTACCGGCCGCCACAGAAGCGGCCGGAAGCGGGTTTTTACCACCCGATGTGCTGATTAAAAAAGTCTTACCGATCATTAAAAGGTCGCGAAAATATGGAGGGGTGATGTTTTGGTCCAAGTTTTATGATGATCAAAGTGGTTATACAAAACAAATTGTCAAATTTGTATGATTAAGTGTTAATTTATAAATTTAACACGATTATTACGTTATGTCACATTATTGTTGATTTGAGATTGAGATTGAGATTGAGATTTGAGGTTGTAACAATGTTGACTTTTTCTTAAACGACTGAATAAAGTTGACTTTTTCTTTGTTATTGAAGTCTGACGTTTTGCATGTGCAAATGCATGTCGTTTTACTAGCTTACAGCGAATTTTGCGGTTCATCGAATACTTGAATTTCTATTGTGTTTAGGCCCAATTTGATATGTGCTTGTATTTTGGGCTGTTGTAAACACCGCTTTGTTGCCTTGGCCGTTTGCTGAACTTAAAAGTGACAGCCTAGGTAGTACCAAAACGGGTGCTGATACGAATATGGACAAGAAATGGACACGTGACACGATATTCAATGAAATTTAGAATACGGGACACATTATTTAAATTTAATAATAATATTAAGATGTGAAATTTAATAATAATATTAGGGTTTTTTTAAAATATGCCTAATAGACATACGGTATTGCTCTTTCACATACGCATTTTACTCTTTCACATACACAAATTACCATTTCACCCCTTTTACTTTTCAACTTTCTCTCATCCCTATCTTTCTTACTGCATGTTGAAAATAATTGATAAAGCCAACAGCCCACTGCCACCACCTCCATCCTCGTACCTGGCCACCACTAACAACCCACCGGCAACCACAGTCGCTTTCCCAAATCGACAACTGCCCCCCACCCATCAGAGACACCAGATAGTACATTTTTCCGAATTGCTCCTCCTGCCGCACATTGCATCATCGTCCACCTCTCTTGCTCTCCCATGTAGTATGTTAGCATTCATTAATTAAAAAAAATGAGAAAACAATCAAGTATTAAACAGATGATAATTTGATTGAGATATTAAACTGGTATCAATGTCATTCTCCAGCCATTCAGCCAATGATTCATATACTTCATTCAAGATGAAAACTTGTGTACTATGCAAAACAATCAAGTACTCATTACTTGCCGAAAGAAGTTATGGAAGAATTTTTCGTTTTCGACTTTATAAATGAACACAAAACAATCAAGTCGCACAAATTAATGTTTTGATAAATTAGACTAATTACTTGTTTGATATGAGAATTAAATTTCATAATTGAAAATTTTGAGTGAAATTTAATTAGGTTTTATGAGGAAGAGAAAGAATAAAATTAAGGTTTTTTTTTGTAGAAAGAAGGGTAGTGTTTGCAAACATTATGAAAATATGTATGTGAAAGACTAAAGATCGTATGTGAAAGAGCAACATATTAAGATGCTAAGAAAGAAGAGATTTAAATCAATATATCTTGAGAAATTGAAATCTAAACTCATTATTACCATACTTAGTGAATTATTGATGTAAATCTTTCCTTTCTTAGCATCTTAACATGTGTATATTGCTTATTGGGCACATTTTAGAAAAATACTTATAAACGTATGATTTTATTTTTGTAAAAATATTTGATATTAAATTTAGGCAAGTGAAAGTAAAACTTGAGTTTGAGTAAAACTCATTTTTATTTTCCACTCAAACCCATCTTCTAATAAAACTCTTTCCACATCTCTTTTGTCCTCTAAATAACATCATTTACCACCAGTTCAACTCATTTCTCCACCATAAAACAACGCACGTTATTCACCTTAAATTCAACTTGATTTCGTTTGAAAGTGTGTCTAAAATGTGTCCAATACCATGAACACATGTCCTAGACGTGTCCAAATACCATGGACACGTGCTCAAAAAAATAAAGAAAGTTAGACGCAGCTTTGTAGGTGTCCGACACGTTTAGTCGAGTGTCCCACGAGTTTCGGTGTTCGACACGGTGTCATACACGGGACGACTGGTTAAAAGGGGTGTCCGTGCTACCTAGTTTATGACGCAGCTTTGTAGGTGTCCGACACGTTTACTAGCATATAAGGCGTAGATCTGTGGATTTGACCGTGGTAGAGGCAACATAACTGGTGTGCTTATCATTCGTCTGGGTTATTGGATTTTATACATACATATACTTCTTATATCGTTATTATTTCCGCTGCGTTGAGAGGTATGTGACTCATCTTATTTACTATGTTAATTTGATTAATACTTGCAATTGATCGATCCGAGCTCACAGGGTATTCAAAATCCAACAGTTTGTCACTAGCTAAAACGAATTATGTCCTGCAATTCCACTGTTGTTAATGCTTCACGATTTATATTTCTCGTGTGCAGTACAATAATGTCGAGTCAAAAATCTATAAAACTGGAAAGATGTGATGAAACAACCGGAGAAGATAGAATCAGTGAAATACACCCTGATTTGAAGCACCTTATTTTAAAGGACTTCCCTATTAAAGAAATAGCAAGAACAAGTGTCCTATCTACGCAATGGCGACATGTTTTCCGCAACTATCCTTACCTTATATTTGATTATAAGGTCTACTATTCCTGGCAAAAGAATCAAACCATGAATAATTGGACTGTGGACGAGTTTCTGAAGACAATTAAACGCATACTGTCCACTTATACTGGACTGTTAGACCAGTTTGTTTTGTTCGTTGCGCACACAGAGAAATCGACAAATACTTTATCACTTGTTGATCAAGTGATGAGTATCGTACCTACGACAATCACCAAACTAAGAATTCAGAGTCAGATCAATGAGTTGTATCCGGTGACTATCACTCAATTCCCGGAGTTAACTCATTTAGAACTCCATAATATCCCGTTCAAATATCATCCTACCACGACTTTACTCAAGCTTACCCGGCTACATCTTTATGCACTACCAGTCCCTCATAACTTGTTTCAACCCCTCTCGCGTATTGCACCTAATCTCGAGCGTTTAAGTTTGCAGTGTTGTGTTTGGCCTGATGGTGATACAGTTACAATTGATGTACCACGCCTTATGGAGTTTGTTATGGACAACTGTCGCTTGAGACACTGTTCTTTTTCAGAAACGACGAGCTTATCTTCTGTTACCCTTAACCTCAAGCATCATCAATTGAACAATAATTCGGATGGATTTCGCCATGTTCTACCTAACCTTACAAGGCTCGAAATCTTCTACTTTGATACGATAACGGTATGTGAATGTCCTTTTTAGAATGCTAATTTTCCCGTCTCAGTAAACTTTAAACAAAACGAAGTGTATCAAACTGAAAATGTTTCTTTTTTTCAAAATAGGCGATTTTCACTAATTAATTATTAAAATGGGTTGAGTTTCAAATTAATTGGGTAGGCTTGGTATTGACGAAGCTAGTGTGAGGGTAAAGTCGTCAGGCGGGTGGCGACTTATGTTGAAGTCTTATTTCCCGCATTTTACAACGAAGGAAGTCGCCAAGGGAGTTGACGACCATCAGACCAAATCGCCAGCCAGCCTCCATGGCGTTTTGGATCTGAGAGGCTTCACAAAATTTCGCAAAAACCATCAGCATAATGGATTCACAGCCGGCATGCTGCTTGGCGAGGTCGCTAACCGCGTTGGCGATTTGGTCCTGCATGCTATTAACCCGCAAAAGTTAGGTTTGGTTACACTTTGGGCTTGGTCGCTGATCGAGATGGCGACTTGCATACGAACCTAGCTTCGGATATGACGTGGACCCATTTTGGGTAATTAATTTGAGATTCGACCCATTTCGTTAAATAATTAAACCGATTTGTAAATATGGTCGACGTTTTAGTAAATATCGTCGACGTTTTCATTCCAAAAGACGATAATGCCCTTTGCATAATTACACTATTTTCTCTCTCTAAACAGTTTTCTCTCAAATTCTATTAAAAACCAACTACATTTCGATCTCTCATTGCATTAAACCAATTAAAAGATGTTAGAAATTAACGCACATCGACTAGAAAACTTAAATAAATTTAAAAAATAGGCAAATAAACGTATTAAACACGTTTTTTTTTTTAAAAAAAAAATGAACTAGTTCATGGACTAAATGTTGAGATTCAACAATCGACCACGGACCAGACGTTGAAAACCAACGTTTGCCATGGTCCAAACGTGGGAAACCAACGTTGGTCGTGGTCCAAACGTGGGAAATACTCCGTGGCCGAACGTGGGATTCCAACGTTTGGACCACGGCCAACGTTGATTTCCCACGTTTGGACCAAGGCAAACGTTGCTTTCCAACGTTTGGTCCATGGCTGAACGTTAGATCTCAAAGTTTGGTCCACGGTTCAACCATGGGGTACAAATTTCAGATTTACGCAGAAAAATTGCAATATTTATTATTACTAAGTCAATATGTGACGTAAATCAATTATCGAATAGATTTAACGGTACGGAAAAAAAATTAACCAAATAATGAAGCGATTAAGTTGTTTAAGTACCGGTGATTCGAGATCCGTCGTGTTGTTAATTGTTGTTGTTTTTTTTTTTAAAAAACGTCGTCGATATAAATCAACCCCAATAATTAATGAAAATCGCCTAATTTGGAAAAAAAAAATCCTTATTTTATGGCTAATTTGAATTAACATTCTTATACGGAGTACATTTTACTAAGAATGTCGTGCTGACGTGCTTGTTAATTTATTGTATATTGATCACAGGTATTAGCTCCATGCTTGAAGCCAATTGAATTTTCAGAGTGTAAGCCTTGGGCATTAAAGAAGCTTACTTTACATGCAATTAATCTAACTCGATTATCATCCTTCATGCCGGAGCTCATTTTATTGCTTAATAGAGCTCAAAACATCGAAGAACTGTGGATAGAAGAAGCTACTCGATATAATGAACATAATCCTGTCAATTTCGACAAGTTCATTTTCAAAGACGTTACACTGGACCGACTTGAGACGCTGTCGTTTGTAATTGTTGGCGAATCTCATCACGGTCTGCAATTGTTGAGGTCTATTCGTCCGTGCTTACCTGTCCTTATGAACTTGAACATTGGTTATTCTAGTACAAGGCTGGATTCAATCGAACAAGAACGGGTTGTCAATTGTGTATCGGAGTTTTGTTCGGCATCACCCAATGTCAAAGTGACGTACTTTCATATACAGGTGTTCGCGGGCGGGGTTCGGAAAGGGATGGGCCAGACTCTCCTTGTCAGGCCCTGAATCGGCCAGTTAGAGGGGGCTTGGCCGGGCCGGGCTGGCTGCTGGAGTGTTGGTGTTACCCAGGCCGCGCCCGTGGAGGGTAGATGACGGGCTGTTATAGTTAATTTTTTTCCCTAAAATGACGGGCCAAGGCGGTTTGGGTTTGATATGGCAAGCACGGGTCGGCCAACGGTAAGGATGGGTCAGATGGGCTGGGGTCAGAAGAGGCCCGTGTAATGGGCCGGGCTGGTCCGTTACTTTCATATATAGTAGATTTTGATTCAAATTGTTCGATTCGAACTTGGATACAGCTCTTACATTGACCCGTTCCAAATAACCCGATTTGAGATGATGCCGACTCAGACTCACGACTCACCAGTCACCGCATGTGCATGTAATCATGTATGTAGCAGCAAGACCGGTTCAATTTCGTTTTAAATTCGTTGTACTGTACTTCGATTTTGTGTTGATAAGAATCGCCATCTACAAATTCGGGTGTTTAATTTGAATCATTTATACCTTGAGAGAGGCTGGACGTTTGACTTAACTAATTAAAAACTAATTTATATTTAATGTTTGTGAGTTTGTCTAAGCAGTGACATAATCTTCCCGGTTTCATTGAATCATTTCGAGATATACTATTTATTTTTATATATTACCCCTCCGTTTCGGTCATTTGTTTACCTTTAGTTTTGGCATAAAGATCAAGGAGATGTGAGTGTTGTTGTTGAGTGACAGGTGGATAATACGTTATGTGGAAGATCAAATTACCATGTAGAACTCTTCCTAATATAGAAAGGTAGACAAATGATTGAGACACCCATTAATGAAATTGGTAAACAAATGATCGAAATGAAGGGACTCAAAAGGAGTTGTTTTTTTGGGTGAAATCGTTGATATTAATTTGTAGAAGTATAAAAAAACTATTCATAATCATAAGTATACTCGATAGCCTGCAGTGATTTTAAGGCCGGTTAGACCCTGGCTAGCCGGCTTCTCCAAGTTTCGAGTTTTATAGAACACAATTGCATCATATAAAATCGATAGAATTTTTCTGTTAGGATCCACCTCTCCATTCAATCGTTTAAGGTGCTTTTAAAACAAGTGGGGTCGGTGTTGTGGTTGTCAATCTCATTCCTCTGTCTTAAGATCTGGGATTCGATCAAATACATTATATTTGATATTTGTTTGCTAATTCAACTTTTTTTTTTTCAAATGAGCGTATTTATGTTGCGAGTGACAATCGAACCCCCAAGACCCCAATTTTATGGTTGGAGTAAGGGAGCTTCCACCACTTGAACTAATTCTTCTTCTCTTTTCGTAATTGTTAAAAATTTACTCGTAATAAGTTTCTTGTTTTACGTAGGTTACTCCCAATCAAGTACTCCATAATCGTCTAGATAGTCACGGAGTATATGTTTGATCACAAATTCTTATTTGGAGCCATTGTAATCTTGCAAAACTGCAATCTTGCAAACAAAATGAGATCATAATATACTCCATCCAGAAAATTTCTTGGGTACACCCGGTGCACCACGTTACCACTTACCGTACACCCTAGCCAATAAGAATATTAGAATTACTCACACCCTCTATAAATAATAAAGCAAAATCTAAGTGGAATATACTTAAAGATTTATCATTGGTTAGAGTGTACGATAATCTTGTACACCGGATGTATCCAAAAATTTTTCATCCATAATAGTCACTTTCTTGACATTCTTTGGTCAAAACAAATAATTAGCATTTTAATCAAGTTATTTTAGTGAGGTTATTTAATAAGATTATCCATTTACTCATCTTCGTCATGTCGATGTCACGTATAATATCTACTTTCACAACTAATTCAATCATGAGTATTTGAATTATGGAAATGGTCTTAGGGTCCTATATGTTACCACCAAGGCACATTTAGGCACCAAGAAAGGAGGAAGAAAGCTGGTACCACCATCCAAAAAATCCCTATTATATCCGAGATCTGAGTATGAATCATCTCCCTTTCTTTTTCTCTTTATTTACTACCGTTTCCTCTAGTAAAACAATATTAAATCATTATTTTCAGCATCATCAAACAATCGACCTTTAAATCGTCTTAGGACATAATATTGTCTATTGAGAAAAAGTTGAAGAAAATGGACAAACAATAACCCGATTTATTCTTAAGATTAATATATCCGTCTTAAAAAAAACTGATTAATATACCCTACACATTTATAAGGCAAAGTTGACCATCACATCACCACTTGATTATAGCACGTTCTAAAGTCCTCAACTATATATATGACCAAAATTGTAAGCATATGAGCAGCAAATCATACAACATGTATGCTTCAAAGCTATATATCCTTCCTCTTCTCCTCATCCTCCTTCCTTTCCCTTCCCAAGCTCGCTACTTCCACCGTCAACGTGGTGGTATAGCCATTTATTGGGGCCAAAACGGCAATGAGGGCCGGCTCAATGAAACATGTGCCACCAAAAGATACAAATATGTCAATTTGGCCTTTCTTAACATTTTTGGAGGCGGTCAAGTACCCTCTTTAAACTTGGCGGGTCATTGTGACCCGCCATCTGGAGGGTGTGTTGGTTTGTCAAGTGAGATCGAGTTTTGTCAATCCCTAGGCATTAAAGTCTTGCTCTCTTTAGGTGGTGGTGTTGGGAACTACTCATTTTCCTCCAGAAAGGATGCCAAAAACTTTGCTAAATATTTATACAAAAATTACCTAGGGGGTCACTCAACCTCGAGACCCCTAGGTGACGCCGCTCTAGATGGTATTGATTTTGACATTGAGTCAGGATCTATATCATATTGGAGCGATCTAGCACGGTTTCTACGCCGATATAGTTTACGAGGCAAGAAGGTGTACTTAGGCGCGGCCCCACAATGTCCATTCCCGGACAAATATTTAGGCACACCCCTTAGAACGGGCCTATTCGACTATGTATGGGTCCAATTTTACAACAATCCACCTTGCCAATATAATGGTAACCTTGCCAACATAATAACATCATGGAATTTATGGAGCTCAAAAAGGTACATTAGGAAGTTGTTCATGGGTTTACCGGCCGCCACAGAAGCAGCCGGTAGCGGGTTTCTACCACCGGATGTGCTGGTTAACCAAGTCTTACCAATCATTAAAAGGTCGCGAAAATATGGAGGGGTGATGTTTTGGTCTAAGTTTTATGATGATCAAAGTGGTTATACTAAAAAAATTGTCAAATTTGTATGATTAAGTGTTAATTTATCAATTTAACACGATTATTACGTTATGTCACATTATTGTTGATTTGAGATTGAGCTTGAGATTCAAGGTTGTAACAATGTTGACTTTTTCTTAAACGACTGAATAAGGTTGACTTTTTCTTTGTTATTGAAGTCTGACATTTTGCATGTGCAAATGCATGTCGTTTTACTACCTTGCGGCGAATTTTGCGGTTTATCGAAGGGTCCTGCTATACGTCGTCGACAATTTACTAATTATCGTCGACAATTAATGTAAATTTCCAAGTTTGCCCTCCATAACATAACTCCATCTCCGTCTCACTAAAATGCAATTTCCGTCTCACTAAAACACAAGTCAATTTCCGTCTCACTAACGTCTCACTAAAATCTTTCAAACAAAAAAAAAAAGACGGTTTTTCAAAAAAAAAAAAAAAGCGGGATTTGTAATTAACAACATGAACAAGAACTTAGCGATTATCGATTACCGCACCAAAAATTAATCTAAGTCAGAAAATAATTTTTTTTTTCAAAAAAAAAAAAAAAATTCCGGACGAAAAACATTTTCGTCCAGACCAAGGTCCGGACAAAGAAAATTTTCGTCCAGACCATGGTCCAGACAAAAAATTTTTTCGTCGGACCAGTCCAGGACGGAAAATATTTTCGTCAGACCAGTCCCAGGCGAAAAATATTTTCGTCCGGATTTTTTTTTTTTTTTTTTTTTTAAAAAAAAAAAAATTTTTTAATTTTTTTTTTTTTTTTTCCGGACGAAAATATTTTTCGTCTGGACCTGGGTCTGGACGAAAAATATTTTTGTCTGGACCATGGTCTGGACGGAAAATTTCTTTGTCCGAACCATGGTCTGGACGAAAAATTTCTTCATCCAGGCCCTTTTTCAACAATTTTTTTTTTTTTAAAAAGAATTATTAATTTCCGTCTTAAATTAGTTTTGGGTGCGTGGATCGATAATCGCTAATTAAAATAAGTTTCAATAAATTAAAAAATTAAAATAAAACGAACTATCCCCGAACGGGGTTTATTAGTAATTATTAATTATTTTTTTACGAAAACAAAACAAGACGGAAAAAATATAAGGGGGAGTGTGAGGGAGGGGTAGTTTTGGAAGTTCATTAAAATTGTCGACGATAATTAGTAAATTGTCGACGACCTTTAGCAGGCGGGTTGAATAATTGAATTTCTATTGTGTTTGGGCCCAATTTGATACGTGCTTGTATTTTGGGCTGTTGTAAACACCGCTTTGTTGCCTTGGCCGTGTGCTAAACTTAAAAGTGACCGTCTACTCGTCTAGGTAGCACCAAAATGGATTTTGATATGAATATGGATAGAAAACGGACACGTGACATGATATTCAATGAAATTTAGAACACGGGACATATTATTTAAATTCAATAAAAATACTTATAAATGTACAATTTTATTTTTATAAAAATATTTGATATTAAATTTAGGCAAGTGAAAGTAAAACTTGAATTTGGGTAAAACTCATTTTCATTTCCCACTCAAACTCATCTTCTAATAAATCTCTTTCCACATCTATTTTGTCCTCTAAATAACATCATTTACCACCAGTTCAACTCATTTCTCCACCATAAAACAACGCTCAACTTGATTTCGTTTGAAAGTGTGTCTAAAATATGTGCAATACCATGAACACATGTCCTAGACGTGTCCAAATACTATGGACATGTGCCCAAATAAATGAAGAAAATTAGACGCAGTTTATAGGTGCCCGACAGTTCGACACATTTATTAGTCGAGTGTCCCACGAGTTTCGGTGTTCGACACAGTATCATACACAGAACGGCTGGTTAAGAGGAGTGTCTGTGCTACCTAGTTTATGACGGGTTACAAGCTGGGACGAAGAAAATATGATCATTTTATGATAAAGAGTAACCATCCACAAAACCTTACATTTATCAGATAATAATTTCCTTTTATCATAAAATGGTTATATTTCTCGATCATAAACTTGTAATGCGTCACACATGAAATTCATGTAATAGTAATTATCCTTACATGGCTGACCTAAAAGAACTTGGGTCAATCTTGAGTAATTGAAAATTTGTGATCCTTTTTAATACTTTTATGTCCTTGGCAGCCTTCTAAGCCTTGTACCGGCGGCCTCAATCAACCGTTTTCAAAGTCAGCTAATAACCGATGACGACCGTATTTAATCTCTAAATTGAAAACGTATCTTGACATTGCTTAACCACAAAAAATCGGTTAGTGTTTTAGTTGGTTCTCCGTACATCAAATAGTTACTAAAGGGACTAGCATTATGTGTAAATGAACCTGAATTAAACAAAAGTCATATCTACTCAAATGTGTTTGGTGTGGTGGTTGTTCACCTCATCCCTTAACAATGAGGTCAAGGTTCGATCCTTATACATGGAAATGGAACAAACTTTTTGGTCAGCTGTTTACTTCTTCGTGAGAGTACGAGCGACGAGTGGATTATACACTGTTATCGAGCGTGAAGACCCGATTTACACCAAAAAAATTATCTAAAACAATTGTCTCAATCCTGTATTTACTAAATGAATAGGCGAAACCCCAATTTTTCCCGCCTAAACATGTTAGAATTAGAGAGGGGAGGAATTCATAAAGATAATCGTTGTATTATTGATAATAGTTCGTCCGTGTCTCAATACAATCGATAGGTATCGTATATATAGACTCGAAACTAAATCTAGGATCTCCTATTAACGGAAACAATATATGATATAATATCAATATTATTCTCTACGATATATCACGATACCGTAGATATCTCGAATATCCCGATATCTCGTAACAAAACATATTGCCTAGAATAGTGTTTGGTATTTTTAGCATATAATATAGATGTGAACATGATAAGTTATAAATGGATATAATCTTTTGTATTTAAATATTTATAACATATAATATTTCACATTCTGAACAAATTTATCTCCGATCTTTTCAAGATAAGAAAATTCTATTGTTAAAGAACTTATTAATAAAAATTTATTGACTTTTTATGATAAGAAGTTGCAGCTAAAAAATACAAGTATGTTATTAGTAAATATTTGTTAAAATTCATTGACTTTTTATGATAAAAAATAGCAGCTAAAAAAATATGTTATTAGTAAATATTTCTAAATTAACATCATTAGTTTATTGGTTAAAAAAATACTAATTTTATTATTCCTTACAATTTAAATTTTTATTTATTTCTCTAATCAAAAATACATTAAGGAGAGGTTTCAAAAAAAAAAATATTAAGGAGAAACATGAAAAATAAGTGAATTGTCAATTTAAATTCTATAAATAATACACTAAAAAGTAAAACTCTATAAATATTGTGCATATATTACACGGGCCTATATTAATAATTCTATAAAATATAAATACCGCAAATTTATTGCGCGGGAGCTAAACTAGTATCTAAAACAATTGTCTTGTGCATTGTAATCCCTTTTTTAAATGAGCGCATTCTCTCTTTTTAAACCTCTAGTCACCTAGGTAGCACCAAAACGGACACGGACACGGACACGGACACGGACACGACACGGACACGTGATACGGCATCCCATGAAATTTAGGACACGGGACACGCTATTTAAATTTAATAAAAAAAATATTTTATGGTTATAAATAACGTATGATTTTATTATTGTAATGTATTTGATTCTAAATTTAGTGTATTTGATACTAAATTTAGGTAACTGAAGGTAAAATTCGACCTTAACTATAACTAATTCTAATTTCGCACCCAAACAAATCTTTTAATCAATCTTTTTTGAGAATTTATTCCTCGTGTAAACTATAACATGTTTAGGTGTGTGTCCGACGAGTATCGGGTGTCCGAGTGTCGGACACGGTGTCGGACACGGGACGGCTAGTTAGGAGGAGTGTCCGTGCTACCTAGCTAGTCACACACCCTCATTAGCGTTTCCTTTTCACATATGTTTCCATTTTTTTGTGTCTTATAAAAGTGAGATATCATAGTATATCTTGCTCATTTGGTAAAAAAATCAAAAGAAATCCACTTAATAGACATCTATTCGCACATGAATAAGAAAAAAATCAAAGGAGGATTAAAAAGAAAAATATAGAATAACCTTTAACTCTCCATACTTATGTCAAAGGTTTTGGTTGAGATGGTTCATCTATCATGGTATCAGAGCCAGTGTAACCGAAGATCACGGGTTCAAATCCTGGCAACCTCAAAACTCCTCAAAAACTCGAAGTGGAAACCCAGCACAAGGTACGGGGAGCCGGTGCACAACTAACCACTCTTCAAGCCCAACGAGCATTTGAGTGAGGAAGCGTAATAGGAATATTTATAATAGTTGGGCTTCAACCATCACCTTAAGATTTTGGTTGAGATGGTTCATCTATCAATGTCAATCACAAACAAGACTTACAAATTGTTACAAATAATGTTAAAAAAGACAACAAATCTCTTTTGTGACCTTTTTCCGTATTTTTCTAGTAAAATGTGACCATTTTTTATAAATAATGACCACCTTACGGTATATAATGACGACCTTGGAAAAAAAATATTCATTTTTTAGTCATAAAAAGTGGTCACTATTGTCCAAAAGTGGTCACAATTTTTCTTCGCACGTAAGACGGTTATATAATAAAATTTGTGTTAAAAAACGAAAGTAATAGACAGAACACATTTATGACAATCACAAACAAGACTTGCTAGTTGCTGTTAAAAGTGGCAATCGGGTCAGCTGGGTTGAGTTATATTCAGTTCGGGTCGTTATCGGGTCAAATGATGTATCGGTTCGGTCGTCGGCTCATAATCGGGCCCGGTTATTTTCTCGCATTGCTTCGACTATTAAATTTAGTTTTTAACCATTATTTGGTTTAGTTACATAATTATTAAGTCAAACGTATAAATTTAAGCATTAAATCACTTTCATTTTGATTAATATTAAGCTTAATAATTGTCATATCATCAATTTAATCGGGTCAAAATTGGGTCGGGTCTGAGTCGGGTTCGGGTCACTGATTATCGGGTCTTGTCAGATTACGGATCGCCATCTGATCGGGCCAGGTCGCAAAATTCTCGAGCTTTATTAAATCGGGTTTGCTCGGACTCGAGTCAGACTGGCCAACTCTAATGGCTCCACACAATAATCACCACGCTTGGTTTTTGGTAGCAAAAGAGAAGGTACGTTGGGCCCATAGATAGACACAGAAAAAAGAAGAAACGGAAAAGGAAAAGAATCGCAAATTATCCAAGCAATGACAGACGTACTTTCCTTACTCAACCTTTATATCCTCGTATTTAATCACACCCCCACACACACTTCTCTTCTCACATTCTCAAGTCTCAACAACCGCCGCCGCTGCCGCTATTATTTCCCCTTTCTCTATTTTCATTTATTTTTCTCTCTTTAAAAAAAAAATATCATTTATTTTCTCTAATTTTATATTTTTTTAAAAATTGATAGTCCAGATACATCAGGTATACTGCCACTTTTCTGCACCACATTCATTCCTCTTTGTTTTTGTTATTCAATTTGTCCTTTTTACCCGATTCGGTATATCCTATTTTTAGACCCGTCAATCATTTTCTTATTTATTCACTCTCCCAAATCTTTGAACTGTACTTAATTCAAGTATACTTGCTTTAACAGGGTGTCTGTCATCAGTCATCACTGTCAACTGTGCAGCAGCTTCAATTTGATTTATCTTTTGTTTGGGTAAGATTTTGTTCCTCCGTTTTGTTTGTCGTGCTAATTTCCCATTTTGCATTCTGTCTCGTTCATTTCTTTACGTTTTCGTTACTTGTTTGTCTCAGCCGTTTCTTTGTGCTTTTAATTTTTTTCAATCCATGTGCTCGTTCATTTATTATTTAAGTATTTATTTATTATCTTACATTCTTTTCATTTGTTTGTACTCATGCGACGAGAAAGATTTGACCACTTTATAGTGACCAATTTTGGGCAAGTAGTAACCGCTTTTTAGGACTAAATTTTTTTTTTTTTCAAAGTGGACATTTTTTTGCCAAAAAAATATAGAAACTGCCGTGGTACAATAGAATTGTTGCTCGTATTTAAGTGGACCATATCCTCTGTCTCATCTCGTGTGCTGACCTTTTCCTCTTTTTATAGCATCGTCAATATAATGATGTGCTAAAAAGAGAAAGAGGTCGGAAATAAGATTAAGCACGAAAATGAGACATTTGATTTGAACTATTGTTTGACGGCCCCAAGTATTATTGTTCTTGCCATGGAACTTGACTCGTGCTACTTTTGACACTAAACTAATTAACTTAAATTGTTCATGAAATCTTCATTTTAAGTTTCTGTAATTCAATTTAGGATCTGTAATTTGTGCCTTTTGCTTTTGTATAATGCTTGATGCGGTTCGAAATAGCTGAAGACATGATCACAAATGTGCTGCCTTTTGTTTAAAGATTTGGTTTTTGCATTCGTTATTCCAATTTTCGCATTCTCTTCAATAAGAGAATCATATAAAATGCTCTTGCAAACTGTAAAAATCAACAAGAACAATTTCAAGACCGACTCCTAATATAAAACTTGCTGATTTATTGGTTAACAGAATCGAATATTTTCAGATGTTTGCAAGCAAGAATTTGATGAGTTGCTGCTGATATACATTTGAATTTCTTTTCCATCCTGAGATTAATTTTCGTACAAGTGACTATCATCATGGATCGCAAAGATACATCAGGGTTCGTCAGTGGTGGAGTATGGTGCAGTTGCATGATCTGTAACAATTAATGTTGCTGCTCTCTTGTATATACATACAATTATGTTAATACAGATATTAGTTAGACGATACATATATTTCGAATAAAACAAGATGGATGACTCCTCATGTAGAATGGATGTTGGCTTGAGCTGTTTCACGGAGACTTCCTTACGCCTGAATTCATCCGGCTTTGTTGGCGTGGTTCCTGAGCTGTATGAAGGAGGATCTAGCAAACGAAAGTTGAATGAAATTTCTTTGGATCTTGATTTGGGTTATTCAAGAAGTTCAAACCTTTCTGATCCCGGAATGCTTGAAACTCTTTCTTTGGACTTAAATCTAAGTCTAGGAACTAAGAGGCCATGTAATGACATAAAACAGTCTAGGACGGAAATCGAAGATGGAAATGAGAAGCTGAGGGTTGATCTTGAGTTAAGCTTGTTAACTGGGAGTGTAGAATCTGATCTCACTAGTGTTGGCATCGAACAATTTGTAGACGAGGGATCTACATCATCGAAATGGAAACAAGGAGGCCTGGTTTCTCTTGTAGAAATAAATGATCCTGGGACTTCAGTTTCGGAACAGGAACGAAGAAACAAGGTTAAGACTTGCCAGTTTCCTGGCTGTCGAAAAGTTGCAAGAGGAGCGTCAGGTCGCTGTATTTCTCATGGTGGTGGGCGTAGATGTCAAAGGTCGGACTGTCAGAAAGGAGCAGAGGGTAAGACAGACTTTTGCAAGGCTCATGGTGGTGGTAGAAGGTGTGAACATTTAGGGTGTAGCAAAAGTGCTGGTGGACGAACCAATCTATGCATTGCACATGGAGGTGGAAGACGGTGTACCTATTTGGAAGGTTGTACTCGTGCAGCTAGGGGAAAATCCGGTCTTTGCATCCGTCATGGTGGTGGTAAGAGGTGCAAGCTGGAAAATTGTACCAGGAGTGCAGAGGGTGTTTCTGGTCTTTGCATTGCTCATGGAGGTGGAAGACGGTGCGAGTATCCTCACTGTACTAAAGGTTCTCAAGGGAGTACTAAATTATGTAAGGCCCATGGTGGTGGAAAGCGGTGCATCTTTCCTGAGTGCACTAAGGGTGCCGAAGGAAGCACCTTGTTATGTAAACGTCATGGTGGTGGTAAGCGATGTACTTACCAGGGAGGCGGGGTGTGCACCAAGAGCGTCCATGGTGGGACCTTGTTTTGCGTGTCACATGGTGGTGGTAAGAGGTGTAAGACACTTGGATGCACCAAGAGTGCTAGAGGCAGAACAGAGTTTTGTGTGCGTCATGGTGGCGGAAAGAGGTGCAAGTTTGAAGGATGTGGAAAGAGTGCACAAGGACGGACTGATTTCTGCAAGGCGCATGGCGGAGGGATGCGTTGCTTGTGGGGCCAGCCAGGGTCAAGCCTAGGTGAAGATGGCAGCGTTGAGCACTGCGATAAGTTTGCTAGAGGGAAAACCGGGTTCTGTGTTGCTCATGCTGCTCAAGTCCAAGACAAGCGAGTCCATGGTAATGGGACTGTTGGCCTGAACATAAAAGAAACCGCTACTGAAACCCTTATTAAACCAGCAAATGATGACATTGTAGAAGGAAACTCGAGTCACTGGAATGGTTTCGCTTATTGGGGTTATGAACATGACATGATGGCGCTCGAGACTGCGCTTCCTAAAGATGGTCCCCTAATAAGCACAACCGGGGAATCCTCATACTCGGCATCTCTACCTGAAGGGAGGGTGCATGGAGGAGCTCTCATGGCCATGCTAAGAGGGAACTGATCAGTCAGATGATAATTGGTGCTTCTCTGTTCAAGGTTCGATGCTCGACGCTGGGGTTAGCTACTTAGCTCTAATAGTCTGATCTTAATTTCCAGTTTAGTGACATGTTTCTATCTGTTAATCAAGTTATTTTTATTGGCATCTGTATTTTTATAAAACACATGTAAACATTTACTTAAATCAAAGCTTGTTTTATAGATGGAACAGATTATAATCCACATTTTTGTTGTACGCTCCGACTGCATAACATGGTACTCCACAGTGAAATTTTGGCCGTGGCATCGATTCACAGCAGAGTCGGTATCAGGCAAAGTTTAAAAGGTTATTTTGATGGCATTAATAGACTAATGCTTAATTTCAAGGCCAAGTCTCAAACAAAACTCATCAAAGATACTGTTGAGGACTGCAAATTAATCAGTTTGATGTAAAAGTGGAGAGAAATTACCGAAGTACTCCCTCCGTCTCAATTATTTGCTTATATTTGACTAAAATATCTTTCACAAAGAATAAAAAGGTAAACAAATGATGAAGACGGAAGTAGTACATCTTGAATTTACCGAGCTGGATAAATTTAGATCCTAGCAGGTGTGATTATTTACCTGTTAAAATGTCAGTGAATGAGACAAATAATTTCTGCAATAAACAAAACAGCAGAAAATTGTCCATAACAGGAATCAAAACATGAAGAATATTACCAAACTCAGAAAATCACAGATCACAGGTATAATGTCTCATGCCAAAATGCTAAACTGAATAATGCTCTGCATCAGGATATAGATCAAGAAACAAAATACGATATTCCATATTATACAAACAATAACAAACATACAAGCCGTTCGAACGTTTATTGATTTAGATGTAAAATAACATTATAGTTGCATATTTTCATGAAAACATTACAAAGCTAGACCGACTACAAGCCAAAAGCGGAACAAGATAGAAGCGGATATTGATAGTGCTATCACGCTAAGTATCGCCTTTGAATTCGGACCAACATGAGAGTAACCACCACGTAAAGCTTGTCATAAGCATGAATCCAGGCACGAAAATAGGCAATCCTCCAGGATCTTTTCAACACCAGCACACCACAAAACGCCCAAAAGCCGGTTATAAAACCCAGTGCAATACTGATGTATAACCCTAGATCAAATGCATTGTCTTTGCGTTTATGATGAATTTCATTTATGCTAGATCCTTTTCCGTCTCCATCACCAGGACACTTATTCAGAAGTGGTTCACCACAAAGCCCAGGATTCCCAGCAAATGCAGAGGCATTGAAACCTTGAATCTGAGTTCCTGACGGAATTCTTCCTGAAAAGTTGTTGTTTGCCAAGCTCAAAGTCCCTAAGAAATTCAAGTCTGCAATGGTTGAAGGGATCGCTCCAGAAAGATGGTTATTCGAGAAATCCAGGGACTCGAGAGACTTCAAGCTACCTATCTTGGAAGTGATTGACCCACTAAGATTGTTTCCTGAAAAGTTCAGAGAAATCAACCCTGTCAGGCATGAAATTTCACCTGGAATGCTCCCTCTTAAATTGTTACCCGAAAGATCCAAGCTTTTCAAAAGTTCCAGATGATTAGCATCATTGTACAAGTATCCTTTCAGTACAAGGGAGATATAGTCTTTGTACGGGGTGCCGCCGATGGTTGAAAATGCCTCATTAGAATTAGTGATAACAATAGGAAGGCTCTTTTTCTGAGTCATTGCTTGAAGCTTGCATAAGCATTGTGGTATGACACCAGAGATATTATTCATAGATAAATCAAGAATTTGGATAGAGGGATGGCAGAGTTGTGGAGGTATGCTTTCAGAGATGGAATTGTTTCGAAGACTGAGAACAACCAATTTTTTTAGTTTATGCCCCAAGCATCCCGGTATCTCTCCGGAAAACAAGTTGTCTCCAAGATCTAAATATGACAACAGAGTTAACTTACACAAGGACAGAGGCAGCTTCCCTGAAAACTTGTTATTTCTCAAATGCAAACTCTGTAAGAAAGATAGATTAGCCAGTGAACTAGGAAGCTGTCCCGAAAAGCTGTTATTTGATAGATCGAAAATAGATGTGAACGAGTACACAGACCAGCAACCAGGCAGCTCACCTGATAGGTTGTTATGTGACAGGTCTATAGCGAGCGCTAAATCCTGATTTTGACACAAAAAGGAAACATGACCAGAGAAACTATTTCTTGAGAGATTCAAATATCCTGCTTTACTGAAAAAAGATGGGATGCTTCCTTCAAGAAAGTTAAAGCTCAAGTCTATGGCAAGACTCAAGTCAAACACAAATGGGAAATCTGTAGGCAATTCACCGTGAAGTCGATTATGAGAGAGAATGACAAAAGTAGCAGTTGAAGAAAGGTTCCAGAACCAAAACGGAATTGTGTCTGAAATCCCGGTATTTGACAAATCCAACCTAGAATAGTTAGTTTGCGTTCTAAGCCATCCTGGAAACCGAGAACCTAAGCCACAAGAAGCAAGACCTATAGTGTCCAAATGAAATGGAGGAACCCAACTAGAGCCCACGTCCAAGGTCAATGAGTTAAAGGAAATATCAAAGTAACGTAAGCTAGACAGATTTGCGAGATGGCTAATACTAAGATTGCCTTCTAATGAGTTGGAAGAAATATCCAAGTGTCTGAGCAACGAAAGCTGACCTAGGCTGGGATGCACGCTACCATTCAATCTGTTGTTTTGAAGTTGCAACACTTTCAAAGACCTAAATACAGAAAGATCAGGAATAGGTCCAGTTAGTTGATTGTTGTCCACAACAAATATGGAGAGACTTAAAGGTCTCTTAAAAGAAGAGGGAAGTGAACCATTCAGCCTGTTTGAGTGGACACTAAGTTTATTTAGGCGGAAAAACATAGTGAAATCGGGAAGTGAGCCACTGAAAAGGTTCTTGTGTAAGGAGATGACTGTAAGTGACTCATTTGCGCAAGTTAAGGACAGGAAGATGCTAGAAAGATCACCCTGGAGATGATGATTTCGGGACACATCCAAGCTACGTAAACCACAACAACTTCCCAAAGAACCGGGAAGCCGACCTTCAAGTCTATTATGAGAAAGGTCAAGATGTGCAAGTGAATGCATTTCTCTGAATCTATTTGGAATTGAGCCATTTAACTGATTGTTAGATATGAACAAGCTGATGAGAGAGCTATGATTGAAAATCCAAGACCAACTAGACAAGGATTCAAGATAGTTGTACGAAAGATCAAGGTACGCAAGTGACTTGGAAGAATTAGCATTGAGTTGAGAGTGACGTATAACATTAGGGAGATAGCATTCTCTCAAGTCCAGATGCTCAAGGTGAGGTAGGTTGCTCACAACCTGGAGCCAATCTGTGGCTTCACTGAGACCAACACTATTGAGAACTAGGCGCTTTAATGAAGTGAGACGTGAAAGCATGCTAAGTGAACTTGCGTACATTGAGTTGTAAAGGGTTACCTCAAGTGTTTCCAGTCTTGTAAGGTTTCCAAGTTCTTGAGGAATCGCCATTCCTTGAAACTCGAAATAGTCGAGAAAAAGATATCTTAAATTGGTGAAAGATCGAATGAAACTTGGGAATCCTTTAGTGAAAGATACTACATCCAAGTCCAGCAGCAGGATAACCAAGTTATCTACCGAAAGCGGTGAAGGTTCTCGTAAGACCAGAGATAATGCGTCACCACATAAATTAGATTCGAATATCAGAGACATAGACAGATGAAGGCCGATTATTCTGCCAGTGAGGTTACTGCATGAAATGCCAGGCCAGTTGCAGCAGTCAAGGAAAAGGGAGTAATTGTAGCGTCTCGTGCACTCTGGAAGCATTTCGAGAAGAAACTTTCTATCATTCTCATTACACCCTGTCGTGTTAAGCTTTGAGCTAAAACAAGGGTTAGTTGAGAAATGCAGGAGCATTCCAACCAGAAAGAGCAAGCAAAAATACTGCCTTCCATGAATATAAGGGATTTCCAGCATTTTCTAAGGAAATATAATAATATATAAGTATTGTGAGAGATGATTATTTGCAACAAGTGTTCTTAAGGCCATTTATAAAAAAAATGAAGAAGAAACAAATAACCATCAACTTGGAAAGATGAACAGTTAAGAGATAAAGAAATCAGTGAAGTGCAGTTGACTGACTTGACCCATCATTTCAAAAGGCCATGGCACTGAACGGCACTACCGCATTTGTAACACACATTTTTTTCTACTCAATCAACCCCCTTGGCCCCTTCCATACGTTGCACTTGAAACATCCACCCAATCCCGCCGCGTCATCTTCCCCAAAGGTCAAAGTCAATTATCCAACACAAGTTTGGTTCAATGTCACAAGATGTTACATGTACATTCACTAAAAGGTTACAATGTACATTCATTGGATTAGCTATGGACAAAGGATGGATTTGATTTGGAAAATAACACACAACAATCTCACAAAATATAATCAGACAAGGTGACCTGACAAATAAAAATACAGTCGGGATGGATTTGTTTTTATACAATATACTCGTAACTAGAGGCGGATCAGCTACTGGCTGTATGGGCTACAGCCCAACCCATTTTCAGAGTTAAAAAATTATAGTTCATTAGACATTCAGCAAAATGGAGTAGTGTAGTTTGTAAAATGTGCTGCCATAAGGTTGTCACTGGTTATGGGATAGGATGTTAGGCGCTAGTTCGATACCTATAATACTCAATTTTTGCTTATTTTTGTCCTTTCAAAACTCTTTGTATTTAACTTGTGTTTTTCAAAGCTTTATGCACTAACACTGTCCACATTTTCCTATTTTTTTTTGTTGCTGCATTAATTAAATCGTAACAATATGGTCTTTGTAAAGAAAGATAATGATAAATACTTGCATCACTAAGTTGAATTCCAAAAAAGTTAGTATTAGTCATTTTGACAATTAAAAAAACACGAGTTAGATTATGGATACAAAACTAAATAAATAAATACGACGAAGGGAGTATATATTATGGATTTCAAAAGAAATTACTTAAATATTGCAAAATGTAAACTACAATTATAGATTTGCAAAATATGAGAGTAACAAATTTTGATGGCATTAATAGTACAATGCTTAATTTCATGATCAAGTCTCAAACAGAGATATAATAAGGAATTACAAGAGATATGTTGCGGACTGTAAATTAATCAGTTTGATGTAAAAGTGGAGAGAAATAACCAAAGTACTCCTTTCATCTCAATCACGTATTTATATTTGATTAAAATATCTCTCACAAAGAATAAAAACGTAAACAAATGATCAAGGAAGTTCATCTTAAATTTCCCGAAATTTGGATAAATTTAGAGCCTAGCATGCAAGTGTGATTATTTACTGCGTAAGTAAAGTAAACAAAAAAAGAGAAAATCTTTGAATAATGCTCGGCAAATCACAGATCACACTATCACGGGTATAATATCTCATGCCAAAATGCTAATCTGAATAATGCTCGCATCGGGATATAGACCAAATAACAAAACACAAAATCCCAAGAAGCCTTTCGAAAGTTTATTGATTTAGATGTAAAGTAACATTATAGTTACATATTTTCATGAAAACATTACAAAGCTAGACCGCCTACAAGCCAAAAGCGAAAATAGATAGATGCGGATATTGATAGTGCTATCACGCTAAGTGATGCCTTCGAGTTCGGACCAACATGGGAGTAACCAGCACGTAAAGCTTATCATAAGCGTGAATCCAGGCACGAAAGTAGGCAACCCTCTAGGATCTTTTTAACACCAGCACACCGCAAAACGCCCAAAAGCCTGTTATAAAACCCAGTGCAATACTGATGTATAACCCTAGATCAAATGCATGGTGTTTGGGATTCTGATGATCTACATTTATGCTAACCCTGAAAATTTTCACCTTCTAACGACAAAATTTGGATATGCCAATAATCACGAAGTTTACTATATCCGTATATTCAAGGATCCAGCCTTAGACCTCTACGCCACGCCACTACTTGACTGACTTCATTCATCATTTCAAATAAGGCCATGGTGTAAGAGACTTGGTCTACTTTAATCCCCCCTTTCATACGTTGCACTTGGAACAACAACACAATCCCGCCACATCATCTTCCCAAAAGGTTAAAGTCAAGGTCAAAGTCCACGATGTAATTAAATGTCATTGCTACCCAACAAAGCTAATTTGTGATCAATAAACTTATAAACTAATAAACCAACATTGACAATGTCAGAAGCTAATATTTGAGGTCCAAAATTGACATGCTAATTTTTAAGGATAGTTTTCTTTCTTTTTCTTTTCAATGTCCGATAATTTAGGACGGTAAAATATGAAAAAAGAAAAGAAAAAAAAAACAAACAAAAAAAAAAAAACCTAGGTACACCCTCTTTACTACGGGATTATACTTCCTAACCAGTAGAAATCATAAAATACAAGAGGAAGAAGGAATTCAAACTTACGAGTTACGACCTAATTTCAAAGTTAAGGAATTTGTCCGGGAATATAAATTTTTTGATATAACCAACCACATTAGTTTGTATTTTGTACAGTTTGAGTTTGTTATATTAGTAAGGTTGTTAAAAGTTCGACCACTGCAAATCTGCAATTGCTCTAAGCGTAAAGGCATAATAAAAATCTACACTTTGCGCAAAAAGAAATTAATATAATTTCTTCCCTGATTATGGCAAGGCTCACTGCAGCAATCACGCCAATCAGTGAAATCGCTGAACTAGGTCGATCAAGTGAAGAATTTATAAATTATACACTATACAGGCAATTAACAGAAGAAAAAAGTAGTGGGGTAAGGAAATCATAAATCATAAGGTTGAAAAATTGCGGAGAAAGGAAATTATTACAATAATAAAAGTTTGGGGTAAATGTGAAGTACCTTAAGCTTAGCTTCACCCTTTGAGAAAGCTTACTCCGGACATAAAAGTTGAAAATTAGAACCGGAAAACGGGTTAGTCGGATCGGGATCCAATCAGATTAGTTTGGATTTGTATTGATGGTGATGAAGTAACTTGATCAAAATATTTGTTCATGGCCCTACAGACATGATTTAAACCTTCTGTTAAACCAGATCTAATTTAAACTATCAAAGATAAGGCTCGCGGGTTGTAAATTTATCAGTGTAATGTAAAAATTGAGAGAAAATACCAAATTATATCTTCAACTTCCACTCTTCCAGGCAGGAAAAACAGAGCAGTTAGAAAGTGTGATTATTCACCTGCATGCCATTGAAATGTCATTGAATGAGACAACACATTACTTATGCAAAAAAAAAAAAAAACCGAAGATGTCTTAGCTTAGTGGTTAAGTTGGAGTATAATGGACATTATCACAGGTAATGCCTTCGTGGCTCATCATATATTATATTAAAGTCGAAACCGCTTGCCACATGTCAAAATTACAATGAAATGGCCACGTGTCATCTTATTATGTATGGCTGCCAAATCAAAGATTTCAAAAGATCATGAAATGATCTGACCATCCTTGCTTAAAAATGGAAACGACGTTCAATTAGGTTTTGACCACTATATTTCAAAATTCGTGTTGCTTTTTTTTTCTCTAAATTTGAGCAGTAGATCAATTATATTTATGGCAAGTTGTAGCAAAATTTCCCGTAATTCTTGCTCAATTATTTAGTTTTCTTGGAAAATAACCGTAATCAATGTTCCTGTTTTAATGCTTCTAGACTTTTTGTCACCTAATTTTTTAACGAGTATATCCACTAAGCAATAGATCAGAGCATAGCAATTATCATGCTTGGTTAGCTTGCAAACTGCAAAGTGCACCTATTAAAAAAATTTGTAAGATAACATTTGATCAAATAGACAAATACGATAGAATACATTATCTGGTATTTGGTAATATTACAAACTAATATGAAGGTAAGAAAATTTTATGAAACAATTTCTAATGTTGTGAGAACGAAATAGATTGTAATACTCCGTATAACAATAAACCATAGTCGGATTTTCAAATGAAACTGTCTTAAAAAAATTATCATGAGACGTACCCATATAACCAGATAATTAATACAATATTGTTTAAAATTAGTTGGTTTCCCAAAGCATTTTTTTTTGTATTGCACTTTATTCGAATACCTCTTGAAATATATAAGAGCATAATCTTATATGATATTGAGTTCTTAAACGGTCTATATTAAGTTTAATAGGACCTGACCACATTAGATTATCGTTTGGTGGAGAAACGAAAAATGTTGCTAACATATTATCGTGATTATCCTATCTAGATAAGAGTTAATTGGCGTTTCATGTTTTTTTTTTGGATTGAACTCTTCAAGCTCAATCGTTCATATTAGATGAAATTTGTTTGCAGACGAATAAATGCTTTACAAATTGTGATTTACGAACTCAAAGAAACAAGTTCAAACGCCAATTTGTAAGTTAATTTTATAACTTTTCAAAATTAAATTAATAGAAAAAAAAAGATAATAATCTTAATTAACAATAGTGGGTGAAGTACATAAAAGCAAATGACATTTAACATAGGGTAATACTCATCATACTAATCTCTCCATTCAAATTTATTTTCTCTTCTTCTATATTGGGTGGATTTAAAAAAGTAGATGAACTTTATTGTGTTGGAGATAATAGTTAGCTAACTATCTATGGGCCATATTGGACGCTAACATTTTTTTCCTTACTAATTTTAGAAAGAAGACAAACACTTTTGGAATAAGTGGATTAGGCATAGACCTGGCAAATGGGTTAGTTCGGGTCAAGTAAATCCTTTTGGGTTTTAGATCGCTTTCGAGTATGTCAGTCAGGTCATTTTTGGGTCAAGCGGGTCAGGTTATTCTGATCGGATCATTTTTAGGTCAATGATTAGGGGAGAAAAAATGGCGAGTCATTAACACACCCTATTAATGCATAATTTAGTTTACGAAACGATATATATATATAATATTAAAGCATACTCCGTATTTAGTAATTTTTAAAAAAATAATACACTAAGACCCTACTTTATCCACTTTGTGTATTTGCCCATTTCTATCATTAAAGATATATACTTTACTTCTCACTGATGCAATAAAATTCTACTATTGATCGAAATATATTATTACATATATAGACTTGACGAGAGTAGTTATGATGGTTGTAGGTGGTCGTTGAACTCGCGGGGGAAGGGTGGTCGAAAAAGTAGCATGTCGCATGGGGTGGGCGCGTGTGGCGGAAGATTCAAAGGGAGGGTTGATGTTGCGGTGGGTTTAGGACGATGGCTGTGAATGGGAGGGAAAGTTTGGTCGGGGGTTGAGGCGTGGGAGGACGAGATGTTTAGGGGTTAGAGAGGGGGCTGGGAGGGATGGTCGGGGTTAAGGAGGGTGATGATTAAGTTTTTTTTTTCCTTTCCTATTTTGTCATTTGTGTAACAAATGAGAGGGAGTGGGGATCTTCTGTCCCATTTGGTATCCCAATGTGTGTGCCACTCCAATCACCTTCTAACACATCAACAAATTAACATAATTATTGCAATATTTTATTTTGCAACAAGTGATGTGTCAAAAGGTAAGTGGAGTGGCACACACAATGAGACACAATAGTGGGACAGAGGATCCTTACTGAATGAAGGCCAAAGTCGGAAGAAGTGTGTGAGATTTTCTAATATGTGTGTAGCAAATAACATTTCCTTTTATAAATTTAGATGAAAACAATTACATTACAATAATTTATTTAGTTTTAAAATGCGATTTTTGATGATAACCCGTGTTGGCACGGGTTCAAAAACTAGTTTTACACCAAAAAGTAAAAAACACGAAGATTGAAAAATATTACCTACCTCAGAAAATCAAGATCACACTATCACAGGTAATCAGGTATTAATAGACCAAGAAATAAAATCCATATAATCACAACAAGCCTTTCAAATATTTACTGATGTTTATTTGAAGCAACATACAGGTTCCATATTTCCATAATAACATTACAAAGTTAGACAGACGAAAAGCCAAAAACTAGTAGAGATGGACGCGGATAAGATAGTACTATCAAGCTAAGTATCGTCTTCGAATTCGAACCAACATGAGAGTAACCAGCACGTAAAGCTTGTCATAAACATGAATCCAGACACGAAAGTAGGCAATCCTCCAGGATCTTTTTAGTACCAGTACACCACAAAACGCCCAAAAGCCGGTAATAAAACCCAGTGCAACACTGATGTATAACCCCAAATCAAATGCATTGTCTCTGGGGTTCTGATCATCTTTATTTATGCTAGATCCTTTTCTGTCTCCATTTAGGACACTTATTAGGGAGTGGTTCACCACAAAGCCCAGGATTCCAAAGCAAATGCGAAGCATTGAAGCCTTGAATACGAGTTCTGTTGGAATTCTTCCGGAAAAGTTGTTGTTTACCAAACTCAAAGTCCCTAGAAAATTCAAGTCTGAAATGGTTGAAGGGATTGCTCCAGAAAGATGGTTATTTGATAAATCCAAGGACTCTAAAGACTTCAACCTACCTATCTTGGAAGTAATAGACCCACTTAGATTGTTTCCGGAAAAGTTCAGGGAAATCAACCCTGTTAGGCATGAAATTTCACCTGGAATGCTCCCTCTTAAATTGTTACCCGAAAGATCCAAGCTTTTCACAAGTTCCAGATGATTAGCATCATTGTACAAGTATCCTTTCAGTACAAGGGAGATATAATCTTTGTGTGGGACACCGATGGTTGAAAATGTCCGATTAGTATCATTCATAACAATAGGAAGGCTCTTTTTCTGAGTCATTGCTTGAAGCTTGCATAAGCATTTTGGTATGACACCAGAGATATTATTCGTAGATAAATCAAGGATTTGGATAGAGGGATGGCAGAGTTGTGGAGGTATGCTTCCAGATATAGAATTGTTTCGAAGACTGAGAACAACCAGATTATTTAGTGCATGCCCTAAACATCCTGGTATCTCTCCGGAAAACAAATTGTCTCCAAGATCTAAATATAACAAAAATGTTACGTTACACAATGACAAAGGTAGCTTCCCTGAAAACTTGTTATTTCTCAAATGCAAACTCTGCAAGTAAGATAGATTAGCCAGTGAGCTAGGAAGCTGTCCCGAAAAGCTGTTATTTGATAGATCGAAAACATCAGGATATAGACCAAAATGCTAGCTAAATAATGTTCCAACATCAGGATATAGACCAAGAAACAAATTCCCAAATTCCATATTATCCCAACAAGCCTTTCAAACATGTATTATTTCAGATGTGAAGAAACATTACAAACCGTACTCCATACTTCCATGAAAACATTACAAAGCTAGACTGAACTACAAGCCAAAAGCTGACCTAGGCTGGGATGCACGCTACAAGAACCAAAATGGGATACAAGTGCGTGCATATTGATACTGCTATCACGCTAAGTATCGTCTTCGAATTCGGACCAACATGAGAGTAACCACCACGTAAAGCTTGTCATAAGCATGAATCCAGGCACGAAAATAGGCAATCCTCCAGGATCTTTTTACCACCAGCACACCACAAAACGCCCAAAAACCGGTTATAAAACCCAGTGCAATACTGATGTATAACCCTAGATCAAATGCATTGTCTTTGCGTTTATGATCAATTTCATTTATGCTAGATCCTTTTCCGTCTCCATCACCAGGACACTTATTTGGAAGTGGTTCACCACAAAGCCCAGGATTCCCTGCAAATGCAGACGCATCGAAGCCTTGAATCTGAGTTCCTGACGGAATTCTTCCTGAAAAGTTGTTGTTTGCCAAGCTCAAAGTCCCTAAGAAATTCAAGTCTGCAATGGTTGAAGGGATCGCTCCAGAAAGATGGTTATTCGAGAAATCCAGGGACTCAAGAGACTTCAAGCTACCTATCTTGGAAGTGATTGACCCAGTTAAATTGTTTCCTGAAAAGTTCAGAGAAATCAACCCTGTCAGGCATGAAATTTCACCCGGAATCCCCCCTCCTAAATTGTTGCCGGAAAGATCCAAGCTTTTAACAAGTTCCAGATGATTCGCATCATTGTACAAGTATCCTTTCAGTACAAGGGAGATATAGTCTTTGTACGGGGTGGCGCCGATGGTTGAAAATGTACCATTGTAATCATACCTAACAATAGGCAGGCTCTTTAGCTGTGACATTGCTTGAAGCATGCATAAGCATTGTGGTATGACACCAGAGACACTATTCATAGATAAATCAAGAATTTGGATAGAGGGATTGCAGAGTTGTGGAGGTATGCTTCCAGAGATAGAATTGTTTCGAAGACTGAGAACAGCCAGTTTTTTTAGTGTATGCCCCAAACATCCCGGTATCTCTCCGTAAAACAAGTTGTCTCCAAGATCTAAATATGACAAATAAGTTAAGTTACACAGTGACAAAGGTAGCTTCCCAGAAAACTTGTTATTTCTCAAATGCAAACTCTGTAAATAAGATAGATTAGCCAGTGAGCTAGGAATCTGTCCCGAAAAGCTGTTATTTGATAAATCCAAAACAGAAATAAACCCAGACTCAGACCAACAATCGGGAAGCTCGCCTGACAAGTTGTTATGTGAGAGGTCGATACCGAGCCCAAAGGAACTTTGACATAGAAAAGAAACAGGACCAGAGAAACTATTTCTTGAGAGATTCAAATATCCTGCATTACTGAAAAAAGATGGGATGGTTCCTTCAAGAAAGTTAAAGCTCAAGTCTATGGCAGGATTCATGTCAAACACAAATGGGAAATCTGTAGGCAATTTACCGTGAAGTCTATTATGGGAGAGAATGATAAAAGTAGCAGCTGAAGAAAGGTTCCAAAACCAAAATGGAATTGTGTCGGAAATCCCTGTATTTGACAAATCCAACCTAGAATAATTAGTTTGTGTTCTAAGCCATTCTGGAAACCGAGAACCTAAGCCACAAGAAGCAAGACCTATAGTGTCCAAATGAAATGGAGGAACCCAACTAGAGCCCACGCTTAAGGTCAATGAGTTTAAGGAGATATCAAAGTAACGCAAGCTAGAAAGATTTGCGAGATGGCTAATACCAAGATCGCCTTTTAGTGAGTTTGAAGAAATATCCAAGTGTCTGAGCATCGAAAGCCGTCCTAGGCCTGGATGCACACTACCATTTAATTTGTTGTTTTGAAGTTGCAACACTTTCAACACCTAAATACAGAAAGATCAGGAATTGGTCCAGTTAGTTGATTGTTGTGCACATTAAAGATGGCAAGACTTGAAGGTCTCGTAAAATAAGAGGGAAGTGAACCATTCAGCCTGTTTGAATGGAGTCTAAGTTTACTTAGGCTAGAAAACATAGTGAAATCAGGCAGTGAACCACTGAAAAGGTTCTTGTGCATGGAGAGGGTTGTAAGTGACTCGTTTGTGCAGGACAACAACCGAAAAATGCTTATAAGATCACCCTGGAGGCGATGATTTCTGGACACATCCAAACTACGTAAGCCGCAACAACCTCCCAAAGAACTGGGGAGATGACCTTCAAGTCTGTTGTAAGAAAGATCCAGATGTGAAAGAGAAGTCATTCCTCTAAAACTATTTGGAATTGGGCCGGTTAAGAGGTTGTTAGATATGAATAAGCTAACAAGAGAGCTATGATTGAAAATCCAAGACAAAGCGGACGAGATTTCAAGATTGTTGTACGAAAGATCAAGGTACGCAAGCGACTTGGAGTAATTAACATCGAGTTGAGAGTCACGTATACCATTAGAGAGACTGCATCCACTCAAGTCCAGGTGCTCAAGGTGAGGTAGGTTGCTCACAACATGGAACCAATCTGTGGCTTCAGTGAGGGTAATGCTACTGAGAATTAGGCGCTTCAATGAAGTGAGACGCGAAAGCATGCTAAGTGTACTTGCGTACATTGTATTATAAAGGGTTACCTCAAGTGTACTTGTGTACATTGGTTGATAAAGGTTTACCTCAAGGGTTTCCAATCTTGTAAGGTTTCCGAGTTCTTGAGGAATCATTGTTCCTTGATCCTCGAAATAGAAGATAAAAAGATGTCTTAAATTGGGGAAAGAACGAATGAAACTTGAGAATCCTTTAGTGAAAGATAGTACATCCAAGTCCATATGCAGGCTAGCCAACTCATCTAATGAAGGCAGTGACGGTTCTCGAAAGGCCATATACTCCTCACCACATGTATTAGAGTCGAATATTACAGGTAGATCAAGGCCGATTATTCGCGGTGAGGTTCTTGCATGAAATGCCAGGGGCTATTGCAGCAGTCAAGTAAAAAGGAGTTATTGTAGAGTCTTGTGCACTCTGGAAGCATGTCGAAAAGAAAAGCTCTATCATTCTCATTACAGCTTGTCGTGTTAAGTTTTGAGCTAAGGGAAGGGTTAGTTGAGAAATGCAGGAGCATTCCAACCAGAAAGAGCAAGCAAAAATACTGCCTTCCATGAATAGAAGGGACTTCCAGCATTTTTAGGGAAATATAAGTGTTTTTAAGGGCACTTGAAATCTATATATGAAGCAAGCACACTGGCAAATTTATCGAAAAATGAAGAAGAAACAAACAACCATCAACTTGGAAAGATGAACAAATATCAGTTACAATCAGTAAGAGAATTGGTCTACTAATCACCCCCTTTCATACGTTGCACTTGAAACATCCACACAATACCGCCGTGTCATGTTCCCAAAGGTCGAAGTCAATGTCAAAGTCTACGGTTTACATAAATGTCATTGTTAAATGTCTAGCTAAGTAAAACATGCTTAAAAATACCCAAAGCTGATCAATAAATCAACCTTGACAATGTCAAAAGCTAGTACTTGACAAATCAATAGACTAAACAACAACAAAAAAAAATTAGGCCGAATTCTAGGCAGTAGAGTTTTAGGCGGGAAAATAATAAGTTCGCCTAATCTTTTAGTAGATAGGGGATTAAGATAGCGATGTCAGGTCAGACAACAAACTTGTTAAAAGTTTGATCACTGCTAATCTGCTATATATTGCTTTAAGCTTTAAAGCATAATAAAAGTCAACAATTTGCGGAAAAGAAATTACAACCTCCGACTCTAACATACTCCATTCTTTACACTTTTATTCATTTGTGAGGAGTATTTTAATAAAACGTAAAGAATCTATTGAGTCGGAGGAGTAAAATTAATTAAGGCAAGGGCTCGCTGCAGCAATCAGTAAAATCGCTGAATTGGGTTGATTAATAAACGAAGGATTAATCAATTAAACAGGCAATTAACAAATTTACTGAATTGGGTTGATTAATAAACGAAGGATTAATCAATTAAACAGGCAATTAACAAAATAAAAAGTAATTGGGGAAAATGTGGAGTACCTTCTTAAGCTTAGCTACATCATCACCGGAACAATAGTTTGTTTCTTCACCCTTCCAGAAAGCTACTCCGGCATTTAAGAGATAATGAGTTCCCGTGACGGGCATGCAGAGTGGAGCACGAGTCGGATTAGTTTGGATTGGATCGATCAAGTCCAATTATTTCAGATACGGATCAGTTAGAACCGTGTTATTTTCAAGTTATGGGTTTAAAGGGGCTGTCGCGAAAAAGTGGTAATTTAGGAGAAAAAGGATTACGCATATGAGGTACTACCTCGAACCTTGTAGATTTTGAGCATATACACATTTTTTCTGAGCATATTATGTTAGATTTGAGTATGCACGAAAAAAGAATTGACAATAAAACTGCACCGAATCGACTCCGCTTTCCTAATAGAATAATGTTTTCTTAATAGAATAATTCGACCCTTAACAGTGCCTGGGTATAATCGAATTTTCTACTGAGATAAGACGGTGCCCTCTGATTTTTGGTACAAAAAAAACAGATACGTAATTTAGAAATATTTTGTGTAGATTGTTAAACGTTCTTTTGATGTAGTAGAAGATTATATTTTTTCTGTATCAATTTCTTCTCATCCTTCAACTATATATATTGGAAGGATTTGGGGAAAAAGGGAAACAGGTGATGTATTTCTGAAGGGTTGCAACTCTTCAGAAATTCAGATGCAATTAATTAAATTACGCGGAATTTTAACCCCCGTCATAGTTATTCGAACGAAAACCATTCCGCAATCCCATAAATAATTACACGAGCGTACACTCCGTACTTCCCGAACTCGCATTATATTGTTTAGAAATTACCCATCAAAGAACCGACCTTAATTACGTCAAATGAACCGGTAATTACTCTTAAATCACCAACATATTACCATTTATAAATATAGTTTTTGAGCAATATTATATTTTTTTAGTGTAATGTTTTAGTAGATGTGCTCAAAAAATTTATACTAAAGCAGAACTCAAAAACTTTAAAATAAAACTCAGAAAATAAACATAAGAGGTACTATCTCAGATGTATAGTCTATAAACTGGTAATTTAGCCCTCTTAATTTGGCTAACGAAATTACTTTTTTCACATACGGATTTTACTTTTTTACATGCATTTTTTTCCATAAACTTTTCATATCATACCGTTCTTCCTAAACCTAATCAAATTAACTCTTACATATAACTTTATTTCTCTAAAATCGAATTTAATCGCTCTATAAACTTGAACAATGGGTTATAACTTATAATACTCCAATTAGTGAAGTAATATAATTTTGTTATTTTAGCAATTATTAATATATGTCCTTGGAATTATTAGGGTTTATCAATTAGTAAAATTAATGTCTACTTCTTGTTCATCAATTAGAGTGTGCTTGGGATGGGAGTAATAATGAACTAAAAAATGGAGGGAATGGATGGGAGTTGGAGATATAAATGGGAAAATACAGTGTAATATTTCCTCCATTAAGGGAGTAATTGTTAATCACCTCCCCTTTCAAGTTATAATTACCTCCGTATAGAAGTAATAGTTCCTCCCTCACCTCCTCTTTCCACCATCCACAACCACCACAAAACACCAATCTCCTCCCATTTCTTCTTATTTTAGCTCTTATTACTCTCTTAATGATTACTCTCATCTCAAACAAGCCCTTAATCTTAATTCTTTACTCTTCTTCTGTGGGTTGTCATTGTTTGCACGGTACTATGGAGTTTATCAATTCAGGCCATGCTCTATCAGTATATCATTTGGAGCTATTATCAATCACAAATTCTTATTTCAGACCGCCATATCCGTCTGAAATGGTCAGACGGATATCATTTCCTCTCACAAAAAACCCATTTAGGGTGTGAGTGGGAAAGCACATGGGGGTGTCCCACCACCCATGTGCTTCTCACTTGTGAGATGTCTTATTGCGGTCTGAAATAAGGCGATCTTAAGCAAGATGGACCGATTATCAATACTTATTGTATGATGCTTGGATGTTGTAACTAATATGTTTGGATTTGTTTTTCTTTAATTTGGTGTTGAATCAAACACCTTACTTCACCTTCAATCATTGTATTTCCCGTTTAATTTTCATTTATAGAAGGCTACGTGTACTGACGAAGCAAGGGGTCGCCCGGAGTGAGGTTGGTCGGAGTAACATTGGCCAGCAACTGGGCTGACAGAGCAAGGGGTGTTGAACGGGGTCGTGTTGGCGGTAAAAGGAGATGAGAGAAAGGAGAAAAAAACCAATTGATGAGGAAAATGGCAAGGGTAAAATTGTAAAATGTGTATATGAAAGAATAAAATTCGTACGTGAAAAAGCACGTCCATTTGGCTAATCGTGAGATTAATGCTTAAGATTAATAGTGAGCCCCTTAAGTTTAATAAAAAGTGATATTAAGCCCCTTATGAAATCTTTTGAGAAATTCATTCTCTCTAGGAAAACTTTAATAGTTTTATGTTTTATTTACAAAAAAAGTTCAAAATTCTTTTTTTTAAATATAAACAAAGTAAATATTACTAAAGCTAAAATTATGAAAATTTTGGTTTTATTTTATGTTTTTTTTTTAAAGATCGTTATTTCTATTAACATGTACGGAGTATCTCTTTACTCAGAGCAACTCCAATGGTTGCATTTAGGGACTTTCTTACAATTATTATTGTCAAGCAATATGCTCACCATTGCCGAAGAAAAATATGATGATGCTTCTAACCCATTGTAACTCTACCAAACTACATGGCTTGACATTTAAATGGAAAAAATAATTAATTAAAAAATAAGAAAATAATATTTAATGTCATGTGGGGCATTCTAAGTTACAATGTATTGTAGTTTAACATTGGAGGACGATATAGCTCGAAAACTATGTTGCTTAGAAAAGTGCTGGAGAAAGACAAGCTACATGTTGTCATGGAGTTGCTCTTAAGAAAAACATCTACATAGTATAAAAGTTGGTTTTTTCTTTGGCTTCTGATTGGCTGATCATTTTGAGAGAATTGTGTGCATATAGGGTCCCCCATGATTTATACAACATTTAATTACTCTCTCCCCTCTCCTCTCATCTCATCTCCTCTCAAATTATATTCATTAATCTTATTCATATATTCATATTCATAGGTTAAAAAGCTTATGATAAAAAAAATTAAATACATTCAATCTTACACTAAAGATAAAATAAATGGAAAATTGTACAGAAAATTAATACAAACTGGATAGTTCTTTTTCTTCAGAAGCTTTTACTTTCATTTTTTCTAAAACATATTTTCATTGAACATTATGCGTAGTACTTCAACAAAAAAAAAAATCAACCAAGTTAATTTGCCTTTACTATATGATATTTATGATTGATCAGATTTTTATCATTAATTAAATTATTAAAAAAAATAATTAAAATATTTATTTTATTTATTTTATTTTTCTAAATGATAAAATATTTAATAACCAGCAAAAAAAATAAAGTTGCGTATATAAGTCATTTTTTATTTAAAATAAAAAATACCAGAAATATTTTAAATGTAAAAAAATAAAAAAAAATGAAATTTGTTGGAATCGAAAAAATTTAACTATGGTTCAAGACAAAAACACAATAATCATTAGAAAATAATTATGAAAAATAATTTAAATAGTAGTCCAAAAAGAAAGTATATTTAAATTTAAAAAAAATACTAAAGTACTTCATTAATATAGAAAAAAACCTAAAAAGGAAAAATGCTAAAAAGGAAAAAAGTCTTAAAAAACAGATTTTAATTAAAAAAAAAAGATTATTTTCTTGGAACAAAAATACAGCGATGATTTAATACTAAGGCTCCGTTTGGCACGATATTTCAGGTAGCTTATTTGACCAAAGTCGCTTATTTGACTAAAATTTCAGTTACCTGATTTTTTTGCAAGTGTTTGGCAAGTAGCTTAAGGTACTTGAAATGAAATGCTACCTCAGGTAGGATTTGAGAAATCAGGTACCTGAAATGACTTATTTTCCATTTTTTACCCCTTTATTCTATAATATTAAATAATTTTCATATCCTTTTACGTCATTTTACCAAAATCAGCTACCTTTTCAGCTAGTTTGCCAAACACATTTTTATATAATCAGTTACCTTATCAGCTCCTAATTTTCAGCTACCTTATCAGTTACCTTTTTAGGTTTCAGTTAACTTTTCAGTTTTTAGCTACCTTTTCAGGTTTCAGCTACCTTTTCAGGTAGTTTTGCCAAACAGAGCCTAACAAGAGTATCAGATCTACAATAAAGAGTATAACAAAAGTAGTGAAAATATACTAAAAAAAGATATATAATAATGATCAAAATGTGAAAATATAGTAAAAAATCAAAATTTTAACATAAAATAATACACCGCCTCTTTTGAAATTAGCTTTTCAAAAATAACTAAAGACACATATAAATACAAAAATTAAAAATTAAAAATTAAAAAACATATCATAAAAACTGGAGATTAGTGAAAAAATAATTTAAAACTAAAAAGTTTCTGTAAAAAATTTTTGCATGCAATTCGAAAGAAAAGAACATGGAATAAATTTAAAAATTTATAGTCAAAAATACTAGAACAGTGAAATTTATGGAGGGTGAGATTGAGAGTGAACATATAACGAGTTTAAAATCGTATGAAAACATTTACCTATTTATTTGAGATGTTGATACATCTATGTTAATGGTGAATCTTAATCAACATATTGAAGAAAAAATAGGCATAAATGAAATTTGTAAGGATCTTTATTAATTTTAAAAATTGGGATGAATTAAAATTGAGAGGAAATAAGAGACACTTTTAAATGCAAATAATAAATGAGGGAGAAAGAGAAGAAGAAGAAGTACACACATAGGCGGCAGCATAAGTGAAGGAAACAATTTTTTAGGGTTTGTTTTTGTTTGCACAGTATATAGATGTACATTAGTAATTCATAAATGGGCTTTGTTTTTGTTTGTAGTGGTTGTATTTCATCATTTACGTCATTTACTATTCAATTAGTCTTGACCATTTTATTCAAAGGTAGAATAAAGAAGGTTGAAAACATTTGTTAGTGAATAAAAATAGTTTTAATACGAAAACATTTGTTGGTGAATAAAAATAGTTACTCCCTCTATTTTTTTATATATGACTTTCTCACATTTCGAGACACTCCCTTCTCTCTTCAATATCTCTTAAAATATAAGACTAAATATTATGATATGTATACTCATATGAAAGAGTTTTTCGTAAGGAATTTAATGGTACCATTTTTATATTTTTTGAACAAATATATTTTTGGAAATATTAAAGTCAAAGGGTTACCTCGTAAATGCAAAACGTCATATATAAAAACATGGAGGGAGTACTAAAACAATGTGTTGTAATAAACTTATGTAGAACCGTCTATTTCAGTGTACACATTATATATACAGTTTATTGTGGATTTAGGGGGGGCTAGCAGGAACGCTCGCTCCTACTGGATATTAAGAATTTTGATTTCTTAGTTTAATTATTCGAAATTTTCCAAGGTTTACTTTATGACATTATCAGTTCGCCCCCGCTCATATTTTTCGTTCCTCCCTAACGGAGAATCTTAACTCCGCCACTGATTATACATCACTCTTTTAGAAAATATACATGTTTTTATATTTTGTTATCTCACTACCCCGTTTTACTCAATACTTTACATTTACTTTTACATGTGTATTTTCTTTTGACCGGAGAAAGAAATGTATTATATGGAGTAACAAGAATGTAAACATTAAACTAAATGTATACATTTAAAATACAACTTTAAACATTTTTCTTATATAAATATAGTGTAATCTTAAGATATTTTTCACAAGTTTTTTATTGGTTAAGATTCAAGACAATAATAGGAGTATATTGTATTTGACTTATTTAGTACATCCACGATCATTGTAAAGTTTATAATTTTCTCAATATAACGTTGTGCTACTGATCGTGTCATTCGGGTTACGAGTTAAACTCAGATCCTCAGTTTAAGTGTTGATTTGGGTATAAATTGAGTCATTCAGATCAAGTCAATTTTTTTAGGTATACTCATTAATTTAAACGGGCAAACAATTTAAATAAAAAAATATAATTGAATATTTGTAATTTTATTAGATAATTTATATTATGTATGTTGGAAATTATTAATTTTTTAAATTATAACTGTTCCGGGTGTAATTCCAGAGCAAGTATAGTTACCACCCGTGGCTTGTTGAATGATGTCTTGAGTTGGATTCTCCTTTGGTCTTAATCGTTCCTCTCGGCCTCTCTGCAATGAGTGAACAGGCGAGGGCTTGGCTTTGTGCCAAGCGTACTCACTCTGACGCTCAAGTCAGTAAACTCAAAGGGTTAAGTTGTGTTACTTGGCTAAATGTATATTGTAG
This sequence comes from Silene latifolia, assembly GCF_048544455.1. Taxonomy (NCBI): domain Eukaryota; kingdom Viridiplantae; phylum Streptophyta; class Magnoliopsida; order Caryophyllales; family Caryophyllaceae; genus Silene; species Silene latifolia. Next base: position 9,672,647 of record NC_133530.1, on the reverse strand, counting down.
AGAGAGAGGGAAGATATTACCAGATGAATAGTGTATTTAGGTTTAGTTGTGGATTTTTTGGATCCTTTCCTCAATGAAGGTTGAGGAGTACTTATAGGCTTTCACCTTTTGTCACGTAGTGGCCAAGTGGCCAAGTGGCTAGCAGGTGGAAAGACTGATCTACCCCTCGGCCGAGGAACCTATGGCAGGCCGGCGGGCCCTGTTGACTCACCGCCGAGGGGTCTTGGATGTGAGTACGCGGGTATGTGTCCCGGCTAGCAGGTTGCCATGCCGAGACCCAGGTGACAGGCCGATGGGATGCGTCGGCTAGGCTGTCTAAGTCGTTGACTTTGCTGTGGATATCTTTGACCTTGCTCAATATGTTGACTTGGTCAGCGGTGCAGAATATGCCCCATCAATTTGCCCCCAGCGTAGTCTATGCCGTGGTATGGGCTCCGATGTATGTTGAGCGTATATTCTGCGTAAGTAATTTGTGAAAAATTTTCTGCATCGGCTTCTTCTGCGGCGGCTTCTTTTTCCTCGGCCTGGTCTTTCTTAGGCCGTACCATATCCCCCCTCCACATGGATGTGTAAAGGGCATCCGATGTGGAAAGAAAGTGACGCTGGCCGTGACCATGGTTGAGAGTGCCGGTTGTGTTTGATTGCCCCCGGCCGGCGCTACTTAGCTTGGTTGATCATGTGGCCGGCGGAGAACAGATTCTTGAGAATTTGTTGAGGAAGGTGAATAGGCGGAGAGATACGAATGGGCGTGCTGAAGACGCTTGGTCACTGTTGCATTGATTGACGTTCAACTGTTGCAACGATTGACATCCCGTGGTTGCATGTCTGACACGTGTCTGTTCGCTGATTGGATGACGCTTCATGGGCTGTTCGCTGATTGGTCCTTCTTTATGGGCTTTTCCCTATAAATAGGGCAGTTATTCCGTGAAATTGGCCACCAATTTCATTCTCCAAAATTTTTCTTCTCTAAACTTTCAAGGGCTTCATTGTCTTCTAATTTCCATAGTTGTTACTCCGGCGGGTGTTTTTCTTCAAGGTAAACAAACTTTCCAATTTCTTAACTCTGTAAGTTATTATTGTAAACATGTCTTCTGCTGATGCCGGGCCTAGCAGACCGACGCGGGGGGGTTCCCCGTCGCGCCTTGATGAGGAGGAGAAGTTGGACACCCTCTTGATAAGGCCTGGGGGCCCTAGGTCTCCTTCTCCTGAAGTCGATCCTCGAATTTTGGAGGAATGGGAGGATGACTCTGATGTCGATGATGACGCAGACGATTTTGGTGATGATGCTGAAGAGGCTCGTCCCAAAGAGGCGAGGCGGTACGTTATGGATCACGGTTACGCGTTGATCGAGCTTGGACACATAAGTTTGCCAGTTGTTCTGGTGACAAATTTTTCGAGGGTCACTTCTTCTTTGGCAGGGGATACAAGATTGTTATCCCTGAGGAGGGTCAGGCCGTCTGTTGCCCTCCGCCGGGCCATACCGGCGTATACATGCGACATTTGGAGTACGGGCTCCGGTTTCCGCTGAATGAGTACGTCATGGCCATCATTAAAGCTATGAACGTCGCTGTGGCCCAACTGCATCCGTTGGCCATGAGGACGATAGTCGGCTTTGTGTGGCTTTGTCTCTTCAAGGGGGAGGCCCCGACGGTAAATTTATTCCGCCGGCTTCATTATCTCCAGCCGTCAATCTCTGGTCGCGTCGGTTGGTACAGTGTGCACACGGAGAAAGGTTATGTCTCTGTTGACAAACTTACTTCTTGCAAAGACTGGAGAGATCGGTGGGTGTATGTTAAGGTGCCGGATGACTATCCGCTGCCCCTCTCCTTTCAGCACAAAGTGAATTTGCGGTGTGAGACTAAGGCGGAGCATGACAGATGGGTCAGCCGGAAGAAGCTTAAAATGGATGCCAGCAAGGTCCCTCTTAAGGAGGACGAGAAGCTGGCGATGAGGCTTTTTGAGGTGGACAAGAGTGGGCTGCCGAAAAGATGGATCCCCCCAACGCAGATCATTCTTCAGGATGAGCCGCTTTGCCATGTCGGCCTCATACCGGCCCTAGCGCAGGGTGAGTGGGGTCGGTGTGAGGCCCATCACCGTTCTCGTTGTCTCGAACTTTGGTTTATTTCTTCTACTTAACTCTTGCTTTGTCTCTTTCGCAGGCCACTTTGGACCGGACCTGTCTGAGGATATCCTCCGGAGAATGGGGCTGCACAAAGATAAAACTGTTGCTAACTTGCATCCCAAGGCTCTAGCCCATGACCGCAGGACGTCGCCGAATGATCTTATGGATCAGCAGCTGAAAAGCTCGAATGTGGTGGAGGCCCAGGCGAGGGTTGTAAGTAACATGCCGCGCCGCACGCGAAAAACAAAGCCTTCGGCGGTGATGGCGTCGACATCGGCTCCGCCTTCCATCCCCCCTGTTCAGAAGGAGACGGTGGAGATCGTTTATATCTCCAATGGGGATGACTCCGATGAAGAGGAGGGGTCGCCCCTTGTCCGTAAAAGAAAACAGACAGCCTTTACCGCTGTCGTTGCTTCTACCGCTGACGAGGAAATGCGCCCTTCGGCCAAGAAGGCGAAGCACGGTATTGATCTATCCTATGGCTCAGACTTAGCCGGTTCCTTAGGCGCTGCCGGTGACAGGCTCTCCGGCATGTCTGTGTATGTTGATACTGATGCTTACTTTAAATTTTGCAGATCAGCCGCAGTCGTCCGCCGCTCTTATTGGGCAGCAAGTGGAGGGGGATTCTGTGCAGGCTGGTGATCAAGACGTCACCGTGAACTCTTCGTCCCAGAAGGCTTCCCTCTCCCAGCTACAGGCCGGTGATCAAAATGTCACCACTGTTTCCTCATCCCAGAAGGTTTCCGTCTCCCAGCTTATAGAGGAAGGCACGGAGCTGATCAAGGAGCTGGCGAGGTGGAACAATCTTACCGGTGCTCGTATCGTAGAGCAGGAGAAGGCCGTGGCTCAATCCGCTTTTGAGCTGAATGCCACTAAGAAGGTGGCCGCGAAGGCGAAGCTGGATCTGCTCAATGAGCAGAGGCTTAGGGGGGAGGCCGAGAAGGCGCTCTTGGCTGAGAGAAAGCTCAGGGAGGACGCTGAAAAGGGGGTCCTTGCTGAGAGAGCCAAGGCCGAGGCTGCGGCAGCCGAAGCTGCGAAGCTGCTGGAGAAGTGTAAACTTGTTCAGAGGCACGCCGACCTCTATCTCCAGCAGAGGAACGAATCCAGGGACCTGTTTAAGGCCCAGGCGGAGGTGATCCGGAGCAAAGAGGCCATCATCAGGCAAAAGGAGAAGGACATCGAGATGCTCCAAACCGTCATGCTCCCTAACATGTGTGCTGAATTCCGGGATTTGGCCGAAGGAGCTGCTAGGGAAGTGATTGGGGAGCTCTTCCCTCTTGACGATTCCTTTCCGTGGGGCAGATATGACGAGCTGCTTGATGACAAGCTTGAAGCCAAGGAGAAAGCCGTGGCGGAGAAGGCCAAGGAGGCGGTGAGGGCGAAGATAGAGAAGGAGGCGGCCGCGGAGAAGGCAGCTCTTGCTGAGAAGGCTAAAGCGGCCAAGGAGGAAGCCGATCGGGCAAGGGCAGCTGAGGCTGCCGAGGCTAAGGCTGAGGCTGCTAAGGGAACTGCTGGGTTACCCATCGAAGAAGGTGCCACTGCCGCTGCTGATGGCGAGCAACAACGGACATAGGGAGATGATATCTGTAGCCTTTTGTCTTTTGGCTTATCCTTGTAATTTCTTGTAATTCGTTGAACATTTTTAATAAGAGTTCGTTTCTTCTGCCTCCGGCCTGGCCGAGATTTTTACCTCACTTATTTTTCTTGCGCTAGTACTTGAGCGTCTCAATTGTTCTTTATCGTCTATGTCTTCGTCTGGGTTGTCTCCTTACGTTATTAATTGAGTGTCTCTTTTGTTTCCGCCTCGGTTTGGCCGAGGCGGTCTAGAGTGCGTATCTCAATCGTTAGCGCTTCTGAGGCATTTTGAACGCTTTGCGAGTATCACCTGCGCTGGTCGTTACCATCGAGGTGTCTGCTTCCTGGTGGTGATTGCCGCTCTTGTCGGTGTGTGACAGTGTGAGCCAGCATCTGCTTCTTGTTATTGACTGCCGTGGCGTCTACCACTTGGAGTGACTGCGACGGCGTCGAACCTCTTGGGGTGACTGCGACGGCGCCTATTTCTTCATGGAGACTGCCGTGGCGTCTACCACTTGGAGTGACTGCGACGGCGTCAAACCTCTTGGGGTGACTGCCGTGGCGTCTACTACTTGGGTGACTGCGACGGCGCCTATTTCTTCATGGAGACTGCCGTGGCGTCTACCACTTGGAGTGACTGCGACGGCGTCAAACCTCTTGGGGTGACTGCCGTGGCGTCTACTACTTGGGGTGACTGCGACGGCGCCTATTTCTTCAAGGAGACTGCCGTGGCGTCTACCACTTGGAGTGACTGCGACGGCGTCAAACCTCTTGGGGTGACTGCCGTGGCGTCTACTACTTGGGGTGACTGCGACGGCGCCTATTTCTTCATGGGGATCGCCGTGGCGTCTACCACTTGAGTGACTGCGACGGCGTCAAACCTCTTGGGGTGATCGCCGTGGCGTCTACTACTTGGGGTGACTGCGATGGCGCCTATTTCTTCATGGAGAGGCCGTGGCGTCTACCACTTGGAGTGACTGCGACGGCGTCAAACCTCTTGGGGTGACTGCCGTGGCGTCTACTACTTGGGGTGACTGCGACGGCGCCTATTTCTTCATGGAGACTGCCGTGGCGTCTACCACTTGGAGTGACTGCGACGGCGTCAAACCTCTTGGGGTGGTCGCCGTGGCGTCTACTACTTGGGGTGACTGCGACGGCGCCTATTTCTTCATGGAGACTGCCGTGGCGTCTACCACTTGGAGTGACTGCGACGGCGTCAAACCTCTTGGGGTGACTGCCGTGGCGTCTACTACTTGGGGTGACTGCGACGGCGCCTATTTCTTCATGGAGACTGCCGCTCTTGTCGGTATGATGGTGTGAGTGGCATCGCATCGATAAAGACTACCGCTCTTGTCGGTATGACGATCTGCGAGGCGTCTCTTGCTTCCTAGTGACTAGGGGAAAAATGAACATTTTGATGGAAGACTTGGACGATTTTTCATTAGGTAAAAACATGCGTCGGGGTGCCCACAGCTGTTTTGGACACCTCCGCCGCTACATAGAGTATTCCCGAGATTACCAGCGTCCTAATGCCCTATCAAAGGCACACCCTCCCGGTCAGCCGCTAGTTGCATCCATGAGGTCGCCCTCCTGTTGTAAGGATAGACTTTTCCCTTTCTCTGATTTCTTTGCTGATAAGGCTAAAGTCGTATCACCTTAATCAAAGTAAACCTAAACTACTACTAACAAAATAGCTAGCGGTAAGTCAGGGTCGAATCCACAGGGAGGCGGTGATTATCTAGTTTGTTTATATTTAAATCTGTCTTAAAGTAACCAATTGTGGGGGTTTGTTTTGTTTGTAAGCTAACCAACTAATTGCAAGTAATTTAAAGGGCAAATAACAATAATATTAAAGGTCTAGGATTTCCGGTTCACTAGGTCAATTATATGGGGTCTATTAATCAATTGCTAGATCTGTCAAGCTGTCTAAGGTCATAAGATCGGTCGACTCTATTATGCCCTTTAGATCGATTCTAACATGCGGTCGCTATAATTAGATACAATCTATTTGATTATCGCAGCCTATATTAATTCTAACCCGGTCGGTGAAATGATTAATTCGCTACACTAATTAACAACTCAGGCCTAAGTTAATTAACTAGAATAAGAACAATAATCAAACGGCAACTTAAACGATTTCACTAGCAAATAACCAATTTTCCCTTTCTAATTAACCTAGATCCCCTTTCATCCTAGATGATGAATTTAGCTACTCATAACTAAAGCAATAACAACAATAATAGTAATGAAAAGCATGATGAACAATAATAAAGATGAACAAGTAATTGAAATAGTAATTATTGAAAGATTAGAATAATACCGTAAAATAGCAATGTTTAGATCCGGAAGGAAGAACAATAAATAAACTAAACTAAGTATTTGAGAGAGTTTTCTAAGGTAGTTATATTAAACCTACTGAAAATAAAGCATCCCATAACTTAGGGTACGAGTTTTGGTATTTATAGCAATACATAACCGACTTAAGGAAAGTTGCGGGAATTATAAAACTGGAAGGTTCCTCGATCGAGTCGAGAGTGACTCGATCGAGGCACCAAAGTTCAAGAACACCCAACTCTCGACATTGCGAAATTTATTGATTAGGTTGGTTCCTCGATCGAGTCGAGAGTGACTCGATCGAGCATGAAGTTCCTCGATCGAGTCAAGGTTGACTCGATCGAGGCACCAATTTCCTGCTTCGCGCACTGAACTTCAAACGGCCGCCATTTCTTCGTTACTTGTCAGAAACAAGCGATTTTCGCGGCGTTGGAAAGATAAGAGGATAGGCTTTCACCTCCAATTGGAATCACTTGAAAATATGTTGTAGAACTCGAGATATGGCTCTTCAAAGTAGGCACTTGTAATAAGAAGCTCTTTTCTTCGTGTTTTCTTCTTAACTTCTCTTCCTTCATTCTTATGGATTCTCGTGCCATGCTTCGTGTATCCCTTAATGCTCACTCCACGATGCCCATTTCATTACTTTACTCCTCAAATGCATCATTCCTGCATCAAACATCAAAAGGCGGAAGTATCGACATTCTAACTTAAAAGGCATGTAAATGCTATAAACTAGCACGAAAACCGTATCAAAAGCAATTAAGGGGAGGCATAAACATGTATATAATTATGACTCATCAAACTCCCCCAAACCATCTTTTTGCTTGTCCTCAAGCAAAGCAACACACAATACAAAAGGCAATCATATAAATGGTAAATAAACAACTCAGAGCTAATGTTGATGCACATACAAATCCCAAGCTATCCATATCTTGTAACAAAGCAATGACTAAAGTGTACCAATAAAACAAATTCAAAGGTACGGGAAATAGAAAACATAGCTCAAGTCTCAAGTCACCATACTATAGACAAATGCCAAATACCTTTCGATCTTGCAAGACAAATTAGTCGGATTCTCGCGGATTCACTCATGCACTCATAAGTATTGTGAGGGTGAGTTATATGTAAGATAGAAACAAGTAGAAACACTCACTCAACTTATGAAACATGCATGCAATCTAATGTGATAGGGATTTCCCCAACTAATATGCAATCATCATATGTAGACAAAAGTACATGTATCAAGGACAATAAGGGTGACAAATGGGTTAAAGGAATAGAAGTGGTTTGTGCCAAAGCACGTTATGGATATGTGGAGCTAAGACGGTAGTCGCAACGCTAATCAAAACAAAAACCAAATCTTTGATAATAAATGAACCCAATTAGAGAAATGATCTCAACTTTACAACGTATGAGAGTTAATAAACTACTCTCCAATTATACATTAGACTCTAACAACCATCCTTTTGATCCTTGACAAAACCAAATGAAGCAATCTCTTTTCTTTTCTTTTCTTTTTTCTTTTACATTTTTTTCAATTTTTTTCTCTTTTTTTTTTCTTTTTTTTTTCTTTTTTTTTTTTCTTTTGCTTCATATTTTTCTTTTTCCAACACAAGGATACAACACAATCGCTAAAAGTATTTTGCTATACCCACATGACAACAATAAGTCCCAACCCAACCATAATAGAAAAATAAACATGATAAACAAGCAATCTGATCATTGTCCGAAAAGGTAGGCAAATTCTTGGATTGTAGCTCATAGGATGTAATTAATATTGGCTACAAGGGTTCAAACGGGCTAACAAAAGGTAATGTAAGGCTTATTTAAACGATAAGAATCGCCTATCCACATGTACTTAGTCAAATGAAAGTAATAAAAGTATCAAGAAATCAATGTCACACTTATGCAGTTTAATATTACACATTCCACAAGGAGAAACCACACTCAAGCCTAATTGACAATGAGACCAGTTTATTGATGTTCCTGGCCTAGGAAGCTCTATAGACCTCAGAATTGAAGTAGTTTACCAACGTAATTATGTCAAATCTAATCAATATAAGGCATGTCAAATACGGTTAAGACTTGAATTATGAGCTTTGTTTTCATGGCTAACGAGTCAAAACAATGTACATGGACAACTATATGGGATTCAAATGCAAAAACAATGCAATTTAACATCATTGCTATTAAATTCACCAAGACTCTACCTAAAACAAAAGAAAAACGTGTTTTTGTGTTTTATAATTTTTTAAATTTTTATGGATTTTTTATATAAATGCACACAACATAAATAAAAATCACACAACATAATAAAAGACTCCTCCCCCAAACCTAAATGTTACAGTGTCCTCATTGTGACGCCTACAACATAGCAGTCACACACAAATCCAGCAACCTAAAGGACACAACTAACAAAAAGAATGGGAAATAACTAGATAATACAATAAAAGAAGGTACAAGGGAAGAGAATACCGGGTAAGAGCAAATAAATTCCCCCAAACCAGCTGCAAAAATAGGGGAAAATAATCAACCGCGCAATTCCTATCATCGTTTGGCTATGAATAAACCCAAAAACATGGCGACTCGATCGAGCCCCATGCCACTTGATCGAGCACCTGTTGTCGTCCTCTTCTTTTCTTTATATATCGATTACCCGCAATTGGGAACAATCAAAACAGCTCAAAGCTCTTAAGAGTCGATCATAAATCTGCGCATGTGCTACACAAAAGCATAAGTAGCACCAAGATATAACAGGAGCATATAAAATCAATGTTAAAGACCGTCTCAGCATATCAAATATTTGATGACAATTATAATAAAACCGCATCAATTTGTTAGTCCAACCAAAAGAATAAGAAGCATCAAAACACAAAGTAGAAGTCATACGAGGTAATTTCTCACTCACCACACCAGTAATCCTTATGAAGTTATCGTCAACAATTACCTCTTGGTCAGGAGGTCTACCGCTCCTAATGACGGAATTAGTGGCAAAAGAATATATTACCTCTACCGGGCTAGGAGTATTCATTGACTCATATACCTTCGCGTTCCCTTTGTTGATAGGCTCTATCCCATATATTTTAGCCTATAAAGCATCCAACTCAGTTTTCCAAATGGGAGATTCACCTGCACATGTCTCAAAACATATCAAAGCATCTGAAGGGTCCTTAGTAGGGGTCCCTTGTGCAGAGTATTCATCTATATCATCTTCAACATCAGAAACATCAAAATATGCATACTGCACAGGTGTAATAAAATGAACCTCACTAGACTCAAAATTAGAATCAAATTCAACAACTGAAGGGGAAGTATCCAAAGAAAGAGTCAACATATCGTCACATGAGTCCCATTTAACCTCAAGATCTTCGAATCGCGCATCCTCACTCTCTGGATCCCAAGACTCATCACAAAAGGGGTAATCTAAGGGGTCTGTCAAGTCTTCCTCATGTGACTCACATGCGTAAAATCGTCATAGAGGGATTCTAGATTATCATCAAAGAAGGGGTTATCAACTGAGCATATGGTCTCATCCTCTATGTTTCCCTCAATATCCTTTTCATTCTTTAAAACGGTTTCTAGGGTCTCACCCACACCCTCATCCATGTATGACTGAAATGAAAAAGTGGGTTTAATGCATTCAATACCAAGCCATTCAAAGAAAGAAAGGACATCTTCAATATTCTTACCACCAAAATCTCCCATACCTATGGAGTCAATGTAGACTTGGGTTTGTCTGTTCATACCTTTTATGATGGTAAGACACATAGTAAGCCGCGGAATTTTGGCTTCGTAATTATGGGAACGAATCCAATCATTCCATCTATGCATGTAATCATGAAAGTTCCCATCTTCACCCTGTAGAAACTCGATGGAAAACATTAGAACGGTCTCAAGGAACTGATGTTCCCTGAGACAAAAGACAAACTAAACAAAAACAAACAGAAAAATTGTTGCCTCCCCGGCAACGGCGCCAAATTTGATAAGGCTAAAGTCGTATCACCTTAATCAAAGTAAACCTAAACTACTACTAACAAAATAGCTAGCGGTAAGTCAGGGTCGAATCCACAGGGAGGCGGTGATTATCTAGTTTGTTTATATTTAAATCTGTCTTAAAGTAACCAATTGTGGGGGTTTGTTTTGTTTGTAAGCTAACCAACTAATTGCAAGTAATTTAAAGGGCAAATAACAATAATATTAAAGGTCTAGGATTTCCGGTTCACTAGGTCAATTATATGGGGTCTATTAATCAATTGCTAGATCTGTCAAGCTGTCTAAGGTCATAAGATCGGTCGACTCTATTATGCCCTTTAGATCGATTCTAACATGCGGTCGCTATAATTAGATACAATCTATTTGATTATCGCAGCCTATATTAATTCTAACCCGGTCGGTGAAATGATTAATTCGCTACACTAATTAACAACTCAGGCCTAAGTTAATTAACTAGAATAAGAACAATAATCAAACGGCAACTTAAACGATTTCACTAGCAAATAACCAATTTTCCCTTTCTAATTAACCTAGATCCCCTTTCATCCTAGATGATGAATTTAGCTACTCATAACTAAAGCAATAACAACAATAATAGTAATGAAAAGCATGATGAACAATAATAAAGATGAACAAGTAATTGAAATAGTAATTATTGAAAGATTAGAATAATACCGTAAAATAGCAATGTTTAGATCCGGAAGGAAGAACAATAAATAAACTAAACTAAGTATTTGAGAGAGTTTTCTAAGGTAGTTATATTAAACCTACTGAAAATAAAGCATCCCATAACTTAGGGTACGAGTTTTGGTATTTATAGCAATACATAACCGACTTAAGGAAAGTTGCGGGAATTATAAAACTGGAAGGTTCCTCGATCGAGTCGAGAGTGACTCGATCGAGGCACCAAAGTTCAAGAACACCCAACTCTCGACATTGCGAAATTTATTGATTAGGTTGGTTCCTCGATCGAGTCGAGAGTGACTCGATCGAGCATGAAGTTCCTCGATCGAGTCAAGGTTGACTCGATCGAGGCACCAATTTCCTGCTTCGCGCACTGAACTTCAAACGGCCGCCATTTCTTCGTTACTTGTCAGAAACAAGCGATTTTCGCGGCGTTGGAAAGATAAGAGGATAGGCTTTCACCTCCAATTGGAATCACTTGAAAATATGTTGTAGAACTCGAGATATGGCTCTTCAAAGTAGGCACTTGTAATAAGAAGCTCTTTTCTTCGTGTTTTCTTCTTAACTTCTCTTCCTTCATTCTTATGGATTCTCGTGCCATGCTTCGTGTATCCCTTAATGCTCACTCCACGATGCCCATTTCATTACTTTACTCCTCAAATGCATCATTCCTGCATCAAACATCAAAAGGCGGAAGTATCGACATTCTAACTTAAAAGGCATGTAAATGCTATAAACTAGCACGAAAACCGTATCAAAAGCAATTAAGGGGAGGCATAAACATGTATATAATTATGACTCATCATTTGCCACTTTGAGGGATTGCATGTTGCATCCTCTGGCAGCTATCTGGACGTTGACCACCTCGTCATTCTCGTCTTTGGAGACGAGCTTATGCGCTTCCCCCCGGTCCGAGACATACATCAGTGTTAGGGCCCGGATGGACATCACTGCGTCAGCCTCGCTCAGTGTAACTCGGCCTATGAGAACGTTGTAGGCGGACGAGCCGTCGATGACCACGAACTCAGCCAGGACATTCTTAGCCGCATTCTTTTCGCCGAACGTCACCGGGAGTCTGATTGATCCCAGTGGTACCAGGCCGGCCCCAGAGAAGCTGTATAGTGGGTTGGTGCAGGGGCTCAAGTCCTTGACTTTCAGGCCGAGGCTGAGGAAGCACTCCCTGAACATGATGTTCGTGTATGCGCCGGTGTCAATCAGGTACCTCTTGACCAGGTGGTTGGATATGTCCAAATTGACTACAAGTGGGTCGCTGTGAGGAGCGATGACTCCTTCGTAGTCCTTCCTTCCAATGGTTATATCGGGGATGTTGGAAGCGGGGATCGCTGCGTTGGGCACAAAGTTGATGGCCTGATATAGTTCGTTCAGATGCCGTTTGTGCCCATGAGCGGACCCTCCGTTCTCGTTGCCCCCGATGACAACATGGATCACTCCTATCCGCTCGAAGACGGATTTCTTACCTGAACTGTCGGCGTCGGTCTTTTGGCCTTTGGCAACGTACTTGCCGAGGCTTCCTTTCCGGATCAGCTCTTCAATGGCATTCTTCAGATGCCGGCAGTCGTTGGTTAAATGGCCGGTGTGGCCGTGGTACTCACAGTACTGGCTCGTGTCACCGTCGCTTTTTGGCTTGGGGGGTCTTTCCCACTTCTGGCCCTCGTTTTTGCTCAGGGCGAAGACCTCGGCGGCTGATACGACGAGAGGGGTTTTGTCATGATACCGCCTCTGGTGGTACGTTCCTGAACTCCACCCGGCGCCCGTCGAGTCCTGTTTCCTGGCAGACTTGTCCGACCGTGACCTATTATTCTCACGGCGTCTTTCATCGGACCGTGACCCGTTGTGGTCACGGCGTCTTTCATCCGGGTTGTCCTCCCGGTGGCTCTTCTCTTCTGAGTGCTCGGCCTCGCTGGGGCCTACCCAGGTTTTGTGATAGTCTTCTACCTTGATTGCTTGGTCGGCCATCTTCCTGGCGGCATCCAAGCCCAGGCCTCCGCATTTGATGAGCTCATTTTTTAAGTCTCCCCTTGGGAGGCCCTTCATCAGCGCGAAGGCCGCCAGTTCGGGATTAATTTCTCGAATCTGCTGGACCTTTCCATCGAACCTCTTCACATAGCTCCATAGAGACTCGCCCCCCTCCTGTTTGATAGTTAGGAGGTCTGATGTCTCCACGGCCCTTCTCTTGTTGCAAGAGTACTGGGCTAGAAAGGCGTCCCTTAGGTCGGCGTAATAGTATACCGAGCCGTCGGGAAGCCCCTTGTACCAACTTTGAGCCATCCCATGCAAAGTTGTTGGGAAAACTCGCACTGAGACCTCATCGGGCTGCTCCCATACCGACATGTAAGACTCGAAAGCCTCAGCGTGGTCGGCTGGATCACCTTCTCCTTTGTATGATATGGGTGGCAACTTGAGCTTAGTTGGCACCTGGACTTCTAGGACGTAGGCGTTGAGGGGCTGTCTGACCACGTGCCGAACGACACGTGGCGATCGGCTCCTTACGTTCCTAATCCGGCTCCTCCCCTCGCAGCGGGAAGGACTCCTTCTTCGACTCGGACTTCTTCTCCAACTCTGCTGAGTCGGACTCCTCTGGCTCCTTTGGGGTAAGCCTCGTTCGTGCTGCGGGGACGCTGTCCTCCCACGAGTACGGGAAGGACTTAGGTCTACCACGCCCACTTTGGGCTCCCCCGGCGACTTGGCTGGGTCAGCTTCTCCTAGTGCTCCGTTCAAATTTCTCGGAGTCACATTTTGGGCCCTGGTTTCCTGGACGGTTTCTGCCGCTCTTGTCGGCGTGACAGTGTGAGCGGGCGTATTACTGATTAAGTCCAGGACCATTTTCAGTTTTGCTACGTCGACCACATGTCCCATGATGGTGACCTGGTTGGGTGGCAGCGGCGTGTCCGGTATTATTGGCATCCCGAACTCCGGTTGGATTACTCCGCCGGTGGAGGGCTGCACGACTCCAGAATTGTTGAAAGTATCATCGTGGTAGAATGCGGTTTCGTCGGTCACGACTGCGTCTTGTTGTTTCGACATCTTAGCTTTTTGGGTGGGTTTTTGTTGTTGTTTTGGGGGTCACGACTATGTGATTTTTTTTCTAACATGTACGAATTTAGTCAAATTCTTGAATATTTTATCCCGTGCAATTTTTGCACGGGTTTAAAACTAGTTAGATAATCAAAGTTAGGTACATACAGTATGTTTTTAGAGTTTCTCAGCTTTTAAAAAATTTTGAAAAATCATACAGTATATAATTTTTTATTTTGTAAAGAACTGTTAGGAAAATATATTCATTTCTTTTATAAAACATAAATATTTTGTTTTTTTATAAAATAATTTAAAATATTCTCTAATTGATATTAATTCATTTTAAATTTCGATTCATTTGTTAACTTTTTTTTTTCTTGTATATTCTGTAAAGGGTATTGCTTTTTCACATACGCATTTTACTCTTTCACATACGCATATTACTTTTTTAACCCTCTTATTTTCACAATCAATTTTCAATTCTCTCATTCTCCATACCAAAAGACACCAACCACCAATGACCCACGACTTACCACCTCTCACACCCACCATCAAACCATATACCAAACCACCTCTACCCAGCCACCCTAACTCCGGCTATCACTACTGGTCACATATCTGTCTAAAGCCCCTTCACACACGCACAATTCTCATCACCTACGCACAATAATTAAACTCCGCCACCTCCGACTCGCTGGTAAACACCCTCATTTCCGCATGGGGTCGTATATGCGGTCTCCTTTGATTTTACATTACCGAAAATTAACCACTTCTTAATCTCTCTTACTCATAATAAACTTGAAAACCTTAAATAAAGTTGAAAATATTAAATTGTCAAACAGAACAAAATTTGTTCAAAATTATCAATGATGATTACAAAAACTTCTTTATTATCTAATTGTAATTATATTCATAATGAAAAATATGTTCAATTTGAGTGCTTTATTGATAAAGATGGAGATGTGCTATGCTTTTTGGGTTTTTCTAAGGATTTGCAGCCCAATTTTTTAGGGGAAAAAGTATTCTATGGAGTAAAATAAGTAATAGGTATGATTAATTGATAATGGGGATCCATAATTGCAAATTATAGGAATAATTTGATCTGATTTTGAAGAAGGAGAAAAAACCCAATTTGAGTATGTTTTGGTTGAGAGGAGGGGTAAAGTATGGAAAATTTATGAGAAAAAGTATGCGAAAGAGTAAAATGCGTATGTGAAAGAGTAACACCGTTCTGTAAAAAGTATAATCACTTTAAATTTTGTGATATTATATATTGCATTTCTCATGAGATTTTGATTAAGGTGCTTAATTTCACTTTTTGTAAAAATAATGGAGCCTAATCACCACAATTTAAACTTAAGGGGTTTAATCTCATGACTAGTTTAGACCGCGTGCGTGCATTATATGCACGGTGCTTAAAGTTTAATATTCTTATAAAATTACTTATATAATAGGGTTATTTCATAACAATAATCCATCCTATTGGTGGTCTGCAATAATCACTTCATCCTATCAATAATCCCAATTAAATCCAACCTAAACACCATACCTTCTAATAACGAACCAGTTGATATTTTTTTTAAGTTTATGTTGGAATATTTGATAGTTTTTGGACAATCTAGCTGGTATATGTGATATTTATGTGTAATATTTTCAAGTGATGAATCATGTACTTGGTTTATTTGATACACATAAACATAAAAAAATATCAGCTGGTTCGTTATTAGAAGGTATGGTGCTTAGGTTGGATTTAAATGAGATTATTGAAAGGATGGAGTGATTATTGCATACCACCAATATGATGGATTATTGTTATGAAATAACCCTATATAATATTGATACCTTATAATTGTTTACATTTATAATCATTGTATTTTGCTTTAATAAATAAAAGTTAGAATTGAAAATTAGTTAAGAGAATTGACTAATGAATTGAAATATATTTCAATGAAAATATTTTTATAGCATAAAGCTAATGAGTTTCAACTTTATATATTTTTTTGTCTCGAAAGTAATAACAACAATTTCTAGTTTTGGTTTTATACAAATATGGGTCAACTCATCTAATAATGGGATCAATATAAAAAATTTAACAATTTATAGTTTTTTGTCAATTTTATATTATTTTAATTAAAATATTATTTATACTTTAGACTTTAGTGAAAATAATATAATTTGATGAAAAGATTAATTTTAATGAAAATATAATAGATGAATTAAATTGTAATTGCTAGTTTCCTTATTTAATGAATGAAGATAATTATCATTAGTTTCCTTTTTTTTTTAAAATGCTTTTTGGCGAGAAAATGATAAAGACCACTTATTCTTTTACTAGATAGGGGATTAACCAAAATAAGAGGGGTTCAATCACCACTTTCGCGTTCCACAAAAATACAAAACGTAAACAAATAACCACTACAGACTTATTCACTTTGTCACAATTACTTATTTATCTTTAATTAAAATACCCCTCCCAAAAGATACAAAACGTAAATAAATAAATATGACAAAGAGAGTATATATTATGGATTTCAAAAGAAATTACTTAAATATTACAAAATGTAAAATACAATTATAGATTTGTAAAATATGACAACAAATTTGGATGGCATTAATAGTACCATGCCTAATTTCAAGATCAAGTCCCAAACCAAGATATAATAAGGAACTACGAAGTACAAAAGATAATGTTGCGACTGTAAATTAATCAGTTTGATGTAAAAGTGCAGAGAAATAACCAAAGTACTCGCTTCATCTCAATCATTTATTTATATTTTATTAAAATATTTCTCAAAAAGAATAAAAACGTAAACAAATGATAAGAAAGTTCATCCTAAATTTCCCGAGCTGGATAAATTTAGAGCCCGCAGGTGTGATTATTTACCTGCAGGAGCGCGCGGGCCATTAAAACGTCACAGACAATGCATAATTTCAGCAGTAAACAAAACAGCAGAAAATTCTCTATGACAGGAATCAAACCATGAAGAATATTACTCAGCTCGGCAAATCATAGATCACACTATCACAGATTCACAGGTATAATAATATCTCATGCCAAAATGCTGAGTAATGCCCAGCATCAGGGTATAGACCAAATGCTAACTGAACAGTTACATATTTTCATGAAAACATTACAACGCTAGACCGCCTACAAGCCAAAAGCGAAACAAGATAGAAGCGGATATTGATAGTGCTATCACTCAAAGTGTCGCCTTCGAATTCGGACCAACATGAGAGCAACCAGCACGTAAAGCTTATCATAACCATGAATCCAAGCACGAAAATAGGCAACCCTCCAGGATCTCTTTAACACCAGCACACCACAAAACGCCCAAAAGCCTGTTATAAAACCCAGTGCAATACTGATGCATAACCCTAGATCAAATGCATGGTCTTTACGTTTTTTATCAATTTCATTTATGCTAGATCCTTTTCCGTCTCCATCACCAGGACACTTATTCGGAAGTGGTTCACCACAAAGCCAAGGATTCCCAGCAAATGCAGAAGCATTGAAACCTTGAATCTGAGTTCCTGCCGGAATACTTCCTGAAAAGTTATTGTTTGCCAAGCTCAAGGTCCCTAAGAAATTCAAGTCTGAAATGGTTGACGGGATATTTCCAGAAAGATGATTATTCGATAAATCCAAGGACTCTAAAGACTTCAAGCTACCTATCTTGGAAGTGACAGACCCAGTTAAATTATTTCCTGAAAAGTTCAGAGAAATCAATCCTGTCAGACATGAAATTTCACCTGGAATGCTCCCTCTTAAATTGTTGCCTGAAAGATCCAAGCTTTTAACAAGTTCCAGATGATTAGCATCATTGTACAAGTATCCTTTCAGTACAAGGGAGATATAATCTTTGTATGGAGCGCGGATGGTTGAAAATGTCCCAATAGAATCATACCTAACAATAAGAAGGCTCTTTTTCTGTGTCATTGCTTGAAGCATGCATAAGCATTGTGGTATGACACCAGAAATATTATTCATAGATAAATCAAGAATTTGAATAGAGGGATGGCAGATTTCTGGAGGTATGCTTCCTGAGATGGAGTTGTGTCGAAGACTGAGAACAGTCAGATTGTTTAGCATACGCCCCAAGCATCGCGGTATCTCTCCAGAAAATAAGTTGTCTCCAAGATCTAAAAATGACAACAAAGTTAACTTACACAAGGACAGAGGTAGCTTCCCTGAAAACTTATTATGTCCCAAATGCAAACTCTGCAAGTAAGATAGCTTAGCCAATGAGCTAGGAAGCTGTCCCGAAAAGCTGTTATTTGATAAATCCAAAACAGAAATACGCCCAACGGCCTCAGACCAGCAATCAGGAAGCTCGCCTGACAAGTTGTTATGTGAGAGGTCGATATCGAACTGAAAGGAAGGTTGACATAGAAAAGAAACGGGACCAGAGAAGCCATTTCTTGAGAGATTCAAATATTCTGCCTTACTGAAAAAAGATGGGATGGTTCCTTCAAGAAAGTTACAGCTCAAGTCTATGGCAGGAAACATGTCAAACACAAATGGGAAATCAGTAGGCAATTCACCGTGAAGTCGATTATGGGAGAGAATGATAAAAGTAGCAGTTGAGGAAAGGTTCCAGAACCAAAACGGAATTGTGTCTGAAATCCCGGTATTTGACAAATCCAACATAGAATAGTTAGTTTGCGTTCTAAGCCATCCTGGAAACCGAGAACCTAAGCCACAAGAAGCAAGACCTATAGTGTCCAAATGAAATGGAGGAACCCAACTAGAGCCCACGTCCAAGGTCAACGAGTTTAAGGAAATATCAAAGTAACGTAAGTTAGAAAGATTTGCAAGATGGCTAATACTAAGATGCCTTTAATGAGTTGGAAGAAATATCCAAGTCTCGAGCATCAAAAGTGACCTAGGCCTCGGGATGCACACTACCATTTTAATTTGTTGTTTTGAAGTTGCAACACTTTCAAAGACCTAAATCACGAAAGATCGGGAATAGGTCCGATTAGTTGATTGTTGTCCACATCAAAGATGGAGAGACTTAAAGGTCTCAAAAATAAGATGGAAGTGAACCATTCACTTGTTTGAGTGGAGTCTAAGTTTACTAAGGCTAGAAAACTTAGTGAAATCAGCGATGAAATTGAAAAGGTTCTTGTACATGTAGAGGGTTGTAAGTGACTCGTTTGCACAGGACAAGGACCGAAAAATGCTCATAAGATCACCCTGGAGGCGATGATTTTGGGACACATCCAAACTACATAAGCGGCAACAACCCCCCAAAGAACTGGGAAGCCGACCTTCTAGTTTATTATAAGAAAGATCAAGATGTGAAAGAGAACGCATTCCTCTCAATCTATTTGGGATTGAGCCATTTAAGTGATTGTTAGATATGAACAAGCTGATCAGAGAGCTATGATTGAAAATCCAAGACCAACTAGGCGAAGATTCAAGATTGTTGTGCGAAAGATCAAGGTACGCAAGCGACTTGGAGGAATTAACATTGAGTTGAGAGTGACGTATAACATTAGGGAGACTGCATTCACTCAAGTCCAGGTGCTCAAGGTGAGGTAGGTTGCTCACAACCTGGAGCCAATCTGTGGCTTTACTGAGATTAACACTATTGAGAACTAGGCGCTTTAATGAAGTGAGACGTGAAAGCATGCTAAGTGAACTTGCGTCTATTGAGTTGTAAAGGGTTACCTCAAGTGTTTCCAGTCTTGTAAGATTTCTGAGTTCTTGAGGAATCACCCTTCCTGGGTCATTATAAGAGAAGAGATAAAGATGTCTTAAATTGGTGAAAGATCGAATGAAACTTAGGAATCCTTTAGTGAAAGATACTACATCCAAGTCCAAAGAAGAAAGGCTAGCCAAGTTATCTATAAAGCGGTGAAGGTTCTCGTAAACGGAGAGAATGCGTCAACACATAAATTAGAGTCGAATATATTCATAGATAGATCAAGGCCGATTATTCGCGGTGAGGTTTCTTGCATGAAATGCCAGGCCTATTATTCAGTGATCAAGGTAAAAGGAGTAAGCTATGCGTCTCGTGCACTCTGGAAGCATTTCGAGAAGAAATTTCTATCATTCTCATTACACATTGTCGTGTTAAGCTTTGAGCTAAAACAAGGGTTAGTTGAGAAATGCAGGAGCATTCCAACCAGAAAAAGCAAGCAAAAAAATCGCCTTCCATGAATATAAGGGATTTCTAGCATTTTTTAAGGAAATATAATAATATATAAGTATTTGCAACAAGTGAGAGATGATTATTTGCAACAAGTGTTCTTAAGGCCATTTATAAAAAAAATGAAGAAGAAACAAACAGCCTCCAACTTGGAAAGATGAACAGTTAAGAGATAAAAAAATCAGTGAAGTGCAGTTGACTGACTTGACCCATCATTTCAAAAGGCCATGGCACTGAACGGCACTACCACACTAATGTACTGTAAGAGACATTTTTTTCTACTCAATCAACCCCCTTCCATACGTTGCACTTGAAACATCCACGGTCCACCCAATCCCGCCGCGTCATCTTCTCAAAAGGTCAAAGTCAATTATCCAACACAAGTTTGGTTCAATGTCACAAGATGTTACATGTACATTCACTAAAAGGTTACAATGTACATTCATTGGATTAGCTATGGACAATGGGGACTAATATCTTTATTAAATATGTTAGTACATGAAAGGATGGATTTGATTTGGAAAATAACACATAACAATCTCACAAAATATAATCACACAAGGTGACTTGACAAATAAAAATACAGTCGGGGGGGTTTGAGGGTGAGTGGCAGTATAACGGGTGTTTTTATACAATATACTCGTAACTAGAGGCGGATCAGCTACTGGCTGTATGGGCTACAGCCCAACCCATTTTCAGAGTTAAAAAATTATAGTTCATTAGACATTCAGCAAAATGGAGTAGTATAGTTGGTAAAATGTGCTGCCATAAGGTTGTCACTGGTTGCGGGATAGGATGTTAGGCGCTAGTTCGATACCTATAATACTCAATTTTTGCTTATTTTTGTCCTTTCAAAACTCTTTGTATTTAACTTGTGTTTTTCAAAGCTTTATGCACTAACACTGTCCACATTTTCCTATTTTTTTTGTTGCTACATTAATTAAATCGTAACAATATGGTCTTTGTAAAGAAAGATAATGATAAATACTTGCATCACTAAGTTGAATTCCAAAAAAGTTAGTATTAGTCATTTTGACAATTAGAAAAACACGAGTACTCCGTATTTCAAAAAGGTAGGCGGGATCCTAAGATAAGATGGTTTGTTAATTTAATTTACTAAGCAACTATTAACAAAATTGTGGGCAGCATTGAAAAATATTTTTATACGAGTAAATACTTTTTAAAAATTTGCTCGGATATTTTTATAAGAAAAAATTAGTATCCTGTAATTCTAATTAAAGTGGTTTAGGCTACAACAATAAACTAGGTGGAGTTTACATACATACAACCATATAATTTCGCATGACAACTGACCACCGACTTCGACCTAACCCTACATACTTTTAATTCCTGGATCCGCCCCTGCTCGTAACACTAATTAATAAATCAACCTTGACAATATCAGAAGCTAGTACTTCAAGTCCAAACTTACAAAATTCTACTCCCTCCAGACGGGATACCTTCATCTTAAGGGAAACTAATATTGCTCTATGCTTAAAAGCATAATAAAAGTCTAACAATTTGCGCAAACTGCCGCAATCAGTAAAATCACCTGAATTGGGTCGATTAATAGACGAAGGATAAATCAATTAAACAGGCAATTAACAGAAGAAAAAGTAATGAGAGTAACTGAGTACCTTAAGCTTAATTAGCTACTTCATCACCGGAAGAATAGTTTATTTCTTCACCCTTCGAGAAAGCTACTCCGGCTATTAAGAGATAATGAGTTACCGTGACGGGCCTGTAGAGTCGAGCACGAGTCGGATTAGTTTGAATTGGATCGATCAAGTCCAATTATTTCAGATACGGATCAATTAGAACCGTGTTATTTTCAAGTTAGGGGTTTAAGGAGGGTATCGCGAAATACAAAACGTAAACAAATAACCGCTACAAACTTATTCCCTTCGTCACAATCACTTATATATCTTTAATTAAAATACTCCTTCTAAAGGTTACAAAATGTAGGTAAATAAATAAATACAACGAAGGAAGTATATATTATGGATTTCAAAAGAAATTACTTAAATATTACAAATGTAAACTACAATTATAGATTTGCAAAATATGAGACTAACAAATTTTGATGGCATTAATAGTACAATGCTTAATTTCATGATCAAGTCTCAAACAGAGATATAATAAGGAATTACAAGAGATATGTTGCGGACTGTAAATTAATCAGTTTGATGTAAAAGTGGAGAGAAATAACCAAAGTACTCCTTTCATCTCAATCACGTATTTATATTTGATTAAAATATCTCTCACAAAGAATAAAAACATAAACAAATGATCAAGGAAGTTCATCTTAAATTTCCCGAGCTGGATAAATTTAGAGCAAGTGTGATTATTTACCTGCAGAAGTAAAGTAAACAAAACAGCAGAAAATACTGAATAATGCTCGGCAAATCACAGATATAAATATCACAGGTATAATATCTCATGCCATAATGCTAACTGAATAATGCTCTGCATCAGGATATAGACCAAATAACAAAACACAAAATCCCAAGAAGCCTTTCGAAAGTTTATTGATTTAGATGTAAAGTAACATTATAGTTACATATTTTCATCAAAACATTACAAAGCTAGACCGCCTACAAGCCAAAAGCGAAAATAGATAGATGCGGATATTGATAGTGCTATCACGCTAAGTGATGCCTTCGAGTTCGGATCAACATGAGAGTAACCAGCATGTAAAGCTTATCATAAGCGTGAATCCAGGCACGAAAGTAGGCAACCCTCCAGGATCTCTTTAACACCAGCACACCACAAAACGCCCAAAAAGCCTGTTATAAAACCCAGTGCAATACTGATGTATAACCCTAGATCAAATGCATGGTGTTTGGGATTCTGATGATCTACATTTATGCTAGACCCTTTCCCGTCTCCATCATCCGGACACTTATTCGGAAGTGATTCACCACATAGCCAAGGATTCCCAGCAAATGCAGAGGAGTTGATGACCAACTTAGTTACCGTAAATGTTTGACTACGAAAAGTGGTGGAGCTAGGGGCAAACAGGACAGTTTAGTCCCTGAATAACGAAAATTTTAGTACTTTCAGTCAAAAAAATTCAGAATGTTTCTCTGCTTTAACATTACAAATTCTGTTCCCCTGAAAATTTTCACCTTCTAACGACAAAATTTGGATATGCCAATAATCACGAAGTTTACTATATCCGTATATTCAAGGATCCAGCCTTAGACCTCTACGCAACGCCACTACTTGACTGACTTCATTCATCATTTCAAATAAGGCCATGGTGTAAGAGACTTGGTCTACTTTAATCCCCCCTTTCATACGTTGCACTTGGAACAACAACACAATCCCGCCACATCATCTTCCCAAAAGGTTAAAGTCAAGGTCAAAGTCCACGATGTAATTAAATGTCATTGCTACCCAACAAAGCTAATCAATAAACTTATAAACTAATAAACCAACACTGACAATGTCAGAAGCTAATATTTGAGGTCCAAAATTGACATGCTAATTTTTAAGGATAGTTTTCTTTCTTTTTCTTTTCAATGTCCGATAATTTAGGACGGTAAAATATGAAACAAGATAAAAAAAAAAAAAAAAACCTAGGTACACCCTCTTTACTACGGGATTATACTTCCTAACCAGTTGAAATCATAAAATACAAGAGGAAGAAGGAATTCAAACTTACGAGTTACGACCTAATTTCAAAGTTAAGGAATTTGTCCGGGAATATAAATTTTTTTGATATAACCACATTAGTTTGTATTTTGTACAGTTTGAGTTTGTTATATTAGTAAGGTTGTTAAAAGAACGACCACTGCAAATCTGCAATTGCTCAAAGCGTAAAGGCATAATAAAAATCTACACTTTGCGCAAAAAGAAATTAATTTGGAAAGTAAAATGAACATTAGGGACAAGATAAATAATATAGGGGCGATCTTTAGTAATTTTGAAAAAAAATCAGTGAAGTGCAGTTGACTGACTTGACCCATCATTTCAAAAGGCCATGGCACTGAACGAGTGAACGGCACTACCGCACTAATGTAAGACACATTTTTTTCTACTCAATCAACCCCCTTCCATAGGTTGCACTTGAAACATCCACCCAATCCCGCCGCGTCATCTTCTCAAAAGGTCAAAGTCAATGTCAAAGTCGTTTACGGTTTTTAGTTAAATGTCTAGCTATTTAAATCATGCTTAAAAATACCTAACAAACTAATTGTTGGTTAACACCCAATTATCCAATACAAGTTTGGTTCAATGTCACAAGATATTACATCTTTATTAAATAGGGTCAATTAATTTTTACATCCTTACAAATATCAGTTTTCAAAAATTACTACCTTATTAAAAAAAACTCCTAAAATTACTACCTTATTAAGTATTAGTGCATACAAATTAATACCAATTCCCTTTTTTCGGTCACTTAAAAGAGAATATTCCGTCAATATTTAAAATTTCCCTCCAAAACTTAAAAATTATGAACAAATTACTCCTCTTGTTATTTCTATTTATTTTTGCCATCTCTCTCCTTTCTTATTCTTACTTTACCTATCGTCTTCATCTGCTTGTTTATTTTCTTCCACTAGACCCTTAATTTTTAATTGCACAAAAAAGAGGATTAAATTGCAAGAAATTAGGGATGCGTACTTTATCGGCAAATTATAGAAGAAATCCAGACCTTCATTTGATTATTTAGTGGAGATAGAGAAATTAGAACGAGGAGTGCGTGAGTTAAAAGAGGAGAGACAAGGTTTAAATGAAGAGGAGTGTGTTTAGTGAGTACGAGAAGGGACCAATCTACTTAATTGAAAGGGTATTTTCGTCAGCTAAAATAAAAACACACCGGAAAAGGGAATTGGTAGCAATTTGTATGCACTAATGGTTAGTAAGGTAGTAATTTTAGGAATTTTTTTTTATAAGGTAGTAATTTTTGAAAACTGGTATTTATAAAAGTGTAAAAATTAATTGACCCTTAAACCTATTAAATATGTTAGTACATGAAAGGATACATAATTTCAGCAGTAAACAAAACAGCATAAAATTGTCCATGAGGACAGGAATAAAAAACATGAAGAATATTACCCAGCTCGGCAAAAACATGTAAAATAGTACCTGAATAATGCTCTGCATCAGGTATAGATTAAGAAACAAAATACGATATTCCATATTATACAAACAATAACAAACATACAAGCCGTTCGAACGTTTATTGATTTAGATGTAAAATAACATTATAGTTGCATATTTTCATGAAAACATTACAAAGCTAGACCGACTACAAGCCAAAAGCGGAACAAGATAGAAGCGGATATTGATAGTGCTATCACGCTAAGTATCGCCTTTGAATTCGGACCAACATGAGAGTAACCACCACGTAAAGCTTGTCATAAGCATGAATCCAGGCACGAAAATAGGCAATCCTCCAGGATCTTTTACCACGACGCCACAAAACGCCCAAAAGCGGTTATAAAACCCGGTGCAATCTTGATGTATAACCCTAGATCAAATGCATTGTCTTTGCGTTTATGATGAATTTCATTTATGCTAGATCCTTTTTAGTCTCCATCACCAGGACACTTATTGAAGTGGTTCACCACAAAGCCAGGATTCCCAAACAAATGCGGAGGCATTGAAACCTTGAATCCGAGTTCTGACGGAATTCTTCTGAAAAGTTGTTGTTTGCCAAGCTCAAAGTCCCTAAGAAATTCAAGTCTGCAATGGTTGAAGGGATCGCTCCAGAAAGATGGTTATTCGAGAAATCCAGGGACTCGAGAGACTTCAAGCTACCTATCTTGGAAGTGATTGACCCACTAAGATTGTTCCCTGAAAAGTTCAGGAAATCAACCTGTTAGGCATGAAATTTCACTGGAATGCTCCCTCTTAAATTGTTACCCGAAAGATCCAAGCTTTTCACAAGTTCCAGATGATTAGCATCATTGTACAAGTATCCTTTCATTACAAGGGAGATATAGTCTTTGTATGAGCCGCTCATGGTTGAAAATGTCCCATTATAATCATCTGTCACAATCGGACGGCTCTTTTTCTCTGTCATTGCTTGAAGCTTGCATAGGCACAGTGGTATGACACAGAGATATTATTCATAGATAAATCAAGAATTTGAATAGAGGGTTGGCGAGTTCGGAGGTATGCTTCCGAGATGGAGTTGTGTCGAAGGCGAGAACAGTCAGATTGTTTAGCATACGCCCCAAGCATTGCGGTATATCTCCAGAAAATAAGTTGTCTCCAAGATCTAAAAATGACAAGAAAGTTAATTTACACAAGGACAGAGGTAGCTTCCACGAAAACTTGTTATTTCTCAAATGCAAACTCTGTAAGAAAGATAGATTAGCCAGTGAACTAGGAAGTGTCCCGAAAAAGTGTTATTTGATAGATCGAAAATAGATATGAAGCGAAACACGGACAAAGAATCGGGGAGCTCACGAAAAGTTGTTATGTGACAGTCTATAGCGAGCCCTGGATTTTGACACAAAAGGAAACAGGACCGGAGAAACTATTTCTTGAGAGATTCAAATATCTGTATTCATGAAAAAAAGATGGGATGGTTCCTTCAAGAAAGTTCTGACTCAAATCTATGCCAGATTCAAGTCAAACACAAATGGGAAATCAGAGGCAATTTCCGTGAAGTCTATTATGGGAAAGAATGATATAAGTAGCACTTGAAGAAATGTTCCAGAACCAAAATGGAATTGTGTCTCGAAATCCCCTGTATTTGACAAATCCAACCTAGAATAATAAATTTGCGTTCTAAGCCATTCTGGAAAACGAGAACCTACGCCACAAGAAGCAAGACTTATAGTGTCCAAATGAAATGGAGGAACCCAACTAGAGCCCACGTCCAAGGTCAATGAGTTAAAGGAAATATCAAAGTAACTTAAGCTAGACAGATTTGCGAGATGGCTAATATTAAGATTGCCTTCTAATGAGTTGGAAGAAATATCCAAGTGTCTGAGCAACGAAAGCGACCTAATTTGAGATGCACGCTACCATTCAATCTGTTGTTTTGAAGTTGCAACACTTTCAAAGACCTAAATACGAAAGATCGGGAATTGGTCCGATTAGTTGATTGTTGTGCACATCAAATATGGAGAGACTTGAAGGTCTCGTAAAATAAGATGGAAGTGAACCATTGGCTGTTTGAGTGGACACTAAGTTTATTTAGGCGGAAAAACATAGTGAAATCGGGAAGTGAGCCCGAAAAGGTTCTTGTGTAAGGAGATGACGTAAGTGACTCATTTGCGCAAGTTAAGGACATGAAGATGCTAGAAATATCACCCCACGGACGCGATGATTTAGGGACACATCCAAACTACCTAAATGGCAACAACCTCCCAAGGAATCGGGAAACGGACCTTCTAGACTATTCTCGAGAAAGGTCAAGATCGAAAGAGAGTGCATTTCTACGAATCTATTTGGAATTGAGCCATTTAAGCGATTGTTAGATATGAACAAGCGATCGAGATTTGTGATTGAAAATCCAATACCAACTAGGCGAAGATTCAAGATAGTTGTACGAAAGATTAATGTACGCAAGTGACTTGGAAGAATTAGCATTGAGTTGAGAGTGACGTATAACATTAGGGAGACCGCATAGACTCAAGTCCAGATGCTTAAGGTGAGGTAGGTTGCTCACAACCTGGAGCCAATCTGTGGCTTTCTTGAGACTAACACCATTGAGAACTAGGCGCTTTAATGAAGTGAGACGTGAAAGCATGCTAAGTGAACTTGCGTACATTGAATTGTAAACGTTTACCTCAAGTGTTTCCAGTCTTGTAAGATTTACGAGTTCTTGAGGAATCACCCTTCCGGATCCTCATCGGTGAAGAGAAAAAGATGTCTTAAATTGGTGAAAGATCGAATGAAACTTGGGAATCCTTTAGTGAAAGATACTACATCCAAGTCCGGTGCGAGGCTAGCAAGTCATCTACCGAATGCGGTGAAGGTTCTCGTAAGACCAGAGATAATGCGTCACCACATAAATTAGAGGGGAATATTACAGGTAGATCAAGGCCGATTATTCGCGGTGAAGGAGGTTTCTGCATGAAATGCCAGGCGATTCGGCGATCGGGAAAAGGGAGTAATTGTAGCGTCTCGTGCACTCGGAAGCATTTCGAGAAGAAACTTTCTATCATTCTCATTACACCCTGTCATGTTAAGCTTTGAGCTAAAACATGGGTTAGTTGAAATGCGGGAGCATTCCAACCAGAAAGAGCAAGCAAAAATACTGCCTTCCATGAATATAAGGGATTTCCAGCATTTTCTAAGGAAATATAATAATATATAAGTATTCTGAGAGATTATTTGCAACAAGTGTTCCTAAGCACATTTATAAAAAAAATGAAGAAGAAACAAACAGCCACCAACTTGGAAAGATGAACAGTTAAGAGATAAAAAAATCAGTGAAGTGCAGTTGACTGACTTGACCCATCATTTCAAAAGGCCATGGCACTGAACGACACTACCGCACTAATGTAAGACACATTTTTTTCTACTCAATCAACCCCCTTCCATACGTTGCACTTGAAACATCCACGGTCCACCCAATCCCGCCGCGTCATCTTCTCAAAAGGTCAAAGTCAATTATCCAACACAAGTTTGGTTCAATGTCACAAGATGTTACATGTACATTCACTAAAAGGTTACAATGTACATTCATTGGATTAGCTATGGACAATGGGGACTAATATCTTTATTAAATATGTTAGTACATGAAAGGATGGATTTGATTTGGAAAATAACACATAACAATCTCACAAAATATAATCGGACAAGGTGACCCGACAAATAAAAATACGGTCGGGAGGGTTGAGGGTGAGTGGCGATAACGGGTGTTTTTATACAATATACTCGTAACTAGGGGCGGATCACCATCGGGTGTATATGGGCTCTGACCAACCCATTTTTGAGTTAAAAATTATAGTTCATTAGACATTGACAAAATGGAGTAGTATAGTTGGTAAAATGTCTTGCCATAAGGTTGTCTTTGGTTGCGGGATAGGATGTTGGCGCTAGTTCGATACCTATAATACTCAATTTTTGCTTATTTTTGTCCTTTCAAAACTCTTTGTATTTAACTTGTGTTTTTCAAAGCTTTATGCACTAACACTGTCCACATTTTCCTATTTTTTTGTTCTTTGCATTAATTAAATCGTAACAATATGGTCTTTGTAAAGAAAGATAATGATAAATACTTGCATCACTAAGTTGAATTCCAAAAAAGTTAGTATTAGTCATTTTGACAATTAAAAAAACACGAGTACTCCGTATTTCAAAAAGGTAGGCGGGATCGTAAGATAAGATGGTTTGTTAATTTAATTTACTAAGCAACTATTAACAAAATTGTGGGCAGCATTGAAAAATATTTTTATACGAGTAAATACTTTTTAAAAATTTGCTCGGATATTTTTATAAGAAAAAATTAGTATCCTGTAATTCTAATTAAAGTGGTTTAGGCTACAACAATAAACTAGGTGGAGTTTACATACATACAACCATATAACCGCATGACAAGCGACCACCGACTTCGACCTAACCCTACATACTTTTAATTCCTGGATCCGCCCCTGCTCGTAACACTAATTAATAAATCAACCTTGACAATATCAGAAGCTAGTACTTCAAGTCCAAACTTACAAAATTCTACTCCCTCCAGACATGATACCTTCATCTTAAGGGAAACTAATATTGCTCTATGCTTAAAAGCATAATAAAAGTCAACAATTTTAAAGCGCATGAATCGGTAAAATCACCTGAATTGGGTCGATTAATAGAGCGAAGGATAAATCAATTAAACAGGCAATTAACAGAAGAAAAAGTAATGAGAGTAACTGAGTACCTTAAGCTTAATTAGCTACTTCATCACCGGAAGAATAGTTTATTTCTTCACCCTTCGAGAAAGCTACTCCGGCTATTAAGAGATAATGAGTTACCGGTGACGGGCCTGTAGAGTCGAGCACGAGTCGGATTAGTTTGGATTGGATCAATCAAGTCCAATTATTTCAGATACGGATCAATTAGAACCGTGTTATTTTCAAGTTAGGGGTTTAAGGAGGGTATCGCGAAATACAAAACATAAGCAAATAACCGCTACAAACTTATTCCCTTCATCACAATCACTTATATATCTTTAATTAAAATACTCCTTCTAAAGGTTACAAAAAGTAGGTAAATAAATAAATACGACGAAGGAAGTATATATTATGGATTTCAAAAGAAATTACTTAAATATTACAAATGTAAACTACAATTATAGATTTGCAAAATATGAGACTAACAAATTTTGATGGCATTAATAGTACAATGCTTAATTTCATGATCAAGTCTCAAACAGAGATATAATAAGGAATTACAAGAGATATGTTGCGGACTGTAAATTAATCAGTTTGATGTAAAAGTGGAGAGAAATAACCAAAGTACTCCTTTCATCTCAATCACGTATTTATATTTGATTAAAATATCTCTCACAAAGAATAAAAACGTAAACAAATGATCAAGGAAGTTTATCTTAAATTTCTCGAGCTGGATAAATTTAGAGCCTAGCATGCAAGTGTGATTATTTTACCTGCAGAAGTAAAGTAAACAAAACAGCAGAAAATACTGAATAATGCTCGGCAAATAACAGATCACACTATCACAGGTATAATATCTCATGCCAAAATGCTAACTGAATAATGCTCTGCATCATGATATAGACCAAATAACAAAATCCCAAGAAGCCTTTCGAAAGTTTATTGATTTAGATGTAAAGTAACATTATAGTTACATATTTTCATCAAAACATTACAAAGCTAGACCGCCTACAAGCCAAAAGCGAAAATAGATAGATGCGAATATTGATAGTGCTATCACGCTAAGTGATGCCTTCGAGTTCGGACCAACATGAGAGTAACCAGCACGTAAAGCTTATGTAACACCCCAAGTTATTGAGAGTAAGGTTGTTCCACATCGGGGAATTGAGGAGGTTGTGATATGTTTATAAGGGATTCCACCTACCACTTAGTAACAAGGCCTCGTGCTTTTGGGCTTAAGTGAGGACAAGTAATGGGTCCAAAGGTACATATCCCATCTTATATTTATAACAACCCGACCCACCACGGTCGTAACACAACCCAATAAGATGGGATATGTACCTTTGGGCCCATTACTTGTCCTCACTTAAGCCCAAAAGCACAAGGCCTTGTTACTAAGTGGTGGGTGGAATCTCTTATAAACATATCACAACCTCCTCAATTTCCAGATGTGGGACAACCTTACTCTCAATAACTTGGGGTGTTACAATCTCCCCCACTTAAAGAACACAACGTCCTCGTTGTGCCTCCAACTTGACCGCAGCCAAGCCCAGAATCCTCCCCCGCTAGGTGTGTGACCCGGGTACTCCCAACCACGGGTTCACCACACAGTGGCAGGGTCGCTCTGATACCATTTATAACAACCCGACCCGCCACGTCGTAACACAACCTCAATAAGATGAGATCTGTACCTTTGGGCCTATTATTTGTCCTCACTTAAGCCCAAAAGCACAAGGCCTTGTTATTAAGTGGTGGGTGGAATCTCTTATAAACATATCACAACCTCCTCAATTTCCAGATGTGGGACAACCTTACTCTCAATAACTTGGGGTGTTACATTGTTGGTGCTTGAATTCGAACCACTTGCTTCCAATGTGTCGTTTTTTGACCAAGATAACGATTTGTTCAAGTCACTTGTTCCATATTCTGCCCTGCCCTGTGCTTCAACTTTTAAACTCAAACCGCAAAGAGTATCAAAATCTGAATATGGCTGTAACTCCACAATGTGAGCAATGTTTTGATTCAAACCCCCATAAAAATCGTGCCATCTTGACTCCTCGTTTTCCTCCAACTCTCCCATCATAGCCAACTTCTCGAACTCATTTATATACTCCTCCACGCTCAACTTTCCTTGCGTCAAATCCGCTATCTTTCGATATAAGTCCAATCTATGAGTAGTGGGTACATACCTCTTTCTTAATTTACGTTTCAAAGAGTCCCAAGAAGTGATTTTCGCCTTGTTTGACCGTGCCCTCTGGGATTTTAGATTCTCGAACCAAAGAGATGCTCCTCGACTCAGCTTGAGTATAGCATATTTGCAACGCTTCTCGTCCTCCAAGTCTTTAAAATCGAACATCCGGTCTATCTTCCGTTCCCAATCCAAGTAGTCTTCCGGATCAGTTCCGCCAACAAACTCTGTG
Organism: Silene latifolia; assembly: GCF_048544455.1. Lineage (NCBI taxonomy): Eukaryota > Viridiplantae > Streptophyta > Magnoliopsida > Caryophyllales > Caryophyllaceae > Silene > Silene latifolia. Next base: position 9,640,540 of record NC_133530.1, on the reverse strand, counting down.
GGAGTTCTGTAATCTTGAACTCATCCACCGGCCCGGATGGTTCACCTCGTCGTGGCTGCCGCCGTGGATTAGCCTCATGAATACTCTCCAACGCCCTACGGACGCTATTCATAAATTCAGGATTGGAAAAATCCATATCGTTGCCGAAGCTCTGATACCACTAATGATACGAGTAGCGGAAGCTTAACGAATTTTAACGAACTTGAAACTTGTCACGTGATAAGCGTGACAATCTAACAGAAAATAACGAACACAAAAGGGGGTATTTGCTCAGATTAGACCTATAATCCGAACAATGGTGAATAACGATGGCGGAACGAAAACACGTCGAACCTGTGCTTACAATTGTAAACGTGCAAACTGGCTTTTTATTTATCACTTGAATACCTAATTGAGATACAGGCAGATGATATTTATAGCTAATTAAAACTGACTCCTAATTGACGTATAAAACTCCTACTGCTAAAAAAACATCCTACTTAGGACTCCTAACCAACCTAATAACAATTAAAATAATAAACTTTAATAACTAAGATTAATCTAACAGTTAATTAATCTAATCTTAGGATTAGTTTTATTTGACTAAACTACTAAATAATTAACTAACATGCTGCTTCGAAGACGGGTAGTTATTTTACTTAGTCCCGAGTTCGAGCCTTGCCCCCTGCAACCATGTTCTTCACGACACTTGTATCACAAACACCATGCATTTGATCTAGGGTTATACATCAGTATTGCACTGGGTTTTATAACAGGCTTTTGGGCGTTTTGTGGTGTGCTGGTGTTAAAGAGATCCTGGAGGGTTGCCTACTTTCGTGCCTGGATTCACGCTTATGATAAGCTATAACAACCCGACCCACCACGGTCGTAACACAACCCAATAAGATGGGATATGTACCTTTGGGCCCATTACTTGTCCTCACTTAAGCCCAAAAGCACAAGGCCTTGTTACTAAGTGGTAGGTGGAATCCCTTATAAACATATCACAACCTCCTCAATTCCCCGATGTGGAACAACCTTACTCTCAATAACTTGGGGTGTTACAAACTCCCCCACTTAAATAACACAACGTCCTCGTTGTGCCCGGAGGCTGACCGCAACCAAGCCCAGAATCCTCCCCTGCTAAGTGTGTGACCCGGGTACTCCCGACCACAGGCTCACCACACGGTCGCAGGGTTTCTCTGATACCATTTATAACAACCCGACCCGCCACGTCGTAACACAACCTCAATAAGATGAGATCTGTACCTTTGGGCCTATTATTTGTCCTCACTTAAGCCCAAAAGCACAAGGCCTTGTTACTAAGTGGTGGGTGGAATCCTTTATAAACATATCCCAAGCCTCCCACTTTCCCGATGTGGGACAAGTTTTTCTCTCAAACTCTTGGGGTATTACAAACTCCCCCACTTAAATAACACAACGTCCTCGTTGTGCCTCCAACTTGACCGCAGCCAAGCCCAGAATCCTCCCCCGCTAGGTGTGTGACCCGGGTACTCCCAACCACGGGTTCACCACACGATCGCGAGGTCGCTGACGATACCATTTATAACAACCCGATCCACCACGGTCGTAACACAACCCAATAAGATGGGATATGTACCTTTGGGCCCATTACTTGTCCTCACTTAAGCCCAAAAGAACAAGGCCTTGTGCTTTTGGGCTTAAGTGAGGACAAGTAATGGGCCCAAAGGTACATATCCCATCTTATTGGGTTGTGTTACGACCGTGGTGGATCGGGTTGTTATAAACAAGGTTTTGCCGCAATCACCCGAGCGGCTCTGCGGCAAAAACAGTTGCACCTCCAAGAGAACAAAGTCTAATGAAGGTTCGTTGTTTTAAATGTCAAGGTTTCGGGCATTACAAAAACGCTTGTCCTAATAAACGAAACATCACTTTGCGTGAAGCGATTTCTGTTCGGGATGAATTAATGGAAGAGGAGGCAGTAGGTGGAATTTTTACATTCAAGGAGGTTGAGGAGGAAGAGGAGGGCGTGGAGGTTTATGAGGCGCCTATTTACGACACGACCTTGGTTGTTCGTTCCTTACAAGTTGTACCAGAGCCTGTTATTAGCGCGGAACAACGAAATCAACTCTTCTATACAAAGTGTCAGGTAAATGATCGTTGGTGTAGCCTGATAATCGATGGCGGAAGTTGTACCAACGCAGCTTCAAGTGAGATGGTGTCTAAACTGTCTTTGCCAACCACGGCTCATCCCAAGCCTTATGCTTTACATTGGCTCGATGACGGAAGCAAGGTGAAGGTATCAAGGCAAGTTCAAGTGGGTTTGACGATGGGATCATACCAGGATGAGGTTTTGTGCGATGTCATACCAATGGAAGCTTGTCACATTCTTTTAGGTCGTCCCTGGCAGTTCGATCGTGATGTAGTGCACCGAGGTAGGAGCAATGAGTATGAGCTACTAGATAAAGGAAAGAAGGTCATCTTGAAGCCTATGACACCCGGGGCAGGCCGTAATATGCATTCTGACCGTGGGAAAAAACCTAGTCGACATTACCGACAATGGAGGATGAAATTGAACCATTCTTTGGATGAGGAGATAAAGTTTGAAAATGACAAAGATACTGTTTTAAATAATATACCAGATAGCAGGAAGGGTGATAAAAACCCATTAGGTTCCTACTTAGTTCGAGCTTTCAGAGTGGAGAGTGATGCAATGGTTAAAAGACCGTCTTATCAATTCAGTTTTGTCTACACGGTTGGTGACAAAATTTCAAGACTTGTGCACGGAGGGTGGAGGGGTGGCTGGCACAAGGGGAGTTTGAAAATAAAAGGGGCGAACAAGCTGCAAATTAACATCAAGAATGGTTCAACGTGTTCAAAATTGTTGCTAATTTTCGTCATCAGTTACGCGCCGATATCTGTCAGATTAGTCTTTGATCCCGGTGGGTTGGGTCTTCAAGAATTGAGGACAATTCCTTCTCAAGAGGGAGGGGATGATACAAGTGTCGTGAAGAACATGGTTGCAGAGGGCAAGGCTCGAACTCGGGACTAAGTAAAATAACTACCCGTCTTCGAAGCAGCATGTTAGTTAATTATTTAGTAGTTTAGTCAAATAAAACTAATCCTAAGATTAGATTAATTAGCTGTTAGATTAATCTTAGTGATTAAAGTTTATTATTTTAATTGTTGATTAGGTTGGTTAGGAGTCCTAAGTAGGATGTTTTTTTAGCAGTAGGAGTTTTATACGTCAATTAGGAGCCAGTTTTAATTAGCTATAAATATCATCTGCCTGTATCTCAATTAGGTATTCAAGTGATAAATAAAAAGCCAGTTTGCACGTTTACAATTGTAAGCACAAGTTCGACGTGTTTTCATTCCGCCATCGTTATAGTTTGACGCGTTTTCAAACTTTAACACGAGTTATAGTCAATAGGTCTTGACTATAATTCACCATTGTTCGGATTATAGGTCTAATCTAAGCAAATACCCCCTTTTGTGTTCGTTATTTTCTGTTAGATTGTCACGCTTATCACGTGACAAGTTTCAAGTTCGTTAAAATTCGTTAAGCTTCCGCTACTCGTATCAGTTTGGGATTCTGATGATCTACATTTATGCTAGACCCTTTCCCGTCTCCATCATCCGGACACTTATTCGGAAGTGATTCACCACATAGCCAAGGATTCCCAGCAAATGCAGAGGAGTTGATGACCAACTTAGTTACCGTAAATGTTTGACTACGAAAAGTGGTGGAGCTAGGGGCAAACAGGACAGTTTAGTCCCTGAATAACGAAAAATTTAGTACTTTCAGTCAAAAAAATTCAGAATGTTTCTCTGCTTTAACATTACAAATTCTGTTCCCCTGAAAATTTTCACCTTCTAACGACAAAATTTGGATATGCCAATAATCACGAAGTTTACTATATCCGTATATTCAAGGATCCAGCCTTAGACCTCTACGCAACGCCACTACTTGACTGACTTCATTCATCATTTCAAATAAGGCCATGGTGTAAGAGACTTGGTCTACTTAATCCCCCCTTTCATACGTTGCACTTGGAACAAAAAACACAATCCCGCCACATCATCTTCCCAAAAGGTTAAAGTCAAGGTCAAAGTCCACGATGTAATTAAATGTCATTGCTACCCAACAAAGCTAATCAATAAACTTATAAACTAATAAACCAACATTGACAATGTCAGAAGCTAATATTTGAGGTCCAAAATTGACATGCTAATTTTTAAGGATAGTTTTCTTTCTTTTTCTTTTCAATGTCCGATAATTTAGGACGGTAAAATATGAAAAAAGATAAAAAAAAAACCTAGGTACACCCTCTTTACTACGGGATTATACTTCCTAACCAGTAGAAATCATAAAATACAAGAGGAAGAAGGAATTCAAACTTACGAGTTACGACCTAATTTCAAAGTTAAGGAATTTGTCCGGGAATATAAATTTTTTTGATATAACCACATTAGTTTGTATTTTGTACAGTTTGAGTTTGTTATATTAGTCAAGTTGTTAAAAGAACGACCACTGCAAATCTGCAATTGCTCTAAGCGTAAAGGCATAATAAAAATCTACACTTTGCGCAAAAAGAAATTAATATAATTTCTTCCCTGATTATGGCAAGGCTCACTGCAGCAATCACGCCAATCAGTGAAATCGCTGAACTAGGTCGATCAAGTGAAAAATTTATAAATTATACAGGCAATTAACAGAAGAAAAAAGTAGTGGGGTAAGGAAATCATAAATTATAAGGTTGAAAAATTGCGGAGAAAGGAAATTATTAGAATAATAAAAGTTTGGGGTAAATGTAAAGTACCTTAAGCTTAGCTTCACCCTTTGAGAAAGCTACTCCGGACATTAAGTTGAAAATTAGAACCGGCAAATGGGTTAGTCGGATCGGGATCCAATCAGATTAGTTTGGATTTGTAATGATGGTGATGAAGTAACTTGATCAAAATATTTGTTCATGGCCCTATAGACATGATTTAAAACTTCTGTTAAACCAGATCTAATTTAAACTATCAAAGATAAGGCTCGCGGATTGTAAATTTATCAGTTTAATGTAAAAATTGAGAAAATACCAAATTATATCATCAACTTCCACTCTTCCAGGCAGGAAAAACAGAGCAGTTAGAAAGTGTGATTATTCACCTGCATGCCATTGAAATGTCATTGAATGAGACAACACATTACTTATGCAAAAAAAAAACGAAGATGTCTTAGTTTAGTGGTTAAGTTGGAGTATAATGGACATTATCACAGGTAATGCCTTCGTGTCTCATTTTACACCAAAAAGTAAAAAACACGAAGATTGAAAAATATTACCTACCTCAGAAAATCAAGATCACACTATCACAGGTAATCAGGTAATAATAGACCAAGAAATAAAATCCATATAATCGCAACAAGCCTTTCAAATATTTACTGATGTTTATTTGAAGCAACATACAGGTTCCATATTTCCATAATAACATTACAAAGTTAGACAGACGAAAAGCCAAAAACTAGTAGAGATGGACGCGGATAAGATAGTACTATCAAGCTAAGTATCGTCTTCGAATTCGAACCAACATGAGAGTAACCAGAACGTAAAGCTTGTCATAAACATGAATCCAGACACGAAAGTAGGCAATCCTCCAGGATCTTTTTAGTACCAGTACACCACAAAACGCCCAAAAGCCGGTAATAAAACCCAGTGCAACACTGATGTATAACCCCAAATCAAATGCATTGTCTCTGGGGTTCTGATCATCTTTATTTATGCTAGATCCTTTTCTGTCTCCATTACCCGGACACTTATTAGGGAGTGGTTCACCACAAAGCCCAGGATTCCCAGCAAATGCAGATGCATTGAAGCCTTGAATCTGAGTTCCTGTTGGAATTCTTCCGGAAAAGTTGTTGTTTACCAAACTCAAAGTCCCTAGAAAATTCAAGTCTGAAATGGTTGAAGGGATTGCTCCAGAAAGATGGTTATTTGATAAATCCAAGGACTCTAAAGACTTCAACCTACCTATCTTGGAAGTAATAGACCCACTTAGATTGTTTCCGGAAAAGTTCAGGGAAATCAACCCTGTTAGGCATGAAATTTCACCTGGAATGCTCCCTCTTAAATTGTTACCCGAAAGATCCAAGCTTTTAACAAGTTCCAGATGATTAGCATCATTGTACAAGTATCCTTTCAGTACAAGGGAGATATAATCTTTGTGTGGGACACCGATGGTTGAAAATGTCCGATTAGTATCATTCATAACAATAGGAAGGCTCTTTTTCTGAGTCATTGCTTGAAGCTTGCATAAGCATTTTGGTATGACACCAGAGATATTATTCATAGATAAATCAAGGATTTGGATAGAGGGATGACAGAGTTGTGGAGGTATGCTTCCAGAGATAGAATTGTTTCGAAGACTGAGAACAACCAGATTTTTTAGTGCATGCCCTAAACATCCTGGTATCTCTCCGGAAAACAAATTGTCTCCAAGATCTAAATATAACAAAAATGTTAAGTTACACAATGACAAAGGTAGCTTCCCTGAAAACTTGTTATTTCTCAAATGCAAACTCTGCAAGTAAGATAGATTAGCCAGTGAGCTAGGAAGCTGTCCCGAAAAGCTGTTATTTGATAGATCGAAAACAGAGATGAACGATAACACAGACCAGCACTCAGGGAGCTCACCTGATAGGTTGTTATGTGACAGGTCTATAGCGAGCCCTAACGGATTTTTACACAAAAAGGAAACATGACCAGAGAAATTATTTCTTGAGAGATTCAAATAGAGTGCATTACTGAAAAAAGATGGGATGGTTCCTTCAAGAAAGTTAAAGCTCAAGTCTATGGCAGGATTCATGTCAAGTACAATTGGGAAATCTGTAGGCAATTTACCGTGAAGTCGATTATGGGAGAGAATGATAAAAGTAGCAGCGGAAGAAAGATTCCAGAACCAAAATGGAATTGTGTCTTTAATCCCTGTATTTGACAAATCCAATTTAGAATAATTGGTTTGCGTTTGAAGCCATCCTGGAAACCGAGAACCTAAGCCACAAGAAGCAAGAGCTATAGTGTCCAAATGAAATGGAGGAACCCAACTAGAGGCCACGTTCAAAGTCAATGAGTTAAAGGAGATATCAAAGTAACGCAGACTAGAAAGATTTGCGAGATGGCTAATACCAAGATCGCCTTTTAGTGAGTTTGAAGAAATATCCAAGTGTCCGAGCATCGAAAGTCTGTCCTAGGCCACGGATGCACACTACCATTTAATTTGTTGTTTCGAAGTTGCAATACTTTCAAAGACCTAAATACAGAAAGATCGGGAATTGGTCCAGTTAGTTGATTGTTGTGCACATCAAAGATGACGAGACTTGAAGGTCTCCTAAAATAAGATGGAAGAGAACCATTCAGCTTGTTTGAGTGGAGTTTAAGTTTGCTTAGGCTAGAAAACACGGTGAAATCGGGCGGTGAACCACCGAAAAGGTTCTGTGCATGGAGAGGGTTGTAAGTGACTCATTTGCACAGGACAAGGACCAAACAATGCTCATAAGATCACCCTGGAGACGATGATTTCCAGACACATCCAAACTACGCAACCCACAAAGACCACCAAAAGAATTGGGGAGATGACCTTCAAGTCTGTTATAAGAAAGATCCAGATGTGAAAGAGAAGTCATTCCTCTAAAACTATTTGGAATTGGGCCAGTTAAGAGGTTGTTAGATATGAATAAGCTGACAAGAGAGCTATGGTTGAAAATCCAAGACCAAGTGGACAAGGTTTCAAGATTGTTGTACGAAAGATCAAGGAACGCAAGCGACTTGGAGTAATTAACATGGAGTTGAGAGTCACGTATACCATTAGGGAGACTGCATCCACTCAAGTCCAGGTGCTCAAGGTGAGGTAGGTTGCTCACAACATGGAGCCAATCTGTGGCTTTAGTGAGGGTAATACTATTGAGAACTAGGCACTTTAATGAAGTGAGACGCGAAAGCATGCCAAGTGTTTCTCCGTATGCTGTGTCATAAAGGTACAAGCCGTACAACTCAAGTGTTACCAATCTTGTAAGGTTTCCAATATCTCCCGCAATTACCATTCCTGGTTGTTCATTAGAGGAGAGATAAAGATGCCTTAAATTGGGGAAAGAACGAATGAAACTTTGGAATCCGTTCGTCAAAGACACTTCATCAAAGTCTAGACGAAGGCTAGCCAAGCCTTCTAATGTAAGAAGTGTAGAATTTAGAACGACCGGCGACTCCTCAAAACAAAAATTGGAGTAGACTAACACAGATAGATCAAGGCCGATTATTACGCAGTGAGACTCTTGCAAGAAATGCCGGGCCAATTGCAGCAGTCGATGGTAGAGGAGTAATTGTAGAGTTTCGTGCACTCCGAAAACATATCGAAAATAAACTTTCTATCATTTTCATTACACCTTGTCGTGTAAAGTTTTGAGCTAGAGGAAGGGTGGGTTGAGAAATGCAGGAGCATTCCAACCAGAAAGAGAAAGCAAAAATACCGCCTTCCGTGAATAGAAGGGATTTCCGGCATTTCTAAGGAAATACAAGTTATCTGGGAGATTGTTTGCCGCAAGTGTTATTAAGGGCGGGCACTTGACATCTATATAAGGAGCAATCACACTAGCAAATATTTTAAAAAAAAGAACAAGACAGAAACAGCCATCAACTTGGAAACATGAGCAAAGATCAATAACAAATTCACAATTAATTTAGTTAAGTGTGGATAAGAGTGAAGACTCTTTTTGGTCAAAGCTATTGTGTATAAAGGTGATGATAAAAGTGACATCATACCAATTTAATCACAGTAATGTTTGACTACGAAAACTGGAGGAGCTAGGGGAAAACAGGAACGGTTGCTTCCCGAACAGTGAAAATTTTGAAGTTTTTAGTTAAAAATTTAAGAATTTTTCTACTACCAACTTATTCCATTAAAAATTCAATTTTCCAGGAAATTTTCACCTCCTAACAACAAAATCTGGATCTGCCAATAACCACGAAGTAGAGCTGATCAAGTGCGGGCCGACCCGTTCGGCCCGCTAAAATAGCGGGCTTGGACAAGAAAAATAAAAAATTATACGGGTAACGGACAAGAAAACTAGGCCCGCTAGAATAAATGGACGGGCTTGGACTAAACAAAATTGCCCATGGGCGGCCCGCTAGGCCCGCTATTAATAGTAACCTCATAAAAGTCCTCAAACCCTCAATCCTCGTACGTTCTCTGCTCATTTTATTTGCAATTTGTACACTAGACCAATTAGGTAGCGCAAAAAAATACTTATGCCTTACGTATAAGTGGAAGATTGTCGGTATTTACACTTGTCATATAAAGATTCTCCGAGAATGGACATGCTAACGGGATTGTCGTATAAAGATAGTACCTTTCAAATATATACACGGGAGTGTATGTACCCGCTAATAGTGCCGCACAAATACTGAGGCAAAAATGAACTTTTGATGTTTGTAGTAGAACATTGCCAAACTTGTGTTTTTTTCCAAAATCTAGTATACTTTTTTTAATAAAGACAATTGTTAAGATTTAGGAGGATGTAGCGATAACAAACTCGTGTTTTAATAGAAACACTGAATTTTGTATTTATTTTAGTCAGGCCCGCGGGCCGACCCGCTCTCTTGAAGTGGGCGGGTACGGACAATGAAAAATGGCCTGCTTAGTGGGCTCGGGCTATAAAATACGGCCCGCCGGACACTTTTTTAGCAGTTAAGCCCGGCCCATGTCCGGCCCAAGCCCGCTTTTAATCAGCTCTACCACGAAGTTTACTACATCCGTATAGCCAAGGATCGAACCTTAAACCTCATAGCTAAAAGACAAGGTTACAAAACCTCTGCGCCGCACCTATATTTAGTTATGCATGTGCTACTTAAATATTGTCCCCACCGGTAGTTGACGGACTTGACTCATACGTTGCACTTGAAAATCAACACAATCTAACCAAGGTCAAAGTCTACGGTGTAGTTAAATGTCATTGCTCTAATAAATGCTGAGGTCCAAATTTATGACATTCTAATTTTCAAGGATAGTTTTTTTTTTTTTTTTCTTTTCGGTGCCAGAGAATCCACAAGGACGGTAAAATATGAGAAATTCTTAAGTATACTGGGTGTTCAGTTAGATCCCCTTTGTTATTACTCCGTAATAGAAAATGTTTCAATTCTAAGTTTATCATTTGTCGAGGTGCATGATGGCATACTAGTGCAGCAGGCATACCTTAGAATTTCTCGTAAAATACAAGGGAAGAGGTAATTAGGGAATTAGCTACATCATCAGCGGAACAATAGTTTAATCTTGGGCATAACTCTTTTATATACATGATTTCTCAATCATCAGGTACAATACTAACCATTTCATATATACATATATATGAAATACTTGAATCCATCTCCCTTCAATATACCACCTTCCTAAGTCCCACCGCCTTATCCCCTTACCTCACCCGCCTTATCCCCTTACTCCACCCGCCTGCCGCCCTCTTCAAGATGTGATGTATAGTTGCAATAAAAAGACTTCACAACCAAAAATTGTAAGTGAGTAGTTTTGTGAAAATTTAAGAGTTCGTTTAAAACAATCTATAGGCCTTGTTTGGTTGTCACTCAAAAAATGGGGGAATTGAAAAATCCCATGAATTGGTAAAAATAGTGTTGTTTGGTTGCCTAAATTCCCATGATTTCTTTTTTCCTAGGAGTTGTCAACTCCTCCATAATTGGGGAGTTTAATTACCTAGCCCCCTCTAGGTAGTTGGAAACTCCTATGTCCATTTAATTCCGTCATGTCTACCAAACGAGTTTCAAGCAATTCACATGAATTCTTCAATTCACGTGTTTTTAAAATTAACGGGAGATTAATTCCACCATGGCAACCAAACGACACCTAAAATTCTTGGTCAAAAAAATGATACCATAAACAAACTCTTGACAATTACAAACTATTTAAAAAAACTTGAAAAACTACTACCTTGACAAATGCTCATGCGAAAATCTGGTACCTAACTGTAATCCAACGTCAATTATTCGGCCATTTTGAATTCCCCCTAAGAACATAACGCAGTACCATTGCTAGCCTTACCATAAACTTATAACATATCACTTCCAAAAAAAAGGGCAGCCCGGTGCACGATGGCGTCCCCGCTAAGCGAGGGTTTGGGAAAGGGTCCCAGCACAAGGGTGTAATAGGGGCAAGCCTTCTCTTGCCATTTTGGCAAGAGGCTGCTCCAAGGACTTGAACCCGTGACCTCACGGTCACAAAACAACACCTTAACCGGTGCGCCAAGGCTCCCCTTCAACATATCACTTCCAGAATTAAGAAAATTTTGAGCTTCATCCATCAATTGTTCCCAAATCTCATTCTCATTCTACATGTATTTTCGTTCTGTATAACTCTTCTTACTTTTTGGGTCGATTAATTGTATAGTGACTGCTAGTACGACACAATATTAAAGTGTCACTCAAAGTTCCCTGTAAACATGATTTAAACCTTCTTCAATCAAACCAAATCTGATTAACCGTCACAGATAAATTCTTGCAGAAAGTAAAAATGGAGAGGAATTACCGAATTATATCATAAACTTCCGGGCAGGAGAAACACAAGTAAGAAAGCGCGATTTCACCTGAAAGCCATTAAAATTTTAGTGAATGAGAGACAACTCGTTACTTCAGCAAAAAAAAAAAAAAATACAGAACAGCAGAAAAGACTCCATTACACAAATCAGAAACATGAAGATTGAAGATCACACTATCGCCGTATAATATCTTATGCCAAAATGCTAGCTAAATAATGCTCAACATCAGGATATAGACCAAGAAACAAATTCCCAAATTCAATATTATCCAAACAAGCCTTTCAAACATGTATTAATTCAGATGTGAAGCAAGTAAGAAACAACACAGCTCCATACTTCCATGAAAACATTACAAAGTTAGACCGACTACAAGCAAAACACGAGAAGATACGGAAGCAGATATTGATATTGCTATCAAGCTAAGTATCGCCTTCGAATTCGGACCAACATGAGAGTAACCAGCACGTAAAGCTTGTCATAAGCATGAATCCAGGCACGAAAGTAGGCAACCCTCCAGGATCTTTTTAACACCAGTACACCACAAAACACCCAAAAGCCTGTAATAAAACCCAGTACAACACTGATGTATAACCCTAAATCAAATGCATAGTCTTTGGGGTTCTGATCGTCTTCATTTATGCTATATCCTTTTCCGTCTCCATCACCCGGACACTTATTTGGAAGTGGTTCACCACAAAGCCCAGGATTCCCAGCAAATGCAGAAGCATTGAAGCCTTGAATCTGAGTTCCTGTCGGAATTCTTCCTGAAAAGTAATTGTTTGCCAAGCTCAAAGTCCCTAAGAAATTCAAGTCTGCAATGGTTGAAGGGATCGCTCCAGAAAGATGGTTATTCGAGAAATCCAGGGACTCGAGAGACTTCAAGCTACCTATCTTGGAAGTGATAGACCCAGTTAGACTGTTTCCTGAAAAGTTCAGGGAAATCAACCCTGTCAGACATGAAATTTCACCTGGAATGCTCCCTCTTAAACTGTTACCCGAAAGATTCAAGCTTTTAACAAGTTCCAGATGATTAGCATCATTGTACAAGTATCCTTTCAGTACAAGGGACACATAGTCTTTGTACGGGGTAGCGCCGATGGTTGAAAATGTCCCATTAAAATCTTCCATAACCACGGGAAGGCTCTTTTTCTGTGTCATGGCTTGAAGCTTGCATAAGCATTTTGGTATGACACCAGAGATATTATTCATAGATAAATCAAGAATTTGGATAGAGGGATGGCAGAGTTGTGGAGGTATGCTTCCTGAGAGAGAATTGTTTCGAAGACTGAGAACAACCAGTTTTTTGAGTGTATGCCCCAAACATCCCGGTATCTCTCCGGAAAACAAGTTGTCTCCAAGATCTAAATATGACAAAAATGTTAAGTTACACAATGACAAAGGTAGCTTCCCTGAAAACTTGTTATTTCTCAAATGCAAACTCTTCAAGTAAGATAGATTAGCCAGTGAGCTAGGAAGCTGTCCCGAAAAGCTGTTATTTGATAAATCCAAAACAGACATACTCGCAAACTCAGGCGAGCAATCAGGAAGCTCACCAGACAGGTTGTTATGTGAAAGGTCGATACTGAGCTTAGAGGAACTTGGGCACAAGAAAGAAACAGGACCAGAAAAACTATTTCTTGAGAGATTCAAATATATTGCATTACTGAAAAAAGGTGGGATGGTTCCTTCAAGAAAGTTAGAGCTCATGTCTATGAAAGGATTCATGTCAAACACAAACGGAAAATAAGTAGGCAATTTACCGTGAAGTCTATTATGGGAAAGAATGATATAAGTAGCACCTGAAGAAATGTTCCAGAACCAAAATGGAATTGTGTCTGAAAGCCCTGTATTTGACAAATCCAACCTAGAATACTTAGTTTGCGTTCTAAGCCATTCTGGAAACTGATATGCTAAGCCACAAGAAGCAAGACCTATAGTTTCCAAATGAAATGGAGGAACCCAACTAGAATTCACATTCAAGGTCAATGAGTTAAAGGAGATATCAAAGTAACGCAGGCTAGAAAGATTTGCGAGATGGCTAACACCAAGATCGCCTATTAATGAGTTTGAAGAAATATCCAAGTGTCTAAGCATCGCAAGCTGTCCTAGGCCTGGATGGACATTACCATTTAATTTGTTGTTTCGAAGTTGTAACACTTTCAACAACCTAAATACAGAAAGATCAGGAATTGGTCCAGTTAGTTGATTGTTGTGCACATCAAAGATGGCGAGACTTGAAGATCTCGTAAAATAAGAGGGAAGTGAACCATTCAGCCTGTTTGAGTGGAGTCTAAGTTTACTTAGGCTAGAAAACACAGTGAAATCAGGCAGTGAACCACTGAAAAGGTTCTTGTGCATGGAGAGGGTTGTAAGTGACTCGTTTGCACAGGACAAGGACCAAAAAATGCTCATAAGATCACCCTGGAGACGATGATTTCCAGACACATCCAAACTACGTAGCCTACAAAGACCTCCCAAAGAATTGGGAAGCCGACCTTCAAGTCTGTTATTAGAAAGGTCAAGATGTGAGAGAGAAAGCATTTCTCCGAATCTATTTGGAATTGAGCCAACTAACTGATTGTCAGATATGAGCAAGCTGATGAGAGAGCTATGATTGAAGATCCAAGACCAACTAGACAATGATTCAAGATTGTTGTGCGAAAGATCAAGGTACGCAAGTGACTTGGAGGAATTAACATTGAGTTGAGAGTGGCGTATAACATTAGGGAGACTGCATCCACTCAAGTCTAGGTGCTCAAGGTGAGGTAGGTTGCTCACAACATGGAGCCAATCTGTGGCTTTACTGAGGATAACACTATTGAGAACTAGGCGCTTTAATGAACACAGACGCGAGAGCATGCTAAGTGTACTTGTGTACATTGTGTTATAAAGGGGTACCTCAAGTGTTTCCAATCTTGTATGGTTTCCGAGTTCTTTTTGAATCACCACTCCCATTGTGTTATAAAGGGTTACCTCAAGTGTTTCCAATTTTGTAAGGTTTCCGAGTCCTTGAAAAATCACCATTCCTGGTTCCTCGTAAGAGAAGAGATAAAGATGTCTTAAATTGGGGAAAGAACGAATGAAACTTGGGAATCCTTTAGAGAAATATACTACATCCAAGTCCAGTTGCAGGCTAGCCAATTCATCTAGTGAAGGCAGAGAAGGTTCTGGAATGAACAGATCCGCCCCATGAAAATTAGATTTCATTAACAGAGATAGATCAAGGCTGATTATTCTGCCAGTGAGGTTGCTGCAAGATATGCCAGGCCAATTGCAACAGTCAATGCTAGAGGAGTAATTGTAGAGTATCGTTCTTTCTGATAGAATACCGAAAAGAAACGTTCTATCATCCTCATTACACCCTGCCGTGTTAAGCTTTGAGCTAAAAGATGGGTTAGTTGCGCAATGCAGGAACATTCCAACGAGAAAGAGCAGGCAAAAATACTGCCTTCCATGAATGAATAGAATGAATTTCCAGCATTTTTAGGGAAATATAAGTTATCTGAGAGATTATTTGCCAGTTGCCACAAGTGTTCTTAAAGGCACTTTAAATGTTATGACCACAAAGTGTTCTTAAAGGCATTTTTAGGGAAATATAAGTTATCTGAGAGATTAGTCTGACTTCACTCATATATCATCATTTCAAATGGCCATGGCACTACTGTAAGAGACTTGGTCTACTCAATTGCCTTCATACGTTGCAATTGAAAAATCAACATAATCCTGCCACGTCATCTTCCGGAAAGGTCAAAGTCAATGTCAAATACTGTAATCAATAAATCATGCTTAAAAATACCCAACAAAGCTAATCAATAAATCAACCTTGACAATGACAGAAGCTAGTACTTGACAAATCTACAGAATAAACTACAAAAAAATTAGGCCGAATTCTAGGCAGTAGAGTTTTAGGCAGGAAAATATATAACTCCGCCTAATATTTTACTGCTAAAAGTTTGATCACTGCTATTGCTTTAAGCTTAGGAGGCACAATAAAAGTCAACAATTTGCGCAAAAGAAATTACTACCTCCGACTCAACGTACTCTTTAACACCTTTATTCATTGCGAGGAGTATTTTAATAAAACGTAAAGAATCTGTTGAGTCGGAGATTTCCTCACTAATTAAGGCAAGGGTGACTGCTGCAATTAGTAAAATCGCTGAACTGGGTTGATTAATAAACGAAGGATTAATCAATTAAACAGACAATTAACAGAAGAAAAATTAATTGGAGTAAATCGTAAGACTAAGATTTTGGGGAAAATGTAGAGTACCTTGAGCTAAGTAAGCTACATCATCGTCGGAACAATAGATTATTTCTTCACTCTTCGAGAGAGCTACTCCGGTAATCAAGAGAGAATGAGTTATGGTAACGGGTCCGTAGAGTCGAGCACGAGTCGGGTTAGTTTGGATTGGGTTAGTTGGTGAAGGTTATATATTCTTGATCGGTCAGGTTGAGTTATTTCGGATTCAAATTAGTTAGAACCGTATTACTTATTTTTTAAGTTATGGGGTTTTAAAGTGTGTCATACTTAGTACCAGTTCATAGATTATACATTTAAGTAGTACCTCTTATTATTTATTTTCTGAATTTTTTAAAAAAATTGAGTTATGCTTTAGGGGTTGTTTGGTTACCCATTAAATAACACAGGAATTCCAATTCATGTGAATTGTAAAATGGGTAACTTGTTTGGTTACCCCAATTCACATGAAATAGAATTACCTTGGAACTCTAATTCCTCCATAATGGAGGAAGTTGCTTACCTAGGTCCCCCTAGGTAAGTGGGAATGCCTACATGAATTGCATTTCCTTTATGCAACCAAACAACTTTTCCTAATTCACATGAATTCTAAAATCATGTGATTTATCACTTCCTAGGTAATGCAACTTCCTACATGCAACCAAACGACCCCTTAGTATAAAGTTTTTAAGCACATTTACTAAAATAGTACACTAAAAAATATAATATTGCTCAAAAACTATATTTATAAATGATAACATGTTCAGAAAAAATGTGTATATTCTCAAAAACTACAATGTCTGAGGTATTATCTCAGATGCGTAATACTTTTTCTCTACTTCGTACTTGTATAATTTATTTGGGGGTGGTAAATTGGGTGATAGGGTGTCACGTAAGTCGGAATAATATCGAGATTGAATATTACCCAAAGTAAAATTTCATTAAGAGAGAATGATTGTTGAATTGTTCACAACCAAGTGAACAACAATGATGAATTCCGGTGATATTCTTAAACTATATTGTCTTTACTCGATTTCTTCAATTCTAAATTTTAACCTATTTTCAATTTTTCGGCTACCGTCTCCTTCCATGTTGCAACAAAAAATTGGGTATTTGGTAACAATAATTTTATTTCTTATATTATCCTTTTACGTGAAAAATTCAAAATAAAAAAATAGAAAAGGAAAATGAAAATGATATGTACAACCCTACAAGTACTTTACTAAATAACTCTGATGGTATTGAAGATGAGTAAAATTCGGTGCTATAACTGTAATCTCATTTTTCATTTTGTTATCTCTTTCTCAAAATTCGAGATTACTCAACTCTTGAATATCGAATACATCACTATCTTTTACCCATTATTCAAAAATTTATACAGAACATCAAAACACATTATGTTGATTGCCACAAACCATTAACCGATGGTAGTTCCCTAATTCTTTTTTTATTTATACAAAAGATGGAATTAATCTCAGGAGCAAACATTAACTAAGGCTGTGTTCTTTTGAACTTAATTTCAGCTCATTTTAGTTCAATTCAGCTTTATTCAGCTCCACTAAATTTAGTTCAGTTAGTTTCAGTCCAAAAGAACAGGGTCTAAGTATTATACGGAGAAGAAAACTCTAATAGCATCCTCTCGGAGAATAGTCCTAACTCCTAACACGTACTCCTAAGCTCTTATGGAGCTTGACCGGAAACCCGAATTATGAATGTTTACTATTGTGAACATATTATTATCCATGAATAATTTGTTAGTAGTCAACCCGAAAATGACCAAAACTCGAAATAACCCGATCCAACCCGAAGACAGCAAACCAAAACTAATCCAAGAAACCGATTTACTAGGCCTAAGTATACCCATCTTAAATGAAAATCTGCCGACCTAAATATACCTTCATTTGCATAAATTGTTGTCAATTAAGTCACACATGCCAATATTATCCGTTTTTATGTTAGTGACGATTCATTATTCTCTTAATTTTCCAATCCCTTCCTAACAGTTCCGGTTCCCTAGGGATGACAATGAGTCAGGTTGGATCGGTTTCTGCAAGATCCAAATTCGATCCACTTACTTATTGGATCATTGATTGATATCCAAACCCTATCCATATTGAAAATTTTAAAATCCATATCCGATCCATTAAACTTTTTTCAAATCCATATCCACTCCAAATCCATACCCGACCCACCATATAATCCAAAATCCAATCCGAAACTTGATTTACTATATAAAAAATACATCTTATATGAAAAAAATTGAAATTCCAAGCTTAATAAAGCCTAAATTTTCAAAAATATATGATTGGATTCGGTTCGGGTATAAATGGATCGAGTTTTTCAATAGTAGATTTGGATATGGGTTATTAAATAGCGGATCGGTTATGGATTTTTTAAAGGTGGATTTGGATCGAATTTTCATCTTCAGTTCGATTCGGGTTCGGTTGGTTATGACTTATGACCACAATTGCCATCCCTAAGTTCCCCCAATCATTTTACGGTTTTACCCCAATTGATTACTCCGTAAATCGTAATACATCAATCATTTACAATTCTGAACTTTTACTCATCCAATTTTTCTGGGATTCACAAATTTCAATCATCAATTGCAAATGAAGGAACTTGTGAAAATCTAATTATTTATATGATTCAATTCTGAATTATACTTCTTTTATTCTGTGTAATTAGTTATTTATGAAATCATCGTCGTCGTCTTCGTCGTCAATGAAGCTGTTGAATAACCTAAGATATACAAGCTTAATATTAGGGATTTCAAATTTAACTGTAATTATTCTGGGTTTAATTCTAATTGTTTTTGGTTACCTCAAATCATGCACTCGTCCCCAACTTGTGCCTTTCTATTTACTTATCTTTGCTTCTGCTATTCGCATTTTCGCCATGATTCGTTGCGCTATTGCTCAACAAGCTGCTGCTATTGCTATTATCGGTTCCTCTTCTTCTTCTTCACCTTCTCCTGTTTCTGCCCTTGATGATGACCGTTCTCGTCGCCAAAGACAGGTATTTCTTCAATTCTTCCTTGTTTTTTGGCATTGAATTGTGAATTTGGCATTGTAAGTTGCGTATTTGGTAATCTCGTGATGAATTCATGATTGATTGCAATCTCAACCACTTTGAATTAGTCCAATTTTGCTATATTAGCGGACGCAATGGGATTTGAGACTATGGAGTAGTGAGCAAATAAGTTCACCCTCAAATATGGGCGGGCACCCTCCTTTCCTCTCAATGCGCGGGGCACTGAGCAAATAAGTTCACCCTCAGGGCGGGCACCCTCCTTTCTTCTCAATGCGTTGTGGCACTGTGCAAATATGTTCACCCTCAAATATGGGCGGGCACCCTCCTTTCTTCTCAATGCGTTGTGGCACTGTGCAAATAAGTTCACCCTCAAATATGGGCGGGCACACCCCTTTCTTATGCGCTGGGGCACTGAGCAAATAAGTTCACCTCAAATTGGCACATTGATTGGTCAAACATGCTAAAAGCATTGAATATGCTAAAATTAGCACAAACATGCTGTTTACCAAATACCCCCAAAGCCTAAAATGTGTAATTTCCGAGGTTTGAGTCTATTGAGCGAAGTGGCTGTTATGATAATATACACCACTTCTTGTATAAGTAGTAATTTTTTTTTCGAGAATCAAAGAGGGCACTTACCCCGGTTCCCCCTAAATCTGCCCCCTTTGCTAGGAGAATTTGCCCAAATTTCACTGTTATTTGTCAAGGATCATGACCGAATATCTATTTCCGCTTAAGATAGAGGAGTCTGGGGTAAATTGGAAGCATAGTTGAGTTGATGAATTGCTTGCATTCTAATGATCTGTAAAATAGCTCGAAGAAACCTAATTGTAAGTTGTAGCCATGACTACATGCTCAACTAGGCCACCTTACCCTTAAATGTTGTCTCGTATTTTATCAAAAATCCTTATATGTTCCAATAATAAAGTCGCAAGCTAGATTATCGGATTAAAATAGTAAATATAAGAAACTCTATAAAAGCATATTACGAATTGGATGTTACTTGTATCAAATTACTCTAGCGTGGATTCAAACAGTAAGTTTGAGCACGGTCTATTGTTTAATGCTAGCTTAATCATCTTCTATTTGCAGTGACAAAGGTATTGGTATTATACGAATGTAGTGTGGTTTATTTGTTTATGACGCTCGATGAGCTTCTATATGCAATGACCAAATTGAAACTGTTATTATAATTGTGCACAGCTTAGCTATAAAAGATGGGTTTGGTGGACAAGATTTTCAACAATTATCATAGTGGTGCAATTTTTACTTGCAATGTACCTTGTCTATGGGTTGGCTAGAAAAGCTTCTCAGGATGGCACATCAAATTATTGTGGTGTAGGTATGATTCTCTTGTAATACAACATATGTTTGTTATTCTTGCTTGTAAAACCGGTAAAATCCTGAGCATTCTCAGAAGTCAATGCTTCGTAAGAAAACTTAGGTGTCGACAGAGCAAGTAAGCTATGTTAATAAACAGTTCAGTTAGCCACTATTATGTTTTTCTTTCTCAAAACTAATGTTGTTCGAATATTGGAAGCCGGAGTCTGGTTAATTTCCTAATGATGATATGTATCCCATAGCTTTTAGTTGACTGGCTATTACTCAGTAACCTGTGCCACATTGGTTGATACACGCATTGTTAATTTTTTTTTATGACTACACCTTTTTCTTTACCCGACGTGTGGTGGAGAATATATTTAAGCTTTCTGTCAAGGGATTCTTACATTATATTCTTTAAGTGATTCAAAAGGGTGGTCAGGGGAGTATGCTTTAGTTTCTTTTAACTGATTTACTTTCCAGTCCGACTCCATTTTCAGGTGACTATTTTAACAGAAAAAAGTAGACCTTTCTGAAGTTCTGGTTCTAATTGTAGGAAAATTAATCTTGAATTCTTGATCATAATAGACTTTGCATGCATGAAACATTTACGCTGCATAGGCTCGCAAAATCCAGACTGGAAGACGAATCATGTAGTGGGTCGTCAGAAATTTATTTTAATTAGGGGTCGTTTGGTTCGCAACCGGAATTGGAGTTCCAAGGAAGTACCAATTCACATGTTTTTGCAATTCACATGAAATGGGGAAAATTTGTTTGGTTGGAATGTGGGAAGTGAATATCATAGGAATTCCCTTTACCTAAGGGGGGATAGGTAAGCAACTTCCTCCATTATGGAGGACTTAGAGTTCCTATGAAACTTTAATTCATGGGATTTTGGGTAAACAAACAACCCACTTATTTTACAAATCACATGAATTACAATTCATGTGTTTTAAAAGGGGTAACCAACCCACTTATATTACAAATCACATGAATTAGAGTGCCGTTAAGATGCTCAATTTTGGCAAGCTTATTTTTCCCTATGTTTCATGCATTTGTTCTCAAAGTTCTTTTCAAGCTACTAATTGTTAGAGTCGAGGACTCATCTGGAGTGATTGTTCTTATACAGGATCGATTTCTTTTTTTTTTTTCTTATACAGGATCGATTTCTAATAATAAATGGTGGAACCAACATCTGTTGATCATCTTTCTGACAGTGGCGTCCTTCATAGCAATATTCCAATGCTTTTCTAGTTCTGATGTCCTAAGATGGAGATCCTTCTATGACGTCCAAGATAATGCCTGGAAAGCTCATTATCAGGAGGTATTCGACCACGGGATTCGCGAGGCTTTGTGCTGTCTGGGTCGTTTTAAATACTGGTAGGCATCCTTGCATATGATTTCCTCATAATTTTTCAGTCGTAGCAATTACAATGCCATTTTGGTTGGAACTATTCAGGGAAACAATGGAAGAAGATGAAGTTTACTCAGTGGCACAATTATTGGGCGATCTTGTAACCTATCGTGCGTCAGGAACGGGGCATCTAGAACTTTTGGCAGGTACTTCTTTGCTTTCTTTTTTTGTTGCTGGTTACCTTTCTGTGACTGAAGTATCTTTTGTTAGGCCACGATATAGGAAGTACACCATAGTTATGTGTTAGAGGTGTGAAGCTGCCAAACCTTGAACTAACAGTAACCAATGACAAAGGTAAAAATTATTTGCAATTGCAAATGCTGGCGTAATGTTGAGAGTTCCTTATCATAACAAAATACTGTTGTATTATTAGGACAAACCTATAATTATTGCTCCCAATTTCATCACATTAAAATAATAATGTCATACTTTTTCCCCTTCGGAAACTGCTACTCTCAATACTCAAGTTATCAGTATATAAAATTTGAGAATATTCGTAATTGCTCAAATCACAGTGTCAAATTTTTAAGAGTTAATCTTTTAGGATTCTTGTAGAAGACTAGTGACTACCTTAATGTAGATGACCACTTATTATATTCAAGTGACAACTTTTCATTGTTTTAAATCTCTTTGAGACCAATCTTTGAATCAATCATGACAGCCTGAGCTTGATTGTTTTGCCATAAGTGTGGTGTATCTCCTTAAAATTGCAATCACGATAACATACAAATTTTTCATATGACACGATTACGATTCGGTATAGGGGATTAGATTTAATAGCATACGAATTGCTCAAACCTCCATTAATAAAAATACACCTCAGTGCCTCAAGGAGTCCACCCAATGGTAAATAAAGGGCGTTGATTGTTTTGCCATAAGTGTGGTGTATCTCCTTAAAATTGCAATCACGATAACATTCAAATTTTTCATATGACACGATTACGATTCGGTATAGGGGATTAGATTTAATAGCATACGAATTGCTCAAACCTCCATTAATAAAAATACACCTCAGTGCCTCAAGGAGTCCATCCAATGGTAAATAAAGGGGGTTGAGGGTATGCACATTTACCTCTTTGTTCACAAAATAGGAAATGTTGTATCTGAATGACCCATAATGAAAAATTGCATAGAGAATTGCAACAATGACTACAACACAATAAAAAAGAATTCTACTAATTTTGTGAATTTTGCTTTCTTCCATTATAATCTATTGTGAGAGTATCGAGTCTTTGGTCTAGTGGAAATAATAACCTTCGGTAATCCCAATGTGGTTTTGCAACCTTGAGGTACCAAAGAGGATTTTTTTTGTTGTAAATAGTGGCGACTGCATATGTGGAATTGTACACACAACACATATAGTCTTTTCTTACTTCTTCCTTATTTCAATTTTGGTTTAGAACTTTATATTTATTTATTTTCATTTATGTGTAACAAGATGAGTCAGCTTCCTAAGAGTGTTATGGCTAACATTTAACAAAATTGTCTCCTACCCTAGATAACGGAATTATTTTTACTCATTGCTCTCTTTTCACTAAAACAATGTCTAATTATAATATATCTTGAAGTAGTGATTAAGTTGAAAAGATGTCCCCTATATTGCCCTTTCTTATTTGACCACATCATGCAGGCATCTCTTCACTATTTTCTTCAACATTTGTCAATAATGTAACACTGTCTTTAGCAAAGAAGAGGTATGACCAATGAATATTTGAAGTGATAAACCCTTACTCTATAATGTAATCTTTTCTAGAGTTTGTGTTGAACCAGTAGCTAGACAATATTAGTACAGCAGCAGCATCAACGTTATTATCTCAGCTCATGACCATGGCGGGGATGGGGATCAGATACACGCAACCGTACCCCTTAACAATAAAGAGAGGCTGTTTCCAGTATCTTTTTATTTTGTACTTTGACAAAAATTGTAAAACAGCCAATTCTTCTAATTGAAAACGACCTCTTTGCTTGCCTTCTAGGATTAAGGCGAATATGCGCTGTTCCTATGAGATCCCCTTGGGAAATGCTGTCACTTTGCAGTTTTATGTTCTGATGTTTGTCCTTCCAAGACTTTTTAACTACCTGATACTAACAGTACTTGCACATATAGGTCTAGCCTTGTTGCAAAGCCATAACCAGTCCCCCAAAGTGGATGAATGCTGTGCTGATGCACCTCTGGACAAGATCCAGGAGGCGACTACTTTTCACCCCTTTGCTGAGGCAGCATACACTGTATGTAGTGTACAATTGATGTTTCCGAGTATTGCCTATTTATTGATGAATATGAATCCTATGGTTACCTTGTATAGGGCCCATTACTCGATGTCGGAAGAAATCCATTATTATTTCCTTGTGCGTGGCTCTATAGACAAGGGGTTTTTACTTCGTGGAGTCGTAACAGGTCTATAATCTGCCGGGTATCTTGCTCGATGCAAATGTTCTCGATTTACTTTAATATCTTATTTGCAAATATTTAATGTGATAGGTCTTACAAGGGTCCATTGTTTATTGGTTTACTCTAGGCGACCAAAACTTGAAGGCGATAATTGGTGGAGGGGCCATGCAGCAGCCTTTCTTAGATATGCAAATTTACCCCCCGAGTCCCTTCGACGAGGTCGTGTGAATCAGGTCAGCTATTCTCTCTCTATTTATTATTATTTTTATTTCTTTTCACATTGATAATAGATGTGTCATGCACTCAAATCAAACAATGAAACAACAACGATACCTAAGCTAGGGGTAAGTCGAGTCGTGTCCATGGAGACGGGAGAGTCAAATTGCTGCTTGAGATTTAGTTCTAGTTTATGCTAAGACCCAATTGTTTGGTTTTGGATTTTGTTAAGTCTAAGACTAAGGATAATTAAATTAAATCGCAAAGAAACTACAACAAAACAAAAGCGAAACAAATGAATGACAAGAAATGTGAGATATAAGAATATAGGAAAAGCCTAGGATGGATCAGGTTCACAAGAATGTAATGGGTCAAACGAAAGATGATGTTAAAACTAAAGCATCGTCTAGCTAGCTTGAGTCCTCTTGGTCTTAGAACCATCATAGTTCAACGATAATGGGCTCTCGCAACTTATTGTGTTTCTCTGCCAAGTCTAGCATTTTCTATCTCCGAATAAAGCTTTCGATCTTATGTAATATAGTTGAGTTGAATGGAAAAGTCAAGCAAGACAGTTCAGCAAACATGTAATGAGCAATAACTTGGAGACAAAACTATAATTAATCACACAAGAAATAACTAATAAGCAGGATTAAGATAAAACAAAAGGAAAGAGAAGAATATTATACCTAACTCAAAGGGAATAACAAGGATTCAACCTAGCCAAGAATTAGAGTTGTCAATTTAAAATTTATAAAGTAAAACTCTCTACATATATCATGCATACGTTGCACGAGATTTATACTAGTCCTTTAATGTTAGTAATTACTCCGTGTTACAGACAATAAGCACCGGGAGTCTGGGAATATTTTATAGTCTGTAATATATACAGTATGCAAATAAGTTTTTTTGGAATGCTATATAAAATTACCTTTGAAAACATGTTCAAGATGAAATAGAATTGCTTTTCTTAAAGACAAATAACTCATGTGTTCCTTGTTTGGACAGAAAGTTACTTTGCATTTTACTTGTGATATTGCTCTTGCACATAATCTATGTTTTTTGTTCAGCAAAAGCCATTGTTATGTATTCAGTGTTGTTAGTGGTTCATTTCTATACAGTATGTTTTTTGGTTTATGATTAGTTCATTTAATTTGTAGCAGGCAAAGTGCCAGGCTTCATATTTTGTCGTGGTTCTGCACCACCTAAGTTCTTTAGTGATTGCAGTACGAGGTACTGAGACGCCTGAGGATCTTATAATTGATGGGCTATGCAGGGAAACTTCTCTCACGATAGAAGACTTGGATGGAATAATAAAGTAAGTTTTCTCCCTTTTCTTAGTATATCTTTCATCACAAGGTTTTCGGAGTGACGGTCTCTCAATAAGTTATTAAGAGACCATTTTTCGTATCCCTTTATGTATCTTCCGTAACTCTTTTATTTACTATTGATGGTGGCTTAAAATGACACTTTTATTTGGTACCTATTAAAAAAAAATACCCATTTTATCTACACCATTTTCTGTCATACATACCCATTTTATAACTTTGGTACCATGTTTACTTCAAATTGGATTGGTCTCTTCATAAATTTATTGAGAGACCGTCTCTCAGAAGACCGGGGAAGTGGTGATTGACCCCCATAACTTTGTGCAATTGTGAAATTAACCCCCACAACTTTCAATTGGAGTAATTTGGCCCCATAACTTACATAATAAGTGAAATTAAACCCCTTTATCAAAATCTCACGAGAAATTCAATTTATCATATCAAAAAAGTAAAAATGGTTATGTTTTTATGAAAATACAAAAAAAAAATAGCATAAATTAGATAGAAAAAATTTAAAATACTTTACAAAAATCAAACAATTTATTATTTTTATGTAAAGCACAGATTTTTCAACTTGTTTTTGCAATTTTTGTAAAAAAAAATTCAATTGCAAAATATTTTTTCAATTTTTTTTACATACGTATGTAATTCGGTATGATTTTTTGAAAAAAAAAACAATTAAAAATTTTTTGTGAATTTTTTTGAAATGTTGAAAAATAGAGTATTTTGAATATTGGTTTGCCCTTTTATTATATTGTTTATATTTTTTGTCATGAAAATCTTCTATTCCGACTTTTGATTTTAACACAACTACCTAACAAAATATTTTCCAATTGAAATTTTTTTACAAAAATTGTAAAAAAAAAGTTGAAAAATATGTACTTTATATAAAAATAATAATTGTTTGATTATCGTAAAATATTTTTAATTTTTTATCTAATTTATGCTTTTTTTAATTTATTTTTTGTAAACTTTTATTTTGTATTTTTCATAAAAACATAACCATTTTTACTTTTTTGATATGATAAATTGAATTTATCTTGAGATTTTGATAAAGGGGTTTAATTTCACTTATTAGGTAAGTTATGGGGCCAAATTACTCTAATTGAAAGTTATGGGGGTTAATTTCACAATTGCACAAAGTTATGGGGGTCAATCACCACTTCCCCCAGCTCCGCAGACCTACTCTTCTTTCGTTTTGTTCAATGTGAATTATATATATGACAATGACATTGGTAGTTATGCCCTATGTACGTAAATAAGGAAAAGAAAAATATAACACAGTAGAAGAGAAAACCTACTGTCCATTTTTATCATTTATTTTAAGGGGATGATGATAGGAAATTAGGAGTTATTTCATCTTGAAGCTATAAAATACACTTTAATTATAGATCAAAATTGACGAGATACAAGATTGTAAAAAAATCAAGCAAAAACATAAAAACAATGATAATGTTGTAGAATGATCCTATTCTTTGAAGAAAGGGTTTCAATAAACTGAATACCAATGGGAAGAACTTTATTTTAGAAGTTCTTATTGACAAACTCGAGACTAAGAACCTCCGTTGAACTTGATCTAAGGAATCACCAATGTGGATGTGACTGTATGCTACATCTTTAATGTTTACAGTGACCCAACTATAGGTGCTTCCATGAGAGAACATGTCCTTTCATCTTTCCCTCATTATGGACACTCCGGAATAATTGATGCTGCTCGGGAACTGTACAACCAAATTGAAGGGAACAACTCACGTGACTGTATGACCCTTACCATGAATCTTATTTGTTTTGTTTTACACTTCCATTTTTTAATTGCTGCAATATTTTTCATACTTTCTTCTCCGGGTCATTCATCTTTAGGTTTCCAAATTTCATCTGTCCACCCTTCGAAGGGTTTCATTGGGGTAAGATTACTAGATTAGTACTACAATATTACCTCAATATCTTAAGGGCTCTTCAAAATATGAGGTAAGGGGGATAAGGGAGGTCGAATATACACAACCATAACTTTACAATAAAAAGAAGCACAATTAGTTTAGTGAGCTAGTTTCATTTATTCTATCATAATCCAAATCCAGAAAATAGGGAGTCTGGTCGAATATACGTGGTAATGTGGATTAAGTATCCTTAATTTGAAAATATACAAATTGAAGCATGGTACTAAAACTCGATTTGACATGGTTATATCATTGGTCTTCAGGACTTAATTATGTCGTGTCATATACCGCCTCAAAATGTGTCGTGATAACTTTCAAAATGGTAAAGATGGCAAAAAATTCTTTCTTTTAGAACCCAATTGGTTTCTGGTTTCTATTTTTCGAAGATAGAAAATTAAAATCGCCTCAATAAGCTTACTACATGTGTTATTGCTCTTGAGGTAACACAGTATTATGTGCTTGAAGGTGAGAATGGTGTGGCTGGATCAGAAACTGGCGGTTTTCTTTCGTCTCTTATGGGAACTGGATGCGAATGCGAAGGTTATGCCATTCGGATAGTTGGGCATTCTCTTGGGGGTGCTATTGCAACTTTGCTTGGCATTAGGGTAATTTGCTAAATTTTTATTGTCCTTGCATTATGTTTTAAATGCTTTTGAAACTATGACTGATTTGTAAAGTCGAAACTTTGAAAATAACATGCAGTTTTAAATAGGTTTAGAACAACATTGTGATGCAACCTAGCATGGGAGAGTTTTATGGCTAGCAAGTTTAAATGAGAAGGCCCTTTTTTTTTTAATGGTAAAGAAGGCCTAAATTTTAAGTTGCCTTTGAAGTTATGTTATTTGGCTTTGAACGGTATAATATTGGCTCTCTTTGAGGTCGGTCTAAGTTTGTATGGATGAGTTTCTGCATTTTCTGACTATATGTAAGTATTTAGGTTGTATAGTCGTTTATTTATTC
Source organism: Silene latifolia (assembly GCF_048544455.1). Classification (NCBI taxonomy): domain Eukaryota; kingdom Viridiplantae; phylum Streptophyta; class Magnoliopsida; order Caryophyllales; family Caryophyllaceae; genus Silene; species Silene latifolia. The sequence goes on along the minus strand of NC_133530.1, from coordinate 9,612,167 downwards.
TTTTTCTTCTCTGACACCTTATGAGTCTTGTACTCTTTTGTAATAGAAGTATTATAAGCGGTAGTAGTTTTCTGTAATTATTATCTTAGGTAGTAATTTGTAAAAAAAGTATATGTGATAGGTAGTAAACATCATTTTTTCCTTGAAAAAACACGAGCATAAGAGAAAGTATGAAGAACAAACTCTTCTTAGATTCTGGACTTTAAACATGTGTTTGTGACCTCTAAATACCATTTTTTTCTAAAATCACAAGAGACTCTCTTGTTTACACGACACTCGTTGCCTCTTTTTGTATGTTTGAACAAGTGTTGAAAACTCTCTTCGATTTTCATCTTGAACTTGACGGAAAGTATAAATATCTTTTGCTTTGTTTTCATTGTTCGACTTCACTTGATCACAGTTACATGGTCGCTTTTCGGATTTGCACGTCTATGCATATGGGCCTCTTCCTTGTGTTGATCTAGTGATAGCAGATGCATGTTCAGGTTTCATCACAAGGTAAACTATTCATATAAATATATTTACATCTTATGTGAGCGAAGTGTTTGGGTTGGGTTTGTCTCTAAGTTACGGCAAATTCTTGTTCACACGGACTATTTTCGTCTGAAATTAAGACGGACTAAATGTCACCATTTTATATTCATGAAAACTAAACCGGACTGACGACTGTTCACCCTCTCTTTCAGCATTGTACACCACAGTGAGTTTTCATCGTATCTGTCGATTAACTCGATCTTAAGGCTACGAGCTGCTGCACTAACTACTATGTCACAAAGCAACTCAACCGATTCAGCTTTGATTTCCAAACTAGCACATTTATTCCTTTACCTAAGCAAATATCAGAATGGGAAGATGATGAGGCCTCTTTCAAATGCAATGGTTCGTAGTGAGGAGGAAACTTATAATAGATCTCAATATGAAACATCTGAAGGTACCTTTTTTTGGTTATTATATGTTATCTTTAGTTCATAGTTGATTAGTTCTTGCTCTCTTGTTGACCTCGTATTAATTTATTACACAAAAATTTAAAGAAGATGAATTTATGTGTGAGAACAACCCATTAATTATATAACTATATGAGAAATACATAGATATACGTTGTGGTTTTGAAAGGTACCTCGCAAACACACATGTCAGTGACGATATTAGCAGTAAGTGATTATACATCCGATGTACTACCACCAGTTTATACTTTCTGAGCATTATAATAAAGTTTTTGAGCTTTGTTTTAAAAATTATGAGTCTTATTATAAAGTTTGCGACCACAAATCATTGTTGTTGTCGTCATTAACCATATGGGTCAATGACGATATTAAAAGAGTTGCCATTGATATATATATATATATATATATTGGGTGTCTGAAGATTTTAAAAGAGAGAATATTGATATAAATAAGGTCAATGACGACATTAAGAGTTATTGATATATATAGGGTCTACCATCATAAATGAGAAATTTTCGTATATATTTGGATTGGTGATCTGTCTTATGTTAGAACATCTCGTACAAGATTTTGAGCTCATGAATTGGCAGGGCCTATTCAATCTGATGAGTACTCTTTCCTTCATGACAAGGATCGCACCAAAGAATCAGGCAGAACAAGCATGTCCAGTGAGTTCATAGACGATTTTATAAATCCTTTCGCCTCAAATGAAGACTCGGTAGAAGATCCCGTCTCTGAATTCTTAGAACGGGTCCCATCATCGGTAAGGGAGTCGAGTGATGACCCGTCCGAAGTCTTCCTTCCAGGCGTTATCATACACCTAATCAAGGTACACCGAGGCCTCAATTTGCCAATTTTGAAAGGTTGGGGAGTTCAGGCGAAAGAACCACCATATAGGGCAATTCTCGCTAACCGGGATGATTTCAAGGATATAATAATCTCACCTTCTATGTTCCTTGATCATCTTCCCTGGCGGTAGGTGTTTTAGCATGATTCGTGGTGAAAACTGTGTTTACAAGGAAATCTTTGTTAATTTTCATTTTTTGCCATTGTTTATCAAACTTTCAGGTGTCAGTATGCCTTGCAGAAAGTGTTGGAATACTGGAATGTTGAAAGAAGCCACGAGGGATTACAAGTAGTTTAAGCTCGGTAAAACGACTCAAGATCCTCTCCATTTCCTTTCTCTATTACTTAATCAGGTATTTTTAATCTGTATTAGAAGCGTGTAATTTGCATTTGGACATTTTGGGATCGTAAATATTAATGAGATGCAACTTTAAAAGTACTCTTAAATGACAAGTGCTAAGATGAAATTTAAGCAATATTTTGCCACAAAAAACCACAAAATATTTCGCGTTTCTAACATGACTTTTACCGCTATAAAATAGATCGTAAAAAACAAAAGGTTAATCGCCACAAAACATAAATAGATATTACTCCGTATTCTATAAAATGTGATACGTAGTTGCGATATGAAGATTAACAGCAAAATGTTGGTCATTAGTCTTGTTAACAATTTAACTTTCTAAGAGTTTTTTTTTTTTTTTTTTTTTTTTTTTTTTTTTGACAGTATGAAGAAACATTTTAAGAGTTTATCAATTACTTGAAAAAAGAGTTGATCCTAAAAATAATCTACAATTCTTAGTTAAAAATAAGAAAAGAAATCCTAATAATAATTTCACCGCGGTGACATGGTGGAATGACTACAAGTAGCACGAGATGAAGGATTTGTATTAATGGTGATGAAGGAACTTGAAACATCAACATCTCTTTTCATGGCTCTATAAACATGATCTAAACCTTCCTCTATCAACTCCAAAACTGTTTGTGGCATCGGTGGCATGTTGATATCGATTGTGCCTTCGAACATTTTCACCACTTCTCCCATCGAAGGCCTTGTCGAAACTTCATCTTGAATGCACCAAAAGGCGATTTTCAATGCCCTTGTGACCTCTTCCTCATCAATGGCTCCTCCAAGTCGCTTGTCGACGACTTTCATGCATTTGTCATCCACCATTTCCTAGAGCAAAACAATGGTTGTGTTAATTAGAGGTGTAATATTTATGAATTATATGATCTATGTTACTCAGACTCGATTCCAAGTGTCGTCGTGACATATACGAGATGAAGGATTAGTACTATGTACCTTGTAGGCCCAGCCAGGGAAAAAGAAATCCTCAGCACCATAGGACATGTCAAGGTTCCTCCTTCCACCAATGATCTCCAACAAAAGCATTCCATAACTGTAAACATCGGCTTTAACAGTTATCGGACGATTGCTAATCCACTCCGGAGCCAAGTACCCACGAGTACCTCGAACCATGGTAACAACTTGCGAGTTCTCCCTCGCCATCATTTTTGCTAGTCCAAAATCCGAGACTTTAGGGCAGAAATTCTCGTCAAGTAAGATGTTTTCTGGTTTTATATCACAGTGGATTATTCGGTTCCTACATTGCTCGTGGAAGTAGGCTATCCCTTGCGCCGTGCCCAAGGCTATGTTATATCGTGTTGGCCAATCGAGCACAATCTCTTTCGAGTAATTTGGAGCAAAGATCCATTTGTCCAATGACCCATTTGTCATGAACTCATAAACCAACAACCTACACACATATGAGCATTATTTCATGTCATTAGCTTACATGAAGGCCGGTGATATAAATTGACCCGTTAAATATCCGAATTTTGAATTAAGACGGATTTTATACCTTCGTGATCCCTCCGAGCAATAGCCACAAAGACGAACCAAATTCATATGATGCATCGAACCAATAACATTAACTTCGGTAATGAATTCTCGCTCTCCATGAGGCAATACTTTATCGAGTTTCTTAACTGCGATAAATGTCCCGTCTCCTACGTCTCCTTTGTAAACCGTCCCAAACCCGCCTGCCAATAAATCACACAACCATCATTAGCCAAAATAATTAACACAAGCCTCTAAAACAAAAGCACAAAACAGAGTCCCCTGTTTTTAGGGCTAATGAGTAATAAAAGAGAAAAAGGATTACGCATCTGAGGTAGTACCTCAGACCTTGTAATTTTTGAGCATATACATATTTTTTTCTGAGCATATTATCATTTATAAATATAGTTTTTGAGCAATATTATATTTTTTTAGTGTAATGTTTTAGTAGATGTGCTCAAAAACTTTATATTAAAGCAGAACTCAAAAACTTCAAAATAAAACTCAGAAAATAAATAATAAGAGTACTACCTCAGATGTATAGTCTATGAACTGGTAATAAAAGAAATTCATTACCTCTTCCTAACAATTGGGAGAAACTGCAAGTACAATGCTGCAAATCGCGGTAACTGAAACTAACCGGAGCACCCGAGAATATCAATGAACTCTCCATTGCCCTCGTTAACGATCTCCTCCGATGAACATTATAGTAAAGCAATAAGCATAGCAAGCCAATCAACACCCCCATGCTTAGGGTTATAGGAATGATCAACGCCTTCTCGTGTGCACTTTTATCATCTCCATCGTCACCACCATTTCTCGACAACTCTCCCCAACTCGACTCATTAGCCAATCCCTTAACAAAAAGAGTTGAACTCGGGTCTTGAAACCCGCCAAAATCCAACCTTCTTAACACCCAACAATAGGGTTTCTCCTCGCTTAACCCGTAAACTGAAGCAACACATTCACAGTCACCTAAACAAGCATCACCACATTTTGAAATTGTAGGCATGTCACTATAATTAGCAATAACCGACTCATCGGAGAAGTAATAATTCGCTTGTTGGACCGCGTTCATCTTGAAATCAGCCGTGTTATACTTACTCCCTCGTTTTCCATTACATTTCCCGGTCAATGTCGAGTTTTCAAAACACCTATCATCATTATTCCCTGCCCTTACTGTCCCAACTAAACAAGAACAAGAAAAATTAGTCTTAGTCCTATCTAAGACACATATACCATTCCCACATATTCCGGCAATGTCACACGGGTTAGACACCGCGGCCCACTCCGACACCCACTGGCGGGACCCATTAACATCGTTATCCCATTTATACAATCTCAAATTACCATTTTCCTCTAAAACCAACCGCCTTAAGGCGGTCACATAAGATGTTGACAACGACCTATTATACAATAGTCCGGTGTCATCCCGGTCATTCTTGTATACGTAGACCGCCCCATTAGACGACCCTGGGCCATACACGACACCAAAACTCCCTTTTTGATCCAAGACCGCGACTACATCACCCGTCACATTTGAGATATCCGGCCCAGCCCAATAAGAATAGTTTGATACAGAGTCCTCAGGAGGGTCAGGTAAATTGTAAGTTAATGCTAGACTAAGAGAAGTCGGTTGTTGAAGCATCTTTAAAGAGAAGTACCCTCCATGGGAAGGCGACCGCTTTGATGATGTAAGCTCCATTGATACATTCAAGGGTTGTCCAGGTAAAAGAGTATCTGAAGGGTAAGAGAAACTTTGCCATACAGGTTGTCTTAGACTGTTGTAAAGTATAAAGTTGCCGGTTTCCGACATAGTTGCACCTTGTATGCCAGTGTTTGAGGTGTTTGATGCCCATACTGTGGCTCGTCCGTCTGTCAAGACGAGGTTTCCGGTGTTGTCGAGGTTTACGACTGCGTTGTTGCTGACTGGAGCATCTCTAGAGATTGAGATAGAAGGAAAGTATTTGGATGGTTTAGTATATTACAGATGATGAGCATGATCCCCTGCAACAGCTTATTGTAAAATGTCTAGGGAGATCATGGACATAAATGAGAAGTACTTCGTAGAATCGAACCTGTGACCTATTATCACGATACCTTAACTAATCACTAGGTTAAGGGCTCTTCAGTATTTTAATTTAAAATTTAACTTTAGTTAATTTGTCAATGATTTATTGACAAGTTCGTCTACATATTGTAAACTATGTAAGACTTAACCCGACTTAAGTACTTAATCGTACTCAATGACTGAGCGATAAGTATTTCAGACTAAATAATTAATAGGGCGAAAATCATACATGTCTAATTTTTACTACAAGATCCGGCACAGAAGAAATATATTGTACTCCGTAATATAGTTTGTGTAATAATATCGCGGGTTTTTACAAAGGTTCTCTTTTATGAAAATATAAGAAAAAAGAAAATCGAATATACATGACTTTTACCTCTTTACCTTAGAATCTTACATGTAAGACACACAAATACACAATGGGTATATCTACACAACCTTAATGAATAACGTTATTGTTTGTACTGCACTTGCGACTCATTTGAAACAAAAACAAAAATAAAAATGAAAAACGTTAATACATGACTTTATTTTACGTCTTTACCTTACAATCTTACATGTAAGACACACAATGGGTATATCTACACAACTACACAAGACAGTGATACAGATACAGATCCATTCGACTCTTCTTACCTCGTCATTTAATTTTTCCTTAACGAGAGTCCATAACATACCGGAAAAATAAATAGATGCAAATAATATGGTAAATAGTAGTGAGAATTTACCTATTAGCAGACCAGACCAAAACTCGATCACCAGGAATATGAGCATACCAAATACCAAGCTGAAATTGATCATTTCTTGAATACATACTAGTAAACCCAAATGCAAACGTCCCATTCTCCGATACCCATGCTACATTATCCCTAGCTACCAATCTCGACCCCACCCTTACTTTGCAGAAGACTGTCCCAACTAAACAACTTAACAATATCGTCAGCATGTAACTTAAAAGAATGCCCTTTAACCGAAAAATAAAACTATTGTTTTTATCCATTATTGATATAAATTTTGCTTAATATTGTATATGTACATATATGTACAACTTTGGTTTATATATAAAGTCGTAGAAAATAATTGCATGAAAATGTATAATTGTATAATTTGTAACACGTGGAGGTGGTGGGTGAGCTAAAACGTTGAGAAAAATGTAAAATGAGAGTGAAATGTGGATATGGTCGGTCCAAAGTTTATGTACTTTTGGTGGCTGTGTTACGTGTTTACTTCTGCATGGTTTGTGTGATTATAATATGGTAATTAATGAACAAATATAGGTACATAATCCTAATGTTGGTGTGTGCTTAGGACATGATTCGTAGGTTATACCAAGTTACTTGTCAACCAAATTGTTTGGGGTATTCACATTTGTTTTGTAGATTTGATTTGGTATCGATGGTGAAGTTTGAGAAAGTGGTGGGATTGTGACAAAATTTTAAATTTGGTACTTTTTGAGTCTTACTTACTTATTTATTTATATTTTTTATTTTTTTTATGAACATTTTATTCAAAGATAAACAACTGAATGAAACCGGGCAGTAAGTGGATTATTTTTTTTGATGAGGATAAATTGGTGCAAGTTTGTCCATGATAAGTCTGATCTGAGCTATTCTCATATTAAACGATCAAGGTACTAGTATTTATTTTAGAGAATTTTCTTTAGCACTGTCAAACAAAGGTGATTAAATGCGAGTTTAAATCACACATAGCCTAGCCAACTTGAATTGGTTAGTTTTGCCACGAACAAATTAATTAGCGGATTTGAGAAGTGGTTAATTAGCAGGTCAGGTGTACTCCGTATGTAAATTTCTTTTATAATGGATGAGACGACTTCTAATTCTAAACGACTCGATTTATCAAGTGATCATCAATTGGAATTTCGACGATTTTTTATTTATTTTTTCCAAATGGGAATCTCATAAAGTTGAGAGGACTTAACTTGATTCTTAGAGAGCGGGACTCTTGAATATATTGAAGCCTTGTATTTTTCGTGCATAAGAAGTGCATGCTCCAATGAACAACACAAGGGCCAACTCTTTCGAATTTTTCATCGTGCACCGCGTTGTAAGGTTAGCCGTGCGTTCATAAAAGGATGATGCGTGCATATGTACGCTAGTCAATTCTATTCACGTTCTTACGACTTACATATAATCCGTATACAATTGAACTTGGTCAAACCTATAGGCTATAAGTAGGGCGGAGTAAAAAATCCGATTATCCAAATTGATCCGATATCCGATCCGAATCCGCTCCGAATTTTTGGATATCCGATCCGAAAGTTAAGTTTGGTTTGGATATCTGATCCGAAATTTTTGGTTTTGGTTTGGATATGGATATTAGAATTAAAACATTTGGATATCCGATCTGATCCCAAACAAATAGTTTTCTAGTATAATTTCGAGAAAATAAAAATTTATTTGATACAACAACTTAATTAATGTTTAAAATATTAGAGAAATATCTAGGTGGGTACTTAAATTTTATAGCGAGAACATTGGAATAAGAATACGAAAGAAAATCATCATGTAAAACTATGAATATAATCGTGTTTCAAACTTAATTTTAAAGTAAATTCAAAAGTATGGATATCCAATGGATATTCGCATCCGATCCGATTATTTTGGATACCCGAACATTGGATATCCGAGACATTTGGTTTGGATATTGGATATCTAACTTCAGGATTTCTAATATCGATATCCGATTCGAACTAACACTTTGGATTAAATACCCGATCCGTACTCTACCCTAACTATAAGGTAACAAGTCCGTATTTTTAAGTAATAAGCCGATGATAGAAGTCACCTACCAATATGAAAGACGGTTACACATTTTGGCAATGCTAAATTGGCAAATCACCACGTATTGCAACACATTTTAAGCTAGCAAATACTTTATCTTTAACTATTTGGTCATGAGTCGTGACTCGTGAGCCAAACAAGCTAAATCTGTAAAAAAAAGGATATGGTTAATTAGACATACTAAAACATTTTATTATACTCCGTACACAATTAACAAGTTTATAAAAACGAGTAATTCTTTAATTCTTTTGTATGGAAGACAACAAATCCGTTTGAATTGGGTTTTAGATTCAAATTAAAAACTTTACAGTTCATATCCAATTCAATATATTTTATAAGCGATCCAAATCCATACCTATTCCCCTAATCCAGAACCGGTTTCAAAACCTTAGTATTTCCTAATCCACAGATATAATATTACGGATTATATGGTAAAATTTGGAAATTTATGTTTAATAAAGCCTAAAATTAAAAAAAAAAAAAATTGTTTGGATTAGTATTAGGAATAAGTGGATATGAACATACATCGGATTGGATGTAGTACCTCATACCTCATTTGTTATTGAGTTTATGTGTATTTTTTCTAAGCTTTTTAAAGTTTATAAGTTAGATTTTAATTTTTTGCCGTTAAAACTCATATTTAACTGAGTTTTTTTTTTTTTGGTAAAATGTGAGGGTATATATTAGAATAAAAACAAGATTCCAAATTTACACACCAAAAACACCTTAAGGCCATAGCAAGACAACTCGTGACAAACACAACTAGAAGCCTATCCTATTAAGCCAGTGTTTCTCCTTCTCCTTGCGCTATTTAACTGAGTTTATATGTAATGTTTTTAAGCTTAATGTTTAAGTGAATGAACTAAAAAAATTTATAGTAAAAACTCAGAAACTTTACAACAAAACTCGAAAACTTTATTATAATGCTCAAAAACTACAAAACTGGTGATAGTACACTTATTAATTAGTAATGGACTTGGTTAATTATTTTCAATAACAGATTTAAATATGAGTTTTTAAATTAAGAGATTGGGAATGTGTTTTAAAAATTGGATTTGAATCAAATTTTTCCTTCTAGACAATTCAGTTTCAATCTCAATTGATGACATCCCTACTCTTTAAATTTCGTATAAAATAATCTCATATTTTTGTCTGATTCACTAAATTTGCCATATGATATGCCATCTTACGTACTAATTGTTTAAATTCAAGATATTACATCATATGATCACAATTGAAACCTCATTTCAAAAAAGATTCAACAAGTAGTTAATGATGTGGGTCTTTACTTGACAAAATACACAATTTGTACATAGAAGTCCACTTATACAGTTATACTTAGTAAACGACTAAAACAAGGGACCTATAAATTGCATATTTTTGATGTCATGCTAATGATTAAGCTATAGTTTCAACTACTTGATTGGGTTTGTAGGTAGTTTCAATCATTGCACTTGGTAGTTGGACGTTAGTATACGATATGTACTAACTTCGGTTATACATCATATTAGGGCTGGTCAAACATTTCGGTCCGCATGCATCTCTACTAGGGATGGCAATGGGTAGGGTCTGCCTAGACCCGGACCCGACCCAAGATTTTCCCTTTGGACCCGTACCCGACCCAGACCCGCAAGGGTCTAAAATTTGAGGACCCATACCCGGACCCTATGGGTAAGGGTAGGGTCTGGGTCTACTCATGGTCCGAGTTTTCACCACTTTTTAGTAAGGTTAACGGTATGGGGTCTATAATATTAAAAAAAAAAAAAATTCATACTACTTTAACATTATGAGTTTATTAATCTGCCGTTAATGGTGGTTGTCGGTCGCCGGCTATTAGAGAGGTGGTTGTCGGTCGCCGGCTATTAGAGAGGTGGTTGTCAGTCGCGTATCAGTGCTGTGGTGGTTTTATTGTGTCAGTGGTGGAGTGGTGGTATTGTCAGAAGAGTTTGTTTGAGTTTTATCACTTTATGGGATGAGGGAAGAGAAAGAGACTTTAGTTGGGATTCTACAGTCTGCCAATATGAATTCAGAAAAGTTGTAATTTTGATTTTTTTTTTTTCTTTAATAAAGGGTCTAAGGGTCGGGTATGGGTCTCATAACTTAGACCCGGACCCGGACCCGAAATATTTTCTTAAGACCCATACCCGACCCATACCCATTGGGTCTGAAAAAATGAGACCCATACCCGACCCATTAGGGTCCGACCCTCAGGGTCTGGGTCGGGTCCCCGACCCACTGCCATCCCTAATCTCTACCCGACTCACTGATATAGGACCATTTTGCACCCTTTTTCCCCCTATTTTCATGCATATTCAACTCCATTTGAGGCGGTTTAGCACCCCCTTTCCTCTTGTTTCTTGTCCCGATTCCCTTTACTATGACATTGTGGCCCCCTTGCGTAAAAACCGAGGCGGGGAACAGGGCAAAGTGAGGCTAAAAAGACGGGAATGCTAAGCCACGCATAAAAGATGAAGGAAATGATCGAGGAGTACTCTCAGTAGGGTCAAGGTAAAGCCACCGGCCATTGGGAGCACTCAGATACAAGAAATGAAGAAGGAAACAAGGAAGGAGTGTTCCCGGTGGTGGCCTTGGCGCTAGCCGGCCAGCCGGGGGAAGACGCATTGGTGAAGAAACAAAGAAATTGGAAGAAAGTTACAGAATCTCCCGGTAGGTCAAATGACCCAATGGCCTACCGGTGGGAGTTCCTCCAAGGCCAAAAGTCAAGTTCCAAGTCAAGTTGTCCCGGCCGGTCGGGACCCGCGACGTCCGTCGACCGGCCGTGCACACCGATGACCTCCAAACTTGTTCAAAACTTCCAGAGATCTCCGGTAGGTCAAATGACCGGCACGGCCAGGATTGACCACGGAGTGCACTTACGTGTTTCAAAGCCCATTTCAATTTCTGTCCTAATCCTTGTGGAACCTATAAATACCCCCTCTTAAACGCTTTTGTACACACAACCCTAGATCCAGAATATTTACCCTTTCAAGCTTAAAACTTTGTTAATCTCTTTGTTAATCTTTCCTTAATTAGAGAAATTCTTCAATCAATTAGTGATTGAATTTGGGTTTGTAAGAAGATTGAAGGATTTCCTTCTTTATTATTTCTATCCAAATTCCTCTTTCACTATTTTGTTGGTATTAATTCTCTCCCTATTTTCATTTGTTTACATTTTTGTACCTCTTTTATGTTTGTTTGATTGTTTATGTTAAAATTGTTGTTGATTGTTGTTTGTTATTGTTAATTTCATTATTGTTCATCTTTCTATTGTTCATCTTTCCTTTGTTTCTCTTTCATTTGTCCTTCCTTGGGTAGTTGTCCTCAAAGACTTAATCTTTGAGTTGATTTGGTTAAAGATTGTGTCTTTTAGTTTAATCAACCTTGTTATTAGATTAAATCATCTTTCCTTACACCTATTGTTAGATTGTTGCATGTTTAGTAGTGAATTTCATCTTCCCACCATGTTTGTGACCAAAGTTTCCATCTTTATTGTCTATTTTGCAATTAGGACCATGATTAGTGAGTAGTCTCCCACTAGGGCTCGGTTTGACCCAACATGAGTAATTTCACTAATTGAATTTCATAAAGGCTAATTATTTGGGGAAGTTGGTGAGGGTAGTTTAGAGGATTGACATGGTTTATGGGTTGACTTTTGGGTAGTGTTGACTTACGACCCTTGACCACCAACGAGAGTTGGTTAGGTTGTGATTTGGATACCCGAGACTTGACCCTATTGTTATCCTTGGTTGAGACCGAAAGGGAGAACCGGGGTAGGACACCTCTAAGCTAGCGTTTGAAATCGACCCTCGAGAGAGGGAGTGGGATGACCAAGGGAATTGACGGGGCTTAATGACCTTAGCAAATATTGGACTACCTTGGGAATAATGCATGTTTTTGGGGTAGTCGGGTATTGACTTAGGGATTCCGACCTTCGAACCCGAGAGGGGGGTTGGTGGGTAGTACTAGTGTCCTATTTCGAACCCGAGAGGGGGGTCTTAGGCGAATTAGAGTTGTCACCTCCTCACCTTCCTACCCTTGTGATTAGCCTAGAGATTTGATTGTGTGGAATTACGAATTGTTTGGGAAGAACCGAGTCTTAGGCCTTTTAATTATTTGATTTACAACTTAGTTCTATCTTGCTCACTTTTTATTCTCTTGTTTAATTGCATTTCATTTTATTTTGTCTAATTTAGTTATTAGATTAATTCTCTCTTCCCTTATTTTCGACTTAGCTAAACGATAGGATTAGAACAATTAGTAGTCTTCTCAACTCCTTGTGGGATCGACCCTTAATAGTGTACAACGATAAAATCGTGCACTTGCGAGGTATAGCTTGATACCATCAAGTTTTTGGCGCCGATTCTTGCCGGGAGTTTGGCTAGATATTAATTGTTTTCGTTCTTGTTTAGACTAAGTCTTTTGTTTCTAATCCCTCTCTTGAGTGTGTAGGATTTCTTGCATGGTTAGGAGAGCTCGAAGAGGTCAACCAATACGTCCGATTGACCACGAGATCGAAGCAACCGCGAGAAGACTAAATTCGCTCCGTAGAAGAGGACTTATAGAAACACCAATTCCTCAAGAAAATCCAGTAATTGAGAACCTTCAAGGGGAACCACGGGTCTTTGAAACTTTCGAAAATCCTTTTGCAACACCGGAAACGGAAGTAACAATGGCCGCGGTCCCTATGAGAGATAACTTGGCTCCGAAAAAGGTGGTGAATCCGAGTATTGTGAAGCCACCTATTCAAGCCAACAATTTTGATGTGAAAGCCACCTTGCTACAACTTGTCCAAGGGAATCAATTCGGAGGGGGAGCCACCGAAAACCCCAACGAGCATCTCAATGAGTTCTTGGATAGTTGTGACATGTTCAAGGCCAATGGAGTCACGGAAGATGCCGTACGCCTTAGGCTTTTCCCTTACTCTTTGAGGGGAAGTGCCAAGGAGTGGCTTAAAAGTTGTGAACCCGACTATCTTCGGACTTGGGACGATGTCTCTAAGGCTTTTCTCAACAAGTATTTCCCACCCCAACGAACCGCAAGAATCAAGAGTGAACTCCAAGGGTTCACCCAACAAGAAGATGAGACCCTTTATGAAGCATGGGAGAGGTACAAGGGCCTCCAAAGGCTATGTCCTCACCACGGTATTGGGGATGATGAGCTCATCAACAATTTCTATGAAGGGTTAAACAATGAGATGAAGATGAACCTTGATTCCGGCTCGGGGAAGGGAGCTTTGGATAAGATAGACCACAAGACGGCGAAAGAGCTTATTGAAGAAATGGCTTCTCGTACCTTTCATTGGAACAATGATAGGCACAAGAGTAAAGGGAAGTCAACGGTCGAATCGGCCAACAATGTTGAGGTAAAAGAGATGATAGAAGAGCTTAAGCAACAAGTTGCCTTGATGAGTTCAAGCAACACACCTAGAAAATCTTCTATGAGGAACCAAGTCTATAGTTGTGAGCTTTGTGGAGACCAAGGACACCCACCCAATGAGTGTCCTTTGGTGGTTGGAGATGGAAGTTGTATGGAGCAAGTGAACGGGATATGGGAGTCTAGTCCGGCCAAGCAAGCATTTAACAACAACCAATATCATCCGGGATTGAGAGCCCACCCAAACTTCTCCTATGGCTCTCAAAATGTCCAAAACCCAACCTTCCAACAAAAATCACAACAACCAAACTTCCAAACTCAAAAACAAAACACAACATTTAATCAAGGTCCACCGGGTTTCCAAGGAAGAACTTTCCAACCTAGACAACAATTTCAATCACTTAACCCACCAACCACCCAACCATTCCAACAAACCACCCAACCTTTCCAACAAAATTTCCAACCATTCCAACAACCCACCCAACCAAAGTCAAACATGGAACTCATGATGGAACAAATGATGAATCATCAAACACAATTCATCAACCATACCACCCAAAAACAAGAAGAGACAACCACATCCATCAACCAACTTAGAACCCAAATGCAAGCCTCTCAACGAATGACGGACAACCAAATCTCCCAACTGGCTACCCAAATGAGCCAACTACAAGCCTCCCAAGGTAAATTCCCGGGTAAAACCGAGGAAAATCCGAAAACCATGAATGCTATTCACTTGAGGAGTGGTAGAGATTTGAAGAGGAATTTGTCAAGAAAAGGAAGAGTAGTAGACCGGGTAATGTCATTGAACCTCAAATTGTGGTTGAACCTCCTAAGGTAATTGACGAAAAGGAGGGAAAAGATGAGCTTGTGGAAATTGTTGTGGAAACTCCAAGAGTGATTGATGAACCAACAAGGGTAGTTGAAGAGCCTCAACAACAAGTGGTAAGAACTTATGTACCACCGGTTCCCTTTCCACAAAGGTTGGCAAAAGCCAAACTTGAACAAAAGTATGGGAAGTTCATGGACATGATGAAGGGTATCAACATTACCATGCCTTTCATTGATGCCGTAAAGGAGATTCCAAGCTATGGCAAGTTCTTGAAGGAGCTTATCTCAAACAAAAACTCTTTGAGCCCGACAACTACGGTGAACTTATCCAAGGAGTGTAGTGCAATTCTCATGAATGAAGCTCCTCAAAAGCTTGAAGACCCGGGGAGTTTTTCCATACCTTGTAAGATTGGGACCGTGCACATTGAGAGGGCTTTGTGTGATTTGGGGGCTAGCATTAGTCTTATGCCCCTCAAAATTTTCAAGAAGTTGAAAGGTTATGAGCTTTCACCAACAAGGGTTTCTCTCCAACTCGCGGATAGGTCGGTAAGATACCCGATTGGTCTTGTGGAGGATGTCCCGCTCAAGGTGGGGAAACTTGCATTTCCATGTGACTTCTATGTAATGGACATTCCCGAAGACTCAAATATTCCCATCATATTGGGGCGCCCATGCCTTGCTACGGGGGGTGCCATGATTGATGTGAAGAATGAGAAGCTTTCTTTGCAAGTGGGTGAAGATAAGGTTGAATTCTCCTTGAACAAGGCTATGAAAGAGCCTTCGGAAGAAAAGTCTTGTTATATGATTGATGTGGTCGAAGAATGGGTTGATATGAAGAAGTTTGATGAAGACAAGGGTTTGCAAGGATTCCTTGAGGGCAAGGTAAGGGATTGCAAGGAGCACCGGGAGTATGCTTTAGCTATGGAAGCAACAATTGAAGAGGACCCGGACAAAGAATTTGAAAGCTTGAGAGGAGATGGTAAAAAAGAGGAGAGATCCACGCCTCCTCAAGTGGAGTTGAAACCTCTTCTCTCTACTCTTAAACATGCTTTCCTTGGCCCTAATGATACTTACCCTATTATTGTCAATAGTGCACTCAATGACACCGAACTTCAAAAATTACTTGATGTTGTGAGAAAGTACAAGGATGTCATTGGGTACTCAATTGATGATATTAAGGGGATTAGCCCTTCTTTTTGCACCCATCGCATTCACTTGGAGGATGAGAGTGCATCTTCCATTGAGCCTCAACGCCGCCTTAACCCCGCTATGAAAGAAGTGGTTAGGAAGGAGGTGTTGAAGCTCTATGATGCAAGCATAATTTACCCTATCTCCGATAGTGCATGGGTGAGCCCGGTGCATGTTGTGCCAAAGAAGGGCGGGGTCACGGTGGTCACCAATGATAAGAATGAACTTATTCCAACAAGAGTCACAACCGGGTGGAGAATGTGTATAGACTATAGGCGCCTCAACAAGGCAACTAGGAAAGACCATTTCCCCCTCCCTTTCCTTGACCAAATGTTGGAAAGACTTGCACAACATTCTCATTTTTGCTACCTTGATGGGTTTTCGGGGTTTTTCCAAATCCCGATTCACCCTAATGACCAAGAAAAGACCACATTCACGTGCCCATTTGGCACTTTTGCTTATAGGCGCATGCCCTTTGGGCTTTGCAATGCGCCGGCCACATTTCAAAGATGCATGCTAGCTATATTTTCCGAATATGTTGAGAATATCATGGAGGTGTTTATGGACGACTTCTCGGTCGTAGGCACCTCATTTGATGGATGTCTAGCTAATTTGGGTAAGGTCTTGAAAAGATGTCAAGAGAGTGGTCTAGTCTTGAATTGGGAGAAATGTCACTTCATGGTGACATCCGGGGTTGTTTTGGGTCATGTAGTGTCAAGTAAGGGCTTGGAAGTTGATCAAGCCAAGATTGAAGTGATCAAAACTTTGCCCCCTCCCACTAATGTTAAAGGAATTAGAAGTTTTCTTGGGCATGCGGTTTTTCTAGGAGATTTATCAAGGATTTTTCTTTGATTGCCCGACCCTTAACTTTGTTGCTTGGAAAAGATGTGCCATTTGAATTTACTAATGAGTGTTTGGATGCATTCAATAGGTTGAAGGAAGCTCTCATCACCGCCCCAATTATGCAACCTCCCACTTGGGGAGAACCTTTTGAGTTGATGTGCGATGCTAGTGATGTAGCGGTGGGAGCGGTGCTTGGACAAAGGAAGAATGGTAAACTTCATGCCATATATTATGCAAGCAAGACCTTGGATGAAGCTCAATCACACTACACCACCACCGAAAAGGAGCTTTTGGCGGTTATATATGCCATGAACAAGTTTCGTTCCTATTTGGTGGGCTCTAAGGTAATTGTACACACCGATCACACGGCATTGAGGCACTTGCTAATCAAGAAGGAGTCAAAACCACGCTTGATTCGGTGGATACTTTTGCTACAAGAGTTTGATATTGAAATTCGAGACAAAAAGGGTGTGGAAAATGTGGTAGCCGATCATCTTTCTCGGCTACTCCATGTCAAGGGGAAGGATGGATTGCCAATTGACGATTCCTTGCCGGATGATCAACTATTCGCACTTGCTTTGATGGATGTCCCTTGGTACGCGGACTATGTAAATTATTTGGTATCCGGGGTCATCCCGCACGGTTATGACTCCCATAAGAGAAAGAAATTCTTCCATGACCTTAAGCAATATTTTTGGGAAGAACCGTGCCTCTACAAGGCTTGTGCGGATGGCATAATTAGAAGATGCATCCCGAATGAAGAAGTCCAACCCATAATCTCTCATTGCCATGACATGCCAAGTGGAGGGCATGGTAGTTCACGGAAAACCGCCGCGAGGGTGCTCCAATGTGGATTCTTTTGGCCTTCCCTATTTCACGATGTGGCCACCTACGTCAAGAAGTGTGACAAATGCCAAAGAAGTGGCAACATTTCAAAGAGGCATGAAATGCCAATGAACTACATACTTGAAGTGGAAGTATTCGATGTATGGGGCATTGACTATCAAGGCCCTTTTCCCTCATCAAATGGGAATGAGTATATCCTTGTAGCGGTGGACTACGTGAGCAAATGGGTTGAAGCAATTCCAACAAAGACTTGTGACGCAAAATCAGTGACCAAACTCATGGAGACAATCATATTCCCACGGTTCGGAGTTCCACGAATTGTGATTAGTGACCGTGGAACTCATTTCCGGGAAAGGACTCTTGATGCTCTACTCAAGAAGCATGGGGTGCAACATAGGCGGAGCCTTGCCTACCACCCACAAGCTAACGGCCAAGCCGAAATCTCTAACCGTGAAATCAAGATGATCCTTGAAAAGACCGTGAGCCGGTCAAGGAAAGATTGGTCTACCAAGCTTAATGATGCATTGTGGGCTTACCGGACCGCTTTCAAAACACCAATAGGAACTTCACCATTCCGGTTGGTGTACGGGAAGCCTTGCCATTTGCCGGTTGAGTTGGAGCACAAGGCTCATTGGGCCATCCGACTCCTTAACTTTGACTTGAAAAGCGCCGGGGAGAAGCGGCTACTTGACCTCAATGAGCTTGAAGAATTTAGACTAGAGGCTTATGAGAGCTCTAGGTTGTATAAGGAAAGGACCAAGCGATTCCATGACAAGGCTATTATAAGGAGGGAATTCAAGGAGGGGGATTTGGTTCTCCTCTTTAACTCGAGGTTCAAGCTATTTTCGGGAAAACTAAAGTCAAAGTGGTCGGGGCCTTTCACCGTGGTCCGAGCTTTTCCCTATGGGTCGGTAGAAGTATCCGATGGAGATCAATCCTTCAAGGTGAATGGGCAAAGGCTTAAGCACTACATTGCCGGAACCCCTATCGTCAAGAATGTGAGCTCCATTGCTACCTACCTTCAAAATTATTGATTGTTATTCATAACTCCGTCGAGCCTACGACAATAAACAAGGGCGCTACATGGGAGGCAACCCATGCAACTTTGTATATATCATGCATTTAGGTAGAATTTGAGGAATTTTGGATGGATACTACTTGTCAATTTGATTGTTGTCGGTCATGATTGTTGAAGATTTGGGGTTTTTGTTTGATGAACAAGCGTTTCACCATTTATTGGCCTTTATCCGACGTCCCGAGTCGGGTTTGAAAGTCGAAAACACGGTAGACGAGGCCAATAGATGATGGGAATTGGGATAATGGTATAATGGAGAAAACATGATGAAAGGGAGTCCCAGCCGGGTGACCGGCGGCCGGTCTTCTGACCGGCTGGGAAGTTCCTGTAAATTTAAAGGAATTTTGAGAATCTACAAGGAAGAGTTGTCCCAGCCGGCAGGCCGGCAGCCGGTCCACCGGCTGGGAGAGCGTATACTAGGAGAAGTGTATCAAACTGGGCTGAAGGAAGTCCCAGCCGGTAGGCCGGCAGCCGGTCCACCGGCTGGGAGTACATATATATGGGTTTTTGCCAAAATATCCCCCTTGAGAGAAGTCCCACTGGCAGGGCAATGGTCCACCTACTGGGAATGCATATTTGAAGAAAATGGGGATTGGGTGACCTCCCAGCCGGGTGACCGGCGGCCGGTCTTCTGACCGGCTGGGAGTCTTCTGATACTTTTTGAAAATTCTGAAAATTACCCGAACTCCCAGCCGGGTGAGCGGCGGCCGGTCTCCTGACCGGCTGGGAGTACTCTGATCGTGTTTTAACACAAAAGTCACCCAAAAATCCATCAAATTTTCGACTCTTTCTTCTCTCATCTCTCACTCTTAACCCTAACCTCCCTCCCTCATACCCACCAACAACCATTTCCACCACCCCCTACCACCACCTCAACCACCAACAACCATTTCCACCACCCCCTACCACCACCTCAACCTCCTTCCTAACCTTTCACCCACCATCAAAATCACAATCATGGCCCCAAAGAAAAGAGTGAGGAGAGGGGACTTGGCACTTCAACAGGCGGAGGAGGTAGCGGCGGCGGCGACCGACATGAGCTCCGATCCCGACTTCCCGGATATCCAATTCGTTTCAATCACAATGAAAGGTAAGTTTGTCTTATTCAAGAAACGCCCTATTGCCCCTACCCGATTTATTGATCGACAATCCATGCGGGAATTAGGATTAGATCAAGTTACTCTTGAATTATTTGATGGGGTGGGAATGAAAATGATGTATGGAATTCATGAGCGAACCTATGCCCGTCTTACATGGGAGTTTTTGAGCTCCCTTCGTCTTGACAAGCATCGCCAAACCCAAAAGGTTGCCTTTTTGCATTTCCGGTTGATGAACAAGGACTACTCCTTGACCCTTGCGACCTTTGCTTCCCATTTCGGGCTTGATACTAGCCCTCCTCACAAGGCACCCGAGACATTTGACCATGGGGCCTTATGGAAGGCTATTACGGGTTTAGATGATGTTAAGGGGGTCAAGAGAGCCGCCAACACCGTCCACAATGCGGCTATCCGGGTTTGGCATAGGTTCATGAGGTGGACCGTTTTCGGCCGTGAGGAAAATCACAATTTCCGAACGGAAGAGTTGGAAATTCTCGGCTCTTATCTTCGTTCCAACCCCACTACTTTCAAAATTGACATTGCCCACCACTTGGCCCTTACATTACAAAGGCTTAGCAATTCTCCGGCCTCTAATACGGCCGTTGTCGTGGGTGGACTCATCACCCATTTGCTAAAGAGGCTCAATCGGAGGGTCAACTTGAGTGGGATGCGGTACATGATTGGTGATACAATGTTGTTCAAGAACTATATCCACCACAACCTCGGTTGGTTGAAGACCAACCCGAATGATGGCCTTGACTATTGGCAAATTCGGGTGGATGGAGTTGACCGAAATTCTATCCCTCTTCCCAATGCCGACAAAATGAAAGTAGTGCCTAACTCGGAGTACTATTTGCTAGAGCTTGAAAATCTTGAAGACACCTCTATTCCCCAACAAATCAACCCAAATCTTCGGTATACTCGTGACCGACCCATCATTCCCGCAAGGTCTACCTTGCGGTATGTCACACCATCTACCCCTTTTGTCCCCGGGCCTTTCCAACAAGGAGAGGGGTCCTCCAGTCAACAACAACAGCAATCGCCCCCTCTCCACGCCGACCTCATTTCCTTCATGGAGGAGATGAAAATTAACATGGCAAACGCCGCCGGTGAGCGGCTTGGGCTTCAACAACGACTTGACCGGATTTACTATGACCATTCTATTGGTCAATTCCCGGTCTATGACGACTATATGAGGAACCAATACAAGCACCCCTCCAAACTTCACCCCTCCTACTATTTATTCCCGGATGGCGGACATCCGGAAGATGGGACCTTCCGCTACGGAGACATCAACTTGCGGCCCGACTACTTTAGCGCCCCGGTCTTTCCCACCCCGCCTAACACCCAAGGGGAGGGACATGACGCGAGGTGGTTCAGAGGAGTCCCTTCAATCTTCCAAGAGGGCGGGTCTAGTGGTGCCGGAGGGCACCCGGAGATGTTTGTTGGTATGAGCTCGGGCATGGAGAATGTTAGCTCGGATGTCCACTTGAACACGGACGATTTCATCCGTGAGTCCGAGTTCGGGGCTATTCAAGGTGATGGTGATGGTAATGATGATGATGGAGATGATGATGGAGACGGTGATGGTGATTATGATTTTGAGTAGAGCCTAGTAATGAGGGCTCTTCTTCTTCTTCCCTTTTCAATCCAAAGCCGTCGGTATGCTCCCCTTATTCAATCCAAATGACAAGTATGACCCCTCCCTTTTATCCAAATTTCTCATTCATGTTTCAATTTTTCGCATGCATTTAGTTGATAATTCATTTAGTTGCATCATATAGGATTGCATTAGATTTCAATTTTGTAATATATTGTCACATTTAGTAATTGCATTCACTTAGCATAATTTGCATTGTCATTTCAATTTTGCATATAGAATAGAGCATGCATTGCATTTTCAAAATCAAAACTAACTAAAAAATTGAAAAAATGAAAAAAAAAAAAAAAAAAAAAACCACCAAAAACATGTTACTTTACTTCCCTAAAATGCCCTCCCATGTCTATAAATAAGTGTGGGGAGGGCCTAAAAAAAAAACAAAAACATGTCTTTAAATTTGTACTCCCTCCACACATTTATTTCCATTTGGAAGTAACGTAAATAAATAAGTGTGGGGAGGGAGTTCTCTTATCAAAAACCCAAAAATATGTCTTTTCAATTTTTCAAAACCAAAAATCACAAAAATATGTTATTTTCCCTTTGAAAAATCAAAAATAAAAAAAAAATGTTCATTTCTTTTTCTTATTCACTCCCTATGCTTTTGTCCATTGAGGACAATGTACATCTCAAGTGTGGGGAGGGAAATATCACTCTTGTGAATATTTGTTTATAATTGTAAATGTTTATTAAATTAGATAAAACGCCTAAAAATTGAAAAATTTCTGAAAATTCAAAAAAATTTGCATTGTATATATATGTTTTGTCTAACCTTTTGGCTTGGCACATTGACCACTTGAGGCAAAAAGGGGCTAGAAGACCGATCGGTATAATCCTTCCTATCTATTGCTCCTTTTACTATTCTTTCTTTTTGGTATCTTTGATATTTTGAAGGAGGATGGGAATTTTGTTGCTTTGGGTGTCTCCTTGGGAGACCGTTTGGAATCTTGGTGTTGATGTGCTGTTAGGTTTAGCCAATTTGTTGCACGTTTCATTTCATGTTTGTTTAAATTTCCGCATGCATTTGTTCACATGTAAATACTTGTTGCATTTCTTTCTTTTGCATTTGAGTTTGTAAATAAGTTTTTAAGGAAGAACATGGTCAAAGGAAGGGAACCAAGTACCCCCATGATGAACTAATGTGCCCAATAATGCCTTTCCCCTCCTCGTGACTCGCGCCCGTGGCCTCTTAGTTAGCCGAGGAAGGAGGGCTTGACCAATGAGTTTAGACCGATTTTGTGAGACCTAGGGCCGTAGACTAGACCTTTGGCTCGACTTAGCTACTCAAAGGTAAGGGTAGAGCCTCCTAGGGTGGGTACATTCATACCCCGCCCTCATCTAGGTTCGAGAGTAGGTCTCCTCGCGAGGCGTGTCACATCATTACGCATAAGTGTGTCGCATCGTCCTTAGACCTTGAAATTGAATTACATTTTTGTGCATATGATATGAAGCAAAAATCAGTTTTTATGAGCCTCACATAGCCAAATAGCCTTGTTTTTTCCCCTACATTGTTCCCCTTTTTGATTCACCCCCTTTTGAGCTTAGCCTTTTCGTTTGGCAAACCCACCTAAATAGCTACATTCCCATAACCACCCTTCCTTAATCAAGAATTGGTCGGTTTAGTAGTTGTGTTGTAGGAGGTTGATAATTAGCATTTTAGTCGTATTTTGTCCCGCATTTATACCTTATTCTGACTCAATTTTGTGTACTTAATTGTCTAAAAAGCTCATTTAATTACTAATTTATAATAATTAGTCCTCGTAATAATATTTAATATTTAGTCGGGTTTTATATATTATTAGTATTATTAGTATTATTTTATTATTATATTAATTATTTTATCAATTATGATTTGTAGGTGAGACGGAATCATAAGACGGAGTCAAATGGGTGGGAGTGTGAATTATACTAGAAAGGAAAGTCAAAGTGGGTCATTTCATTTGACCAAAATTCTATTTCCTTGCTAATGTCCTACTGCTAATCCGTTGATTTCAATACCAATTGCCATCGTCATCACCATTCATATTCATATCACCATTGCCATCTTCTTCGTCTGAAAACCCGACATCGAAACCGCGTCAACAAGAAATCACCATTCACCCACAACCACGATTACCTCCTCTCCACTGCATCTTCATCATCACTCCGTCACCACAACAATCAGTCACCGGTGAATTCATCAATTTCGACCTCAGATTCGAACTCGGGATCCAAACTGAGCTTTTATGAAGCTATGTTGCTCCGTGCCGGTGCCCCGGCAGTCGACATCCTCAACCGGTAGCACGCACACCCATTTATCCTCCTTTTTGGTGAAGGTCTCGCTGCCGGTATAGGGACCGGCAGCCGTCTAGCCGGCAAAACGCACCAAATCAACTACCTCGCATCACTTTTGTGCTCCGTGCCGGTGCCCCGGCAGCCGGCCTACCGGCATAACGCACACCCACTTGATTCCTGCTCTTTTCTCAATGACCTCGCTGCCGGCACAAGCCCCGGCCGCCGGCGGGCCGGCAACACACCCCCTCTTGCTGTTTTTGCCTAGTTTTTGACGGGATTAGAAAAATGTTGTGCGTGATTAGTTTTGGTGCATTTAGTTAGTGGGTTAGTTAGTGGATTATTACTATTAGACTAAGATTATTATTATTATTAGTAATTAGTGGTAGCATTAATTAATAAATTAGTATAAAAAGACTTACTCACATAACACTAACACATTACCACATTACACACAATCACTACCTTAAATTAATTAGTTCATCTTATTCTCTCTCAATATTGAAACCCTCATATTTCTCTCTTATTTTTATTCAATAAAAAGTTGTTATCTTTCTTTAATTATTAGTTTAATTCTTCTTTTGTTCATTCAAGTTCTTTCCTTTTCATTAGTTTTACAATTAGTAATTTTGGGTTGTATTTGGGGAATTGAAGAATCCTTCAATATTTCAATCCAAGTTCCTTTCTTTCTTTATTGAGTTGGTATAATTTCTCTTCCTAATTTCATTTGTTTACATTTTTTTTTCTTTCAAGTTTAATATTAATTGTTTATGTTAGATTGTTGTTATTCTCTCTCTTGTTCATCTTTTCTCTATTCACCATTGTTGTTTACAAGATTGAATCTTTGAATTTCTCATGTTAAAGATTGAGTCTTTGAGTTTATTGAGTTAAAGTTGGTGTCTTTTTGTATTAATCTCTTTCCATCTTAGATTAATTTGTCTTTCCTCATAATTTTGTTGATTAATTGCATGATTAGTAGTAGAATTTATTCTTCCACCATGTTTATGATTAAAGTATCCATCTTTATTGTTTCTCTTGCCTTTAGAAACATGATTAGCGAGTAGTCTTCTACTAGGACTCGGTTTGACCCGACATGAGTAATTTCACTAATTGATTCTCATAAAGGTTAATTGTTTGGGGAAATTGGTAAGGGTAGTCTAGAGGAATGACTTGGCTTATGGATTGATTTTGGGTAGTGTCAATTTGTAACCCTTGTCCACCAACGAGAGTTGGTTAGGTTGTAAATTGGGTACCCGGAAGTTGGTCTTATCACTAACCTAGGTTGAGACCGAAAGGGAGAACCAAGGGAGGGTACCTCTAGGCTAGCGTTTGAAATCGACCTCCGAGAGGAGGAGTGGGATGACCCGGAATACGATGAGTGCTTAGTGACCTTGACCAATTACTTGACCACCTTGGAAAAATGCATATTTTTGGGGTAGTTGAGTGTTGAGTTAGGGATTCCGACCTTCGAACCCGAGAGGGGGGTTGGTGGGTAGAGCTAGTGTCCTATTATGAGCCCGAGAGGGAGTTAGTAGGCGAATTAGAGCCATCTCCCCCTTGCTTGTCTACCCGAGAAATTAGCCTAGGGAATCGTGACGTGGAATTATGAATCGTTGTGGGAGAACCGAGTTCTAGGCCCTTTTAATTATTTGATTAACTCTTAATCTATTTTAGCTTGTCTTTACTTCTCTTGTTTATTTGCATTCCATTTTGCTAGCTTAGTTGTTAGAATTTTATAATTACCTTGTTATTGTTCACGTAGCTAACTTATAATTTGAGACAAAACTAATACTCAAACCTTGATCTCCCTGTGGTTCGACCTCGACTACCCTACTACATTAGTTGAGTTATTTGTTTGATTTGGGGAGTGCGACAAACCCACTATCAAAATGGCGCCGTTGCCGGGGAGATTAACGGATTGATATTAGTTGAGTTTTAGATTTGTTAGGCTACGTATTTGTTACTTGAAACTTGTTGCATGTTACTTAAGTGTCGCATTACTTGTTTTCTTGTGACTTGTCTCTTATTTGTCACTTCTTTGAGCACACATGGCAATGTCTTGCATACGCGATTATTGTAGACCAAACCTTACTCATATTAACCAACCTATTAATATTGGGGTGGTGGAAGTTGATTATGAGTTTGATATAGGTCTTATTGAGTTGATTCGGCAAGATGTCTTTTGTGGTTTGGATAGTGATGAAGCAATTGACCATTTAGAGACTTTTGAGGCAAATTGTGACCTTGTTAAGAAGGAGGGATTATCGGACCAAACCATTAAACTCTTACTTTTTCCCTTTAGTCTTAAGGGTGAAGCTAAGAGATGGTTACGCTTACACCCTTCTAGCACCTTTTGCACTTGGGATGACTTAGCTCAAGCCTTTTTAAACAAGTTTTACCCTTCCTCTAAAACCGCCTTTAGGAAACGTGAAATTTATAATTTCCAACAAGGTGAGTTTGAGACTTTGAGTGAGACTTGGGATAGGTTTAAGGGTTTGTTGAGAGCTTGTCCCCACCATGGTATTTCACCTTGCCAATTCATGCTTATTTTCTTTGATAATTTGCTTCCTTCTCTTAAAAACTTTGTGACTATATCATCCGGAGTTGGGGCATTTGATAAGTTAAGTGTTGATAAGGCTAAGGATTTAATTGAGAACATGGCTCGTGTTGATGAGGATCGGAATTCTATTTGGGCTACATTTAAGAGAGGACCACGAAGTAGTGTTAAACGTAATGATTATTCTTTGTTTGATGCTATAAGTGGAAATGTGGACTTCTCTTCTCCTATGGATGTGCCTTATGTTCATGATCACCATGTTCCTCCTTCCCCCATGGATGTGGAATCTATGCATGAGTTAACATTGTCTTATGAATCTTGTGGTGATGACCCTAATGCTTGCCTTTCTTATGTATCTCCACCACTTGTGAATTTGAATGTGATGAATGATGTTGATGATGATATGCATGCCTTTGAACCTTCTTGTGAACCATCTAACCCTTTTCCAAGAGAGCTTTCACACCCCTTATTCCAATCTACACCGTACTTAGTGAATGTTGTTGATGATTGTGAGTTGGAGAGGGTGAAATTTGATGATGATGACGATGATGATTGGTTGAATGAGCCAAATAATGTTCTTAGTGAAAGTTTTGAGGAATTAGGTTTGTGTGAGTTTGAGAGAGTATCTTTTGAGGTGGACCATGAGGTAGTGGAGAAAGAGTTGATTAAAGAATGTGTTGAGGAGCCTATTTTGGAGAAATTTGATGTTTTCCTCCTTGTTGATGATAAATTCCTTGAACCCATTGATTCTTTAGACCTCATTTCTCTTACCCCTTTGCTTGAGATCATGATTGTTGATGAGGAGTATGAAGCTCCTATATTTGATAAAGCTTACATGGGTGAATTGTTTGAAACCTCTCTTCTTGATAAATTTAATGAATATGATGTGTCATTTAATCTCTTTGAGGATCATGTGTTTGAAAAAGTTAAGAAAGTAAGAGTGAGGGACAAGGTGACTAATCGAGTCTCCTATGTTGTTGATTGTCCCTTAGTTGTTGGTTTTGATCATTCTCCTCCAATGAAGGAGGAAATATTTTATGTGGTTGAGTTTGAAAATGATGAGGAGAATGATCAAAACCAAGGAATTTGGAAAGATTTGAGCTTCTTTGACAAGATAAAGGCAATGAGTGGCCTTGGCCATAGATTTTGGGATCCCGGATAGTTTTGGGACCAAACTTAGGTTTGGCGGTTTCCTTAAAACCGCGCTTCTTGGGAGGCAACCCAAGCTTTTTATGCATTCTTTTTTTTCTTTTGATAAATTTTTCTAAAAATCCAAAAACATGTTCTTTTCTTTGAAAAAAAAAAAAAAAAAAAAATTTGAAAAACCAAAAACATGCATTTAATTTCAATTTCCTCCACACATTTGTTTCTTTTTGAAACACGGCAAATAAATAAGTGTGGGGAGGAAATCTTATATTTCAAAAATCTTCAAAAACATGTATTTCATTTCCGAATTTCCTCCACACATTTATTTCCATTGGAAATTATGTAAATAAATAAGTGTGGGGAGGAAAATTCTATTATTTAAAAATACAAAAACATGTCTTTTATTTTTCCTATTTCTTCCCTACATTTCGTTCCATCGAGGACGATGTAAATTTTATGTGTGGGGAGGAAAATATCCACCTTGTGTATATTTGTTTATATTTGTATATACTTGTTAATTGAGAAAATTACAAAAATTCCTAAAAATTGAAAAATTTCAAAAATCCCAAAAATATTGCATTGTTTATATTATATATATTGCATTTGTCCTAACCTTTTTTATTGACAACACATGCAAGTATCGGAGAAGACGTTTGGTAAAATTCTTCCAATTCTTTCTCCTTTATCCTTCCTTTTCTTTTTGTATATATAAGCATGGAGGAGGACGGGATATGTGATGTGAGTGTTCCTTTTGGGAACCGTTTTGGATATGCGTGTGTTGTTGATGTGTTGTTAGGACTAGAACTTGTATGCATTTAGATTAGACATGAATATATGTGTTCACTCTTGCATTCACGTAGTTTGTCCATATGTTTAGTTGCATTTCATACACGTTGCATCTCGTATGTAAATAGTTGCATAGATGGTCTAAATGTGGAGGGTATATGTCGTCAACGATGATAATTGTTTTGTCCGTGTCATTTCCCTCTTGATAGCTCGTGCCTTTTGATGACACATGTTAGGGTTTTTGCTTGCAAAAACCCGGAAGTCTAGCTTAACAACCAAGTAACGACCACCTTGTGAGACCGTATTAGGCCCGAGACTTGACCTAGGTCCGATATAGCTACTAAAATGTGAGGATAGAGCCTCCTTATGGCCGGTCTATCAAACCGGTCTCGTTTAGGTCATGTGAGTAGTTCTCCTTACGTGGTATGTCATGTCAAAACGCACAAGTATGGTGCTTATTCCTTACCGTAGAAGTGTCGGTGTGCATATTGAGACATATTTGTTCAAATAAAGTAACCTCACAATAGCCAAATAAGCTTTTGTTCTACCCTTGAGTCAATTGTTTCCTTTTGTTAACCCATTTTGAGCCTAAGCCTTATCATTTCTATTGCCAACAAATTAACTACATCCCATAAACAACTCACCTTGGTTGAGTAGTTCGTCATTGTGGTTCTTTTGTGGAGTATATTTGGGTTGAAATTTTGACTCTCCTTGAGGTGTATGATCGAAATGCCACATGAGTGAAATGCAACTTTGGCTACTTTTGCTAGAATAAGAGGTGAACAAGTCATGAAAAATGCAAGAAAGAAAATCAAATAGAAAAGAAAGAAAAAAATGAAGAGGAAAAACAAATAGAAAAAGAGAAAAATGAAATGAAAAACGAAAAGAAAAGAATGTCGTTTTTGTGCCAAATAAAGGGGTGATGGGATTACAATTGTGTCTTGTTTTGAAAAGAATGAATTGAATAATTTTTGAAAATGACAATCTTGTCATATTTTGTGAAGGAATTCATTTGCATTGGTTGAATTTAGTGAATTGGTCAGATGTGGCGACTACTCGATCCGATAGCCTCACATGTCATAAAACGGTGTTTGCACCGATCCCTTTTCACCTAACCTAAGCCCCATTACAACCCGGTTGTCTCTCTTGTATGTACATCATTTGACATTTCTCTTGCGGATATTGGATATAGTACCATATTAGATTGCGGGCATGCTTCGCAAGTCGAGTTAGGAGAGTGATTTTGGTTACTTTTTGTCACAAAAATCACCCCGTTCTATCATTGAGTGACTAGTGAAACCCGTGAGAGTCGGGCCTTGGTCTCCTTTTGGTCAACGGTTTGATATGGAGTCGAATCTTGCGTGTGTCGTGTCATTCTTGGGAGTATAGCGAAGTACTTCCCCTTTCCCGCCTAGAATTTGTTTCTTAGGCACCCGTGTTGTCAATATTGGTTACTTGAGCTTGAATTAGGGATTTGACACCTTGGTAAGACTCGGAGACGACATCCTCCACTAATGACTCTCTCTATTTAATTTTTGAAAGAAAACAGTACCGCTTAGATGAGGAAAGCGGTTTGACTTTTTGTGATGCATCTTATATGTTGATTCGTGCTTAAATGTTGGATGTGTCGAAATTTTCCGCAAGCCCCCACTTGCCTTGCAAGGGAGCACATACCTCATTGTGTTTCGTTGTGAGTTGAAGGGACGGAGAAGGCCCGTTAATTGCCTTTCGTCGGATATTATTAGTTTAGCTATTCTTTTATATTATGGGTCTCGGTTTAGTTTAAATGAGCTTACTCGAGGACGAGTAAGGTTTAAGTGTGGGGAGATTTGATAATTAGCATTTTAGTCGTATTTTGTCCCGCATTTATACCTTATTCTGACTCAATTTTGTGTCTTAATTATAAAAAGCTCATTTAATTACTAATTTATAATAATTAGTCCTCGTAATAATATTTAATATTTAGTCGGGTTTTATATATTATTAGTATTATTAGTATTATTTTATTATTATATTAATTATTTTATCAATTATGATTTGTAGGTGAGACGGAATCATAAGACGGAGTCAAATGGGTGGGAGTGTGAATTATACTAGAAAGGAAAGTCAAAGTGGGTCATTTCATTTGACCAAAATTCTATTTCCTTGCTAATGTCCTACTGCTAATCCGTTGATTTCAATACCAATTGCCATCGTCATCACCATTCATATTCATATCACCATTGCCATCTTCTTCGTCTGAAAACCCGACATCGAAACCGCGTCAACAAGAAATCACCATTCACCCACAACCACGATTACCTCCTCTCCACTGCATCTTCATCATCACTCCGTCACCACAACAATCAGTCACCGGTGAATTCATCAATTTCGACCTCAGATTCGAACTCGGGATCCAAACTGAGCTTTTATGAAGCTATGTTGCTCCGTGCCGGTGCCCCGGCAGTCGACATCCTCAACCGGTAGCACGCACACCCATTTATCCTCCTTTTTGGTGAAGGTCTCGCTGCCGGTATAGGGACCGGCAGCCGTCTAGCCGGCAAAACGCACCAAATCAACTACCTCGCATCACTTTTGTGCTCCGTGCCGGTGCCCCGGCAGCCGGCCTACCGGCATAACGCACACCCACTTGATTCCTGCTCTTTTCTCAATGACCTCGCTGCCGGCACAAGCCCCGGCCGCCGGCGGGCCGGCAACACACCCCCTCTTGCTGTTTTTGCCTAGTTTTTGACGGGATTAGAAAAATGTTGTGCGTGATTAGTTTTGGTGCATTTAGTTAGTGGGTTAGTTAGTGGATTATTACTATTAGACTAAGATTATTATTATTATTAGTAATTAGTGGTAGCATTAATTAATAAATTAGTATAAAAAGACTTACTCACATAACACTAACACATTACCACATTACACACAATCACTACCTTAGAAATTAGACTAGTTCATCTTATTCTCTCTCAATATTGTAAAACCCTCATATTTCCTCTCTTATTTTTATTCAATAAAAAGTTGTTATCTTTCTTTAATTATTAGTTTAATTCTTCTTTTGTTCATTCAAGTTCTTCTCTTTCATTAGTTTACTGATTAGTAATTTTGGGTTGTATTTGGGAATTGAAGAATCCTTGATATTTCAATCAAGTTCCTTTTCTTTCTTTATTGAGTTGGTATAATTTCTCTTCCTAATTTCATTTGTTTACATTTGTTTTTTTCTTTCAAGTTCAATATTAATTGTTTATGTTAGATTGTTGTTATTATTCTCTTGTTCATCTTTTCTCTATTCACCATTGTTGTTTACAAGATTGAATCTTTGAATTTCTCATGTTAAAGATTGAGTCTTTGAGTTTATTGAGTTAAAGTTGGTGTCTTTTTGTATTAATCTCTTTCCATCTTAGATTAATTTGTCTTTCCTCATAATTTTGTTGATTAATTGCATGATTAGTAGTAGAATTTATTCTTCCACCATGTTTATGATTAAAGTATCCATCTTTATTGTTTCTCTTGCCTTTAGAAACATGATTAGCGAGTAGTCTTCTACTAGGACTCGGTTTGACCCGACATGAGTAATTTCACTAATTGATTCTCATAAAGGTTAATTGTTTGGGGAAATTGGTAAGGGTAGTCTAGAGGAATGACTTGGCTTATGGATTGATTTTGGGTAGTGTCAATTTGTAACCCTTGTCCACCAACGAGAGTTGGTTAGGTTGTAAATTGGGTACCCGGAAGTTGGTCTTATCACTAACCTAGGTTGAGACCGAAAGGGAGAACCAAGGGAGGGTACCTCTAGGCTAGCGTTTGAAATCGACCTCCGAGAGGAGGAGTGGGATGACCCGGAATACGATGAGTGCTTAGTGACCTTGACCAATTACTTGACCACCTTGGAAAAATGCATATTTTTGGGGTAGTTGAGTGTTGAGTTAGGGATTCCGACCTTCGAACCCGAGAGGGGGGTTGGTGGGTAGAGCTAGTGTCCTATTATGAGCCCGAGAGGGAGTTAGTAGGCGAATTAGAGCCATCTCCCCCTTGCTTGTCTACCCGAGAAATTAGCCTAGGGAATCGTGACGTGGAATTATGAATCGTTGTGGGAGAACCGAGTTCTAGGCCCTTTTAATTATTTGATTAACTCTTAATCTATTTTAGCTTGTCTTTACTTCTCTTGTTTATTTGCATTCCATTTTGCTAGCTTAGTTGTTAGAATTTTATAATTACCTTGTTATTGTTCACGTAGCTAACTTATAATTTGAGACAAAACTAATACTCAAACCTTGATCTCCCTGTGGTTCGACCTCGACTACCCTACTACATTAGTTGAGTTATTTGTTTGATTTGGGGAGTGCGACAAACCCACTATCAGAGGTGATTTGGGTCGTGGCGGTGGATGGCTTGCACATCCACTTGGGTCGGATTTCGAGGAGAATTTGGTTTGTAAATAAATAAGAGGTTGTAAAATTGTAATGAAAAGCAAAATAGAAAATTGAAAAAGTCATGAAAAATTCAAAAAAAAAAAAAAAATGAGTTGTGTGTTGTATATATTTGTCTGTTGTCAAGAAAAAGAAAAAGGCAAGCAACACCCCTACTCATCATTTAAAAGGGGTAGAAAAAGCCGTTGCTAAATAAAAGGGGCAAATTGATGTTTTTCCAAAGATGAGTCGGGTTTGCACATTTTTTGCATGGCTTGGGAAACCGAGTTGTTGTTACGGTGTAGACGTTACCATTTGTTGAAATAAAAGGAGTTTTATCAAATTTTTCCTACTTGAGTTGGGTTTTTGCAATTTTTGCATAGTTTTGGGTCATCATTGCTATGTTAGGGCATAGACGTGTCTCACGTGTTGCAATAAGAGATGGGATGTGATGTGTCGACGATTCTTGATTTGAACCCCACATGTCCAAACGGTGCTTGCACCAATCCCGTTTCGACCATTCTCCTTAGCCCCGTTGTAACCCTTGCTTCATGTTTTGTGCATTTTCCCTTTGTTTGCATTTCATTGGACATAGGACGATTTTACACATTAGATTGCGGGCACGTTTTCGCTAGTCGAGTTAGTTGAGTGATTTTGGTTACTTTTTATCACAAAAATCACCTTGTTCTTTCATTGAGTGACGAGTGAAAACCGTGAGGATGTCGTTGCCTTGGTCTCCTTAGTCATGGGTCCTTTGGTTGAATCTTGTGTCGGTTTTGTAATTCTCGGCGGACTTGCCATTTCTTCCCTTTCCCCGCTCTTGAATTAGTTTCTTGAGCATTGGTCACACAAGGGTTGCTTTTTGTCACATTTAGGGGGTTGGCACCTCAATTGGCACTTCTGAGACGGTACTCCCGACCAAGACCGTGTTTTGTCATTTGAAAAGTTCGGCCACTTAGATGAGGAAAGTGGATCATTTTGTTAGGTGCATTCTATCTGTTGATTACGTGCTTTCTTGATGAATGTGTCGAAAGTTTTGTAGCAAGACCCAACTTGCCTTGCAATAGGGCACTCTTCCCTCATGAGTGTCAAATTGTGAGTTGAAGGGGCGTTGAGTGCGCTAATACTCGATCGGCTTAAGTAGTAGTAGTTTAGTTGAGTGATGCTTACATTGTGCATCCACTCTCTATATCTATCATAATAATGCTGTGTACATTGGTTTTGGGGCTTACTCGGGGACGAGTAAGGCTCAAGTGTGGGGAGGTTGAAATAGGACCATTTTGCACCCTTTTTCCCCCTATTTTCATGCATATTCAACTCCATTTGAGGCGGTTTAGCACCCCCTTTCCTCTTGTTTCTTGTCCCGATTCCCTTTACTATGACATTGTGGCCCCCTTGCAGAAACTGAGGCGGGAACGGGCAAAGTGAGGCTAAAAAGACGGGAATGCTAAGCCACGCATAAAAGATGAAGGAAATGATCTTTGAGGAGTACTCTCGGTAGTAGGCAAGAAGCCGGCCATTTGGGAGCACTGTATACAAGAAATGAAGAAGGAAACAAGGAAGGAGTGTTCCCGGCCGGTGGGCGGCTGGGCTAGCCGGCCGGGAAGACGCATTGGCTGAAGAAACAAAGAAATTGGAAGAAAGTTACGGGAATCTCCCGGTAGGTCAAATGACCAAGAATGGCTAGCCGGGGTGGGAGTTCCTCAAGGCCAAAAGTCAAGTTCCAAGTCAAGAAGTTGTCCCCGGTCGGGGACCGCGGCCGGTCGACCGGCCGTGCACACTGATGACCTCCAAACTTGTTCAAAACTTCCGAGAGATCTCGGTCGAATGCCGTGGGAGTTAATTGACCGCCGGGAGTGCACTTACGTGTTTCAAAGCCCATTTCAATTTCTGTCCTAATCCTTGTGGAAGCTATAAATACCCCCTCTTAAACCCTTTTGTACACACAACCCTAGATCCAGAATATTTACCCTTTCAAGCTTAAAACTTTGTTAATCTCTTTGTTAATCTTTCCTTAATTAGAGAAATTCTTCAATCAATTAGTGATTGAATTTGGGTTTGTAAGAAGATTGAAGGATTTCCTTCTTTATTATTTCTATCCAAATTCCTCTTTCACTATTTTGTTGGTATTAATTCTCTCCCTATTTTCATTTGTTTACATTTTTGTACCTCTTTTATGTTTGTTTGATTGTTTATGTTAAAATTGTTGTTGATTGTTGTTTGTTATTGTTAATTTCATTATTGTTCATCTTTCTATTGTTCATCTTTCCTTTGTTTCTCTTTCATTTGTCCTTCCTTGGGTAGTTGTCCTCAAAGACTTAATCTTTGAGTTGATTTGGTTAAAGATTGTGTCTTTTAGTTTAATCAACCTTGTTATTAGATTAAATCATCTTTCCTTACACCTATTGTTAGATTGTTGCATGTTTAGTAGTGAATTTCATCTTCCCACCATGTTTGTGACCAAAGTTTCCATCTTTATTGTCTATTTTGCAATTAGGACCATGATTAGTGAGTAGTCTCCCACTAGGGCTCGGTTTGACCCAACATGAGTAATTTCACTAATTGAATTTCATAAAGGCTAATTATTTGGGGAAGTTGGTGAGGGTAGTTTAGAGGATTGACATGGTTTATGGGTTGACTTTTGGGTAGTGTTGACTTACGACCCTTGACCACCAACGAGAGTTGGTTAGGTTGTGATTTGGATACCCGAGACTTGACCCTATTGTTATCCTTGGTTGAGACCGAAAGGGAGAACCGGGGTAGGACACCTCTAAGCTAGCGTTTGAAATCGACCCTCGAGAGAGGGAGTGGGATGACCCGGGAATTGACGGGGCTTAATGACCTTAGCAAATATTGGACTACCTTGGGAATAATGCATGTTTTTGGGGTAGTCGGGTATTGACTTAGGGATTCCGACCTTCGAACCCGAGAGGGGGGTTGGTGGGTAGTACTAGTGTCCTATTTCGAACCCGAGAGGGGGGTCTTAGGCGAATTAGAGTTGTCACCTCCTCACCTTCCTACCCTTGTGATTAGCCTAGAGATTTGATTGTGTGGAATTACGAATTGTTTGGGAAGAACCGAGTCTTAGGCCTTTTAATTATTTGATTTACAACTTAGTTCTATCTTGCTCACTTTTTATTCTCTTGTTTAATTGCATTTCATTTTATTTTGTCTAATTTATTTATTAGATTAATTCTCTCTTCCCTTATTTTCGACTTAGCTAAACGATAGGATTAGAACAATTAGTAGTCTTCTCAACTCCTTGTGGGATCGACCCTTAATAGTGTACAACGATAAAATCGTGCACTTGCGAGGTATAGCTTGATACCATCACTCACCCTCTATCTTGGACCGATTTTGAGTCCAAAATATTAAACCCAACTCTCCCCCATGGTCGGGCGACCCGCCCTGGTCCTAGCTTAGGCCCACAATAAGCCCACCCTCACCCCCTCGAGTAAAAATATAAGTCATATATATTAATTAAAAGCTCATAAGAGCAAACACCATTACAACCTCCAATTTTGTGAGTCCTGAATTCAGGATAACCACAATTAAAACATCAAAGCGTCTTGCTTGTGACAGGTACATTTCGTCATAAGTTGAAAACGGGGTAAAATGTGACCCTTAAGACGAAAATGTAACCATTTTAATTAAAAAGTTACCAGAACAAGATCCTAAGCTATAATAATTTGTCATTAAAATGGTACATTTTGTCGTTAAAATGGTGACGTTTAGCCCGTCTTCAGCTTATGACGAAAAGTGTCCGTCTTCAATGAGAATTGGTGTTAAAACATCAATTAGTCAAAAGTCTCGACACTCACAATTCATTACCAACAATTAGAGTAAACTCATATTAAGACACCAGCATCTGAAGACATTTCTTGGTAAAGTCACATTCTTGAAATAAATGAACATTATTTGTTGGAGTAGGTGTCCTCCAAAATAATGCGTTTACTTACTAAATCTCATTAGAGGAACAAACGTTACTCGAGATATATCCTGGAAACCCCATAAGTGGAATTTCAGTACAGGTACGGAGGAGCATGTGCACTAATCACTCTTCAAGCTCAATAGGCATTCGAGTGAAGGGGCGTAATAGGATATAAATATAATAGTCGGGACTCAACCATCACCATAAGGGCTTGGTTGAAATGGTTCATCTATCATGGTATCAGAGTCAGTGTGACCGAGGTCACGAATTCAAATCCTAGCAGCCTCAATTACTCACGAAGAGAATTTCAGCACATGGTATGGGGGAGTCTGTGCACTTACCACTCTTCAAGCGCAATGGACAATCGAGTGAGGGGCTAATAGGAATAAATATAATAGTTGAGCTCGACAGTTGATCAACGTATATCGATAACGACGTCAGTTGATCAACGTATATCGATAATGATTAACCGAGTAGGGTTTGATGTTACTGTCGTATGACAACATCGTACAACCAAGTTATATTTAACCGAGCTTATGTGTAATTTTTCCGAACTTTCTGAAAGTTTAATTTATTCTATTTTGTGTTTAAGTTGGTGAGTTCAGAAACTTTATGATATAAGTCAGATCCCTTAAAACAAAACTCGAAAACTTTATTATAAAGTTTTGATTTTAAACCATCAGTTGTACAACAACTAGTTGTAGGATTTATTAACTGTATTAACATGAGATGTCGTGAAGTAATAATATTAACAGCGGGATTAGTGAATGGGTCTCATAATTTTTTTGATAAATTATACATTTCAGTATAAATGGTAAACGTATGACTTAAGTTAGTTTAACGTGTAGTTTTATTTCCTATAAAATAAAATTTGACGGTAAATAGAGTTAGCTCGAGCAGGACCAGACACGAACCTTTAGTTAAGAATAATCAACGGACCGATCAAACTTGGGATTATTGTCGACAATTTTTCTTCTAATTAGTCTTATTGTAAATGAGTATATCCGTCTAAAGATGTAGACGAGTCAAATATGTCACCACTTTCATAATCAAACAACCTCAACATCCACAGGAATATTGTGTTTTTCTTTAGGGTGTGTTTGGTTGACAAAAAAAGGTATGAGGTATGAGTTTGGAATGGCCAAATCCATTCCAAGTGTTTGTTTGGAAAATATAAGGGTTTCATACCCATACCTCAAACCCATGAGTTATGAGTTTCTCATACTCAAGGTGAGGGTAGGTATGAGATTGATACCTAGGGATGTCATTGGGGCGGGGCGGTGGTGGATATAGGCTCCCCCGTACCCGTACCCACCAAGAAAAACTCGTACCCATCCCCGCCCCACCACCCGTGGCGGGTACAAGTTTTCAAAACCATCCCCGCCCCAACGGGTGGAAATATAAAACCGTACCCGCCCCGCTTACCCGTTACACCATAATTTTATTCTATAAATTTTTTCGTAAAAGTTGGTTTAATCATTTTTAATCTCTATTTTTTTAATTTATCTTTATAATTTTAATTTTTCACCAAATAAGTTAGTAAAAAACTTTATAAAATAGTTGTTATTATTAACATTATATCTTAATTATAACTGTTCCGGGTGTAATTCCAGAGCAGTTATTTGGTACCACCCGTGCTTGTAGAATGACGTCCTTGATTGAATCCTCCTTTCGGTCTCCTGAAACAATGAACAAACTGAGGGCTCGACTTTGGACCGAGCGAACTCACTCCGACGCTCAAGTCAGTAAACTTAGAGAGATAAGTTGTTGTTACTTGGCGAAGCATATTTTGTAGAGAGATAAGGAAGATATTACCAGATGAATAGTGATTCTTAGGTTAAATTGTGGATCCTTTCCTCAATGAGAGTTGAGGAGTATTTATAGACTTTCACCTTTTGTCACGTAGTGGCCAAGTGGCTAGCAGGTGGAAAGACTTATCTACCCTCGGTCGAGGGACCCATGGCGGGCCGGCGGGCCCTGTTGACTCGCCGCCGAGGGGTCTTGGATATGAGTTCGCGGATGTGTGC
Organism: Silene latifolia; assembly: GCF_048544455.1. NCBI lineage: Eukaryota > Viridiplantae > Streptophyta > Magnoliopsida > Caryophyllales > Caryophyllaceae > Silene > Silene latifolia. The sequence continues at coordinate 9,573,646 of NC_133530.1, read as the reverse complement.
CCCGGCTGGCTAGTTGTCCCAGCCGGGACCCAAGAGACAGCCAAACGGCTGCGTCGGTTAAATTTGTCTAAGTCGTTGACTTCTTTGTGGATATCTTTGACCTTGCTCAATATGTTGACTCGGTCGGCGGGTGCGAGAATATGCCCCATCAATTTGCCCCAGGCGTAGTCATGCCGTGGTATGGGCTCCGATGTATGCTGAGCGTATATTCTGCGTAAGTTTGAAAATTTTTCTGCCCCGGCTTCTTCTTCCTCGGCTTGGTTCTGCTTAGGCCGTACCATATCCCCCCTCCACATGGATGTGTAATGGACATCAGATGTGGAAAAGAAAGTGGTGCTGGCCGAGACCGAGGTTGTGAGTGCCGCGTGCTTTTGATTGCCCCCAGCCGGTGCTGACAAGCTTGGTTGATCATGTGGCCGGCGGAGAACAGATATTTAGGAATTTGTTGAGGAAGATGAATAGGCAAAGAGATATGAAAGGGGCGTGTTGAAGACGCTTGGTCACTGTTGTATTGATTGACGTTCAACTATTGCAACGATTGACATTCCGCGGTTGCATGTCCGACACGTGTCTGTTCGCTGATTGGCTGACGTTTCATGGGCTGTGCCCTGATTGGTCTTTCTTCATGGGCTTTCCCTTATAAATAGGGCAGTTAGTCCCTGAAATTGGCCACCAATTTCATTTTCTCTAAAATTTTCTTCTCTCTAAACTTTCAAGGGTTTCTTTCTCTTCTAATCTTCGGAGTCGTTACTTCGGCTAGTGCTTTTCTTCAAGATAAACAAACAAATTTTTCTCAATCTCTTATTTTGTTAAGTAATTGTTGCTACCATGTCTTCTGCTGATGCTGGACCTAGTAGCCGCGCGCCGGGGGGTTCCCCGTCGCGTCTTGATGAGGAGGAGATACTAGACGCCGTCCCGATAAGGTCTGGGGGCCCTAGGTCTCCTTCTCCCGAAGTTGATCCAAAAGCTTTGGAGGGTTGGGAGGATGATGATGATGTTGATGATGACGATGATGACGCTGAAAGGGCTCGTCCTAATGAGGGGAGGCAGTACATCATGGATCACGGCGACCCTTGTAAGGTCTGCCCTGACCGTGCTTGGACCCATAAGTTCGCCAACTATTCCGTGAAACACTTTTCGAGGGCCATTTCTACTTCGGCGGGGGTACAAAATTGTTATCCCCGAGGAGGGTCGGCCGTCTGTTGCCCTCCCCGGGTTGCACCGGCGTGTACATCCGGCACTGGAGTACGGGCTCCGGTTTCCGCCTGAATGATTACGTTATGGCCATCATTAGAGCCATGAACGTCGTCGTGGCTGACTACACCCGTTGGCTATTAGAACCATAGTCGGCTTTGTCCGCTCTGTCTCTTCAAGGGGAGGTCCCAACGGTTAATTTATTCCGTCGGCTTCACCACCTTCGGCCGTCATTTCCTGGCCGCGTCGGATGGTACAGCGCGTGCAAATGGAGCGGGTTATGTCTCCGTTGATAAGCTTTCCTCCTGCAAGGACTGGAAAGATCGGTGGGTGTATGTTGAGGTCTTGGGATGACTATCCCGCCCGGTCCTTCCAGCACCAAGTTAATTTGCGGTGCGAGACTAAGGCGGAGCATGACAAATGGGTCACCCGGAGTAAGCTTAAGATGGACGCCAGCAAGGTCCCTCTTAATGAGGATGAGAAGCTGGCGATGAGGCTTTTTGAGGCGGACAAGAGTGGGGTGCCGAAAAGATGGATTCCCCCAACGCAGATCATTCTTCAGGATGAGCTGCTCTGCCATGTCGGCCTCATACCGGCCCTAGCACAGGGTGAGTGGGGTCGGTGTGAGGCCCATCTCGGCTCTCAATGTTTCTGTTTCTTGAATTTTGATTTACTTCTTCTACTTAACTCTTGCTTTGTTTCCTTTGCAGACCACTTTGGACCGGACCTGTCTGAGGATATCCTCCGGAGAATGGGGCTGCACAAGGATAAGACCGTTGCTGATTTGCATCCTAAGGCTCTGGCCCGTGATCGCAGGACGTCGCCGAATAATCTCATGGATCAGCAGCTGAAAGGCTTGAATGTGGAGGCGGCCCAGGCAAAGGTTGCTAGTAACATGCCGCGCCGAACGCGGAAAACAAAGTCTTCGGCGGCGACGGCGTCGACATCAGTTCCACCTCCCATTCCTTCAGTCCAGAAGGAGACGGTGGTGATTGTTGACATTACCAATGGGGGGGACTCCGATGCGGAGGGATCTCCCCTTGTCCGTAAGAGGAAAGAGCCTGCTCCTGCCGCTAATGCTTCTACTGCTGCCGGCAAGGATATGCGTCCTCCGACCAAGAAGGCCAAGCATGGTACGGATCTATCCGTGGCTCGGACTTAGCGAGGTTCATTAGGCGTTCGATGACGGGCTCTCTGGTATGTCCATGTATGTTGATACGGATGCTTTAATTGAATTTTTTGTAGATCAACCGCTGCCGTCTACCGGTCACACTATTGAACGGCGTGCCGAGAAGAAAACTGCGCAGGCAAGTGGTCAAGATGCCGCCGTTGTCACCTCCTTCCCGAAGCCTACCCCCTCCAGTTAAGTCGGAGGGCCCGAGTTTGACCAGTTCTTGTCGAAGTGGGTTGATACGGCGGTGCTCTTATTGTGGAGCAAGAGAAGACCATTGCTGACGCTGCCCCACAGCTCGAGCGGCTAAGGCTTGAACTCGACGCAGCGAACAAGGAGGCTAAGAGGGCCAAGGCCGAGGGAAGAGGCGTCCGTCCGAGAGAAAACTTAGGGAGGACGCTGAAAAGGAGGTCCTTGCTGAGAGAGCCAAGGCCGAGGCTGCGGCGGCGGAAGCTGCTAAGCTGGTGGAGGGGCGCGATCTCGTTCAGAAGCACGCCGACCTTTACCGTACGCAGAGGGACGAATGGAGGGGCATGTTTCAGGCCAAGGGGAAGGTGGTTCGGAATAAGGATGCTATCATCGCCCAAAGGGAGGAGGACATTGAGACGCTCCAAACCGTTATCCTCCCTAACATGTGCGCCCAATACCGGGACCTGGCCGAGGAAGCCGCCAGGGAAGTGATTGGGGAGCTCTTCCATCTCGATGGCTCCTTTCCGTGGGACAAATTTGACGAGCTGTTTGATGACAAGCTTGAAGCTAAGGAGAAAGCCGCGGAGGAGAAGGCCAAGGAGGAGGTAAGGGTGAAGAAGGAGGAAGAGGTGGCCGCGGAGAAGGCGACCCTTCCGAGAAGACTAAGGCGGCCAAGGAGGAAGCCGAGAGAATGAAGGAAATTTGAGGCGCCGATTTGAGGGTGCCAAGAAAGGCCGAGGCTTGAGAAAGCCGAGGCCGCCGAGAGACGACACGGGTCGCCCATCAAAGACGATGCTGCTAACGCTGCTGATGACAAGCAACAGGCATATGGAGACGGGCGGTCGTCACCAGACTCACCCGGCGTCTCGGATAGCTTCAACTGTTCGGGGGCCAATTATTAAGCCTTTCCTCCTTGCCATCTTTTGGCGCTTCAAATGATATGTCTGTAACCTTTTGCTTTTCTTTTCCTTGTATTTTGTACAACTTTGGTAGGTTGTGTTTTGGCTTATCCCTATGGGGACGGCCGTCGTCTGTATTCTCCTTACTTGTAACCCGTTATCATTTTTAATAAGAGTTTGCTTATTTTGCCTCTGGCTTGACCGAGGTCTTTCCTTGCCTTCGTCTGAGTTGTCCTCTTACGTTATTAATTGAGCGCTTCTTTTGTTTCTACCTCGGCCTGGCCGAGGCAGTTTAGAATGCGTATCTCAACTGTTTAACGTTTTTTAAACATGCTAGCGTATCGACCGTTGTGTCCCCTGCCAGGCCTTCGGTTGGCCGAGGCGACTAGGGGTTACGGCGCGACAGCGTTCGTATCTGTCGACTCCGCTGGTAGTGACTGCCGTGACGTCTGCTTCCTGATAGTGACTGCCGTGGCGTCTACCTCTTGGAGGTCGCTAGTGGCGTCTACCTCTTGGGGTGGCTAGTGGCGTCTACTTCTTGGGGTGATTTGTCGTGGCGTCTATTTCTTGATAGTGATTTCTTGTGGCGTCTACCTCTTGGAGTGATCTGCCGTGGCGTCTACCTCTTGGGGTGGCTAGTGGCGTCTACTTCTTGGGGTGACTAGTGGCGTCTATTTCTTGATAGTGGCTTTGTGGCGTCTACCTCTTGGAGTGACTGCCGTGGCATCTACCTCTTGGGGTGACTCCCGTGGCGTCTACTTCTTGGGGTGACTGTCTATTTCTTGATAGTGACTATGGGGGGAAATGAACACTTTGATGGAAAACTTGGACGATTCTTCATTAGATATAAACATGCGTCGGGGTGCCCACAGTTGTCTTGGGCACCTCCGCCGCTATACAAAGTATTTCCTGAGATTGTCAGTGTTCCAATGGCTCATCAAAGGCACACCCTCCATGTCTGTCAGCCGGTATGTACCCGGCCTCATTTCTTCAACCACTTTGTAGGGACCTTCCCGATTAGCCGTCGATTGCATCCATGAGGTCGCCCTCCTGTTGTAAGGATGGGCTTTTCCCCTTCTCTGACTTCTTTGCCACTTTGAGGGATTGCATGTTGCACCCTCTGGCAGATATCTGGATGTTGACCACCTCGTCCTTCTCGTCCTTGGAGACGAGCTTATGCGCCTCCCCCCGATCCGAGACATACATCAGTTTCAGGGCCCGGATGGACATCACTGCGTCGGCCTCGCTCAGAGTGACTCGGCCTATGAGAACGTTGTAGGCGGACGAGCCGTCAATGACCACGAACTCAGCTAGGACATTCTTAGCCGCATTCCCCTCGCCGAACATCACTGGCAGTCTGATTGACCCCAGGGGTACCAGGCCGGCCCCGGAAAAGCTATACAGTGGATTGGTGCAGGGGCTCAAGTCCTCGACTTTCAGACCGAGGTTGAGAAAGCACTCCCTGAAAATGATGTTCGTGTAGGCGCCTGTGTCAATCATGCACCTCTTGACCAGGTGGTTGGATATGTCCAAGTGGACTACAAGTGGGTCGCTGTGAGGGGCGATGACTCCCTCGTAGTCCTTCTTTCCAATAGTCATGTCGGGGATGTTGGAAGCGGGGATCGCTGTTTTTGGCACAAAGTTGATGGCCTGATACAGCTCGTTCAAATGCCGTTTGTGCCCATGAGCGGACCCACCGTTCTCGTTGCCCCCGATGACAACATGGATCACTCCTATCCGTTCAAAGACGGATTTCTTATTTGAACCGCCGGCGTCAGTCTTTTGGCCTTTGGCAATATACTTGCCGAGGCTCCCCTTCCGGATCAGCTCTTCAATGGCATTCTTCGATGCCGCGGTTGTCGATAAGGTGACCGGTGTGGCCGTGGTACTCACAAGATCGCTCGTGTCACCGTCCCCCTTCGGCTTGGGAGGCCTTTCCCACTCGGCCCTCGTTCTTGCTCGGGGCGAAGACCTCGGCGCGCAGACACGACCAGGGGGTATGATCATTGTACCGCTTCCGGTAGTACGTTCCCGAACTCCCCGGCGCCCGCCGAGTTGCATTTCTGGCGGACTGTCGACCGTGACCTATTATTGTCACGGCGTCTTTCATCCGGGTTGTCCTCCCGGCGGCTTTTACTCTCGAGTGCCGGTCTCGCCGGGGCCTACCCAGGTTTTGTGGTAGTCCTCCACCTTAATGGCTTGATCGGCCATCTTCCTGGCGAGTCTAGGTTGGCCGCCGCACTTGATGAGCTCATTTTTTAAGTCTCCTCTCGGGAGGCCTTTCATCAGCGCGAAGGCCGCCGGTTCATTGCTCACTCACGAATCTGCCGAACCTGGCGTCGAACCTCTTCACATAACTCCAGGGAGAGACTCGCCTCCCTCTGTCGATAGTCGGGAGGTCCGATGTCTCAACGGCCCTCCTCTTATTACAAGAATCTTGGGCTAAAAATGTGTCCCTTAGGTCGGCATAACAAGATACCGACCCATCGGGTAGCCCCTTGTACCAACTTTGTGCCATCCCGTGCAGGGTTGTTGGGAAGACTCGGCACCAAACCTCATCGGGTTGCTCCCAAACCGACATGTAAGACTCGAAAGCCTCGGTGTGGTCGGTCGGGTCGCCTTCTCCTTTGTATGCTATGGGTGGCGGCTTCGACTTAGTTGGCACCGGGGTCTCTAGGGACGAGGCGCCGAGGGGCTGTCGACCACGTGTCGAACAACACGCGGCGATCGGCTCCTCGCATCCCTAGTCCGGCTCCTTTCCCCGTGGCGGGAAGGGCTTCTTCTCCGACTCTGGTGAGTCGGGCTTCTTCTCCGACTCTGGTGAGTCGGACTTCTTTCACTCCTCCGGGGCGTGCCTCGTCGGTCTTTGCGGCGACGCCGTCCTCCCGCGAGTGCGGGAAGGACTCAGATCTACCACTAGCACTGGGCTCCCAGCGTCTTGACAGGCCGGCTTCCTCCAGTGCTCCGTTCAAGTCTCTTGGAGTCACATTCAGGCCCCTGGTCTCTGGACGGGTTCCGCCGCTCTTGTCGGTGTGACAGTGTGTGTCGGCGTACTACCAATTAGGTCCGGGAGTAGCTTCGGTTTTCTTTGCATCAACCACATGTCCCATGATGGTGACCGGTCGGCGGCGGCGGCGTATCTCGGTATTATTGGCATCCCGTACTCCGGTTGGATTACCCGGCCGGTGGAGGGCTGCGCAACTCCAGAATTGTGGACGGTATCATCTTGGTAGAATTCGGTTTCGTCAGTCACGAATACCTCTTGTTGTTTCGACATCTTCCTAGCTTTTTGGGTGGGTTTTTGTTTTTGTGTTTTTTTTTTGTTTGGGAATGAATGTGACTAGCTTCTAGTATCTTTCCCCACAGACGGCGCCAATTGTTCCGGGTGTAATTCCAGAGCAGTTATTTGGTACCACCCGTGCTTGTAGAATGACGTCCTTGATTGAATCCTCCTTTCGGTCTCCTGAAACAATGAACAAACCGAGGGCTCGGCTTTGGCCGAGCGTACTCACTCCGACGCTCAAGTCGAGTAAACTTAGAGATGAGTTGTTGTTACTTGGCGAAGCATATTTTGTAGAGAGATAAGGAAGATATTACCAGATGAATAGTGATTCTTAGGTTAAATTGTGGATCCTTTCCTCAATGAGGGTTGAGGAGTATTTATAGACTTTCACCTTTTGTCACGTAGTGGCCAAGTGGCTAGCAGGTGGAAAGAATTATCTACCCTCGGCCGAGGGACCCATGGCGGGCCGGCGGGCCCTGTTGACTCGCCGCCGAGGGGTCTTGGATATGAGTTCGCGGATGTGTGCCCCGGCTGGCTAGTTGTCCCAGTAGGGACCCAAGAGACAGCCGACAGCTGCGTCGGTTGCTAAATTTGTCTAAGTCGTTGACTTGCTGTGGATATCTTTGACCTTGCTCAATATGTTGACTCGGTCAGCGGGTGCAGAATATGCCCCATCAATAACTAAATACGATTTATAAAATTATCATAATCCTACTAGTTTTTTTAATGATTGACGGGTAGGCGGGTATTAGGTGGGTAAGATACAAAAACCAACCCAGCCCCATGACCCATGGCGGGTACAATTTTCGTACCCGCACCCGCCCCACCATCCGCCAAAGCTCTACCCATCCCCACCCCAATTGGGGCGGGTGTGGGGCGGTACCCACTTGTACCCGCCCCGCTGACATCCCTATTGATACCTATGGGTATCAAATTAGAATGGAAAAAAATGTGAAAATAAAAATTATGCCATATTGTAAACCGATTTTTGATGTACTTATTTGATTAAAAAAATATTTTCACAATTTTATAATGTAAAAAATTATTGTTTAAAATATTTTATTTTACTAATTTTAATCTTAATTGAGTTTGAAATCATACCACTCAAAATTGAAACAAACACACATTAACTATAAGGAATCAAGTTTCAACCACATACCACGCGATTCCTGATTCCAAACCTATACCCATATAGCCCCTCATTGTTTTTACCAACCGCCATCTTTTTTTCACCAAGGTGGTAGTTTGCACTTTCCCAGTAGGTTACCCAATGAAGCAATGAACAAACATTTTGGCGCCAACTCTCTCTGCCATTTCCGCTTCAACAATTCCTTCCTTTGTGTTTGGTGTTTCTCTACAATGGCGGTCGAAATCGCAAAAGGTTCTACCCTAATTTCCATCATCTTGATTAAATATTTCAATTGAATTTACTTTGCTTGAATTCAATGTTTCGATAGAAATTCTACTGTTTCGCATTGTCGATTTCGATTAAGTAAAGTGTATTAGGGTTTATGCTTGCAATTTTTGAACAATTCGAACAGTAATTTAGGGTTTCTTGTTGTAATTTTGGATTGTGAGGTTTTGATTATGCAATGCTCTTGTAGGAAAATCTCAGATTGAGTCGAATTTAGCGATTTTAGCAGAAACCCTAATTTTAGACATTGAAAAGAGGTGAAATAATCTGTGACATTCAGCTTTAAGAAAGATGTTCATAAGGATGGTAAAATACTAGGATATTGTCCGATAACACAAGCGTAAGGCTATGTACATCCGACTTCCCCTTTCCCCACCTTTTGCGAGAGTCCTCGGGCACTGTTGTATTAATATTGTTGTATACTGCAGAAGGTTTTAAAACTATTTTGAAAGCTAAATTTTAGCTTTCGGTCATGGCTCCAGAATCACTGAGACGGCTTTGAGCGCAAGTTCTTAACTGTATGGGATGTATTGTATTTTGAGCTAAGGATTGTGAAAAAGACATTAATTATTACTACCTCCTATTCATTGAAATGGCTACCTTTGTCAAAATAAACGAGGAGAATTTTTATCAAATATAGCAATTCGTGAATAGGAGGGAGTAGTGGCTGAAGTCACATCGGCTCAACTTATGTCCCTGCAGCCCTGTCATTTCCCCGTATGGGTTGTGCAGGAGGAAGAAGAAAGGCTAAATGCATTAAAAGCTTCAGTTGTTGGGCACTTTTCAGTCAATTATCGGGTCATCTATTATTTGTGATGTTGCAGTTAGCTCTCTTATAATTGTAGGACTTTCATATGATTCCCCACTTTGCTTTAAGACATGTGCCTTGTCCAATCATTTAAATCATCTTATTAGGATGTGGGGGTACCCATCTAAATCGGTTGTTGATAACTCAATTAAAGCCCTTATGGATCTCAAACTTGTTTAATGTCTTATGTTTTTTTCGTTTCTGATAGGGTTAAGGCAACAAACAGCTGATAAGATTGTTCATAATCTTTTCAATTATAGTTGTCACAATTGTGACTGATGCTATTTTAGATGGCAAATATCTAATGGAAGCATTTGACTAGACCAGCTGCTGTGCATTTTTCTCGTTTCAGTTTGTAGTTTTCAACTAACGGGCGTTAGGATTTGTTCGTACATGCTTTGCGTACTTAATATTTTGTTTGATTGAACTGTATCAATTATATCAACGCATCTCATGTTACAAGGGGAAAAAAACCAGGGTACATTTCTGCTGTTAATTTTACCCCAATAAGTGGAAGTAATAAGTTAACTGATTAGTAGTAACAAAGATTCTCAGGTGTTCTATGAGTTAACAGTGAGACAGGGCACATGCTGATTTGATTACCTACTAAATGGCATAGTCATGAGAGGGAGTCTCACCCTCTTTTCCTTGAAATTATTTTTGTTCATTTCTGGTCCATCTCGAAGGAATTGGGTTTTTGATCACTCTATTGTATTAACTGATGTTTCTTTGAAGCCTGATTTCTGTAATAAGCCGAAGTTTGGGTGACTTCTACCCTTATAACCATAATCTTATGACTTATGAGCATGAACTCAAATGGATCCAAAGTGTATATCTTAATAGTTAGGTTTACACAGTTGTTTGTCGCTATTCATGCTTATGGTCGTTATGGACTTATGGTTATTGCAAACATCATTTCAGAGCTTATGACGGTCAAACTTATGTGAGTAATGTGACAATTGTATATATTTGTGAACTTTGACTTGCATGGATTCCTAATAGAGTCTGGAATGTTTGAATTCTCTTACAAAATACAAAGAACATTATGTGTTTCAGATTTGCTAGGATATGATAAGTGGCCTGTGGCTGCCTTGTTTAAACTATGGTTTGGTTCGAATTCATCTCTTATACAGGACCATTGACATGAAAGAGATCATATCTGCACATATGTAGCAAAGATCCAATTGCACGAGACATATAAGGCAGGGAAATGAGATTTGAGAGGTATGTTTACTAGAAATGCTTTATACTCAGCCATTTCTTCATGTTCTTCCTATGCACTCACATATTTTAAAAAATGGTGAAAACACGAAATGGAGGTTAATATATGATTATTGCACTGTATGCTGCTTGTTTTTGTTTAGACTTGGTATATGATCCTTGTTTCTTGATTTTACACTATTAAAACTTAGGTTGTAGGGTACTAGAGTTGTCAAACGTTTCATCTGTCAATATGTCATGTTTCAAACGAACATAACATACTGTTAACAGAAATTCTTTCATGAGAACTAAGAAGGTAACATTAAATTGATTTTCTCAAGGCTTTTTGTTTTGTTTTGTTTTGTGTATCCCTTTACTTTACCTCTTAGAAAACCTTCTTTTGAGAAGAAACAAACTAAACTTCATATTGTGTTAAGGCTTTTTTTTTGTTCTTTATCCTTTCCTATTTACCCCTCTTATCAACAAGCTTCTCTTTAAGTGTTGACTTCACATGGCCTTTCATTCGGGTTGAAATTCATGGCCTCATAAAGGTATACGACCTCAAAAAAAAACATTCTACAACTAACCTTATGTTATGTTCCTATCTCCGTAGATTTCTTGTTGCATGGATAAGAAGGTCACTTAGATCTCCTCCTTGAAATTGTTTTAAGTCACTTTCTTTTTAATGGTCCTCATCTAAAGGCTTGGCCACTGTTCCTCTCTTTACTGGACAGCTAGGGGGGACCCCTGTCTGCTGATTTTGGTGTTCTAGGTTATCTTCGGGTACAAATAAAATAAAAGCCATGTTACCTAGACCGGCTTCAAGTGTCGAACACGGGTGCATATCAAAGTGTCAGACTTGGCAATTTTGTTATAAAGAAAATATCAGTGTCTTTGGTCTAAAATGAAAAGTCAATACACGACAAGCGGGCAAAGTGAAGTGTTGAAGTAGAATAAACGTATTCTCTTCGTTCATTCTTTTTATGATATGTAATCATCTGGAATCTAGACTGAGTCTCCGATTTAGAAGGAAATCTAGAACCACACAAACAGCTTTGTGGATGGTAAAATAAAAGCATCTCTTGCAAAGACAAAAATTGATATTTCTTCCTTTACCTTTCTCATATTGTTTTGTACATATTCTGGTCGGTGCAGCTGCATAATCAATGCCTACACAGTCCAGAATATTATCTTGTTGGTTTTTTTATTGTTCATTCAGCATTTGGGGGTACTATGTTCTTAGTTTTTACTTCTAAAAATAGTCCATTCACTTTTGTCGCATTCGAAAGCGTGTTGGCTTTCAATCTTGCAGTACAAATTAACCATATTTGAGCTTGAAACTCTCTGTTGTCTATGAAATGATCACCAGCATACCACAGTTGCACTGAATTATATTTGTTTTGAAGTTATGCGCGTAATTTAATTCTTATTCTTCAATATCTTTCTAAGATGAATGCATATGCCACAAAATGAACATGAATTTATATTACCTTAAGATTATGCTGCTAAGTAACAAGTGACCTAATCTTCATTTTCTTTCTAAGATGAATGCCTATGCCGGAGTCTCTTTTGAGGTTCTGTTTGGATAAAGGCGAACATAAGTTAAGTTGATATCTTTAACCATTTCGTTCCACGTTAGGTGAATTTCATTAACTAGGTGAAGTTAGGTTGAGCACTAATAACCTAGGAAAACGGTACGCAATAAGGTGAACAAGCACCTTTACCATGGTTAACCTAGGTTCTCCTCAAATCAAAGATGCGTTAATATTAGTCGAGTTAGTTGATGTCGGGCATTCTTTTTTCGTAAATGCCTGATTGTTTTAATTACTGCTCGAATTTTCTAATACTTAAATTTCTTATATGCAAGGTTGAGTAAATAACAAGAGGATTATTCAAATACATGCCAGCGCCGGGCTTCATTCTTAAAATTATTCCACCTAGACCACCACTTGTTGCTGCACATTATCTTTTGTCATCCAAATTCAAAGTTCTGCAGCAGGTGAAGTTTTTAATGATGGTGAGATCATTCTTTTCCTAATTATTCATTTTTTTTCCCCGTTTTCTGAAGAAATTATATTAGTGTACTTGAATCTATGATCATAACAAAACAAAAATAGGTGACTCAAGATTATCTATATTGTACAGAGTAGTCAATATTTAGGAAAAAATCAAAAGCATAAGACTTTGTACAAGAGTCTTTCCTTACTTTTGGCAAGAACAGCATTATTGAAGCATAATTATTAACATACATGAACCTGTTTCCATCTTCGCCTAAACATTGCTACACTAGTTGAATAGTTTCTAGCCATTCTTTTGTGTAAGGAGTTGCTTTAGTGGATGCCAAATAATTGGTGTTCCTAAACAATTGGTATATGGTAGGGAGTGTAAAAAATGGAGAAATTGTGGTCAAACCAGATGAGAGTACAATGGGTGGTCGGTGTAGTTTGGTGTGAAATCCTCTACAGGTTTGTGAGAGAATATAATTATTTTTAAATTTTTTAATAAGAGAGAAGGTATTCGGGACTTCGTGATCTGTTCACGTATGAGTAGGTAAAATTAAGCTGGTAATCTTTGGCAGTGAACGAGGGAAAAAAAAACAGAAGGAAGACCAACGTAAAACTAGGCGTTCCTTAACTACTTCCTTTCACATACTCGAAGGGAATGTATGACATTATAAAAGATACAAAAGTCGATGACTTTATAAGTTAAGAAAATACTCGCCCTTTTGCTCATTGATCTCGGAATGGAATCTTTGTTGAACTTGTCAAATGAACTCTTTCTCCTCCCTACGACCTAGGCAGAACCGACTTTATGGAATTTAACATTCGTATTTCATTTTAACTATAATTAGAACATCAAAGCGGATCATACGCTGCATGAACTCGAATGTTGTTGACTTTGAGTCGTAAACAAAAGCAGCCATGTGTACATTATTATTGCCAACCCTATATTCTAATTCCCTAATAACCATAACCCTCAATTTAAAAGTAGTCTTAGAACATCTTATCTGGAAAACGTGACCCAACTGAATGTAGAAAGAAAAAAAGTGAGCTTAAACAAGAGTTGTACATCCATTGTGGGTGCATGTGGGGTTGCAATATTCTGTTTCTTTTCCCTTTCTTTTTCATATCATTTAATATCATTGTCTCTTGTCTTATAATTATTGTATGTTCTTGTTGTTTGGTTGTATATATGTTTGTGTATATATATGTACCTCAGACGAGTTCCAGACCATGCAATTCTGCTAACCTTATTTCCTAAACTCAAGTGTCCTTAACATTTCTGTAAAAATAAAATAAAAAAAAATCTTCCCTTTTAGAATGGCTTTGGCCGAAACATCTCAACCTCTTTCAATAGAAAGCTTCTCATATAGTTGGTTGATCAACTTAAACCCATCCCTTATTGAAAGCTTGAGTGAATCTTTCAGGGCTGCCTTAGATTCGTCTGATGAATCTTCGTCGTCCTTCATTGAGATGGACCCGAATATGCCCCCTTCCAGGAGGTTCATGAAACTCGAAAATGATTTCGATTTCAATGTTCCCTTCTCGGAACAATCTGTTCATGCTGATGAATTGTTCAGCAATGGTCTTTTGTTGCCTCTTGTCGGCTCTCCGAGAAAGGACCCTTTCCTAGATGCTCATAACAGAAGAGATTCCTCAGGTCAGCAAAAGAATTGTTCTTCCTTGAGAAGGTGCAGGAGCTTAATGTCTAGGAAAATGTTTGAGAAATACTTGTGTTTTTTGTGTCCTTTGTTGGAGAAAATAAGATTATTCAAATCGAAGTCTAGGCGAAGATCAGGTGATAATAGAATCTGTCCTCTGAGGAATAATAACAGGGTGCAATATTCATCTCCTAGAACTAGTGTAAGTTCTTCTCCGGGTGATTGGAGGCGGTCTTGCGACTCTGAAAGCTCAATTCATGAGGCTGTTCTTCACTGCAAACGTTCGTTTGGCAAGTAATCAAACACCCTAAATGTAGATAAGGGGAAACCCATAAGTATAGAGCAGAGTATATAGGAGCAAGTTAACTATGTATAAATAGTGATAAGGCACCACTAGATGGTACTGATTCGCAATTCTACCATTCACGCATAGAATATTATATTATATTATATTATATTATTGTACTATCGAGGGCTATATTATAGTTCGTATTAATATAATGGTCATTGTGATTATGTTGGTGTTGAGTTCACGACCCGCTAGTGACGCAAACTCGTGTTCCAGTATTGTAGAAGGATGCAGTGACAGATGCAGAAATGTCTGTAGTCTTTCTATTATCTAATCTTAATTATCTTCTGGACATTTGGACAATGGTGTATATTCATCAAGGCAGTGAAGAAGATTAGTGCAGTAATTGCCATACTCAGATCTGGAAGACAAAATTATCTATTTTGGACTTCGGTTCTATATGTAACTATGTTATGGTGTCCAGCATTTCTTGTATAAAGTTTACCTATAAATGTTACAGTAATGCTCAGTATTTTTTTTTTTTTTTTATTAGATAAGGAAACTAGGTTCATTATAAAATCAACCTATACCATCCGCAAGGATGAAAAAGTAAAGGAAATTCAAAAGAATTTTCATTCACCACCAGAAATCATAAATAAAAGGGTGCAAAGAAAGAGACTCTTCTCAGAAAAGTACGTCACTTTAAAACCCTAAAAAATAAAAAAAGAATTCATACTGATAACGGAAACAACAAAAATTTCATACAAAATTGAAATTTGTGCACAAAGATTACCAAAGGGGAACAAAGATACCCCCAAAAACTTCAATACATTTAGTCTAACACAAAATCTTATTTGTGATGGCACGTATCCGTCACTTTGGAGTGACAGATACCATTTTCCCTCATAAATGACCCAAATAGAGGAGAGAGGGAAGCACATGGGGGTGCCCCCACCTTGTCCCCCTATCCGTTTTGTGAGTGGCATTATCCGTCACTTGCTCCGACTCGTCTTCAGCAAGACTAATTGTTAGTCTAAAAGCATTAACAGCTTCAATACACATTCATTACAAAATAACAATTCTACACTAAGGAAATTGACAATAATTTGGTCAGTTTCTAAAGATAACTCTTGAAATATTGCTGTTAGACTTAAACCTTCTTTTAACTAAGACATGACTGAAATAAGTTCTCCTAGGTTATAATGGAGAGCAAATTAAAGTCGAGTCATTGAAGAAGGAGAAAATCAAGAAAGATATTGAAAAAAAATTCAATTAAAAAACTTAAGAGAAGAGACTAAAGATTTACCACAAGGAGGAAGAAGATGACAAGGATAGTGATTGGGGAAGAAGACACGAAAAAAGCTAGGGAAGGAGACTGGAAAAATGTTGCAGCTTTCCTAATTTTCTTTGAGATTTTGAGAGGAAATTCTCTATCATCTTTCTCTCTCTTGTCATTGCTTTTTCCAATGACCCAGCTACAGTAATGCTCAGTATTACGGTATGAATACGTCTCTTGTAAAATAGTTTTACAATAAAACATTGTAAAACCATCTAACAAAGACAATAATGCCCTTATCAAGAAAAATGGTGGCTGATAAAAGTTATTTTGGCGGGGTTTATTTAGGTAAAGTATGATTTGGTTTTACAATAGCACTTGTGTAAAACAATTTCATGCAAAATTTTATGTTACCGTGTATAAGCCTTCTAACTGTATGTGTTCGGAGTTCTGTGTATGTATATGTTTGTGTAAAGCATTATTTTGACAATGTACTGTTTCTTTTGTCCTCCGATAAGAAGTTTGATTAGACAATGCCAAAGAGGTACCTAAGGGCAGCAATTGAAGGTACAACACATACTAAGACCAATTAAGTTCAACCCAAAATTTCATTGAAGACGGGCGATATCCGTCACAAGTTTGTGACGCATAGCGTTTCCTTTTATAAAATGTCCATTAAGAGATTAGTGGGAAGCATATGAGGGTGACCCACCTTATCTCCTCTCCCTTTTTGTGAGAGGTCACAAACTTGTGACAGGATTA
The DNA here is from genome assembly GCF_048544455.1 of Silene latifolia. Lineage (NCBI taxonomy): Eukaryota > Viridiplantae > Streptophyta > Magnoliopsida > Caryophyllales > Caryophyllaceae > Silene > Silene latifolia. The sequence continues at coordinate 9,557,500 of NC_133530.1, read as the reverse complement.
GCCCGTCACAAGCAAAACTAACTGTAATTTCAATATAATGAATTGGGTTCCACTAAACAATGTGGAACAATGCCTGGCTATGAGTTGTTTTTGAGTAAGATGGTCGAATTCTTCGATCCGCCAATTGTTGGCATCGGAGTTTCAAGTAATTAGAAAAAACAGTCTCAAGGAAAATATATGATTTTGAAATAAAAGCTATTCAGATTTACGTATGTATTCTACAAATATAATAGAACTAGTATTGGTGCCCGGCTTCGCCCGGGCTAACTCTACTTACCATTAAATTTTTTTTTTCATTGAATAAAATTACTTAAACTTGCATAATCCATAAATTTATCATTAATATATTTTTCTATAACATATCCTAAAATTACGATGAAATAGATTTTGAGATAAATTCACTACTCCCACTATTAATATTGTATTTTTATTAATGAAACAATAGTAATAACATTTCACTACTTGCCCGTAATCATTGTTACTTTCACTACTTCCGCTGTAATTATTGTTACTGTCACTACTGTCGCATTAATATTGATTATTTCACTACTCCCGTTGTTGTTTCTACCAATTTCACTAACCTCGCTGATAATATTATTACTTTTACTATTCAAGTGAGTGATTACTACCATATAACTATTTCCAATGTTACTACAATTTTTTTCTTTACTGACGAAATTACTTTTACTAATTAAGCATGCAATTTTAAGAGGATTATATATTTATATAAATATATTACATATATACATTAAATCAAATCGAAAGAATTATGCAATATTATATATTATGGAATCTAACTTGAATTATTTATAACCTACTTATTATATTTTTGTATCCTAAATAATTAACATCTCTATACATCAAATAAACTATTAAGTTTAATAAAATTGCATAGATTTTAAATTTAATATATAATTTTATGATGATAATAATTAATACCATAAGTGTGCATGTTAATACTAATTAATTATTTTATTTTAAGAAAATTGACCATCTTCTAGTCTTCTATAAATATTTTGGAAAATTACCAAGCATCTTCTTTCTTTTAGTCTACTTGAAATTGACCATCTTAATTAATTATTTTATTTTAAGGAAATTAACCATCTTAATTAATTATTTTATTTTAAGAAAATTGACCATGTTTTAGTCTCTTACAAATGTTTAGGAAAATTACCAAACTTCTATATAATTTAATTTTAACCCAAACTATATAATATTTGCATTGAGATCCCTTAATCGGGTCCATCACACGGTGCTATTGATTTAAAACTATATAATATAATTAATTTGTATAACTTTCTTTAATTACATTGAAGTCCCTTGGTTTCTGGATTTAATATATAGTATTGATTGATAACGGATAATTAGACAATTTTCAAATTGGATATGTACCAGAAGTTTGTAAAACGAGTTCTCGAGTAACTAAATAGCTATTGTTTCTGTTAAATGGGTCATGATATTTACATTAACGAACAAGTTCACATACAGTAGTTTTTTACGGTTAATGTATTATACAACCGGTTGTATATACCACTTATTCAGTGTTGTCGAGCTTTGTTACAAAGTTGTCGAGCTCTATTAACAAAATTATCGAGTTATGATACAAAGTTGTGGAGCTTAATAGAATAATTATTAAGCTCAATAACTTCGTAAAATAGCTCAATAACTTGTAAAATAACTCAACAACTTTGTGTGAGAACTCGATAACTTTGACGTGGTTGTACATAACTCTTATACAACTAGTTGTAGGATAGTATTTATCGGTTTTATGCAAGGCAACCCTAAAATTGTGAATTAAACAAATATGTTGGTTTTTTCTCTATAAGGCTATAATCAAGTGAAAAACATTTTCCCTCGGTCATATCAATTGTTTATCTTTCTATTTTAAGAATACTTTGATGAGTAACTTGAACCTTCAGTTTGATCTCCTCTTTTCTTGATATTTGTGCTTAAATCAAAGCTAAACAAATGACCGAGACAGACGAAATACACATTTGGCTGATATTTTCTTGAAACTAAAACCATATATAGCCATGCATAACCGTAACGTCACTGATTTTTTATATTCAGTTTCAACTTCTCGACCGTCCTACAACCAATGCTTTTCCCTCACTTTTCGACCGTCATAAAACCATACAAGTGTACTAAAACTCTATAACTTTGAGACGAAACATACAGGACTTAACAGAAACTTCTGGGTTGTATATGTTGCAATTTTACATCATACCTTTCTCTTGTTTGGTCAATTTTAAATGATAAGACATAACACAAGTTTGTATTTAATTGTACTCCATAAAATCATGGGCAAATTTACCTCTTGTTATATCATCTATAGTTTTTTATTTGGCTTCTTCCGGTTCTTTGTTAAGTTTTTATTTCAAACATGAGGGGGAAATAGCTTGTGATTTGCTTGATTAATTAAATCGACAAAAGTTGTTAGGTGTTGTCAGACTTTTCACTAGTAGCGACGTCTCGATAACTATTGATATTTACGTTTTATATACGTCAGTTAGCTTAATTAGTTTTTTTTTTTCAAATAAAAGCGTTAGTTTATTTAGAATGTTATTTGTTAGAACATGCAAACGAGTCTGGCGACTCTACAATCTTTCTTTCTCCAATAATATGGGAAATTCACATGTGAGATCAAATTATATTCCAACAGTATTTAAAATGATGATGCTTGAGTTGATCGATGTTGAAGATGTATTATTGGAAAATTAGATCGTTTTGAATAGATTTAGGATTCAATTATCAACTTGGATGTCTGGTTAAGATGATTCTCTTACAAAGAATGCAATGCTTTGTTATTACGGTTTTTCTATCCTATGCCCACTAGGCATATGATAAGAAACTCAAAAAGGAAAGAAATAAATGATATTTTTATGGGAAATTGCAATATCAATTACTTTTACTTTTATTTACAAGAAAATACATTTATTACTTTCTTTTTTGGGGTTTTTATCCTATGCCTAGTGTGCATAGGTTAGAAAAACCCTTATTATTAACATAAACTTTCAGCAAGGATAAAGTTAATATGTACTCCGTACATTATTTTATAGGGAAATGATAAATACTCCGTACGTATTTAAGCATTTAATACCTTTTTAAATTTGGAATTAATTTAAAAATTAAAGAGTAAATTACACATAAATCAATGCATTTAATGCATATATTAACTACTAGTTTGAATGCCCGTGCGTTGCAACGGGGTAATAAACTAATTTATAATGCAAAAAAAAAAAAAATGTTATAAGGGTTTAATGTTTACATTCTATGTCTAATGATTGGTTTACATATTATTAAAATTTCTCTTTCAAAAAAAATAAAAGATTAATATATACATGGGTTAACTCTTATTTATAATCATATAATCACCCTACCTTATACTAATCTTTCGATGTGGGACAATTCTATTATTTATATGTAATATATTCACCAAACTTGGATTATTTTTCTGATGTGGGACAATTCTACTATTTATACGTAATATATATTCATCAAACCTGCATTATTTTTCAATGTGGGACAAATAACATGATCAGAATTACACTATCTTTTTTCCACTTAGTTCGACATCCAACCAGATCCCGAATACCGAATATGGACAATTGCTACTCATTATATCTAATAGTTATATTTAAATTTAATAATATGATCAAGTACTCTCCATTAATATTTGTACATTGTTTTTCTTCAAAAAAAAAATTTCATAATTGAGATACGGAAATTTTTCGTGTTACCCCTACTTTTAAGAATCTGCCTACAGTACCCTTGAGGTTCCATTTTTTTGCCCAATGTACCCCCTAATGTAAAAGTTATTAAATGGACGTTAAGTTTGATGGCGTGACAATAAAATAACAATTAAAAAATAATTCCTCCTTTATTGTTTTATTGGTACGAATATCTCTCTCTTTTAAATGAAAATTTAATTAACTATATCATTATAATATTAGAAATTTCTCATGGTAACTTTGAACTTTGATAGATTACACATGGTACTCCTAATTTTAAATTTCTACAAATGGTACCCTTGTGTTCACCTTTTTCTTTCTCAGAATACCATTTGACAACTTCCGTCATAAGCCCATTACTCTTATGACTTGGGGACGCCTTTTCTTTTGTTATCTATTATACAAACACTTCATTATCTAATTTCTAAATCCATATTTTATTTAATAAACTAACATTTAATACCTAAATAACAAAACACAAATAGTCCAAAATTCGAGGGTATCATGAAAAATTTCCTTTATAATACTGACCATTTTATCGCTCTTTTCTCCCACCTAAAAAAAATGTTACAACTTTAAAAATTTAACATTTAATTCAAGATTATGTTTAAAGTCTCTTATATAATAAGTATACTTTGAGAGATTAATATATTTGGGGTGATACCTAAGTTCCAATGATAAATCCTATTTATAATCATGGGATCACCTCAGCTTATGATAATCTTCTGATGTGGGACAATTCAACTATTTATACGTAGTATATATTTATCACACCTACATTCTTTTTCAATGTGAGACGAATAACATATTTAAAAGTACACCATATTTTTTGAACCTAATTCGACATCCAACCCGATTTAATAATAATAAATACTATATTATCTATTAATATTCATACATTTGTTTTTTATTTTTTTTATCATAATAAAAATATGTGCAAATGATATGAACCTATACTCTAATGATAGAAATTTTTTTTAACACAATTCTAATTATAGTATTTAAACGTAGTATATTTACCACACCTACATTATTTTTTAAATGTGGGACATATAAAATCAATAGGTAGAAAATATAATGATATAAACTTTTAAATGCACTCCAAGACAGTACTTAAGATACTCAAATGATTTTGGGTTGATGCCTAAGTCCAAGGATGCCTTATGTTATATTTCGATGTGGGAAAATTCTATTTTTTATATGTAGTATATTTGTCACACCTATATTATTTTTCAATGTGGGACATATAACATACTATGAAATACACCATCTTTAATATGTGCAAATTATATGAAATCTATACATACTCTAATGATAGCATTTTTTTACCGACATTATTTCTTTAGTTTTGTACTCTGTCAGGAGACTACCATTAGTAAAACCTTTAGTTTTGCATTTTTTGATTTTCTTGCTCATGTTCTTAACTCTTTCCCGGGTAGTTCCTAACAACTTCCACTTTATTTACTTTATTTTTTTATATCATATCGTAGATAATGATTGAAAATAATCTTAAGAGCTCTTTAAAATAATATTTATGAGACTCAAATTTTTTTGGGTGGATCATAAGTTCCAAATATGCCTCCTATTTATAATGATAGGATCACATCACCTTGTACTAATCTTTCGATGTGGGACAATTCTACTATTTATATGTAGCATATTCACCGCACCTACGTTATTTTCCAATGTGGGACAAAACATACTAAAAAGTACACAATTTTACATATTACGAAGTACACCATCTTTAATATGTGCAAAGAATATGAAATCTATACTCTAATGATAGCATTTTTTACCACAAAGCTAATTATATTATTTTCATAATTTTTTTAACGATATTTTTTTGCCAAATGAAATGTAAAAGGTTGATATAAAAATTGGAAATATCACTTGAATATAATTTAGGAAATATACATATTATAATAATCAAAAGATTCTCCACTTTATTTTTTACATTAAAAATTATACTTTCCTAAATTGATTTTTGATGATGTGGACGCTCTCAGATCGCTCGAAAAAACTCTCTTATATATATATATATATAGATTTATTTCCTCTTTTAAGTTGCTTAAATATAATTCATTGAGTTGTATTTATCATAACCCTATTTTATATTATCAATTTATCATTAGAGAATATATTATGCATATTTATCTTATATTTTCTTCAATTGTTGTTGAAATTATAACTATAATGACTAAGACTAATTGTATATGTCATGATTGGCTTGCAAATAGTATTATAGTACATTAATAAACTACTCATTTGAGTATGAAAACACAACCACTCATGAGTAGGTCACAATTGCATGCATATGTCACATTATTCTTTTGAATTATAAGAATTGGGTAGAAAAGAACACAGAAGCTTGCTTAAGACCCACTATTATGAGACAATGTAATGCGGGCATCATATGTTTATGTACCTTACTAATGAATCCTTATCTTCTAGGAGTAGATCTATTCACATATACGTTCCTTCTATTTTTGGCCATGGAGTACCTAAATGATCATATTATGGAATGGTATAGTGACTCAAATTAAGATGAGTGGAATTTAATTTTTTTTATTATACATAAACACATTTCAAACAAATATTCAAGAGATTTAAGATTTAAGATTTGAACAATTAGACATAACATAATGTATATTGGTTTTTATAAAATGTGTCTAATTGGCATATTTTAGTGACACTTATATAGGAAAGTCGGCAACTAAAGGCATGTTCTTTCTCGCTAAATTTCAGTTTCGTGCAGTTTTATTCAATTCAGTTCAACTTAGCTCCATTAAAATTAGTTCAGCTCAGCTCGACTCAAATCAACTTTTATTAAACTCAATCTCATTAAGCTATATTCAACTCCGCTCCATTTAGTTCAGTTAAACTCAGTTTTATTCACTTTAGTTTAGCTCCTTTAAAGACCCGTTCTTTCTGGCTTAATTTTAGTTCATTTTAGCTATATTCAATTCAGTTCAGCTTCATCCAGTTTAATTCAATTCAGCTCATCTCTTCCCAAAATTAACTCTAGCTTATTTCAGCCTCATTCAGTTCAGTTTAACTCTCATTCAATTTATTTCATTTCAATTCAGTTCAGTTCAACTCAGCTATATTCGTTCAACTCTTATCAGCCGAAAAGAATAAGGCCTAGACCTAAAAGAAAATGGCCTATTATCTCATTAGAAAATGAAAAAAAGGACTTTATACTTGTCTTTTGATGCATGAATTTTTCTTAAACTATTTTTTAAAGTACCTATAAAGGCACATGTTAGAAAAATTGATAAACAATTTGAGGGAAAAGCTAAACTAATTAGAGTAGTAATACCTTATCTAGAAGAGTGTTAACTAAATTGGTGAATTATGATTTCTTAAGCAAATAAATGAACTAATATCAAAATTCAAAGTGTTGGTCTTTTTCTTCAGACCTTGGTTTGAAACAGTAAGACAGGGTTTTGTAACCATTTGATAACCAAATGCGACCATTTCTGAAAAATAAGTTATTATAAGTTGTAACATTAGTCGAATCATTGTAGTTACATTTGACCACAAGATAGTGACAAAATCCCGTCTTATTATTTCAGACCAAAATAACCGTCTGAAACAAGAATGTGTGAAATTCAAACCATGTAAAATTTGTAAAGAGTTCAATGATACCATGCTATAGGCCATACCCTCTTACAAAGTTGTCATTGATGACAACATCATTTGAAAAACCTAGATATCTATTTGCGTGGAATATAATTACTTAAGTCATTAATGGTCCCTCCTTATTATTTAGGAACAATCCAAAAACCAAAATTCATGGGTTAAGTGAAGTTTTGAAATCTATGAAAAGAAACAATAACATCACAAGCTAAGAGATGATGATGAATAAGGAGGGGGACCTCCCGACATTGGCGAATGGTATGACATTGTGTTTTCTAAATGGAGTGTCAAATAACAACTAGATTTTCACATGTAACAAGCAAAGTTGAAGGAAACATGGACAAATTTTGCTACCATATATTCCAAATTTGTTGGTGATGTTTCTTTTGTCTCTTCTTTCTATTTTATGTTTGATATGTTTAGTTTTTTCACAATGGTGTAGTTCGAAATTCAATGTAGTTGGATAATTTTTATCCTGGATTATTCGGAATTAGCCTATTTATGTTATGTTGCTAGCAAAATGGTGAGGTTACGTTAGACCTGTCAAATAAGTCGGGCGGGTCGGGTCGAATACGGGTTGGGTCAGATACGGGTCGGGTTATACTGATCATGGGTCGGGTTAGGGTCAGAATACGGGTCAAAAAATAATTTCTAACGTCTTTTTTAAACGTTTTTTTTAATTAAAAAAATATTTTTTAAAAATGTAAAACATATTTAAAATTAATATTTTAATCATATTCAACGTTTACATTAATTATATTGACATAATTATTAAAATAAAGTTTTTTAATAATTATTTTATTATTAAATATTATAAAAGTTATATAAAATTAACTTTTTAGTTGTTTTTGTTATTTTAAGTAATAAAAAAAATATTTTTTTAACTATTTTTTTAAATATAATATATAATAAATATTAATATTTTAATAAAATTCTTGATTTACCTTTGACCCAACGGGTCGACCCGTTCGGGTCGGGTCGAGACACTAAAATAACGGGTCATCTCGGGTTCGGGTCAAACGGGTCGCGGGTCGAAAATAACGGGTCTATAACCCTCAAAAAAATGGGTCGTGCGGGTCGGGTTTTCGGGTCGGGTCGAGTTTTGACAGGTCTAGGTTACGTACATTGAATATCTGATACCCTTATCCCACAGTTTGTAAGAACTTTTGAAGCACTTGGAAAATGTTATTATTGCTGTAACTAGTTTAAATACGAATTGAAATGTGTTTTTATTAGAAATTCCACAATTTACAAGAACCTTTGAAGCACTAGGCAAATTTAGTGTAAATACTTTCTCCACTTCTTTAAACAATACACCTTTGATGTTTTTCACTAATAAAGTTAATGAAACTTATTCACAAATATAGATTATGATGAGGTATTAGATTTGTCGATAATAGGTAGATGTTAATTTACGAGAGAATAATGGTCCCAACTAAGCAAGTATGCAAGTAATTCAACTATGCATGTATTCTGAGTTATAGACAAATTGATAAGTAATGTTTTTAAATGTTGTATGTTAGTTATACGTGATTTATCAACCATTATGTTGTGATCAATTTAGGCCAGCCTGTCAAGTCTAATTAAGTTGATAATTTTTTATTTGAGATTTTACTAAAGTTATCAACAAAATTACGGTTTAATTGATGTAAATGTTTATTCGCGAGTCAATTTCAATGACTCGTATTATCTTGAACAATTAGTTTTCTTGTCTCAATAGACTTATGAGTTATTGTGTTATAAACTGTCATGTGATCGATAATGTATGCCGAAAGCCTTAACAATTTAGATGAGAATTCTAAAATCAAGTCAAACTTTGTCATATATAGGAGCAATAATATACTGAAAGCTTGATGATAGAGAATTATTGAGTATTAGGCCAACGTAACAATGGAAATGCGAAACACAAACGCAAGATCCCATGCTAGATTGCTAGGAGTCTAGGACACATTCGTGGGACGACCGTTGAGCGCTAAAATTCAAGAAAGAATTGGAAGAACGAAGAAGCAATCAAACAATAAACGCCTCATATATTTTGCAGCATTGCATTCTGTTCAGTGGCGGAGTCATGTATTGCTTCCCGCGCTTCCAGCTAGAGTAGGCAACGGGCCGTGCTGGGCCGCCCGCGTACGGCCATTGTGCATTCCTCCAAAATTGGCCCGGCCCAGACACGAATACTGGGCTCCTCGGGCCGGGACGGACGTCTTGCCCATCGATCAAACCTACGCGCATGCCCGCTCAAGCGCACGGGTCATTTTCGTGCCGGGCGTCGTGCGCCCATGACTTTTTCGTCTTTGTCAGTAACCATTATGTGCTTTAATATTTGTTTTTTATTTTAAAAAAAATGTTATAGAATTGATATATTTTTAGTACTTTTTGTTTAATAATGAAATGATAATTAATTGTTTAAATATATATTTTATTAAATATTAATGTACTTTTTGTTTAATGAATGATGATTAATGGTTTAAATATATATTTTATTAAATATTAGTGTGCTTTTTGTTTAATAAATGATGATCAACGGACTATTCTTCGGGCCGGACCGTGCCAGACCCGCCGTGCCTAGTGCGTGACGGGCTCCACCGTGCTTGGGCCATGTCGTGCCTGGGCTCGGATTTCTGAAGAAAATCGCGTCGGAGCCCGTCTCAAGCCCAGTCGTGTCGTGCCCGTGCTTCCTCGATTTTCTCACCGGACCAGGTCGTGTCGTGCCGTGGGCCGTGCAGCCCACCAGCTCGCGGCCCTTTATGCCAACTCTACTTCCACCGGGAGTGAACGAATAATAGTTTAAAGAAAATTCGAAAAATATTAAAAAAATTTAACTAAAAACTTTACAATTTTTGACTGCCAACGCCCTCTCTAGCTCCACCACTAATTGTGTATTTGCTTCTTAGTTATGCTAGTTGGGAGTGTCGGCCAAAATTTGACAACAATGCAATTTGTGTAGATCATTGAGTTTAGCCCGAATTTGAACCGGGTAGGATCACTAGGACGGTAAAACTCTTTCTCACGAGTTTTAACACTATGGCATTCTCAAGGCTTGAACTCGAAACCTCTGATTATATTAGAACCAACCCCTTACCCGTTAATCTAAGTGCTTATAAATTTAAAAATAGTGATTATTTTGTTTTGTGGGTGCCACTAATAATAGTATACAAAATGTCACTATTTATTTCCAATTCTTTATAAATGTTTTTTTTTTCCTTTTTGCATAAAGATTAATATTGTGAAATTGGGCGACTAGTCTCGCTTATAAAGCAGGCCGAGTTTACTAAAAAAAAAGTCAAAAACATGCTCAAAATGAAAATGGACATTTTTAATGAATAGGCTAAAAATGAAATATGTGAAAATTCCTGAAAAATGGAGGAAATACTGTATATATAGTGTATAAGAAACGGTTATAGACTTATTTAGTTATTGTGTTATATGTGGACTTGGCGAACGGGTCAACCAGGTTGGGCCAGATCATTTCGGGTTCATGTCATTTTCGGGTTAATTATTATCAAGTTATTCTAGAATACCAATCAATTTGCAACTCAAATTATACTGATCAAGTCAATCCAGATTCGGATCAAACCCGGTCTTAAGTATGGTATCGGATTGGATATAAGTCGAGTCATTTGAGTTACATCAATTTTGCCAGATCTAGTTGTATGCATGCGTCCACACTTTGTTTTGTTGTATTTTTCATCCATGCCCATGCTAATAACATAATTGTAGCTACACAAGGTTAGGAATTAGGATACAAAAGAGAGAAGACCCACCAATACTAAGAAAGCCGTAAGAATCTGGTGCAATCAAATACTCCATTTCTATGTTTACACTTGGACAACTCGACAAACTACTATATCCCTCCCTAGATTGTTTATCATCCTATCTTTATTTTTCGTCGTATAAAGTGGCACCCAATTTTGATAATACCTCCAAATTCTATAAATTATCAACATAAATGGACTATATAAATTCTCGGTTTAAAACGGGTTATTATCAGTATTAAACTTAAACAGATTAAATATAATAATATGGAATGGATAAGACAAAAACAAACTACATTAAAAAAGGCAAAGATTTGTCCAATATATCCCCATGTAGGGTGATATTTAACCCGTCTCAAGTTTAAGACCAAAACGAATAGTACCGTCTTAAGCAGGAATAGCTGGATGGACTAAGCTATAGCTCATTTTTTCTACTCATAGACTCATAGTACAATCAGAGAATCTTGTTATCAAGTGCTGCTTTTCAAACAAGTTAGTAGAACCTAGTCACCTACGCATTGGGGAAAAAAATTACTGTAGTTCATTATATGAAATGATCTCGTAATAATATTGTTGTAAAATCGTCTTGTATGAGAGTTTATGCGACATTCCTCGGGTTGGGTTGAAGTAAAATAAAGAGAACAAAGCATCTCATGTATAGGGGCATTTTAAAATAAATGGAGGTCCGGTGTGACACAAGAACATGAGGCCCTAAATATGAATGCACAAGTCTATAAGCTAGTTGCTGCTAAACCATTGGAATACATTACTAGCTCAAACATTTTGTTGCTTAAAATGTGAGGTGTTAAAGGTAATATTGGATAGTTCAATGTTTGTATTGAACTTCATTTATAAAAGCTTGTAATCCGGTGACCAAAAGCGGAGGCCCGGTTCCCACGCCCGTGGTAAAATTAGGACATTATTAAGAATGGCTTAGCATTAGCATGATTTGGGACTGGTAAACCACGCCGGCGTCAACTCAAGTATCACGCTGGACCGCTGGGCGGGTCATGACTTGGAAATTCGGAACCTGTCTGGCTAGGAATGATGAACTTGTGTCACGGCCAACTTAACATGTTCATCAGCACGGTCCAAGCCCATACATTTGGGAATTTTTGACTCATTTTGAGAAACTAATTAATTCTTGAATACGGAGTAATTAGTTATGCTTGGGCTCGAATTAATCGTCTAGTTATCACCTACAGGCCTGTATGCCATTGTCTCGGTTACATCCTATGTTACTCCGTTGACACTTAAAACGGGGACATGAGTTTTTCGATCTAAGCCAAAAATATAATCGAGTCTGACACTTGGACACACACTCATGTCAGGAATTTAGGTTACCTCTACTTCTCCGTTCAATAATTAATCGATATTTGTGATCGAGAAACTCCACACAAATAACATTATACCTCCACTGGTACAATAGTATCATACAACCAAGTGTAATTTGTGTACCCCTAAACTTTTTCGTTTTCTAAGGTGTACCCCTAAACTTTTTCGTTTTCTAAGGTGTACCCCTCGAGCTTATGTGTAATTTTTTTGAGCTTTTTTAAAGTTAATTTTTTTTATGTTTAAGTAAGTGAGTTCAGAAATTTTATGGTATAGCTTAACTTTTTTAAAACAAAACTCGAAAACTTTATTATATAGCTCGGGTTCTAGAGCATACAACTGAGTACAACTGGTTGTAGGATCTATTAACTGTAAATTCATGGACTAATAACTTTTCAATATAAGTATTTCCAAACTTTACATATTAACCAACATACATCTACAAATGCAGAGATTAAAGCCTCTTTCTCCATATTAACCAACATATACAGAGACTTCACAGGCTCTCTGATCTCGAAAACAGACCTTCAAATTCCCTTTTGCGACTAAACATAATAATTATGCAACATTAGTATAACAATGTCTAGTTTTCGGGTTTAAGGTAACTACTGGCATTAGTACTAGCATTATCTTCCAAGTCGTGTCTATCAGCGGCAAGGATCCTCAAGTAACGCTCAATGTCTTTACTGTCAGTACTCTCGGTTCTTAACTGAAACCAACTGTTTGGCTTAGGTGGTACTCCACTAATGGCTATAGCAATGTCGTTAGGAAACAGATTTCGGAACACAAAAGCCTGTAGTAGTGTTGTTATCAGCAGAGCTGTCACTGTGAGTGTTGAAATAGCTGATAGAATGATTGCCAGGGTTTGAGTCACACGGTTGGTCACTTCGTTGGAGTATCTTATAGTCGCGATTGCTGCACCTGTCATTGGGAATGTGTATGCCCACCATGCTAATGAGAACCTGCACGTATATCACAAATTCTAATATGAGACGGTCTCATGATAGGATTTTCACGTGACTGGCCGACTGTCATCATTACCTGATGCCCCGGAAGAAATTGATCCTTACAGCCTGTTTCCGAAACATATATCAGGGACACGAAAATTGTCAGAAAGAAGGTGCATAAAATTAAAGGGATATTCTCTCGTATACCCCTAAACTTTTTCATTTTCTAAGATATACCCTCGTTTTTCACAAAAAAAACTTTGACCGTCAATAACTCTTGGCTACAAGTTCAGAATACGATATTTTTTTTTTTTTTTTCAAATTGACCGTCTTTAACAGGTATTCAGTTTGAAAAAGAGTTCACCGACGTCTCAACTCGTAGTCGGGAATTATGGTCGGTCCAACCATAAGTACCGGCTACGAGTTCAAAACGCTGTGAATTTTTTTTTCAAATTCAAAGCCTTGACGAGTTAATTGGTTTGAAAAAAAAAATTAACGTTTTCTGAACTCGCAACAGAGAATTATTGTCGGTCAAATTTGATTTGTGAAAAACGAGGGGTACACCTTAGAAAATGAAAAAGTTCTGGAGTACACGAAAATTAAAATAACAGGCAGTATGGATATTACAGGAAAAATTGTCAGTAATGAAGATACAGACCAGAGAAAAATAGAGGAACATGGCGATAAAGTAAGCAATCCGAGCACCATAGTTGAAAGAACCTTCAATCTTAGCCCACGCCATAGAAGCGACACTCGGTGCAGCCACAAACAGGAAAAAAACAGGATGAAGATCCTTAGGAAGAGTCTCATTTGTAGGAAGTCTCTGGTAAAGAGTTACAAACAAGACAGCATAGTGCGCCATTCCAACCGCGAAGAAAAACAAAGGTCCTTCTGTTAGTCCCATTGATGCACCCAATAAAGCCCCTACAAAATTCCCTACAACTGATAGATGGTTTGAAGGGTTCGCGACTTTGGACAGTCTACGTTGCCCTCCTGACATCCACTGGCCGTATATTTTAAGCTCGAGGCAGAGAAATGGAAACATAAATATATACCAGACTGAATGGTGTATGGTTTTAATGATCAAGGGTGGAAGACCGAGTAATAAGAAAAGGAGGGCGATGAATGGGGCGAAGAAGAAATTGACCCTGATTGGGTGGTAGTACTCTCGCCGAACTGCTTCAAAGAAGAAAAGCATCTTCAAACCATAGATAAATGCTACAACAATTACTAAGGCTACGGCAATGAACCATAAAACCAAGTTCACTTTAGGACTTATATGGAGGAAGTTCGTCGAGGGTGAAGTTGCTAGTGTTTTCCATAAGATAGCTTGGCTGCTCACTCCGAGACATATCCCAAATGAAGAGATTGGATAGCGGAGTAGAAACGGCCATGTCTTGTCGTTTGGGAGCATCAGTTCCTCTTCTGGCTGCATCACAAAACATTAAAACAACACTTGGTCAGTATAGCATTCTTACTGAGACGGTCTCATCCAGGGGCGTCTAAAATAAATGGAGACCCGGTGCACCATAAAAAATGAGGCCCTAATGTCGAAGCTTATAAATTCAGTGGCCAAAACTGGAGGCCTGGTTCCACTGCCCGTGGTCGCCCGGGGTATTAGACGCCCCTGTCTCATCAATGAGTAGTTTAATATTCCATTCTTACCCGAAGGGTGTCTAACTCAGGTCCTTCGAGGGCATCAAAATAACGATCCACAGGCAAAGCACCGTCACTATCATTAGTCCTGCGCTCTGACGTCTGTGGTGGTTCTAGTGGTTTTCTCCCGGTTATCTGTCGTTCAAGCCTGCCAGACCACGTCTTGAAAGAATCGTACCTATTATCCCTTAGATGATTATTTTGGGGAACTTTATTAGGGTATAGAGGCGGAAGAGTGTACATCCCAGTAGGAGCCTCGGGATATGCGACACCTTTAGGCATTGGTTGAGAGTAATATGCTGCTGTATTAGTAGTTTCAGAATTATGTGGAAGTTCATTAAAGGGTAAGTCTCGAAGATGATCGTTGAAGAAGACTCTTTTCGTGATTGTTCGTGCATGACGTCCTGTGGGAGATGCTGGCATGCTGATTGAAACTGATTGTATTCTGCCAGGAGCACCTTTTGGTGGTAGTGCTCCTTCCATCGCTCCTTGCGCGGTTATTTCAGTTTTCTGACATATATCAAACATTACATTCGGAAAAAAGCCTGCATGAGAGTTTTAGTAGAATGCAGAAAACATATCAAGATAAGGAAAGGCTGAATTACCGCGTCTATTGGAGTGAGGAAAGTTATGTCGCTCTCATCCTCCTCGACAATAGTATCGAAGCCAGTTATATCCCTAGATGATGTATCCCCCAAAAGTACTGGAATCACCTCCGAATCCTGTTCTGTGGAACGTGAGATTCCGCCCACCTCCATGCGAAATCCAATTACCTATTAAACCAGCAATTCTGTAATTAGTAGTAGTATGTAGCAGACTAGCATCATACAGTCATTTTTGAAAGACTGTAATTCTTCGATTACTGATACATTGATGCAAGTCATGCAAACACTCTGAAACGAAGTAGCTCGTTTGCGACAGCATCAAAATAACACAAAGCAGTGAAAAATTCAGAGGCCTGAGAGTTTCTCATGTCCGAAACAGAGGACTGTGATGAAGAAACTTCATTATTGGAGCATGATTCCTCAAAAAAGCCATCTTTTTTAAGGAAAATTAGTCGTGTTTAGAGTCCTAGGCCTTTAGATCGCACAACAACATTACCCCAACGTCTTAACTGGGTAAGGGGGTCAGAGGTACACAGCCTTACCCCTTTACTGCAACAGAAAGCGGCTTAGAAAATCATAGGAGATAAAAATGTGGTTAAAACGCTAAAGAAACTATTCCCAAAAAGCGCGTAATCCTATTAACACAAAATGTGTTCTCGGTTCAAAGTAGACAACGAATTTTGAACCATGCACTCCAGTACTTTACTCTGCTTAGGCTGAGCTAGCTAACATCGACAAAAAAACACATACAAAATTGCCGATGCATGATCAATTATATACATAATGTAACACAGAATTGCACAAACAAAAGATATCAACAGATAAAACAACATTATAAACTTACTTGGATTTGTCACTTATTTTTGTAACAATCTTTGCTCTTGAACCCGGAAATTTTTTTTAGGCAACAACATTGAAATTTTCGAAACCCAGAAATGATGAACAAAAATTGAATGCACTACGTTCCTTAGATTTATAAATATATACGTAACGAAATCTTAAATCTACGTTAAAAATGTATATTATTTACAACAATTACGTAAAATGTGCTTCACTTGTGACATAATTGAGTTTTTTTTTTTCTAAAGATTTTAAATGATGATAAATTACATGATGATTATATATATATAATTTATAAAACGCAGAAATTAAATAAGTGAAAGTAAAGGATTTAACGATTGTTTTAAAAAGATGTTACGTTTTTGGGTTAGGTTAGTAATTTAATATAGGTCGGGGTGTTAAGATGAGATCTTTAATAGTTAAAACCAAAATTAGGTTTATTGGCTTAATTTGGACAGACGTATCCCGTGTTCTATTATAAGCTCAACAACAACTTTTTCAATTACTTTTATTTATTTAAAGTCAACTAGCTCTACTTGTACCAATATTGTCACAAACTCAAATCAATTCGAGTATAAAAGTATAGTATAGATTGTTAGCAAACAAACGAGGCGGTTACCGCCTACCGGTTATGGTTTTAGATTTACATGTGAGGGTACGATTTTGATAACTTGTACCCGTTATGGGTAATTGGTCAAGTGTAAATATGAAACGGAGTATTTTCTTTGTGGGTACAGGTACGGGTAGAGCCGTAGAGCTGTACTCGAGCCGGGCAAGGCTAGATGATTGTATGACCCGGACCAGGCCTCGCGTATTTTTTTTCCCTAAAAAAGCAGGTCTAGGGTGGGCCGAGCTAGATTTTTGGAACCCGAGCCCGGCCTGTTTATTGGGCGGGCCTTACACGAGCTTGGGCGGGACATGCCAAAAATGGCTCGTTTTGCGATGTTGGGCCGGGCTGACCCGTTGCTTTGGCCAGCTCTAGGTACGGGGAGTCTACATACGCCTTCGGCCTACACAGTGAAGCCTTGTGGTTGAAGATTAAAGTTGAGCCAAATAGTTCCAAATACGATTTTCCTTTCTATTTAAATTGATTGTACTCGTCTTTTCGCCTTATATATTAGAAAAAATAACTCCATAAATATGATCTAGGTAGCACTAAAACGGACATGAATACGGACACGTGATACGATATTCTGTGAAATTTAGGACCGGGACACGTTATTTAAATTTAATAAAATATATATTTTTTAGTTATAAACGTTCGATTTTATTTTTGTAAAAGTATTTGATATTAAATTTAAATAAGTGAAAGTAAAACTTGGCCTTGATTAGAACTCGTTTTCATTTCCCAGCCAAACCCATAATCTAATCAATCTCTTTCGGTGGCTCTTTTCTCATCTAAAGAACATCATTCACCCCAAATGATGTCCAAATATCAAGGACACGCGTCGGACACGTGCCCAAATACCACGGACACGTGCCCGTATAAAAGTAGAAAGTTGGACACGGCTTTATAAGTGTCCGACACATTTAGACGTGTGTTCAACGAGTGTCGGACACGGAACGGCTGATTAAGAGAAGTGTCCGTGCTACCTAAAACGTGATATGGAATTGGTGTCTTGATTATAAGTGGTCCAGTGTGGGTTTGGGTTGAATATGCACTAGCCCAACATGGATGTTTTGAGCACGCATAAACAAGCTAGTGGGTTTGATGTGCCCAACATGGATGTTTTGAGCGCGCATACACAAGCAAGTGGGTTTGATGAGTGTTAGTGGACTGAACTTGTGTAACGTAGCACTAAAATGGACACGGACACGGATACGGATACGAACACGTGACACGACATCCTATGAAATTTAGGACACGGAACACGCTATTTAAATTTAATAAAATATTTATTTTTTAGTTATAAAAGTTCGATTTTGTTTTGTAAAAATATTTGATATTAAATTTAAATAAGTAAAGGTAAGATCTGGCCTTGATTATTACTCAATTTCATTTCACAACCAAACTCATATTCTAATCAATCTCTTTTAACAGCTCATTTTTCGTCTAAAGAACATCATTCACCCCAAATGATGTCCAAATACCAAGGACATGCGTCGGACACGTGTCCAAATAAAAGTAGCAGGTTAGACACGGCTCTATAGGTGTTCGACACGTTTAGGCGTGTGTTCGACGAGTGCCGGACACGAAAGGGCTGATTGAGGGAAGTGTCTATGCTACCTAGTTCGTATCTCTTTGTTTACAAATTAAAATATCAGATTCAATGGACGAAACAACCAATGAACACTTAGAACAAAAGCTTTATGCAGAATTATGTGATTTCCTAAAGAATCGTCACAAAAATGTTGGTGTATTCCACTTATAACTGCATGAAGGCTTAAATTGGAATAATATATCATTTGACACGCTAAGTTATTGAAGCTCTAGCTTTAGGAGCGTAATTTGAGGCGTGAATGCTTAGGTTACCACATAACTCAACAACATCCAACCCACCCTGGCATTCAATTCACAATCATAGTCTTCAACTCTTCACCAACTTAATTAACATCCTGAAAATGACACAAATTTGTCAACTTATTAATGAGACCCTACAAATTTAGGACAATTTAGCGGCCATCTAATATTGTCACCCTTAAATCCGAAATATATAATCGTCATAAATTTTGTTGTTTGAAATTAACCAAAAATCATAGTAGCAAAATCAAATTAAACTCGCTAAAATTAGTCCAATTTCAAGACGTCACCTTGAATATATTCCGCAACTTTATTTACTTTAATAGAGTTGTTGCGTATCAATACACTCGTCACAAACTCAAAAAAAAATGTTTTCAGCCTTCACAACGACATATACATAATCACATGTCAACTATTAGCCTCAATCTCGATGTCTACGACAATCGAGACTTCATTGGCTCTCTGTTGGTGAAGCATTCAGCTGGATATTATCGCGTCATTAACCATAATTTCGTTTTCCACACATGTAGGTGTAGCTGGCATAAAACTAGCGATATTACTTTAAAAGGCGGCTAAGTTGACGCTTCCAAGTCATCCTTGCTTTCAAACTTCAAGTAATTTTCAATGTCTTTACCATCTGAACTGATATTTCTTAGATGAAACCACCTTTTGTGTGGCTTAGGCGCTCTGTCGCTAATGGCTATTGAAACGTCGTTAGGGAACAGGTTTCGGAATACAAATGCCTGAAGCAAAGTTGTTATAAGAAGTCCAGTTACTGTAAGTGTAGATATTGCAGATAGAATGATTGCCATGGCTTGAGTCACCCCACTTGTCACTTCATTTGAGTATCGGATTGTCGCTATGGCTGCTCCTGTCATTGGGAATGTATATGCCCACCATGCTAACGAGAATCTGCAATTTCATCACGGAAATTAACCTCAGAGGTTCAAAGTCTACTGTCAGGTTTAACAGCACAGGAACAAAAATTACCTGATTCCACGGAAGAAATTGATCCGAACAGCCTGTTGAAACAAATCAGAAGAAATCGACTGTATCAGAAAGAATTCGCGTAAATAGAAGTTAAAACCATTATAAAGCAAAAAATAATGCTCACCAGTGAGAAGTAAAGGAAAAGGGCAATGAAGTAAGCAATTCGTGCTCCATAATCGAAAGAACCTTGAATCTTAGCCCAAGCCATAGACGCGACACTAGGTGCAGCGACAAACAGGAAAAACACAGGATGTAGATCCTTAGGAAGAGTCTCATTTGTTGGAAGTCTCTGATAAAGAGTCACAAACAGTACAGTATAGTGAGCCAACCCAATCGCGAAGAAAAATAAAGGTCCTTCCTTTAGTCCCATAGATGCACCCAACAAAGCCCCAACGAAATTCCCGACAACTGACAGATGGTTTGATGGGTTCGCGACTTTGGATAGTCTGCGTTGCCCTCCTGACATCCATTGACCATAAATTTTAAGTTCGAGGCAGAGGAATGGAACCATAAACACATACCAAATGGCATGGTGAAGATTTGTAGTGACAGATGGCGGGATTCCTAGAAGTAAAAATAAGAGGGCTATGAATGGAGCGAAGAAGAAGTTGACTCTTATTGGGTGGTAGTACTCACGACGAACTGCCTCAAAATAGAAAGTTATCTTCAGTACATAGATTATGGTCACTGCGATTACTAAGGCTAATGAAATGTACCATAGAACCATGTTTACAATAGGGCTAACATGTAGGAAACTTGTGGAGGGTGAAGAAGCTAGTGTTTTCCATAAGATTGCTTGGCTGCTCACACCGAGACAGATACCAAATGCTGATACAGGAAATCGGAGAAGAAACGGCCATGTTTTGTCGTCAGGGAGCATCAACTGTTCTGATGGCTGCAAGGGAAATACAGAATATTCAATTAATCTGACTACTAGTTTCCAGAGAGACGGTCTCAGACATTTTAAAGTAATCAACTTACGCGGAGAGTGTCTAACTCAGGTCCTTCAAGAGCATCAAAATACCGATCCACAGGTAACACCCCTTCAGCATCATTCCCAACCCTGCTGCGCTCAGGTTCAGGTTCAGTAGCCTTTCCACGAAGATGTGAGAGCTGTCTCTCGAGTCTACCAGACCACGTCTTAAAAGAATCGAACCTAGTATCCCTTAACCGATCACCATTAGGACTTCTACCCTCACCGCACATGACAGGCACGGCTTTAGGCATCGGCTGAGAATAATACTTTGTTCTAACTGCTGGCTCTATATTCTCAGTAGGAGGAATTTCTATGACAGACATGTCTATAGGATGATCATTGAAGTATACTTTTCTGGGGGTCTGTAACAGCCCTGTTGGTGTTGCTGGCACACTGTATGACTGTGATTGAATGCTGTCAAATTCCGCTTTTCGCCCTGTTGATGTTTCAGTTTCCTGGTATACACCAGAAACTATGTCAGCAGCTGATTTAGAACACAACAGAATCCTAACTGGTCATTTGGATCACATTCGGGTTTAAGTCAGGTTAATTCAGGTCAGTTTACGAGATCACTAGGAAAATCGTTATAGGGTACAGCTGAAAGCATGGGCGGATCTAGGGGGCCCGGGTGGGCACGTGCCCACCATGAATTTTTCGGGATAAATTTTTTATAAGTAACAAAAATGATCAATAGTTTATCTGGTTCAGTTAGTAAGTTCTTTAATTGAGCTTTGAAAGGTCAAAGGTTCGATTCTTGGTGCCGTAGGTTTTTATCAAGGCCCATCTATCCCAGGGTTCGAACCCTTGACCTCAAGGTTACATACCATCTTCTCTACCATTGAACCACTCGTGTATATCTTATCATAGGAGATATTATTTATTTTTATTTACAAAGTACATTTATTTCAAATTTAAATATTTCAGAAGAAAGTTCAAAATAAAATACTAATTTTTAAACTAAAAAAATTAGTTATTTTTCTATTTTTTGGGAGAAAAAAAAATCCGTATTAAAAAAATGCGGTTTAAAATAAAAAATAATGTATCGGAAAAAAATTTGTGCCCCCCTTTCGATAAATTCCTGCGTCCGCCCCTGGCTGAAAGATCAATTAAATTAGGAAATTTGAAAATCATATGAACTAACATTTTCATTTCCTTCAATAATGGTATCAAAGCCGGCTAATTCGATCGTTGATATCGCTTCAAGAAGCGATGGAATCACTTCAGTATCCAGCTTTGTTGAAGCTGTGTGTTCTCCCATCTCCATAACCAAGCTGTGTTTCCTAAAACAGTAACCTTTAATTAGTTTAATAAATACGTCATTTGTTATCTATTCGTTTTTGCACAAAGACCAATGAAATGTTTCAAAATGATTTTCGAAAAAAAAAAATATATTTCAAGATCTTGATACCCATTAGTCCATTACAAAGTATACAGAACAGCCAAAATAACAAAATATTCGTAACAAAATGATTTAGAGTCCGTTAACATAAACCATCGTACAAACTTTGCTAATGATCAAGAGACTTCATAGAGCACCGACAAGTAACCAAGAAAATTAATACAAAATGTCACCCGTGATATTATCCGTCTCAAAATGATTTGGGATCGACAAAACACGACTAAAAAACATTTCAGAAGTTTACTAGTTTAGTAGTTTAGCATCATAGCATGTGTGTTAGTAAACTTACTTGGGTTGCTAATTTACTTCCTTTGTTTCGTCGTAAACCCGTAAAATTCAGAGAAACCCAAATGCTTGAAACTTACTGAAGAATTAACTGTATGAGACCAAGATATTAAGGAATTTATGGTGTTTAAATTGTTTGAATCAGCAAATATTATTCCGAGATTATGGGGTATTTTGAGTAAGAAGTAAACCAAGAAGACAGTCCACGAAAACAAGCTGTCACTTTTATTTCCGTAACAATGTATGGACCATGTGCCTTTGAGGTTTCAAGAATCTAATTTATATATAGAAACTATTTAGGCTACGCCGGAAAATTAATTATTTCCTTCCACTTGTACAAGTATTTTATATGGCGTTTTAGGTTGTAATCAATTTTATTACGGCATAGTCTATCCGGGATGTCCCGGTTATTTGTTTACCAGTTTCATTTTGGATGTTTTAGTCAATTATTTATCTCTTTATATTTGAGAATGCATGAGCAATTTGATTATATACACTCAATTTGGTTCATTTCTCATCTAATAGTTAGTCCCTCTTCTTTTTTTAATTTTAGTGTCAAAACAAAAGATAAACAAATGACTGAGATGGAGAGTATTTGAAAATATTTGTTAGTTTATAAAAAAATTCAATATATAAAATGTGGCAAGTCATTTTGTGAGAAAATCGAGTAATGATTGAGGCGTAGTTAAATATTATTTGAACTTTTTTTTTGTTGTATATCATTTGGTGTGTGTCCAATTTTGAGCTGAGCAGCAAGGTAGGACCAATATGACATTATGACGGTAAAATTCTTCCTTTGTGAGTTTTAAGACTTCTGCATTCAAATGTTCTTTGAACCTGAAGAGTGGGATGAATAGGCTCCTAATATTCGAACTCGTACCTTCATGGAGGTCATGGTCATTAGGCCTTAATATTACATATTAATTTTGTAAGAAAATCACCTCAATCAAAAGTTAATGGTATATTGGAAGTGTGGAACTCAATCATATTTATATGAGTAATATGAATAATTGTTTGAGCATTGATTTTGAATTTGGAATTTAATATCGAATTTACAACTGGACAGTGTTAAATTGTTAGCTTATTTATTCTTATTTTTAAATTTGATAAATTGTAAGATTAGTAACCCAAATCA
Organism: Silene latifolia; assembly: GCF_048544455.1. Lineage (NCBI taxonomy): Eukaryota > Viridiplantae > Streptophyta > Magnoliopsida > Caryophyllales > Caryophyllaceae > Silene > Silene latifolia. The sequence continues at coordinate 9,533,749 of NC_133530.1, read as the reverse complement.
AAAGCAAGCTCAAATTTCAAACCTATTTTGTGTTTGAACATTCAGCCTCGAGTGTAATTGGGTCGTTACACCCAGGAATTGTAGACAAGATAATTAAGGCTCTGTTTGGTAAATGGCATATTGGCCAAATTTCAGCATATTGGAGAGGTTTAGCATGTTTGACTTATGAATATGCTATTTAAAGCGTTTGGTTAATGACATATTGAAATAGCATATTGGGGTCCAATATCTTTATTTTGCAATACGCTCCTACTAGCATATTAGGTTAGCGGATTAGAAAGAAAAAAATATTGTCTTATTTACCCCCTTAAAAAATACAACCCTTCCTTTTATATATTTAATAAATAATTTATTCATATCCTTATTTGTCATTTTACAACTAATCTAAACAATCTGCTAATCTAAAACTGTCAATTACCAAACACCTCTAAAACAATTCTGCTAAATAAATCTGCTAGTCAAACCCGCTAAATCATTATGCTAGTCAATCTGCTTTTAAATCGTCGCTTAATATTAATCCACATTTTACCAAAATAGCCTAAATAAAAATTATGGAAACTTCCGAGACGCTACATTTTTGGGAAGATAGACAATAATGTAGAGGAACTTACGTATAGGCAAAAATGATAGGTTTGAAACTTTGAATGTTTGATAGTGAAGAACGTATTAGGTGCCGATGTACGTAGAATTATGTGTGTATTATAATTTACAGCTGGATCAATAAGGACTTCGAAAGCATATTATTTTTATTAGCCTAGGAGCTACCTATAAATATGTTATTTTCAACGTCGTAATTAGAATTGGTAAAACGTATTCGACTCAAATAACCCGGTCCAAATAAGTAAATAACTCAACATGCACCTAAATTAAGGACCCGTATCCGACCCGATGTGAATGTTATTTACCGCATAATAACCATTATGCTTAAATAACTTGATAACAACCCAGTGTAAAATGAAATGAACCGAAATGATCCGACCCAAATTCTTAAGAACCCAAATTAAATTAACCTGGTCCGAAACCGACCCGATTAACGGGTCTATTCACAATTCAACAAATTATTGTATGTTGTACAATAGCTAGTTCTTTTACAAGCTAAATACTTTATTTATATGACCAAATAATTGAAGGTTTGTCATATGCTTTAACTCTTTAAGACGGTCTTATTCAATAATTTATGCTGTCTATTTTTATTATTCTTTTTTTTCATATATTTAAATAATACATGTAAAATATATTTTAATCTGATACATCAACCTAATTTATTAGAAATGTCATACACTTATTAATTATTATAAACATTTTTAGTGCCGGGTATGGTGGTATGTGATGAATACCTAACTTAAGTCATTTGAACTAACTTAGCCAGTCGTCACTTATTTTCACTTCCATTAATTTAATTTAATTTGAAGAACTATTGTTTGTACTCGTAGTAGCAAATATATGTGGATGGGGAACTTAGTGGCACCGTGATCTTTCTAATCTATCTTTTAATTTACATCATTCAACTTTCGTTTACTTTTAAAATTTGGTATCGCATCATCAATATTAGCCTTGTCACTCTTGACTAGACTAGCTTTCATCAAACAGTAATCTTAAGACGATATCGTCTTAAGATGATAACGGAGTCAAATATGCTCCACCTATATGTATAGGATAAATCTTTTGTTAGTTAGTAAACATCCTCTTTTCGTTTCATCATCTGCCATATTTAATCTGTTTTAAGTTTAAAATGGATATTATTGTTCTAAACCAGAATTTATGTTCATCAAAAGCTATGCTTTACTAGCGGTTTTAGGGGCTAGTAGAAACTGTTGCCTTCCTCGGCTTTAAAAATATGATTTAAGGTCGTCAAAACCAAAACAATTAGTTTGTCTAAGGCGATTTTATACAATAATTATTTAAAACATATATAAAACATAAATTCAGATTGGTTTTATAAATACTTGCATAAGACGGATATTTGTAAAACATAAAAGTATGGGCTAAATATGAGTGAGTCTTACATAAATTCAGAATTTTGGTTGTCACCCGGTGACGCCCTTTCATTTTCCATAAATAAATACATAAATGGTTGAGCAACTCGACATCGCACGCATTGAGTCGACAAAAATGACCAATTAAAGTCAGCATCAAATTCGTATTGAGCATTGACACTGGAAAATGACATAAACAACGCATATTTAGCTTGAGGCCAATCTTACTTACGTAATTTAAGGTCGTTTTCGGTTTGCAAGCTAATTTACACTCGTTATCTATCTACCCAATTTTGTTGTTGTGATTGATACGACCTCTCGCTTATTTAATGCACTAAGTTGTTAAGAAATTTGATTTCTATTTCTTACAATAACAATCTGCTCATTAACATGTTTAGTTATAAAGTTATTTATGTAAAATAGTCATAGATAATACTCCCTCCTAGTCTGATTGTTAGTTCCTCTTTCTTTTTCCATACTAGTCGGGTGTTGGTTTCCCTTTCTTTTTTTGGTAAGTTTTGTGTGGTCCAAATTCAATTTCATGTGGGTAAGGTGTTGTGTGGTCCAAATTCATTTTCTTAATTTTGGTGTTCAAAAGAAAGGGTACCAACAATCTGACTAGGAGGAAGTAATATTTTTATAAAATTAAATCGCCTTAGGTATTAAAGTTACTTTTAAATGCATTAATAAATTTTGATCTAAGGCATGAGTGCAGTATGAACAAGAGAAAGGGAGTAGCAAAAGACACTAACCATACCTCAAAAAAAAAAGTATCTTATAATTTCAAAAAAATTCTTTCACAAAAGATATAGAATGAACCAAGGTGCTTTGATTTGAAAGGAGTTTATATAAGTAAATTAATTTGAATAGATTTAAAATTTTTTAAATTTCCATGCACCTAGATTAGATGAAACAAAATTAAATACATTTTGTGGACGAAAATATAGTTGATACTAAAAAACCCCCAAATTAAAAATCCCCCAAATATCAACCACCTCCTCGCCGGCGGCTTCTCCGGTCGCCTCTTTGGGTCGCCGGCGAGGCTTTTTCAACCTTTTATACTCTTCCCCTCACTGTCATCCGGTGATTTGTTTGCTTTAGCTGATCGTGTGTTCGTATTCATCCAATCACGGCTGGGGTTTTGGGGTTTTTCGCTAAGTCTTCCGTCTGCAACAACCGGCAACCGCAAATCCTCCGATCGTCTTCTTTGGCGTTTGTTTTGGGGTTCAGGTCCGTTTCTCCCCTGCATCAAGCTGGTCATCTTCGTTCATGCTTGATTTTTGTCTTTTTAGGGTTCGGGTTTGTTTCCTTTATCGCCTTTGTTAAATCGTCTGTTTTCTCGCTTTTGTTGGTTAATCTGTGGCTGATAAGTCAACGGGGGTTCCATTTTCTTCGATAGTCTTCTTTGGTTGTCTATCAGCTTGTTTTTCTGGGTTTTCCATTCTGTCTGGTTGCTGGGCTTTGTCTCGGTCGAAGGGTTTCTTCCTTTTTCAGGTTTTCTGAGTCTTTTTGGTGTGTTGTATCCCTTCTTAGGAATTGTGTATCTATGTATTCCGCTAACGTTTATCAAAAGTTTCTTGAAACTTTTGCTAGTGCCCATGTCAGCGATGGGTTTATGGAGAATAATGGGGATAGGATGTTAGGCTACTTTATGAAATTGCAGGGGTCAGCTCCGTTAATTTTAGCTGAGGTGAAGGAGCTTAAAGATAAGGGGAACGGTCTTTTTAGGCAAAATGATTTTGATAGTGCTGCGGAGTGTTACGATGAAGCTTGTAAATTACTTAGTTTGAGCTTGGGAGAAATTGGAGGTGAAGATATTCAGTCGATATCTGACCTTGCAGTTTCTCTTATGTCTAATATGGCCGCATGTGCCCGAAACTTGAGGAATACAGAGTCGCCTCGGGTTTATGCTCCATGATTTTGAACACATTCCCTCGTAATGTTAAGGCACTTTTTCGTAGGGCGGTTGCTCATATGAAGTTGAAAAGGTTTTCGAAAGCTGAATTGGATCTGGTTCAGGCCTTAATGGTGGAACCAAGTAACAAGGATGTGTTAAGGGAATTAGAGGTGGTAAAAGGTCACCTTCTCATAAAGGAAAATGGAAAAAGAATGATGGAGGTGGCTAATGAAGATTGCGTGGAGAAGAACAAGAAGTCTGTTCATGTTTCGGCGTCTGATGTGGGTATAAATGATAGTGGTGAAAGCGTGGTTACGGAGGTGATGGAAGAACAAAGTGATGTGAGTATAAGGGATACTGAGAGTGTGAATATGGAAGAGACGGAGGTTCAAAGTATTTGTGCTAATAAGTCAGTTCTTCAGTTCTCCAAAAAGGGAGGTGGTAGTTCTACTTTAAGGATCCCAGCAAATTCTTATCAAAAGTTGCTGGAAGGGAAAACGGTGAGTTTTTACCGTAAACGTGATTTGTCAACTTTAACAGTTCGAATCCTTAAGGGTGAGACTGCGAAGGAGATAGACTCTATAAAGGAACAATGTTACCAGAAGAAGAAGAGGAAGAAGAAAAAGAGGAGAGGTTCTAAAAAGGGAAATTCTACGATGATGGGGGCAACGAAGAAAGACATTACCCCCTCCGATGTTATCAAGGTAGAACCTGATATTCCTAGCGTAAGTTTGAGCTCGTCCACTACTGGGGCTGTGACGTCTTGCGCATCTTCAGTTTGTGACAATTTCCCTCCTTCCGGTACTCATGTTCCCCAAGCTCAGAATGATTCTAATGACCATCAGCCTTTCGTCTTTGCTGCTTCCCCTAAGAAGTGTAAGATTCTCTCAGTTGAGAAGCCATCAGGCGCCCCTTTTACTCCTCTGTTTTGCAGGTACCCCACTACTCATCATGTGCACGAGAGACGGAGAATCTCCACGTCCAAGAGGAATCAAAGTAAAGGGGAGGAAACGCCAAGACACAATTTATCTACTTTCTCAAAAAGTAGATCTCTCTCCCATAAATTTCTACGTCCTCGTGGCGTAAGTGTGTCTTGGTACTCCTCTGAGACTCAGTTGTTAAAGAAGAGAAAAGAATTGTTAGCTCAATTGGCCAGCTCTGATCGTCCCGCTAAGAAGCCTTTATTGGTTGCCAACCCCAGCTGTAATTTATTTGCTTTTCCTAATAATGTAGTAATAAATCCGACTCCGAGAGTCGGGTAGGTACTTTGTAAGAACATTTTCTTTACTGCTGTAAAAAAAAAAAAAAAAAAAAAAAAAAAAAAAAAAAATAGTTGATACTCTATAATTGGTTAAGAAGTAGCGGAGTTAGGATTTAACATTAAGAACAGCTCGAAATTTAAATTAGATCGAACTACAAATGTAATACAGTAAATTAGGAAAAAAAATCGAAAAGTTTAACTAAAAACTTCAATTTTTTCATTGTTTAGCGGAGAGGCTGCTACCCCTGCATACCCCACCACTGAATTTCGGCGACCAATTATTTTAAACACTAAACTTTTGTTGAGAATAAAGCTCCAGTCCATATAAGTTACACGTGTGACACCCCCATACTCCAAGTGCCTTACTAGGACAACTCAGGTATAAGAACGTGACCATCTCGGTTTCCCGAAGCAATGATTATCAAATGACAATAACGAAACATAATTTAAATAGTAATAAAGTTTAAGTGATTACAATTCCAAATCCAAACTGATAAAAAATATGATACATGTTCTCTTAAACCAAATGTCTCAAAACTACTAAAGAATGACAGCGGAAGACACTAATCAGCTCGTGGTAACACCCCAGCTAGCTCATATGCCTCTAATCAAACCTGCTCAACAACTGCTCACCATCCCTGAATGGTTCACCACAGTTTTACAAAACAAAGACGGGGTCAGTACTAATCACACGATACAATCACAATAAGACAAGTAACAAAACAGCTCAACCGTCACATCAACCCAAACTCCATAATCAACTCCTCATCACTAACTACACATTAAAGTGTGTAGCCCTGCCAGAGTACCCATCGCAACAGGTACTCCACAACGCCATTGGGGGACCGCAGCCGTTCCCACTTAAGCCCCGCTCATCTCCATCGAGCGATAAACCCAAGTCCATTAATGTGCACATCCCTTCTGTGGCGGGTTCCACAAAAGGCGAATCATGGGCGTGAAGCCACTCCCGCAAGTGACTCTACTCAACCGGGACGCACCCCGAAGATCACAGACAGATACGATGAACAACGATCAATATCAATAATGATAAAATCCAACAATCGACACAATACCAACATTATACTTATCAACAATCATAATCAAATCATCAATCCACATCATGTGACTAATACTGAGTAGGGAAACCTTACCTGGAATGCAAACGCACACAGCAGACGATCTTAGCAGCTGTCTCAAAACCTCTCCTCTACGAATCCTCCTCCTATCACATAATCATACAATTACTACATACACAACTAATCATAAAACCTCCAATCCCATAAATTAGGGTTTAAACAATCTTAACCAAATACTATAAAATTGGTATGTAGGACTTACCCTTGACGCAAGGATCACAAAGACACAAAGAACAATGAAATCCGACCTCTCAAGCTCCGGGATTTGTCAATAATGCGGATGAAGAGAACAACGTAGTTTGAAATCTCCTTTGAGTGAATTAGGTTTATAAAAAGTGTTTAGGGAAGAAGACGACGTAATATAAGTACTAATCCGCATTATTAACAAAACCCGTCAAAATATTACCCGTTAACCGACCTACTCGATCGAGTAACTAACGTACTCGATCGAGTGCCACTTACTCGATCGAGTACCAAGGCTACTCGATCGAGTACCCTACATGCAGAATACTGTTTCGTAAATCAAACACCCTTACTCGACAGAGTAAGGCCCACTCGATAGAGTACCCAGAGACTCATAAAACCGTAGTATTACAACACGTGTAAAGATATCACATTAAACAATTAGAGAAGAGTATTCCATTATATAAGGCAAGGGTCTACTCCTTCTATTGTCAATTGGTTTTAGAGTGGAACCCTCCTGGGTTTGTATTGTGGACTCATTCTCCTCCGTTCTGGTGGGGCTGAGGCCCGTTGTTGAATTTAACATGGTATCAGAGCTATGTGACTAAAAAGGTTACGGTTCAAATCTCACCGCCCCAAAATTTCTACTGTGAAATATTAAGCATCAGGTATGCGGATGCTTGTAATTACATCCACACTTCAAGCCCAATAGACATAGGTATGCGGATGCCCGTAATTACATTCACACTTCAAGCCCAATAGGCATCATTCGTGTGAGGGGCGTGTTAGAGTATAATATAGATTTTGGGACCTCAACCATCAACTTAATAAACTTTTGGTTGAGATAATTTCTTGATAACTTTTAAAAATGTATTTTCTTAATAGTAGCTACGTACCCATATTAATTGTCTTACAAAATGGATGATAAAAGGCTAAGGTAAGTAGGTAAGTTAGAGTAGAATTTTGCGAGTTGCATGTAACACTTGAATGATTAGCAATGCATGGTTGGCTGTTATTGTTGTTACTGAAAAAAGGTGTTGGGCGTCACACATACATGACATTATTCATATATTCCAGCTTTCACCAAATCAAAAGTGGCGTTATTTCTCTTTATTTGAGGGCCATTGCGACTGTCTCCCAATTTGCCTTATGAAACGACTGTTCAAAATTAATCAAACGTGTTTTGTCAACTCTTTTTAGTATATCGACGTTTCTTCCGTTTCTTGTTCTTTTCCTTTCCACAGTCGCACTTATGTGGAAAGTCCCTTGCTTTTTGCTGGTTTTTGTCTTATTATTACCAAAAATTTAATTCCTCCTATACAAAATCTCATTTGTGACGGCACGTATCCGTCACTTTGGAGTGACGGATACCATTTTGCCTCACAAATGACCTAAATAGAGGAGAGAGGGAAACACATGGGGGTGCCCCCACTTTTCTCCCCTATTCATTTTGTGAGTGGTATTATCCGTCATTTGCTCCGACCCGTCTTCAGCAAGACTAATTGTTCCTCTTAGTCTCTTATATTTCTTCATCCCCGTCTATTTTTGTTACTACTTGCGACACGTAAGACTGATGATGATGTAAACTCAATATTGCATATGAATGTATATAATGAAAAAAAAAAGTCACGCTCCTTATTATGTATCAAGATAAACATGGTGGTATATACCAAGATGTACTACCATAAAAATTATGGAATTACTACGTACTATAATGGGATGTCAATGATCTGAGCCGACTTGTAGAGTCCTCGGAATCCGTTCGGTCAAAACTCAGCTCGAAAATCGGTCAAATCTGATTTTGAGCCGAGGTTGACCAAATCTGAACCGATTCCGAGCTTAGTAAATCTCGGATCGGAAGCTCGTTTAAACTTGTTTTTTTTTTTTGTTTTTTTTTTTTACAATTTTGGCATTTTGCAATTGTTTTTGTTCTTAATAAAATGTTATTTAAGCATTTGTAATTATATTTTTATTATATTTGATAAGTATTTTATATTTGCATTTATCTTAAAATATATTTTTTTAATTTGATTTAAAAGTTGAAGTAAGTAAAGAAAATAATTAATTAACCAAGCTCGAGCTTGAGCCGAGCCTTAATACTTTAAACTCGGAAAATTCCGAGCTTGAGTTATAATCGGCTCGAGTACGCCCCTAGTACTACTAGTCTACTACGAAGTACATATTATGGCATCTTCTAATGAAAAAAAAGGCTGACCCCTTATTATGTTCACAAGTTGAACTTTTGGGCCCTTGATAATTCCAACATGGACTGTACCGTATTTGGGCTAAAAAATTTGGTCATGTCTTCTACAAGAACAAACCGAACAATTAGTATAGTCATTTGGTCTATACTTTTAGTACTTAGTTACTTACTACTCCGTATCTTCAAAAAAACTACCCCGTATCATTTAAAGGGGCAATTTAAATTTTATTTTAAGTCTTAATTTGAAGTAAAACATCAAAGAAATGTATTTATTTACACTAGTCAGAATTTGACAAAATACTATTGGTAAACTATGACCCTGTTCTATTGAACTGAAACTGTCTGAACTGAATTGAACTGAACTTGATGGAGCTAAACTGAACTGGAGTGAAATAAAAGTTAATTTGTGTAAAGAAGAGCTAATTGAATTGAACCGAATAAAGCTAAACTGAACTGAACTAAACCGAATTAAAATGAGTTGAAATTAAGTTCAAAATAACAGGGCCTAAGACCTTACAATTTGGATTCCTAACACAGTTTCCCCAAAAGTAAAAAAAAAAACGATGACATTTACATCTAACACAATATGTATCGCTTTTATCGTTTTAGTAGTCAATTCGTATCAGTTTTAAGTTTTTACCCAAACCTAATTAAACACATCATTTAACAAGTCAGCCCTATCAATACTATATATTAATTCCAGAAACCAAGGGACTTCAATGTAATTAAAGAAAGTTATACAAATTAATTATACTATATAGTTTAAATCACTAGCACCGTGTGATGGACCCGATTAAGGGATCTCAATGCAAATATTATATAGTTTGGGTTAAAATTAAATTATATAGAAGCATGGTAATTTTACTAAACATTTGTAAAAGACTAAAATATGGTCAATTTCCTTAAAATAAAATAATTAATTAAGATGGTCAATTTCCTTAAAATGAAATAATTAATTAAGATGATCAATTTCAAGGAGACTAAAAGAAAGAAGATGCTTGATAATTTTCCTAAATATTGATAGAAGACTAGATGATGGTCAATTTCCTTAAAATAAATAATTAATTAGTATAAACATGCACACTTATGGTATTAATTAGTATCATCATAAAATTATATATTAAATTTAAAATCTATGCAATTTTATTAAACTTTATAGTTTATTAGATGTATAGAGATGTTAATTATTTAACATACAAAAATATAATATAAGTAGGTTATAAATAATTCAAGTTAGATTCCATAATATATAATATTGCATAATTATTTCGATTTGATTTAATGCATATATGTAATATATTTATATAAATATACAATGCTCTTAAAATTGCATGCCTAAGTAGTAAACGTAATTTCGTCGGTAAAGAAAAGATTAATAGTAACATTGGATATAGTTATATGATAATAATAACTCATTTGAATAGGAAAACTATCTGCGAGATTAGTGAAAGTGGTAGAATCAACAACGAGAGTAGTAAAATAATCAATATTAATGCGGCAATAGTGAAAGTAACGATAATTACGGCGGGAGTAGTGAAATTATTAATATTAATGCGGCAGTAGTGACAGTAACAATAATTACGGCGGGAGTAGTGAAAGTAACAATGATAACGGACAAGTAGTGAAATGTTATTATTATTGTTTCGTTAATAAGAGTGATGGGGCATATTCTGCACCGCTGACCAAGTCAACATATTGAGCAAGGTCAAAGATATCCACAGCAAGTCAACGGCTTAGACAGCCTAGCCGTCGACCCATCGGCTGTCGGCTGGGTCTCGGCATGGTAACTTGCCAGCCGGGACACATACCCGCGTACTCATATCCAGGATCCCTCGGCGGTGGGTCACCAGGTCCCGCCGGCCTGCCATAGGTCCCTCAGCCGAGGGGTAGATCAGTCTTTCACCTGCTAGCCACTTGGCGACTTGGCCACTACGTGACAAAAGGTGAAAGTCTATAAATACTCCTCAACCTTCATTGAGGAAAGGATCCACAACTTAACCTAAGAAACACTATTCATCTGGTATTATCTTCCTTATCTCTCTACAATATACATTCAGCCAAGTAACAACTTATCCCTTGAGTTTACTGACTTGAGCGTCGGAGTGAGTACGCTTGGCACAAAGCCAAGCCCTCAGTTCGTTCATTGTTGCAGGAGAGGCCGAGAGGAACAATTAAGGAAAGAAGGATTCAACTCAAGACATTATTCTACAAGCCACGGGTGGTAACAATACTTGCTCTGGAATTACAGCCGGAACAAAGAGTAAAATATTAATAACGGGAGTAGTGAATTTGTCATATTAATGATAAATTTATGGGTTATGAAACTTTAAATAATTTTATTTAATGAAAAAAGAAATTTAATGATAAATAGAGGCAGCCCTCAACTGTGTAACGCTTCTAAGGCGTTTTGATCGCTTTGCGAGTATCAACTGCGCTGGTCGTGACCGTCGAGGTGTTCGTTTCCTGAGGGTGATTGTCATTCTCGCCGGTGTGACGTTGTCAGCCGGCGTGTGCTCCTTGTTATTGACTGCCGTGGCGTCTACCTCTTGATGGAGACTGTCGTGGCGTTTACCACTTCGAGTGACTGCGACGACGTCAAACCTCTTGGGGTGACTGCGACGGCGCCTACTTCTTGATGGAGACTGCCGTGGCGTCTACCACTTGGAGTGACTGCGACGGCGTCAAACCTCTTGGGGTGACTGCCGTGGCGTCTACCACTTGGAGTGACTGCGACGGCGTCAAACCTCTTGGGGTGACTGCCGTGGCGTCTACTACTTGGGGTGACTGCGACGGCGCCTACTTCTTGATGGAGAGCGCTAGTGGCGTCTACCACTTGGAGTGACTGCGACGGCGTCAAACCTCTTGGGGTGACTGTCGTGACGTCTACTACTTGGGGTGACTGCGACGGCGCCTACTTCTTGATGGAGACTGCCGCTCTTGTCGGTATGACAGTGTGAGCCGACGTCTGCTTACTGATAAAGACTGCCGCTCTTGTCGGTATGACAGTGCGAGCCGGCGTCTGCTGCTTCCTAGTGACTATGGGGAAAATGAACATTTTGATGGAAGACTTGGACGATTTTCATTAGATAAAAACATGCGTCGGGGTGCCCACAGCTGTTTTGGACACCTCCGCCGCGCTACGAGTTTTCCCGAGATTACCGGTCCCTAATGGTTTATCAAAGGCACACCTTCCCGATCACCGCTAGTTACATCCATGAGGTCGCCCTCCGTTGTAAGGATAGACTTTTCCCTTTCTCTCGATTTCTTTGCCACTTTGAGGGATTGCATGTTGCATCCTCCGGCGCCTATCCGGGACGTTGATCACCTCGTCATTCTCGTCTTTGGAGACGAGCTTATGCGCTTCCCCGTGGTCCCCGAGACATACATCGGTGTTAGGGCCGGATGGACATCACTGCGTCGGCCTCGCTCAGGGTGACTCGGCCTATGAGAACGTTGTAGGCGGACGAGCCGTCGACGACCACGAACTTAGCTAGGACATTCTTAGCCGCATTCCTTTCGCCGAACGTCACCGGGAGTCTGATTGATCCCAGTGGTACCACGCCGGCCCCAGAGAAGCTGTATAGTGGGTTGGTGCAGGGGCTCAAGTCCTTGACTTTCAGGCCGAGGCTGAGGAAGCACTCCCTGAACATGATGTTCGTGTACGCGCGCTGTGTCAATCAGGCACCTCTTGACCAGGTGGTTGGATATGTCCAAATTGACTACAAGTGGGTCGCTGTGAGGAGCGATGACTCCTTCGTAGTCCTTCCTTCCAATGGTCATATCGGGGATGTTGGAAGCGGGGATCGCTGTGTTGGGCACAAAGTTGATGGCCTGATATAGCTCGTTCAGGTGTCGTTTGTGCCCATGAGCGGACCCTCCGTTCTCGTTGCCCCCGATGACAACATGGATCACTCCTATCCGTTCGAAGACGGATTTCTTACCTGAACTGGCGCGTCGTCTTTTGGCCTTTGGCAACGTACTTGCCGAGGCTCCCCTTCCGGATCAGCTCTTCAATGGCATTCTTCGGATGCCGGCGATCGTTGGTTAAATGGCGGTGTGGCCGTGGTACTCAAAGATCTTGGCTCGTGTCACCGTCACTTTTTGGCTTGGGGGGTCTCTCCCACTTCTGGCCCTCGTTTTTGCTCAGGGCGAAGACCTCGGCGGCTGATACGACGAGAGGGGTTTTATCATTATACCGCCTCTGGTGGTACGTTCCTGAACTCCACCCGGCGCCCGTCGAGTCTGTTTCTGGCAGATTTGTCCGACCGTGACCCCTTATTGTCACGGCGTCTTTCATCGGACCGTGATCCATTGTTGTCGCGGCGTCTTTCATCGGGTTGTCCTCCGGTGGCTCTTCTTTCGAGTGCTCGGCCTCGCCTGGGGCCTACCAGGTCTTGTGATAGTCTTCTACCTTGATGGCTTGGTCGGCCCATCTTCTGGCGGCATCCAAACCCAGGCCTCCGCACTTGATGAGCTCATTTTTTAAATCTCCCCTTGGGAGGCCCTTCATCGCCGCGAAGGCCGCCGGTTCGGGATTAATTTCTCGAATCTGCTGGACCTTTCCATCGAACCTCTTCACATAGCTTCGTAGAGACTCGCCCCCCTCCTGTTTGATAGTTAGGAGGTCCGATGTCTCCACGGCCCTTCTCTTGTTGCAAGAGTACTGGGCTAGAAAGGCGTCCCTTAGGTCGGCGTAATAGTATACCGAGCCGTCGGGGAGCCCCTTGTACCAACTTTGAGCCATCCCATGCAAAGTTGTTGGGAAAACTCGGCACCAGACCTCATCGGGTTGCTCCCATACCGACATGTAAGACTCGAAAGCCTCGGCGTGGTCGGCTGGATCACTATCTCCTTTGTATGATAGAGGTGGCAACTTGAGCTTAGTTGGCACCTGGACTTCTAGGACGTAGGCGCTGAGGGGCTGTCTGACCACGTATCGAACAACACGTGGCGATCGGCTCCTCGCATTCCTAATCCGGCTCCTCTCCTCGTAGCGGGAAAGACTCCTTCTTCGACTCGGACTTCTTCTCCAACTCTGCTGAGTCGGACTCCTCTGGCTCCTTTGGGGTAAGCCTCGTTCGTGTTGCGGGGACGCTGTCCTCCCATGAGTACGGGAAGGACTTAGGTCTACCACGCCCACTTTGGGCTCCCCCGGCGACTTGACTGGGTCAGCTTCTCCTAGTGCTCCGTTCAAATTTCTCGGAGTCACATTTTGGGCCCTGGTCTCCTGGACGGTTTCCGCCGCTCTTCTTGCGGCGTGACGGTGTGAGCAAAGGCGTATTACTAATTAGGTCCAGGAGCATTTTCGGTTTTGCTACGTCAACCACATGTCCCATGATGGTGACTGGTTGGGCAGCGCGGCGTGTCTGGTATTATTGGCATCCCGAACTCCGGTTGGATTACTCACGGTGGAGGCCGCACGACTCAGTAATTGTTGAAGGTATCATCTTGGTAGAATGCGGTTTTCGTCGGTCACGACTGCGTCTTGTTGTTTCGACATCTTCTTAGCTTTTTGGGTGGGTTTTTGTTTGTTTTTTTTTTTGTTTGGGAATGAATGTGACTAGCTTCTAGTAGCGATTTCCCCACGAGACAGGCGCCAATTGTTTCGGGTGTAATTCAGAGCGGATATTCGTTACCACTCGTAGCTTGTAGAATGTCGTCTTTGGTTGAATCCTTCTTTCCTTAATTGTTCCTCTCGGCCTCTCTTGCAACAATGAACGAGGCGAGGGCTTGGCTTTGTGCCAAGCGTACTCACTCCGACGCTCAAGTCAGTAAACTTAAGGGATAAGTTGTTGCTTGGCTGAATGTATATTGTAGAGAGATAAGGAAGATAATACCAGATGAATAGTGTTTCTTAGGTTAAGTTGTGGATCCTTTCCTCAATGAAGGTTGAGGAGTATTTATAGACTTTCACCTTTTGTCACGTAGTGGCCAAGTGGCCAAGTGGCTAGCAGGTGAAAGACTGATCTACCCCTCGGTTGAGGGACCTATGGCAGGCCGGCGGGCCCTGGTGACCCACCGCCGAGGGATCCTGGATATGAGTACGCGGGTATGTGTCCCGGCTGGCAAGTTACCATGCCGAGACCGGTGGTGACAGCCATTGGTCAGACGGGCAGTTGTCTAAGCCGTTGACTTGCTGTGGATATCTTTGACCTTGCTCAATATGTTGACTTGGTCAGCGGTGCAGAATATGCCCCATCAGTAATATATTTATATAAATATACAATGCTCTTAAAATTGCATGCCTAAGTAGTAAACGTAATTTCGTCGGTAAAGAAAAGATTAATAGTAACATTGGATATAGTTATATGATAATAATAACTCATTTGAATAGTAAAACTATCTGCGAGATTAGTGAAAGTGGTAGAATCAACAACGAGAGTAGTAAAATAATCAATATTAATGCGGCAATAGTGAAAGTAACGATAATTACGGCGGGAGTAGTGAAATTATTAATATTAATGCGGCAGTAGTGACAGTAACAATAATTACGGCGGGAGTAGTGAAAGTAACAATGATAACGGACAAGTAGTGAAATGTTATTATTATTGTTTCGTTAATAAGAGTAAAATATTAATAACGGGAGTAGTGAATTTGTCATATTAATGATAAATTTATGGGTTATGAAACTTTAAATAATTTTATTTAATGAAAAAAGAAATTTAATGATAAATAGAGAAAAAAGAAATTTAATGGTAAGTAAAGGCAGCCCGGACGAAGCCGGGCACCAATACTAGTAGTATAGTAACCAACTAACCATTGCCTTCTTGTGAAGACTAGAGGCCTGTGACCGAATAAAGTAGAAGTCGAGTATACTCACTTTTTTCAAGAGGTTAATACAATAGTTAACTTTATGATCAATTTGAAGAATTTATATCCTATTTCTTCAAGCTGGGTTAAAATTCTTACCTTCTAAATAAATTAATCTAATTCTAAAAAATTAACCTAATTTTTTAGAATCGAATTACCCCACAAACCCTACATAACAATTTGCATGTCTTTCCCCACACAAAAAAAAAAGGTACATATGGGTCAATAATTAGTCTTGCTGAAGACGGGTCGGAGCAAGTGACGGGTAATGTCACTCACAAAATGGATAGGGGACAAGGTGGGGGCATCCCCATGTGCTTCCCTCTCTCCTCTATTTGGGTTATTTGTAAGAGAAAATGATATCCGTCAATCCAAAATGACGAATACGTGCCGTCTTCAATGAGATTTTGTGATGGGTCAAGTCCTAGTTAGGACATGGTGTTACCATGCTTATTAAGGCCTACTTGTATAGTTGTATGTGACTTGTCATTTTATTTTGTAGTGCTTTATTGTTAGCATTTCCACTAGCAGCAAATTGAACCCATCAAAAACTACACAAAAACTAATGTTTCCCGTGCCCATCCATACAAAAGCTAACCACATAATTAACCTTCCAAAAGTTTTATGAACTAAGTGGGTATGACGGCTGAATTTAAATATATTCATCCTTCTGATTATTTATTTATCTTTAATTTTGGTACAAAGACAAAAAGGAGGGCAGAGACTATTTGGGGATGTCGTTGGTGAATGACAAGCGGGCAATAAATTATGTGGTGATTAAATTATCCTTAGAAAATATTCTCAGAATATAAAGATAGACAAATGGTGAAACACCCATACACAAAATATAAATTATTCAAGTGAACATATAGGTAGCCAATAATATGCACTAGCTATCCACTCATTTGGTATGGACAAAGTTATTGATTGCATAATCAAGTGGGTAGAGTTGTTTAATTAATCATTATTGGTCTATTATGTGTTTGGTTCATTATATGTGTTGGTGTTTGGCTTTTCTATCAACCTCTAATTTTGATCTTCCACCCCCAATCCAATATTATGATGTCGGTATAATTTAGTTATGATCTACTTCTCCATTCAACTCCACTCTACCACTTTTTTTTTTTTTTACGTTTGTCAACGCGTGTTTTACGCGCTAAATATCATTAGCTACGTATTTGCAAAAATTATAAAAGTTAGATATTTTTAATTTATTCGTAAAGACGAATCAAACAAGATCCCACATGAATATATTTCTACTTACGTATCGAGAGAAAATCGAAATTGAATACACAATTGTGAATAGTGTACAAAAGTGAAATATGTAGAGTGAAGTTGAATGGAGGAAGTAGAATATAACAAATTTTAATTGGAGTTGGTTATGTTTTTCTTTTTTAAATTTAAAGTTCAGGGGCGGCCCAAAGGCTGTGCAATTCGGTTCACAACACAGGGGCCCAAGAGGAAATAGGCCAAAATCTAAGCCCAATCCATAACATTAAATGAAAATGATTTTGGCCTTTTTCCTCGTGGACTACTCCGTAAAGTCACTACTCTACACTCCACAGCATCTTTGTTTACCCAAAACACACGTGCATCCCCATTTCCCATCAATAGACAATTTTTTTTTAGATTTATTTATTTAAGTGGGTCACAGACTTCAAAGTATACTTTTTTACCTTTCTCAGTTCTCGGTTCTTCTGTTATATCTTCATCTTTTAATTTCTTTTATTTATATTACTCTTTATATTAAATTATTAATTATTGTGTGAGACATTTTTATTCTATAAAAGATAAAGTATTTATTACAAATAAACAAATATAAAGTACTGTATATTTTATAAAAGTGAATTGTCTCATGATATGAAACGGTCTTATTTATATAATCTGTGTTTTAAGTATATGCCTAAAATAAATCATAACATTTTTTTTTTCATATATCTTAACCTTTCCTTTTTTTCTCAAATTTTTATTTTTAATAGTTTTCGTTTAGGACCTCAAGTAAATGACAATTAATTGTTTTGAGGCCTCGACTTAAGAATCGGAACAGGGCCTCCCGAATGCACCGGCCGCCCCTGTTAAAGTTTAAAAGGAGTATATGTTATTAGTTACTATCTTGAAACAAAAAAAAAAAAAAAATCTTCACCTAAAAATAAATATACATTACTAAATTATAGAGGCAAATTAAATAGACCAGTGATATTTATACACCAAAAATACATAAAACCTAGTAACATAATGCAACAGGGTTATATCCAATCCTAAATATACATGACAATACATTACTAATGTCAAGACTAGCTTAGTGACAGCGATAATCCCACAGACCTTGCTTCACATACATTTGCTCTGCAGTAGTCAACTAATTTTGCGGATAAAGTCACGATGGATGGTACTTATAACCTAAATTCAAATTTCATTAGCATTATATTCGTTTTTGTAGCTCCCTTTACAATACAATAAAAAAAACGTATGCTCTATCACTTTCATAACTTCGCCTTATATTAATTGGATCATCAAATTAATTGATACGTTAATATCCACGACCCAACTTTAGATGCATGTTTGGTGAATAGATAGAGAGTTTGTGTCCATTGTATTTGCTTCAGCTATAAGAGCAAGTCCAATGGTTTGGGCAGGAACACTTGCTTTAATTTTTTAAAATTATGTTGAGTGGCTAAACCATTGGACAAGACATATAGGGTATTTTAAACCAAGAATTAGCCTTCATTAAGCTAGTAAGCTTAAATGACCCTACCACAAAATTCAACCAATAGAAATTAGTTTGCTTAATTAACATATGAGTCAAGCTAGTTAAACTTTTGGCTAAACCATTGAAATGAATTAGTAGCTCAAAAATAAACTAGCTTAAAATGTGATGTGGCAATTGTAAGCTAGTTGAAACTAGCTTACCATTGGACTTGCTCTAAGATTTTTGACGAAATTTAGCAATTTATTTAAGATTGGAAAATAGTTCTAGATGTCATACATCCACTAATATGGTCTACAACATCAATGGTAAAATCGTGTATAGACTAATATGGTCTTCGCAAGGAATATAATTCTTGTATAGACTACCTAGTTATGTACAGTACAGAGTAGATTATAATTAAGCGGCTTAAATTTTGGAAAAAAAATGCACGACTAATGTAGTGGCAGAACCATATGAAATGTCTGGGGCAAAAACATAGGTTGAAAATTTTAAGAGACGAATAAATATAATGAAAGAATTAGAAAAAAATTATAGAAACCAAAATTTAAATATAATCTTAATTTTTCATTGTTAGGAGCCAATTGCCCATTAGACCTCCTCAATTCCCTGTAGTGCATGAGGTTAGATTAAGGATGACTCCAACCTAAAACAAATGAATGGTCCGGTATTACTTGTATGTATTAAAAGTACGGTTATTTATGACTTTGCTTGGTTTAAATCTTTTAGCTGTGAATTTATATTCACTTTACAAAATGTTAGTTTAATTGATAGTCATAAAAACTGATACTCATAAGTCATAAACATAGATTAAACTCCGATATTTAAAAATTCTAGAGAATATAGAATTAAAAGAATTGTGTTTGAGTCCGTTCTTTTTGTTACACTTGTAAAGACCAAGGGTCCAAAATCAGTAAAGTATGTAGTCCCTTTAAACTTTGCACTATATTACTAATGGAGAACAAAGACTGAACCAAATCATGAATATATAGGATCGTCGTAGTATATTCACAAAATCACATGCATGAGACAGTGAGATGTGAGTGTTCGTATCAGTTTCTTGGTACAAAGTTAGGTTTCACGCATTAAAATTGATAAGTCACACCATCTTAAATTATTTGTACTCCTATTTAAGAGGAGAATTACACATGAAGACTAAAGTGACACCATGCATGTGAGCTATATATGTTAGAATTTCAATTTTAGTCGTTATTGTTTACCACCGTTGTATAGTGCAACGGATAAAAGTAATTATTTATAATAATAATAATAATGATAATAATAATAATAATAATAATAATAATAATAACTATTTATTATCCATTTTATATTAAAACGTGATCACATATAAAAAAATTGTCACTTTATAATACTCCGTAATAAAAAGGGTCACTTTTATCATGAAATGGTCATCGTTTATGTGATTACATTAAGCGCTTTTATAGAATAAAATTTGCATTTTAAATTACACGTCGGTCGAATTTGTGGATATGTAGTCGGTATCATAAGCATAGATAAAGTAGCTACTAAGGGACATGGTTAAAAATAAAGTTGGCAAAGTGTGATTTTTTTCTTTTGTTCCTATTACTTATCACAAATGAGAATTTGTGGCGGACATATCTTGCGACGGGTTAAGTATTAGCCATATGAGATAAATAAGACAAAAACAAAATGCCTAGGAAATAGTAATTTGTTTTATCTTACTTACCCACATGGATATTAATTAACCCGTTGTAAACTTATGACGAATATATCAGCTACAAGAGAGACTTGTTGATTACTTATTGTGAAAGTGCCATAGAGTAAGGCTTTAAGTTTGATCTCAAAGGATACATACTTGCTCTAATCTACACTTTTTGTTCGACTACGCAGTTTTTTATACGATAGTTAGGTCGACTCGATCCAGTTGACCAGTTTGCCATGTTTATCTACAACTATTTAGGGATGAGTATAATTTTTAAGCTAAATAAATATTTTTTTAATATTAAATTATATTTACTAATAATGTAATAATTATATTCGTGATTTATCGTACGTATCCTAAAGCAATTATAAAATTATATTCTTTTAGCAGTTTTTTAATTATTAAATGACACTGAGTATAAAAGGATACTATAAAATTATTGTTATCATTTGTATTAAGTTAAATTATTAAAATAATTGTTCTTTTATTTATTCTTTCAAATATACTCCGTATTATATAAATATTAATATTTTAATAATTCTTTATTTATCTTTCTCTTAACAAGTCGAATGGGTTGAGCTGAGTTTTGACCTAGAATACAAGTCATTTTGTGTCAATCAGGTTGTGGATCAAGATTTTTGAGGTCTGTGTCGTCCCTGAAAATTTGAATCGCGTCCGGTCGAATTGTAACAAGTCTAACTAGAGTTGGCCATTAGTACGGGCTGACCCGGTCTGGCCCGCCCTTGGCCCGTTATTTTAGGCACCTTAGCCCGACCCTATACACCCTTGGCACGGACCCTAAATTTCCAGCCCGACCCTCCATTTTAGCAACAATTTTTTTTGATAAGACCCGCCTGCCTAGCCCGCCTAAAACAGAACACTGGCCTGGTTCGGGTCATATCTCCCACAATAAAACAAAAACAGAATGCATGAGAATAAGCAACATATTTGTCTCTTATATACATGTGAGATAATATATGCTTGGCCCCTTCTAATATTAAGACGGATCTATCCATTTAAGTGAGACTTATTGCGAATTTGCGGCTATATATATGTTATTAGTACGGAGTAGTATATAAGGTATTGGCCCCATAAAGGCAGGGCCAAATATATATTGGCTCGATCGATTGAGCAACAAGTGATTCCTCGAGGCGTCTTTCCACTTGGACGCCTTTTTTACAGATCAGAATCACATGCCTTAACGGACTTACGGTCAGTATGATCTGTTACGAGTTACGCGAACGCAATGTGTGTATGAAAACATTACGTATATACGACTGTGTTCCATCTTAAAATCAAATGTTAATGGTACTCGGTATTAGAACTGTTGTGCGGAAGCGTGAATATCCCGTGTTCGGCCTCTGCTGTATATGTATCCACAACCCATAATAGTACGATATTGTCCGCTTTGGGCCAAGCCCTCACGGATTTACTCTTGGGTTCCTTCCCAAAAGGCCTCGTCTTATTATATTTTCTGGACACTTATAAAGATGATCTTCCATCTTTATTCTACCGATGTGGGACAAGGGTTTGCACCCTAACAATCCTCCCCTCAAACCAAGGACCATCATCTTGAGTCGGACCTTGACCCCCATGGAGGACTCTCCCACTCTACAACCCCAACTTCTAGACACCCGAAACATCACAAGCACGAGCCGTCCATGTGCCCTTCTTGGGGATTTGCTACCGGGTCCGTCACTTCAGAAGTCCTAGAACACAAACGGTCTCTGGCATCCAACCTGGAAAGGACCCACTAGACCTGTGGCACCCAATTTGATAAGGGTCCACCTGATCAACAGTTCTAGTACACAAATGGTCTTTTGTCCCACAAGACCTATACAGTTCTAGTACACAAATGGTCTTTTGTCCCACAAGACCTATGACGCCTTTCATCCATTTAACCCTGGACCGGGTCTTTTGTCCCACAAGACCTATGACGCCTTTCATCCATTTAACCCTGGACCGGGTCTGCTCAAGGACTCACCCCGAGCTAGGAGTTCCATGCCACCGGGTCTGCTCAAGGACTCACCCCGAGCTAGGAGTTCCATGCCTTACATGGTACAACTTCAAGTCTTGGGCCTGCTGATGCATCATCGTGTCTAGCCCAAGCCGAACCTTGGGCTCGATACCACTTGTTGTGCGGAAGCGTGAATATCCCGTGTTGGGCCTCTCATTTGCATATGTGTCCACATCCATAATAGTACGACGATATTGTCCGCTTTGGGCCAAGCTCCTCACGGATTTACTCTTGGGCTCCTTCCAAAAGGCGCCTCTTATTATATTTTCTGGACACTTATAAAGATGATCTTCCATCTTTATTCTACCGATGTGGGACAAGAGTTTGCACCCTAACAAGAACGAGGATAATCGCGGTTTTGAATCTTTATTTTGTAATCTAGGCTGAAACTTTAACTCTAATACCAAGTCGGACCAGATTCCATCCCTTAACATGAAATCTACATGTACTACATGACTACATGACTACATGACTTGTATGTAGATAGTTTGAGTTTGGTAAAATGACATCAGTTGGTTGTACTCCGCAATTACCTAAACATGAAGTATAAATGTATAATGAAAAATCCTACTCACTACATTAAGCGAAAATAAATAAATAATCGAACCTAATATTATTAGGTAATTATCAGAGAAGCAAATATTTGGACGATGACAACGACGTGATATTGAGATAATAACAGAAATACAAAAGAGGAAGTACCTACAAAAGTATCTCATCAAAACATCACTTTGTATATAACTAATATGGGAATGCGAATTTTTTTTTTAAAAAAATGTACCGTACACATTATCTCATTCATAGACAAGTAACGGAATTCTCATACTATTGACCTAACATGTCTTTTTAATTCGTCTTAACCGCTAAACATTAGATTGACAAGTAAATTAACATACTTCTCATCACAAGCAAGAATAACTGTTTTAGTATCAAGACATCGCGAGTATTTGTGATTACCAAGATTGAATATCTAACATTGATAATTCAGTAGAAACAAAGCGTCTTGCTTGTAACGGACAATATCCGTCACAAGCTGAAGACCTCTCACAATAAAGCAAGTGGGTTGGCAAGTGGGAGGTAAAGTGGAGCACCCATGCATATTGCCACTTGCATCTTGTGAGAGGGGCACTATCCATCTTCAGCTTGTGACGAATAGTGCCCGTCTTCAATGAGATTTTATGGAGTAGAAAATGGTAGGTCTTGTATTCAATAATTAAAGTTGGACCACATTCTTTATCAAAAAAATACAAAAATGTGTAGGTGGTAAACACACTAGCAGTAGCCGTCAATTCTTTGTGACTTGAACATAAAAAATCATTGCAAGCAATAGACAAATTTTAGTGTGTCGGAGGTTCGTGGCTACTCGATGTTTTGGCTATTGATGAGGAAATTTTTTCGTGTTTTATCCTAAAATAACCGTATTCCTTACACCTAAATTATTATCACATTTTATTTCGAGGATTGCCTAGAAGTTCACAATAATTTTTCATTGATGAGTTATTAACTTACTACATTGGTTATTCGCAATTTGTTGTGCTCAAAAGGATAACACATAAATAGATGAACAATAATTAATCGTTGTTATTGGATAGTATTGAAATTCAGTACTTTATTTTATCTTGCATGCATGTTCTTATGTGCGGTCCATTATTTTAATCAGTCCATCAAATTGAATGTGAAAGAGTGATATCGTAGATATTATACACAAATGTCGCCTTCTCATTTTTCCAAATTGGATTGATTTTCACATCATTTTCCTTCAACAATACCTTGATTAAATGCTTTAACGTAGAAACAAATTCGTATCACCCGTGAGCCGTGACCCATAACAACAACGTGATAGATGAATCATTAGTTTGATTTAGTTGAATACTTGGAATCCAAATTATGACCATTATTCAATATTCATAAAACATCACCATGTTGAAGTTTGTTCAATTAAGTCTTCTTTGTTGACTAATTTATGATCATGCTTCATGCAAGCAGGGGGAAACCTATATAGTAGCAAAGGGTAGCACTCGCTACCCCAAATTCCCAAAAAATGATTAAGATTATCGACTTTTGCCATCCCAATTTTTTTAAATATGCACCTTAACATAAGTGTAAAACAACATCAAAAAAAATTCGCTACCCCAAAATTTTATTTCTGGGTTCGCTCCTGATGCAAGTAGTTTTTTTTTTAAAGGGGTAAATTGAGTTAAAATGAGCATATATTTGGCGTAATTGTGTGTATATGTTTTACGTAGGTCATAAGTTCAAATGTACAATGACGACATAATTGAACTATTTCACACATATGAATATAGAATAATTGATACTACTCCCGTCTCCCTTAGATATTCTAATTTCTATTCTATTATCAAAGTGCAAGAACAAACGCAAATTATACACCTAATAAAAGAATTTGCGAGGATTAAAATCAATACGGACCGTAACAGGCCAACAATTCATGATAAAATCCTTGCGAAAAAATATTTCACCAAAATGAAGTAAAAAAAACAAAATGAACTACCGACAAAAAGAAAGTCGGAAAAAGAGTGGACTAATTTTGTCTACAGAAATAAGAAAGTAATCCCTAAAAAAAAGTAATTTGAAAATGGTGAAAATTTATATTGCCTATTTTACTCTTAATTTACTACTAATAAATAGGGGTGGCGATTGACTCGGGTCAATTGCGAGTTGGCTTAGAGTAAGGGGCAAGACACTTCAAGTTGTTAGTGCCAGGCCGGGCTGGAAAAACTGGGTCAAAACACGACCCAGTTAGTGTCAGGGCTGATGCAAGCCAGGCGGATCATGCCCATGTAACCTCACTAGGACTGGGTCAATGGGCTTGACCCCGGCCGGGCTGGGAGGAGCGACATTGACCAATCGCGCGTCCAAAGGTGGGTTAGGCCGTGCAAGGTGGTGGACTATGCGAGCCGCCAAAATTTGGCCCGATTTGGCGTGCTACTCTGAGCTGGCTAGCCACATTGGCCACCAATACTAACAGAGTGCATATATTCACTGTCCTCTTTACAAAAAATTATTTCACACATTTTTAAGTATACTATATATTCGTATCTCATGTTCCGTGGTAAATACAATGACGATCATACATTTACAATATCATAATTACAAATTCTTATAGTGTTACATATCTCACCTAAACTTTTTTCATTAATTATTATACATAGTATTTGAATTGTTTCAATAACCTCATTTATACTAGTACATTTTCCATCACCTATAATCAAATTTCTTAAGACAAGCAAACAAAATGTAAAATCCATTTATTAATCTCTTTATTTATTGGAAAAAAAATGTTGGTTTTGTACAAGTGAATGTGAACCAATGCAAAATGAGATTGTCTATAAATAGAAATGAGAAATGACATTCCACCCAACTAAAACCAAACCATTCACCTTTTTCTCATAATTAGTGCATATAAAAAATTTCCCACATTATTTGTGTTCATTTTCTCTCTTTTGTCACATCTTTTTAATAATTTCCATCAAAAGATTCCATTTTCCCACCAAAATTCATATAATTTCAATTACCCATTATTTATAATCATGTTTTATGTTCATTTTCAGGTGAAAGATTGAATCTTTTTGAAAAAAAATAAACAATTTTAACCAAAAAAAAATTGAAGATTATGGAGCAAAAAAGTTTTTTATTATCTGCATTGGGTGTAGGTGTTGGTGTAGGTGTTGGTATTGGATTGGCTTCTGGACAAACTGTGGGTAAATGGGTCGGGTCTACTTCTACTTTGGATAGTATCTCTGTTGAACAAATTGAGCTTGAATTGTTGAGGCTTCTTGTTAATGGAAAAGATACTAATGTTACTTTTGATGAATTTCCTTACTATCTTAGGTACTTTTTATTTATTTTTTATTTTTTATGTTTTTGGTTGGTTTTGGTTTAATATAAATTCTTGTGTAAGGCCGCCCTTATCCGAGAAGTTTGTAAGACGGATCTTTAAAGTGAGTAGCTTTTTATCTAAATGGGTTGTTATCTGTATTTAATAAATCCGTTTTACATAATTTTTGTGTAAGACGGCCTTACAGAAGAATAATTGTTTAATGTATGAGAACTTGGTTGATGATTGATGGGAAACTTTTAGAAATTTTGGTGAATTTTGGTTGAGAAAAAGAATTTTGTGGGTAGGTGAGTATCATACTTTGTTCATTCAAAGTTTATATGGATTCATTGATTCTGTATGACATACTTTTTGGAATTCCATCTGAAAAAAAAAAAAAATTGATCTTGAAACTTTGTTTTATGTAAGTATTAAATCATATTAAATGTCATGAACTAGTGCTTTTGAATCTTGGATGCTTGCTTTTTGTTTTGGAATCATATTATCTGGTTTTGCTGAACTTTTTGGATAAGTTGTATTCATGTTGGTTGATGAGTTTAGGAATCTGATCTCATAAATTCTCTTGATTTTTGATACTTTTGAGTTTTGATTCTACAACAACAATACCCCAAGGCCTTAATGGCCCCCGCAAATTGCAAGGTAAGGTGGGTCGGATGTACGTAGCCTTACCCTTGTGTTAGCAAGACAAAAAGACTGTTTTCGGTCTAACAGTGTAAAACTGTACTTAATTTGATAGTAGAAAATGATTTTGGAATCTTATCATGGTTGAGGAATGAGGAATGAGGAATGATTCTTTTGCCAACTTGCAGAATATATTGTCTTTGTAATTAAAGAAAAGTTGCAATTTTTTTTGGATGGTTGTATCATGTTACTCATATAGTCAATTATTTTGAATTGAGTTTTCGTAATTAGTGATGAAGTAGAGGAAAATCAGAAGGATGGTTATTGAAAATGTCGATATTAGCTGTTAATAAGCATCAAAGGGGCATGAAGTGATGAAGAGGCCTTGTTGATGTGTTGATAATGCTTTTTAATAACCATAAAAGTATAGGAACCTTGTTGTAATAGTGAGTTTGACGTCCTTTCCTGCACGACATTTGTGACAGTGAGCAAACCCGAGTACTATTGACAAGCGCTGCATACGTACATCTGAAACATGCTGAAGTTTCCAAGTTTACACGGAATTTGTCGCCTGGAAGCAGAGCTATCTTGCTATCTGGACCTGTTGGTATGCAACTTTTAGCTTTCTTGGATAATTTGGTTCTATTAATTTACCATCCAAATAAGGAAATTACATTCGGAGTGGGAATTGAGTGAAGGTGTTTTTCGTTCAAATACTTCTTATGTCCGAGAAGGGGAATTACGTTGTTCTTCTCTCTTCAAATTCTTCCATCCAAAAAAGGCATAATTTCCTAACAATATTTGCTTTTTTGTCTGCTTCTTGTGAAGAACTTTACCAGCAAATGCTTGCGAAAGCGTTGGCACACCACTTTGATGCGAAGTTGTTACTGTTGGATTTACCCGACTTCTCTATAAAGGTGATTATCCACATTTTTTTGTCTGCTACTCTTTCTTCTGTTTTTTGTGAACCTGCAATGACCATTGACCATTGTTATTGTTCGTTCCTACAGATGCAGAACAAGTTTGGCTTTAACAAAAAGGAACCTGTAAGCCCTCTTCATCCTCGGAAATTCTGTTTCTTTCAATTTTGTACAGGAAAAATTGCGTCTGAATATGCAAATACATTCACTTCAATTCACTTGACCTAACATGAGGTTGAATGATGCCCCTAAATAGTATCCCGTTTCTACCTTCAGACTGAAAGCGCGTTCTTTGACATGGCATTGTATCTATTTTGATCCTTAATTTAATTTTCAGAAGATTAAGTAGTAACAAATTTGTTAGATTATTTGCCGTATTATGTTCACATTTGTTTCCTCTACTGTCATTAGGGAATGAAAAGGTCTATATCAGAAGCAACATTGGGACGTGTGTCGAGCTTGCTTGGTTCCATCTCAATGCTTCCTCCAAAGGAGCTACCACGAGGTATATCTGCGACAGGTTGGCAGCAGATGTAAACTTCCGACATCATTTATAGATTTCTGTCAAATTACAACTCTGTTATGAATTATTCAGAACCCCGGTTTCCAATTTTTTGAATTCTTTTGATGCATCGCGGGACTAACTTTGTTCCATGTATTGGATCAAAGAGCTGTTTAAAGGTTTATTTTTACATTCCTCGTCTAATTTTTTTATAAAATTTTAAAAGCTCTGACAATAGTTTCTGCCAGGCACATTGCGTAGGCAAGTGAGTTCTACTGATATCAAATCTAGGTATTAATACACCTCGGTTACTCTTTAATCAAGAGAGGAATAGTATTGGAATGCTTTGTATTTTAACTGGTTGGATGCACTTATATAGGGCTGCGGATGCTGCTATTAATCCAGCAAAGCACCGTAGAATCGCTTCTACTTCAACAGATCTGAGTAGCTTCTCTTCTGTGTCACCAAGCTCAGGTCTTTTACTTTTTACTAGTTTACTGCTAACTTTCATCTTAAAATCTAACACATTGTGCAATGGCTAACTCTGTTTTAGCTTTTTTTCTACGTAATTTTTGTTATAACTAATAGAAATATTTATAATAGTTGGGCCCCAACCATCACCTTAAGGTTTTGGTTGAGTTGGTTCATCTATCATGGTATCAGAGCCATGGGTTCAAATCCTGTCAACCTCAAAACTCCTCAAAAACTCGAATTGGAAACCCAGCACACGGTACGGGAGAGCCGGTGCACAACTAACCACTCTTCAAGCCTGACGGGCATTTGAGTGAGGGAGCGTAATAGGAATATTTATAATAGTTGGGCCTCAACCATCACCTTAAGGTTTTGGTTGAGTTGGTTCATCTATCAATAACAAGATTGTCGACAATCTCAACGTATTGACTAAATATTTGCACGGTTGCTCATGCAGTCTGGCTCAATTTTTTGTTCCTAATGTAGCTACTATTTTGCTTATTTTGTCTAAATCATTCTATTAATATAGAAAATCGCAGCATCAACAATGTTTCGGGGGAAATTACTCGACCAACACCTATAACCAACGCACCAAGGGACAATATGCTCTAGTTCATGTTCATGCGCTGTATTCTATTCTAGTTTGTTAAATTTCATCCAATGAGATATTCGGAAATGTGATATGTTTTTGATTTTTCATCCTCATTAAAGGTTCTTTAAATGTCTATCTATATGCAGTGAAGCGAGCGGGGTGGTCCTTTGACGAGAAACTTTTTCTTCAAGCACTTCACAAGGTGTTGGTCTCCCAATCGGACAGGAACCCAATCATATTATATGTCAGGGACATTGAAAGGCTGCTTCTTCAATCAGACAGGTTATGCAACTTGTTCGGGAAATTGATTACCAAGCTGAGTGGCTCAGTTGTCGTGCTTGGATCTCGTATAATAGATGCAAATATTGAGTTTGAAGAAGTGGATGATCGGCTTACCAAATTATTCCCATACAATATAGACATTAGGCCACCTGACGACGAAAGTAATCTTGTAAAGTGGAATGCCAGACTAGATGAAGATATGAAGATGATTCAATTTCAGGATACTAGAAATCACATAGCCGAGGTACTTGCAGCTAATGATCTTGTTTGCGATGATTTGGGTTCTATCTGCCATGCAGACACAATTACTCTCAGCGATCATATCGATGAAATTGTGATGTCTGCAATATCATACCATTTGATGAATAACAAGGAGCCTGAGTACCGAAATGGAAAGCTTGTCATATCTTCCAACAGGTACAGTTTCACCATCTTTTCTCATTACGCTTCTCTCGGAGTAGATTTTATCTGATCCATGTCTTACTTGAGCAGTTTGTCCCATGGCTTGAGTATATTCCAAGAAGGGAAAAAATTTGGAAAAAACAAAATGGAAACAAATGGTGAAACTGGCAAGGTTCGGTTCCTTACGCATTATCACTTGAATATGTATGGCTGATATATACTATAAATGCATAAAATGATGTGTGTGTAAATATTTAGGTAGTGGATGATTCTGCTGCTGTGAAGCCAGAAAGCAAGCCTGAAAACTCTTCTACTGAAAGCAAAGGCGAGCTCGACAAGTCGCTTCCCTTGACAAAGAATGCTGAAACCCCTGCTCCTGTCAAGGTAAACCAACCTTCTGTTATTTTTGCTAGGTTGATACAGACTCGGCATTATCATTGAAAGATAAATACTGTAAACTTTTTCAAATTTAAACTCCGACTGAAGTAAGTTGCTTCATCAGAGAGATGAGAAAAGTTTAGTTTAAATATTTCCCATTTTATTCAAAAGTGATGTCCTTCTTGAGCAGGAAGTTGCACCAGACAACGAGTTTGAGAAGCGCATAAGGCCAGAAGTCATTCCTCCAAATGAGATCGGGGTTACATTTGCTGATATTGGAGCTTTGGACGATATTAAAGAGTCGCTTCAGGAACTAGTTATGCTCCCTCTTAGGAGACCAGACCTGTTCAAAGGCGGTCTATTGAAGCCATGCAGAGGTATACTGCTGTTTGGTCCACCTGGTACCGGAAAGACAATGTTAGCCAAGGCTATTGCCAATGAAGCCGGGGCAAGCTTCATCAATGTCTCAATGTCTACAATCACTTCTAAATGGTTTGGAGAAGACGAAAAAAATGTCCGTGCTTTATTCACACTTGCAGCTAAAGTTGCCCCGACAATTATCTTTGTGGATGAGGTGGATAGCATGCTTGGACAGCGGACTAGGGTTGGGGAGCATGAGGCCATGAGAAAGATTAAGAATGAGTTTATGACTCATTGGGACGGACTTTTGTCTAGAGCCGGTGAACAAATTCTTGTTCTTGCTGCTACCAACAGGCCATTTGACCTCGATGAAGCCATTATTAGGCGATTTGAGCGCAGGTCAGTTCAAGATTTGTGAAAATCTATTAAACAGCATAGCATCACAAATGTTTTCAGACATTATTTATGATCTGATAAACTTTTTTATTGCAGGATAATGGTTGGTTTGCCAGGTATAGAAAATAGGGCAAAGATATTGAAGACGCTCTTATCAAAGGAGAAAGCAGAAGAGATGGACTACAAGGAGCTTGCTACCATGACTGAAGGATATACCGGAAGTGATCTTAAGGTTTGTAGACCGTAGTGGTTGCGATGGCATTACTACGCTGTAATTTTGTTGTTTTATTCATGTATCCTAATTAAATTTTATTATTACTTTCTATGTGCAGAACCTATGTGTCACAGCCGCATATAGGCCTGTCCGGGAGCTAATCCAGAGGGAGAGGAAGAAAGATTTGGTAAATCTTTGGATACAATTTCTTGTTTTTGCAGTTTGCACCTTAAAACCATCCAATTCCAATATTATTTTTCAAACTCGATTTTCAACTGTCATTCTTACAGGAAAGGAAGAAGAAAGCACAAGAGAATGTAGACTCGACTGATGCTTCATCTGAGGCAAAAGGAGAACAGAAGCCGGAAGAGACCATCGTTTTGAGAGCTTTGAACATGGAAGACATGAAGCAAGCAAAGAACCAGGTAAAGATTACTTCATAATTTTGTAAATTGTTTGTTCCAAACAGCATCTTATTGAAATTGTGAAACACCGAACCTTCTAATCTCTCGCAATCCATGAACTAAAGGTTGCTGCCAGTTTCGCATCAGAGGGTTCAGTAATGAATGAACTGAAACAGTGGAACGAACTGTATGGAGAAGGCGGGACAAGGAAGAAACAGCAGCTAACCTACTTCTTATAGACGCTTCAACTGGTCAATTTCTTTATTCACATACGGCATCTTATATAGTACTCTCGACCAAAAATTCGATCATTTATACAAAGTTCCATGCCAATACTCAGGCAACAGAGTCCATCGGCATTGAAGAAAACCTGCCATTGTGTGTAGCATGTATTAGTTGCAGTGCTTATTTGTGAGCTTAATTAGTTGGTGTTGCAAAGTAGAGTTAATTAAACGAAAGCGCAATAGTAAGTGTACTTAGCTTATTCTTCTTTATTATTGGTGTAATTTATGAAACTAGAGTATTTGTCATTGTACATTTCTCATATGTAAACAAACTCGAGTTATTGGCTCTATTGAACATATTTTATATATGAATATTTTGCCCAATTTAATAATTTAGATAATTATTTTCTGTAAGAGAGTATGATATTTGGACGACATTTCTTATAATGAAGATCTGTCTTTTGAGGCGGACATTGGTTTTCTGTACTTCTGTAGTTCGAAAAAAAAAAGTATTCCTTCCAAATTCATTTATTGTTCCTCTTTCCCTTTCCAACCATTTTCCTTATTGTTCCTTCTTTCCTTTTTTTTGGACAGCTTGTGCATATTTCATTTTACCCGGTACGGATAATATCCCGTTGTAGTTATTTGTTTTAGGCTCTTCTTCGATCTTTTTCTAAAAGACGGCTAGTATTTCCGTCTATTCAACTCCAGGATGTTTTAGAGCCATAAAGTACTCGAAACTAATAATTTCACTCCCGAGTGAAAACAGTGATCAAGTGACGTACATCCTGGCATTGTGATTCAAAGCAGACGAATAATACAATACTACTGCTATTTTCTGAAGAAAAAGACATCAGTGTTGTTGATAAACCACTTGTTTCGATATGTAGGCTGGAAGTCTTCGATGTCAAAAAATATAATCGATGAAATGAATATTTAAGAAAATACTGCCAGTGTTGGAAGACAATATCCTAGATGATAAAGAGGCTCAATCGGCCACTGTAAGGGAATTACATGGAATACGTAAATTATTCACGGGAACATAGGAGGGCCTAGTACTATATATGCTAAAGCCAGTTGACGAAATATTCCAAATATGAACAACCAAGACGAGGGTCCTAACCAACAAACTTGTACGCATAACGTGACTCAGAAGACAACAAGACTTGATATCTGTCTTTCAGCAGACCTCGTGGAATCTTACTTAGCTACACTAACTTGTTTCTTTATGCAACCTTCTTGTCTTTCAGCGGACCTCGTGGAATCTTACTCAATACCTTTTCGTCGACCACAGCATAGTGCTTCTTCAGCTCGAGGGAGGCCTTTTCTGCAAAAGCATCAACTTCATCCTCGTACTTCTCGTAGAGCACAGGCAAGGTGTGCAATAGCACAAACACTGAGTTTCGGAAACAAGAAAACTCATGTCAGTGAAATCAGCAAGGAATTGCTAATTCGATTAACGGTTTCATGGACAGTTCTTACGTAGGTAGACGAGTGTCAGGAAGTTAAACCAGCCTCCGACTACTGACACGACCCACAATCCCGCTATCACCTGTATGTTTTCATATACAAAATAAAAAAAACCATCAAAGATCTTTCCCAGAAGCAAATAATATTCTTCATTATGATTAAACTCGTGGAAATAATGTGGGAACACTTCAATTACAGCAAAATAGGGACATAAGCTTACAACAAGAAATTTCTTCAGATCTTTCCCGGAAGCAACGTCCCGTAACACTGCAAGAACCTGGTTGATTTCAGATCTTAATGCAGAGGCGAATTCTAGGAGAGCATTTTCAGGGATGTGAACATCTGGTATACGTGGTGGTGCCCTAACCAATTCAACACTCATAGTAAAGATAAATGTCATCTCAGATAACAGGTCAGCAAATGCAAAAATAAAATCGGGGTTGCATACTTTTTGACGAATGCGGATGCATTTGACCAGAGGAAAAGGACTGAAAGAGTGAATATTAGGATGTGGCAGACGAGGGTCAGTAAATGATATTCAAGTAATTCAAAGAGAAACCAAATTACAGTAGCAACACCGAGCACAGTGGCAGAAATCTTCTTGTCCCTCCACATAAAAACATCAGCAGCTGTAAACAGAGACATTCAAACAGCAGTCAGAGCTGAGAGACAAGCTAGAAATGGTATCAATTTCTAACACCCAACAAAAGTATAAAAGAAAAGGCCGAAGAGGGTTGCGATGAGGAAGTACAAAACAATACTCCGTACCATTTAGAATGTGTTTTAGACTTTAGATGGCATTAGATGGGAGGATGGAGGAACGGAGTTTAGAATTGGAAGTACAAAACAATACTCCGTACCATTTAGAATGTGTTTAAACAATACTCCCTCCCCCTTCCTTTCTCACCAACTCCCTCCATCCAAACAAAGCCTAAAAGGTGAGGGAAGCAGACCAAATTTATAGCATCAATGAAATCGTTCTCTCAATTTTTGATATCAAGTATTTCATCCTCGGGCAGAGCTAACGACTGATGTATGGTTCAGGGCACACTAATCAACTATTGAAGAACTCGGCTAAGCAGCGAGCATATGAGCGACATTGGTGATATCCACTAATATAACAACAAAGTCTCATTTCAAAAATAATGATGTTAAGTCAGCTGATATAAATCACCATCCGGAACTTGTGTTAGTCAATAATCATAATATCCCAATTGCGGCAATCAACATTACAAACTAGATGAGACATAAGCCTATTGCTCCAACATGCAGAAACACCACTTTCCATTTTCTTCGCAAAAGAGAACCTCCATAGTCAAAGATTTCTAAAAATTTGCGTCACAATTACAAAGTAAAAAATGACAACACCGTTACAGAACCCTACTTGAAGTTGATCATCTCATTTACAGCAGTCATTACTCAGTATCGATCAAGTTCCAAATCATTTGTATCTACAATCCAATGCCTTGCAAGTTGCAACAGTGCTACACTGCTGGTATCTAAACAATGTTACACAAACATCCTTCGCCTTTTTCTCAATTTAATATACACAATTTCACCTAAGATGACAACAATTTTACACAATATCTCAATGAAATTAAGTAATCAACCTAACAAACACCAAAATAATAAAAATCATCGCGAATAAAACGCGCCAGTGAGAAAACTCACGTTCACACAAATTCATATACCTATCAAATACCAGTAAAAGATCAAAGCATAGTAATAACACATTCTACAACTTACAAACTAGTATTATCATTAATTCGTTATTAGCAAAATAATCCATGCAAAGCTACAGGAATCACAGAATTTCAACTATGGACTACAATAACATCAATTAAACACAATATATCTCAACAAAATCAAGTAATTAACCAAAAAATCAACAAAATCATATTTCTAACACTATGCAAAGCTACAAAGGACACACAATTTCGCAATTTCACCTACGATCACATCAATTTTACACAATATCTCAATAAAATCAAGTAATTAACCTAAAAAAACAACAAAATTCACCATAACACTGAAAAACCATCGCGAAACAATCAAAAGAGAGAGAAACGCACATTTACCACCGCCGAGAACCTTATGAACAGGCTGTTTTCGGCCGAAGAGGCGGTAAACGTCGGACTTCATTGACGACGACGACGAAGAACTCACCGCCGAAACTTCCTCCGAAGGAACAACCTCCGGCGGCGGCACGTGCGCCAAAGACGGCATAGCATCTCCGTGTTGTACCGTTTTGTTGTTCTCCGCTTCGTCGTCAGATGATGAGGATGAAGAGGAGCGGCCGTGGATCTTGTCCGTGATCTTCTCCATGAATGACTCGTGTTGTTCCTCAGACATGTCGAGTTTTGGTGCGAAAAATGGAGATTAGCGGTGTGGAGGTTGTTAGTACTTTGCAGTGTGGGAGAAATGAGAGAAGAATTACCCGTGTGTGTTTCGACGGTGCAGTTACGGGGTTACGGCCGTACAGGTGTGGAATTAATTAATTATAAATATCGCGTTCGGGTTGAGTTCGGGTCAGGTTGATATCGATCAGGTTATTACCGATGTGTGTTTGCCTGATTATTTTCGGGCTGCGCATGCTTGGCTTATCTTGTTGTCCCCGGGTCGTCTTGGATCGATTCAGGTCACTATTAGTTAATTTTGCATCAAATTTAGTTGGTTTCGTGTTCTCAAAGTATTCTTTTGGTGAAACAAAATGTCAGTGAAGTGAATTTGAATCGAATGAATGAAGCTAAACGAATCAATCAACTTAATAGATTTGAATCAATCGAATCGAATCGAACTTAATCAATCGAATCGAAATAATAATAATAATAATAATAATAATAATAATAATAATAATAATAATAATAATAATAATAACACAATACCAATAATAGTAATAAATGTTATAATAATATTATTCGTTATTATTATTATTAATAAAATATCAATATAATATAATAATAATCTAATAAGTAATATAAAAAATAAAATAGTAATATAATAATAATATATTAGTAATATAAATAATATTATTAATAATATTATAATATATTAAATAATAAAATTTATTATTATTAATAACTAAAAAACAAATATGATAAGTATAATATAAATATTATAAATAATAATAATTTATATAAATAATAATAATAATAGATGTAATATAATAAAAATAAATATGTTATTAATAACATTAATAAAATGAATATATTAATAAATTAATAAATATAATATAAAAATATAACAATAATAATAGTAATAGTAATAATAATAATAATAATAATAATAATAATAATAATAAATACTAATACCCTAATATTTCCATTAATCATAATAATATAATAATAAATAAATATAATAAATTTTAATAAAATAATAACAATAGTAAAAAAATTAATATAATAATAATGATAACAATAAGAATATAAAATAAGAATAATAATATTAATGTTGAAATAAACTACCCGAATCGAATCAATCGATCAATCAATCGATCGATCGAACCGAATGGAGTGAACTAAATCGAATCGAACTTAATAAAGTGAATCGAATCGAATCGAACTTATTAGAATTGAAATTAAGTCCAAAAGAACAGGGCCAAAGTCATTTAGTAATAGTCATTTCCGATGAATTCAGATTCGGATCAGGGTTATTATAAACTATTGATTTTTTTTTTGAGGAAAACACCCCAAAGGGTATTAATTCATTAAAGATAAATCAAACGAAGCCGCAGAACTAGCAGCCCCAGGCAAATCAGACGACCAACAAGTTTTACCGACTACTCTAGGTACTACGTGAGCTAAAGCATGAGCAACCGTGTTATTAACCCGACCCGTATGAGACCAAACAACCGACTCAAAATCATTACAAAGCAAAAGAATATCATCTAAAACTAAATAAAAGTCGGTGCGACCCTTGCTTCCTTCTTGTAAAGCCTCGGCCACTTGCAAACAGTCGCTCTCCAGGACCACCTTTCGATGCCCCCATTCTCGCGCTTCCTGTAATCCGTCCAAGACCGTAATTGCTTCTGCATACCGAGGCTCCCACTCGATATCACGTGCAACGGAAACTCCCCATATAACTTCGCCCTGCCCCCCACGGCATACCACTTCTGTGCTAACACCCTCGCCCTCCTTCACCCCCGCATCGACATTTATCTTGACCCATCCCTCCGGTGCCGGTCGCCATCCACCATTCCCGCTTTCCTTTATCCTTGCAGCTCGCGTCCCATTCTTACAATTGGTGTCCTCAGCCCCTTCATTCAACACATCCCAAACCCGCTGAACAATTCTAACCGGCTCGATTAACGCTCCCTCGAATGCCACTTTGTTTCGAAATTCCCAGAGTGCCCAACAACCCACCATATATTTCCCATAGTCCGTCGCCTCCATCTCCTTCCACACATACTCAATCCAATCCCGCACCTCCCCTCCTCCGCACCCTCCTTCATCCCAGTTCAGCCCTACCTCGTTCCACACCCATTGTGCCACACTACAATCTCGAAACAAATGTAAACTCGACTCATAAAAAAAAGAACATAAGTAACAAGTTGAAGGGAACTCACCTCGAACCCGAGTTGCGATGTTTTCCAATGTTGCAAGAGCTCCGCTACACAGCTGCCAGAAGAATATTTTGACGCGAGGCTACACCGAGACTTTCCATAGCCGGTTCCAAATCCACCTTTCCCGCTCCCAATTCGAAGGCCCCCCATATTATTTCGGTCTTCAATCAACCAAGCATAAGCTGTCTTTACCGAATACTCACCATTCTTCTCAAGGCACCAAAACCAATCATCACTTGGTAAATTTGGACTCACCCGGATATTAAGAATACGTTGCGCTTCGAAAGGCAAAAACAGGTGGTTCAGCTTTTCCACGTCCCATCCCCCACCCCCTGGCTGCAAGAGATCCGCCACCTTCATCCCCTTAAACCCAGGCTGACATGGCGAGATGACCAACCCCCTATTGTTCCCACAAACCCACGGCTGCCCCCATATGAGCGTGTCTTGCCCATTCCCAATCCGCCTTCTTAAACCCCGTTCCAAGATAGCACGAGCCCAAACAATACCACGCCAAGTAAAACTTGGTCTAGCTCCTAACCCAGCCGCCATAAAATCCGACATAGGGTAATATTTTGTTTTCATCACCCGAGCCCATAAGCAGTTTGGTTCAGTAACAAGACGCCACGCTTGCTTAGCTAGAAGAGCATCATTAAACACCTCAAAATCCCGAAAACCGAGCCCTCCATCAGATTTGGGTCGACACAATTTTCTCCACGACACCCAAGAAATGCCTCTACTCCCCTCGCCATGACCCCACCAAAACCGTGACACTATCGATCGGAGTTCGTTACAAAAAGACGCAGGAATTTTGAACACACTCATCACATAGGTAGGGAGTGAATTGGCCACTGCCTTTATAAGAACCTCTCTACCAGCTCTCGACAATATTTTCCCACGCCAGCCATGTAATCTTTTACACAGTTTGTCCCGAATAATGTTGGTAAGAACTTTTTTAGACCTTCCCACAACAGTTGGTAAGCCTAAATATCGCTCTTGGACCTCCACTTCTCGAACCCACAACCGAACAGCTACTCGGTCTAGCACGACCCCTGACACACCCTTGCTAAAAGATATCGTTGTCTTATCAAGGCTAACAAGCTGTCCAGAAGCCGCTTCATATTTTCGAAGAATAGAGTTCACTGTATTAGCTTCCCCTTCAGTCGCTCTCACAAATAAGATACTGTCATCCGCAAAAAATAAATGGGAAATTGCAGGGGCATTGTGCGAAGTTTTAAGGCCGTGTAACGCCTCATCAGCTACAGCCCGTCTCAACAAATTAGAAAACGCCTCAGCACATAAAATAAATAGGTATGGCGATAAAGGATCTCCCTGTCTTAACCCCCTTCCCGGTTTAAATTCTTCCGTCTGAGTCCCATTAATAAGCACCGAAAACGACACCGAGGACACACAAGCCATCACTCGACTAACCCATCCCTGGTCGAAATTCATAACCTCCAAAACCCGTCGCAGAAAACTCCACTCCACTCTATCATAAGCTTTCGCCATATCCAATTTAATTGCCATAAAACCATCGAGCTGCCTCAAATTTTTCAGGTGGTGAAACATCTCGAAAGCAACCAAGACATTGTCTGTGATTAACCGGCCAGGAGTAAAAGCACTATTGATTTTCATTTTAATTATACCTTTGTTTCCAAGTTGGGTCGATGTTTGAATCGAATAAGTTTAGACAAGCTTGTATAGATCTAAACTTCTTTTTAACTTACTAAGTCTTTGAATTGAATCTGAATTGAATGAAAATGAGCGGAATTGAATAAAGTTGAATTAAATCAGAAAAAATATCCTCCCTCATTCGAAAGGATGAGATAGGTTGGTCCTACCTTAGAGGATCAACCTAGTTTTCTTACCTAACTAGTTTGAATGCCCGTGCGTTGCAACGGGGTAATTAACTTATTTATAATGCAAAAAAAAACGTTATAAACGTTTAATGTTTACATTATATGTCTAATGATTTGTTTACATATTATTAAAATATCTCTTTAAAAAAAAAGATTAATATATATGTGGGTTAACTCTTATTTATAATTATATAATCACCCTATCTTATATTAATCTTTCGATGTGG
The DNA here is from genome assembly GCF_048544455.1 of Silene latifolia. NCBI lineage: Eukaryota > Viridiplantae > Streptophyta > Magnoliopsida > Caryophyllales > Caryophyllaceae > Silene > Silene latifolia. Next base: position 9,494,136 of record NC_133530.1, on the reverse strand, counting down.
GTCAATTCTACTATTTATAAGTAATATATTCACAAAAATTGGATTTTTTTCTGATGTGGGACAATTCTAATATTTATACGTAATATATATTTATCAAACCTGCATTATTTTTCAATGTGGGACAAATAACATACTCAGAATTACACCATCTTTTTTGCACTTAGTTCGACATCCAACCAGATCTCGAATACCGAATACAGACAATTGCTACTTATTATATCTAATAGTTATATTTAAATTTAATAATATGATCAAGTACTCTCCATTAATATTTGTACGTTGTTTTTCTTCAAAAAAAAATTAAAATAATTGAGATACGGAAATTTCCCGTAGTACCCCTTATTAGTTTTGTTAGATTTTCCATGTTACCCCTACTTTTAAAAATCTGCCCATGGTACCCTTGAGGTTCCATTTTTTTGCCATGGTACCCTCTAATGTAAAGGCTGTTAAATGGACGTGAAGTTTGATGGCGTGGCAATAAAATAACAATTAAAAAATAATACCCTCTTTATAGTGTTTTATTGGTACAGATATCTCTCTTTTAAATGCAAATTTAATTAACTATATCATTATAATATTGGAAATTTCTCATGGTAACCTTGAACTTTGATAGATTACACATGCTACCATTGACGTTTGTTTTCTATTTTTTTATCATAATTAAAATATGTGCAAATGATAAGAACCTATACTCTAATGATAGAATATTTTTTAACACAATTCTAATTATATTATTTAAAATTGTATATTTACGGATTTACCACATCTACATTATTTTTCAATATGAGACATATAAATTCTATAGGTAGAAAATATAATGATATAAACTTTTAAGAGCTCTCCAAGATAATACTTAAGCGACTCAAAAGATTTTGGGTTGATGCCTAAGTTCCAAGGATGCTCATAGAATCACCCACCTTATGCTATATTTTGATGTGGGAAAATTCTATTTTTTATATGTAGTATATTTATCACACCTATATTATTTTTCAATGTGGGAGATATAACATACTATGAAATACACCATCTTTAATATGTGCAAATTATATGAAATCTATATATACTCTAATGATAGCATTTCTTACCATGAATCTAATAATATTATTTTCATAATTTTTTTATCGACATTATTTTGTCAAATGAAATTTAAAAGTTTTTATATGAAAATTAGAGACATCACTTGAATATAAAATAAGAAATACATAGTATATATTATAATAACTAAAAGATTTTCCAAACATTAACTTGTTGGAAATATAGTATCACTATAGGGGCGAAGATATAATTAGAGAATGTTTGTTGTTGTGTCGTGGTATGGAGGCCACTGAATGAGAAACGAAATCGCCCCGACTACGGTACAAATCGATATAGGCGTCGTCCTCCAAGGTCACACAACACTCCTAAAAGTTGTGTACTCAACCATTAGAAGTTGGAACTCATATGGTATGCTCAAAATTATCATAGAGAAGTAGTAGAGATATATGGAAGATGTATTTCTCAAATGACTACACTTCTCTATTTATAGTGGTTAATTGGCACCATAACCACAAAGTTAGTGGCCTAACCACCACCATGAACATGGGCCAAAAAACATAGAGTTAGTGGCTATAATCATGCAAGTAGTGGAGAAAGTGTAGAGATTCTCTTACGAGGAAAATGGAAGGCTTCTCTATGATGTAATGTATTTAGACAACATTACTAGCCTTTGCATTACTTCCAACAATCCCCCACTAATGCAAATGATAGACAAAATTCTGAGCATATTAATAAGGATTGATACTTAAGCATTAATATCTTTCGATTTGAATTAACACATAGTGAAATGGAACAATTCTTTCATCACCTAGAGAGTGAACGAATCTTGAACTCCTAGACTCCGGGGTAAATTCCAAACACATATCTCACCTTAAGTTCCAGACGAGTTCCGCGATACAATTCAACAAATTTATGGCCAAATGAACCTTGGGATTCTCACGAGTGCTCTAGAGAGATAGCCTAGTCTCTCATAGAAGGAGGCCAATCCTTCACAATCACGTAGGTGATTCCAACAAGTCTATCTCCATATAAACCACTCATGCATGAGCTATAGAATCATTAAGAGCTTTAAGGCTCATCCTCTCAACATAGCGGTGAATCCATCAGGTCCTTCTCAATAAGACCACCCAAATAAAGGGATATAGATTCATTAAAAGCTCTAAGGCTCAACCATTCAACATTGCGGCGAATCCATCAAGTCCTTCTCAATAGGACCACCCAAATAAAGGGATATAGATTCATTAAGAGAAATATCTCAACCTCCATCATTACGGTGATCTCATCAAGTCCGTCTCACAAGGACCACCCAATTTTGGGCTATAAGACCATTAAGAGCTATATGCTCAACCTTCCAAAATAGTGTACATGTCATAGGAATGGGATGTGTACACAAGTATGAGTTATCTATGGCTTCGTTAGACCACCCTTGCATATCAAGTTCCGGTATCCACCACAAATTCCTCAACTAATAGGCTTTTGCCCCATTCCCCTCGACAATTCTAGGACTTCTTTCTTTCTTAGTCCATCAGCTTAAATATGCTCCTCTCAAATTTCACAAAGATAATAATTTGTGAGCATATTATTCTCAATCAACTTTCTCAAATCAAATCTGCATAAAATGTGTAAATCTGCAAGTCATTATACACATTATTTTAGCATTATTAAGTTGATATTAGCATTATGCTAAAGATAAACATTAGGCAAAACTCCATGCCCCCACAATTAAGTAGTAGCTAATAATAGCTTCACAATCACCCTGCATCTTACCCATAGATCTCACCTTGTCGATCGTCATTACCTTTTTGTCGATCCAATATCTTTCTAGATATTCAACATAGTGCAATTCTTAATATTGCGCCTTAGGCACTTCACTAAATGTGAATGATAACTTTGGTAATGAATACACAAACAAAATGTACTTAGCTGCATAAGCTACATTGAAACAACTATAATTATACATATTAGACTTCTCACAATAGTCAAAATATGTTTTCTAATAACTCATTAGCATCATTGTTCTAATTAAATATAGAGCTCGTACTCTCATGTCGTTTAAAAGAACAAATAAACTTCTTTATTATTTTCTCTTTCTAATAAATTGACATAGAATAAAGCATACACATAGTGTTTGTGATTTTGCACCCAAAATCATATTATTTACTAAAAGCTCTATATACATCATCATTCTTATATTAGAAAACAACGAATCTCGATGATTGTTTCACTTATATTTACTCTTTGCAAATCCACAATATTTTACAAAAAGAATTTGACTTCTTACCAACATAAAATCAATCATCATAATCTCATATAGTGTGGTGTAAGCAAAATGTAACATAAATAATTAAACCTTACGCAATCATTATTTATTGACATAGCCATTATCCAACAAATTAATACTTCTAATTTTGGATGAATTAGCCACGTATAAAACATGCGATTATCATTTTCTCTACACCCCCACAATCAAAGATATACATGCTCTTCACAAATTATAAGATATCAACTCTAAACATGATGAATAAATTTATCAAATAAGTTGAACGTCTTCCCCCACATGTTGTCACGCCACAAATTAGTGACAAACATAATCGTTCAAACAAAATATACACATTATTCATTCATTCATCGTCTCAAAATTTAGATATCATATAATCATTGACAAATTATGTTCTCCATAATCTACTTTTATGAAGCTTTGACAAATAATCATTTCCAATTTTTGTCACACATGTCCAAGATATTATATCAATTTAAAACAAAATATTTAATTCCCACATTTGGTTCATAACTCAAATATCAATTTTAGTTTGTCTCATAATCAAAACTAAATAACCAATCCAAATGTGTGAAATATTTTGCTTGATAAACATATTGTACACATAACAATATATTGGACACTTAATCATTCTAGCTACTTGTCAATCAAAAATCTTGGAACAATTTCATTCACATATTCTTGAAATCAATTATCAAAAGAGTAATTTTGCAAAGATTATAGACATATCATACCAAATAAAGTAGTAGCTTAAACATACGAACGATTAAGGCATATATAATTTGACCAAACCTTCATATTTATCATCATAAATATTTTAAAGGAAAGTCTCGAGAACATACCTTAACCACAAGAATGGAATTGAGCAATAAAATTATAGATAATACCATTCTTTTATAAGTCTTCATAAAAACTTTCAGCATACTACCATGACATTGTTGTCCTTTTTAAGGATGGAATATGACCGAATCTGCTCACGGCTTCAACTACAAAGTTGTAGCCCTTCTTATTAGGTTTCCAACGCCATCTTACACGCCTCAAACAAAGCTCTAGAGACCGAGTTATGGCCAAAATACCAAACTGCTGTCTCACCCTTCGCGGCCTGATTCTTATACCCGAAGAACAATATTTTTGGCCAATAGAAATAATTCCAATGACAAAAATAATGAACACAACAACAATAATAGCGATAAAATTTCGTTTCTCAATTGTTGGAAATATAGTATCACTATAGGGGCGAAGATATAATTAGAGAATGTTTGTTGTTGTGTCGTGGTATGGAGGCCACTGAATGAGAAACGAAATCGCCCCGACTACGGTACAAATCGATATAGGCGTCGTCCTCCAAGGTCACACAACACTCCTAAAAGTTGTGTACTCAACCATTAGAAGGTGGAACTCATATGGTATGCTCAAAATTATCATAGAGAAGTAGTAGAGATATATGGAAGATGTATTTCTCAAATGACTACACTTCTCTATTTATAGTGGTTAATTGGCACCATAACCACAAAGTTAGTGGCCTAACCACCACCATGAACATGGGCCAAAAAACATGGAGTTAGTGGCTATAATCATGCAAGTAGTGGAGAAAGTGTAGAGATTCTCTTACGAGGAAAATGGAAGGCTTCTCTATGATGTAATGTATTTAGACAACATTACTAGCCTTTGCATTACTTCCAACATAACTTAGGTTAGAAATCATTATTGTAGAAACAGTAATATAAACTCTTTTAAGAGTTATCTCTGACAATACTTAAGGGAATCAAAAGATTTTGGGTTATGACTTCTACTTATAATCATAAGATCACCATGCCTTACGGTAATCTTCCGATGTGGACAATTTTAATATTTATACATAGTATATTCACCACACTTACGTTACTTTTCAATGTAGGACAAATAACATACTAACTACTAAGTACACCATTTTTTTGTACCTACTTTGAGATCAACCCGATTTAATAATGAGAAAATACAATACAATACAATATACACTCTAATGATAGCATTTTTTTTGTCACAATCTAATTATATAATTTTCATACGATATTTTTTTTCAAATGAAATATAAAGTTTTTATATCAAAATAATAAATATCACTTTAATATAATATAGAAAATGTATATATATGGGACATTTCTATTATTTATACATAATATATTCACAACACCTACATTATTTTTCAATGTGAGACATATAACATACTAAAAAGTCTATATCTTTTATATCAAAAAATTTTTGGATTAATACCTAAGTTTCAAGGATGCCTCCTATTTATATTTATAGAATCACCCTACCGTATACTATTATTTCAATGTGAGATACATAATTTAATTATTTAGACGTAGTATGTTCATAATGCCTACATTATTTTTCAATGTGAAAGATATAACATACCAAGAAATACATGTCTCTTCTTAAAAAATCACTATTGTATACATATTATTTTTCTTTGAAGGTAAAAACCACTTAGTATCGATCATTAGATATGGATCTCTACATCGTACATATAACGACTCATTAAAGCTCTATTACTGCATTCAGAAGACAACCATTAGTAAAATCTTTAGTTTTGTATTGTGTCAGGAGACTACCATTAGTAAAACCTTTTATTTTTTGATTTTCTTGTTCAACCTTTAGTTATTTTTTTATTTTCTTGTTCATATTCTTAACTCTTTCCCGAGTAATTCCCAACGATTTCCACTTTATTTTTATATCATATCGTAGATAACGAAACAAAATCTTAAGAGCTCTTTAAAACAATATTTATGAGACTCAAAAAATTTTGGTGGATACATGCATAAGTTCCAAATATGCATCCTATTTATAATCATAGGATCACATCACCTTATACTAATCTTTCGATGTGGGACAATTCTACTATTTATATGTAGTATATTCACCACAACTACTTATTTTCCAATGTGGGACAAAACATACTAAAAATTATATAATTTTACGTATTAAGAAGTACACCATCTTTAACATGTGCAAATAATATGAAATTTATACTCTAATGATAGCATTTTTTAACACAAAGCTAATTATATTATTTTCATAATTTTTTTAACGATATTTTTTTGCCAAATGAAATGTAAAAGTTTGATATAAAAATTGGAAATATCACTTGAATATAATTTAGGAAATATACATATTATAATAATTAAAAGATTTTCCACTTTATTTTTTACATCAAAAATTATACTTTCCTAAATTGATTTTTGATGATGTGGACGCTCTCAGATCGTTCGAAAAAACTCTCTTTTATATATATATATAGATATAGATTAAAAAAAAAAATCAGAAAAAATATAGCCTAATTGTTTAAACTTAAGTTCAAATAGTTTTGATTTTATTTCATATGGCCTAATTTTTTATTTTTCCAAAATGACTTATTTCTAAGTGGTTCAGTTGGTATACGAGTAGTGAGGTATGGAGTAAGGCCCTGTTCTTTTAGATTTAAATCACTTAATTTAAATTCACTTCAGATCATATAAATTCAATTCAGATCCTATAAGTTCAGCTCAGTTCAGATCCTACAAATTCAGTTCAGTTCAGATCCTATAAGTTCAGTTCAGTTCAGATCAGATCCGTTTCAGTCCAAAAGAACAGGACATAGAGCGACCCAAGGTTGAGGCGATATAATGTTGTCGTCCGTATTAAAAATTATAAATGACGGGATTATAAATTATTTTATATATTGTAAAAAGTACACAACTAACGTAATTGAACAAAGATGATTACATTTATACCACCGTGCAATTTGAAAGATCACTAATATAAAATCTATTTTTCTCGAACAAATGGTGAATTTTTTTTCTTAAATAACTAATTAAATTTTGAATTTTTGTATTTTATAAACTACTTTATACAAAGTATATAATTTTACTTTCTATAAAAATAGCCACATATAACTGACATGGGTTCAAATCCTCCCAATTGAGTGTAGGGCTGAGCGGTCCAAAATCGGAGCGGAGCGAACCAAACCGGCCGGTGCGGATCAAAGACCGAAAAAATAAAATTTAGTGGACTGAAGACTACCGGATCTAAAAGTTTCGGTCCTGGAACGGACCAAACCCGAATTTTTCAGTCCGGTTCGGTTTTTGACTGAAATCGACCGAAAAATACAATTTGTCGCTATTACGTGTATTAACTATATGATTATGGAATTTTAAATTCATCAAACCAAATAAAATAGGTATTTGAACTATTATTTAATTAATATAATTGCTATAATTGAGTTTATAATGACTTTTGTCGTGAATTATTCGATCATTTGTAGGTTTCAATAAATAGACATGAAAGCCATATATTTCGGTCCATTCGATATGAACCTAAAATAATCCCTTGGACCGCAGGACCTAAATTTCAAAATACACGGACCGAGGACTAGATCTAAAAGAATTCGATCTGGGTTTAATCCAGGCTAAATGTCGAGTCCGATCCGTTTTATCAGTCCGGACCTAAACTTACTTAGACCTAACTGGCCGAATGTGTTAAATTGAGAATTGAACACGGTCCATAATAGTACTATTGTCCGATTTGGGCCAAGTACTCGCGGATTTACTCTTGAGTTCATTCCCAAAATGCCTCGTACTATTATATTTGGTGACACATATAAAGATAATCTTCCATCTTTTCACCATCGATGTGGGCACCCTAACAGTCCTCCCCTTAAACCAAGCACCATGATCTTCACTCGGGCAGTAACTTTCACGGAGAACTTCCCATACCTCACGGAGAACTAATAGCCACTTTGTCATTTACATGTTAGTAGTCAGTTTCATATTGTCATTAGTCACTTTAACATATTGTTATTTCACTTCATATTTATAATTACTAATAGCCACTTTGTCATTTACATGTTAGTTTCATCTTTAGTTATTCTTAACATCATTTCTCATATCAATCTTTCCTTTAGTTGCAAGTTCATATTCATCATGTTTATTACATCAAATGTTATTAGTTTAATTTCCATTATGAGTGAGTAGTTTCATATGTCTAGGGATCAGGGAAAGTCATGCATAAATAGTATTTGTAATTGTTAAAATTAGGATGCTATAATATCGATAAATTGTTTCTATCACATGTTTGCCTTGTTTTGATTAATCTTTGTTTTGTAGCCATAAGCATTGATTAAGTTTGTTAATTCGTTCTATAAGTCGAGAGACACGGAATTGAATTAGACTAAACACGTGTTAGTAGAACGACCTAGTCATAACGAGAGTTCTCTAGGACCCGATCTATGGTTGATCACAATAAGGCCGAGAGGTGGTTGTCACGAGACCTAAACAATTGTTGTTATTAAGAATTCCTAGTTTTGGCATGAATATTTACGTATTTGCATGTGTGACCCGACTTCTCTAGACTCCTTTATCATATATTATTTACATCATTTTATTTGCAAGTTATCAAACCAAACCAACCAACCAACCAACTGAAATCGACCTAGATAGAATTCTATTCATAGCATTTCATAACGCAATTCCCGTCTCTTTGTGTTCGACCCCTACTTACTACATTAACTTGTTAGACAAGTTTAGGGTATCTTTGATTAGGTGTGCGATAACCTATCAACAAAAAATATATATGCTTAGTTTTTTTAAGGTAATATAGATATATCTTAATTAATAATAATAACGATTTTCTCAAAAAACGTAAAATAAAACTAAAGTTTTCATTTTTACAGAATTTTAAAATGTCTTTGTTTACAATTAAATAAAAAAATATTACACTTTTCTTTAAACAAAACATAATAGCAACCGTTCTTGTTCTCTCTCACTCTTCTCCATACATTTTATGCCCATATTATTACTATTATCAATCTCCGATCTAGCATGACAACAAAAGTAGGCCAGACAAACACACAAGAAAAGAAAAAAATAAGTGACTCACTTTATAAAAATTATCTAACAACTAATGAAAAACATCATGACATTGAAAGATAATGAGTAAATAGGCTAAGGGTTAGCAAAAAAAAAAAAATCTCAAATCTCCCATTTTAAATTATCTCAAATTAATTGTGTTGCATGACATAATGATTTACAATGTTGAGAGGTAAGTGGTAACATGACAACTTAAAAAGCGAATGAATGGGCGGAGTTGCTGGTGGAAGGTCGTGATAGGGGAGAGGTCGTGATGGGTGGGTAGTGATGGGGTGAGGAGTCGCATAAGGTTACGAGAAGAGTTAGGGATCATGGATGGTTTGGGTCGGGAAGATGGTTCTGCTGGAGGCATGTTGGGGGATGTAGGGGATGGTGGAAGTAGGAGGGGGTATGATATGAATTGTTGGATGTTGGTTAGGTGAGGGCTAGTGGGGGGGGGCAATGAGTAGGGGGTTAAGACTTGAGAGGGATGTCATGGTCCGAGGTGTTAGGTGCGGTTACACTGCGGTGGAGGGTCTGCTGGTGGATCTTGAGGTAACCGGTCAGTTGGCGAATACTGCTTCCAGACGATGGTGGAAGGGAGGGGAAATGAGAGAGAATTTAGAGAATTGATTAGAGAAGAAACAATATGGGTAATATGATAAATAAAAAGCAAGGTTACAACAATGAGTATAATCAAAACTCTATATTGCGTAAATAAACAAGTTATAAAATTTACAATAATTATATATCAACTTATTAGATTTCACGTCTCATAAGTTAGAAAATTCGAGAGAAAAAAGGGGTATTTCAAAAGTTTAATAGGGTAGACAAAAGTGTATGGGTAGACAAAGTAACATTTTCTAAAATTTAATAATTTACTCATTTCAATATATATGTAAGTTTCTACTTTTAATAATACATTCCTTTACCACCCGTGCAATGCACGGGTTCTAAAACTAGTTTGTATATATAGAGGGTGTGTATATTTCTACGGCCTGATTGTCAGCCGCCACGAAATTTTACGGGTCATTGCCAATTTTACCATTCAAAAAATCTTCCCAAACTAGCTTTTGAACCAGTGCCCAAATTAAATAAATTACTGTAATGTAATTGTTTTCATCTTAATTTATAAAGGGAAATGCTATTTTGTTAGGAGAATATTACGGTATAATGCAAACACGGAGATTAGCAAAACCCACACACTTTTTTCCGACTTTGTCCCTCTCATTGTTATACACGAATGACAAAATAAGAAAGAAACAAAAACCTTTACCATCACCATCCCTAGTCCCGCCCTCTCCTACACTTCAACTCACCGACCAAACTTCCCTTCCCCTTCGCATCCACGGTAGAGCTGGCAAACGCTGACCCGACCCGAAGAACCCGACCCGACCCGCCCGAAACCCGACCCGGTACAACCCGAAAATTGGGTGACCCGAAACCGAACCGACCCGACCCAACCCGACCCGATAACCGATAACATCCTTATTTTTCCCAACCCGAACCCGACCTGAACCGACCCGACCCGACCCGTGACCCGATATTGACTCAACCCGATAGATGACTCGATAATGAATTAGCTTAATAATGGTGTAAATAAGACCAAATTTACATTAATCTTAATTATTTTTACTTAAAATTACAATTAATACACCTACACGTTGTTTAAACATAAAATTAACCATCTAAAACTAAATACGTAAGAGAAAATATATGCTTATAATCTGACTCGATACTGACCCGACCCGACTTGCCACCCGCTGATGACCCGACATGAACCGTAACCGACCCGACCCGTCGCTAACCCGACACAACCCGAACCCGATATGACCCGAACCGCTCCACGGTCCGGCCTACACCCAACGCAACATCTACCCTCCCCTTGAATCCACCGCCACACGCACACTCCTCACGCACCATGCTACTTCTTCGATCACCTTACCCTCGCCACTTCAACGACACCCACAACCAATCCCTTCAAGTCTACTTAATAATATATTTTTGATCAATAATGGAATTTTAGTTCACTCAACCGATCAATTTTATTCTAAAAAGCAGCATCATAGTATACATCATACATCTGGTTTCTTAATATCTTTTGTAACTTTTATAGAAAATAATCATTAATGTATTAGTGGTCAGTATTAACTTGTGTAATCCATATATGTTTAATTGATATGTTAAATTCCTAATATTTCAATTTATTATCGATCAAAGCAATGGCATGTATATATTATTTATCACCCATATAGATTTTCGCAAAATCTTATTTCAGAGAGGCAGTTTTCCCGTCTGAAATAAGACCGACAAAATGTTGTCATTTTTAATAGAATGTAAGCAGTGAATCTATAAAATGTTATCACTAAAGATGTCACTTTTTACCCTGAAAATAGTGGGAAAAATAATGGTAACATGTTATCAGAAAAATACAAACATTTTACTGTCAAATGATAACATGTTGTCCGTCTTATTTCAGACCAAAAGCAATGGTCTGAAGCAAGACGCATTGATAGATTTTTGTTTTCAATATATTATAATATGAAGAATATGAAGTACAATAATAGTACCCGAACATTCAACAATCTTGGTGTTAAAGATGATGTAAAAAAGTAAATTAATTTTTTTTTCCTTTTTTGCATTATTTTAACCGTACTATGAATAAAATAAATTATCTAAATAGACAAAATATTATGGATTATACGAAAAAGTGGATGTAGCATGCAGTTAAGCAATTTGAATCCACTCCATTTCTTTTTATCTATTTCATCTCTAATACATCTATATTATATTATATATCTTATTTCCATTAATTTACCTTTCTCTACTCAAGTGAATTTATGTATTTACAATCACCCACTCTATTCAGAATTACATTCGGGCCATTAAAAAGTAATGGACCTACATTTTTTTTGAGGAAATGGAGAGGATCCTTACTCGTAGTTGAGTCGTTATTATGTTGGGTAATTAGTTAATTGAAGAAGTGATTTACTTTGAGCGACGATCATTCTTAGGCTCTTAACAAATGAGTCAATCTCCTATTATCAATCAATAAGAATGAAATAACCAACATAATTGTGAATCCAACCAAAATTTAGCTATTTTCAGAGAATAATGAAATAAAATTAGAAACCTTACATATTTTTTTACCAAAAAAATTATTCCTTCCGTGTCAATCATTTGTTTCTTTGATTAAAAAATTTAAAAGATAAACAAATAATTGCGACGGAGGTGATACGTGCATTTTATATAGTCTTTTTAGCCTAATTTATGCGCGTATCTTTATGCTTTTATAGTGGTTTTATGCTACGAAATGCCCCGAATATGCTACTTTGGTGTATTTTATCTTAAATGCAGGAATGGACCATAAAGTAGTGAAATCAAGCCATTTGCCATCCGTTTTGTATGCATTTGGAGGAAGAGTAGATTTGGAGCGGGAAATATTGCTGTCTTGGGATGCGTGAAGGTGTTTCGGGAGCTAAAAGGACAAGTCAAAGTCAAACTAACGTGAATTCTAAAGCTGCTTTGAAGTCAAGATCCACTCGATCAGTGCTTTCCTAGTCGATCGAGTGGTTTTAAGTCTAATAATTAGTCGCTCGGCAGTTTTTCGGTCGATCGACCGATCCCTATGTGTGTTGATCGATCGAGTAACTAATCTGGTCGATCGACTGGTTTTTGGCTGAGTTTACTCGATCGAGTGGTTTTAAATCACTCGATTGAGTGGATTTTGCTATGGGCTGGGCTTTTTACTTAATTTCCGTCATTAGGTTTAACTATACTCCTATTTTCTTATAAATAGGAGTTAGGACGTGAGTATTAGGGGACTTCTCCTCTCTAATTATCTCTAAACACTTTATTACTTTTGTTCTTCCCTATTTCGGATTTATTTGTTAACATTTCTCTTCCCTTTTATTCTTCCTTGTTCCTTTATTGCTTTTATTGTTTCTTTTTTATTTAGTTATCATGTCTTATGTTATTAGATTAGCAATTGCTAGTGTAGTATCCCGAGCCATGCGTAGCTAATTCCTCAGTATGTTAGGATTAGGGAAGCCGTGGTAGCAACATGTTTTAATTGACTTGATTAGATTAGTCTTGCGATAAGAATTGTATTAGGCAATTTAATTGTTATCAGGTCGAATGAATGCATGCAGGAGACCAATAAATCTAGTTAACCCCGACCTGGATCGAAAGATTGGAAGGAAAGGCTTGCTTAGTTACAATAGGGTATTGTAGTGAGGGCGAAAGCTAAACTATTTACGCTCTAGGGCGGTTTAAGGACCGAAAGGTGACGACCATAGCACTTCTTATCAATATTCTAATCGCCTCAGTATTCCCAATAGTTTAGCTGCCACGGTGGACCGACTCCTAGCATATTTCCCTTCCCTTATTGTTAAATTCTCACATTCCTTTCCCTCTTGCCTTAGCCTCATTAGTCTAGTCAACACAATCAAAAACCCCATTAGTGACATTAGACAGATAGAATAGACAAGTAGATAGTAAACCGCCTCCCTGTGGAGATCGACCCTACTTACCAAAAATAAATACCTAAGTACAACTAACAGAAGTCAGCGGTAAGTAGGGTCGATCTCCACAGGGAAGCGGTTTACTATCTACTTGTCTATTCTATCTGTCTAATGTCACTAATGGGGGTTTTGATTGTGTTGACTAGACTAATGAGGCTAAGGCAAGAGGGAAAGGAATGCGAGAATTTAACAATAAGGGAAGGGAAATATGCTAGGAGTCGGTCCACCGTGGCAGCTAAACTATTGGGAATACTGAGGCGATTAGAATATTGATAAGAAGTGCTATGGTCGTCACCTTTCGGTCCTTAAACCGCCCTAGAGCGTAAATAGTTTAGCTTTCGCCCTCACTACAATACCCTATTGTAACTAAGCAAGCCTTTCCTTCCAATCTTTCGATCCAGGTCGGGGTTAACTAGATTTATTGGTCTCCCGCATGAATTCATTCGACCTGATAACAATTAAATTGCCTAATACAATTCTTATCGCAAGACTAATCTAATCAAGTCAATTAAAACATGTTGCTACCACGGCTTCCCTAATCCTAACATACTGAGGAATTAGCTACGCATGGCTCGGGATACTACACTAGCAATTGCTAATCTAATAACATAAGACATGATAACTAAATAAAAAGAAACAATAAAAGCAATAAAGGAACAAGGAAGAATAAAAGGGAAGAGAAATGTTACTGAAATAAATCCGGAAATAGGGAAGAACAAAAGTAACAGTGTTTAGGAGATAATTAGAGAGGAGAAGTCCCCTAATACTCACGTCCTAACTCCTATTTATAAGAAAATAGGAGTATAGTTAAACCTAATGACGGAAATTAAGTAAAAAGCCCAGCCCATAGCAAAATCCACTCGATCGAGTGATTTAAAACCACTCAATCGAGTAAACTGAGCCAAAAACCAGTCGATCGACCAGATTAGTTACTCGATCGACTGAACACACATAAGGGACTGGTCGATCGACCAGAAAAACTGCTCGAGCGACTAATTATTAGACCTAAAACCACTCGATCGACTAGGAAAGCACTCGATCGAGTGGATCTTGACTTCAGCAGCTTAGAATTCACGTTAGTTTGACTTTGACTTGTCCTTTTAGCTCCCGAAATACCTTCACGCATCCCAAGACAGCAATATTTCCCGCTCCAAATCTACTCTTCCTCCAAATGCATACAAAACGGATGGCAAATGGCTTGATTTCACTACTTTATGGTCCATTCCTGCATTTAAGATAAAATACACCAAAGTAGCATATTCGGGGCATTTCGTAGCATAAAACCACGATAAAAGCATAAAGATACGCGCATAAATTAGGCTAAAAAGACTATATAAAATGCACGTATCAAATCTCCCCTAACCAAACCTTTACTCGTCCTCGAGTAAACTAAAATGCAACTAATGGAACGGAAAAAGATAACTCAAAGCTAGCTACAAATGCCCACTTAAGCCAATTTAATGCAAGCAAACTAACACTTATAGCTAAACAGTCAAATGCAAACGAGTTATAGGATGTTTATAATAAAGCTGAACCGTCGACCTTGCAAGACCTTTAAAATCGGACTCTCACGGGTCACTCTTCTCTCATGAAGCAAAGGGTGAACATATATATGTAACAGATAAAGAAAAATAGTCGCTCACCTAAACTACGACCCACATAAACATGCATGCAGCTAATATGATAAACAATTCTAGCTACCGTACACACATTCCAACCAAACAAGGTCCTGTCACAGCCGAGGGCTTACAAAAATATGGTAAAGTGAGGCAATGGGTAGGAAAAGGCAAAACGTTTATGGGAATGTGGAGGTATAGGTGATCAAGCTAGTACCTAAACAAAACCATACGACAACATCCATTTCCAACTCAATTATGAATTAAGCACATGCCCTTCATTTGGCATAAAACTCACCAAACCGAACTAGAAATACTCCTCAAAAGATACAGATAAAGCATAGGAGTGAAACCGTCTCATCAATCAAACAACATCTTTTTTCTTTTTTTTCTTACTATTTTTTCTTTTCTTTTTCTATTTTTTCGGTTTCTTCTTTTCTTCCTTTTCGCGTCTTTTTCATCAACCTTTTTTTGTATATTTTCCTCCTTTTCTTCATAAATACCAACTCCAAAACAATAGATATAAGCCAAACTTGATACAATAGACAATATACCGCAGAACAATCTAAACTAGCTTGACAAGGCAGGCTAAATTTGGAATGTAGTTAAGTAAATGGGTAAAAATGAAAGAAAGGGAAATTGTAAGCACCTCCCTCCATGTGACACCAACCACTAACCCGACTGTATGACGGTAAAAAGCAATTGAATTTCATATTTGTGCAAATTGATGAACATGCTATGCAAGGAGAAACTACTCACAATCCTACATGAAACCGGTCATAAATGACACCAGTTTATAAGGCTCTAATTCCTTAGAATTTATAAGTAGGTTGCCAAAATTTCAGGTCAAGTCTATTCGTTCGGACTAAATTAAACATTAACTCGTAGATTATGCAATAAGACAAAGCTAAAAGAATAATAGTATAATGCAAGGCTTAAGCAAAAAGACAATTGCAGTGCAATTTCATCATGGAAATCCACCGTTCCGACTCAACCTATATGCTAAAATAAACGTGATTTTTTTGAATTTTTGAAATTTTTCTAATTTTTAGGGAATTTTATGCATTTAAACAAAAATAAACAACAATGCAAACATAAATAAAACGTGATAACAGAAATGCATTAAAAACAATATGCAGACACAGATATGGATGCATAACCTCCCCAAACCAAACCGTACAATGCCCCCATTGTACCAAAACATGGAAAGGAAATGCAAACTAAAGGAAGAAAAAGAATAAATACGGGAAAAACTAACAAAATGCGGGAATAAGGGGACCTCCCCAAACCGACCATGAACATGGGAGGTTGCTAAAGGCCCGGAAAACCGTCTCAGGAAGCTAATCCAAGTCAACAATACTCGGTCAAGAGGAACAGCGTTACGATCGAGTAGAATGGCGCTCAAAGCGCTCGATCGATCGGAATTTAGGTCGATCGAGTGGTTTCTTATCCTGCAGTGGTCGATCGAGTAGATTAATCACTCGATCCGGTGAATCCATCAGCTAAAGTGCTCGATCGAGTAGAAAAACTACTCGATCGAGTGATTCTCAATGTATTTCCAAAAACGCAATGTAAACGACCAGTAAACTAACTAGACAAGCATCGAGATAGTCTATGGTATAAAAACCATTTATTACAACTGAAAATAAAAGCAAAATAAAATCGCCGGGTTTCCTCCCGGGTAGCGCTAACCAGACAGTCCCAGCTCGACCTTCTTTTTCTTCGAGCCTCTATAATCGCCTACAATCAAAACAGCTCAAGCGCGCAAAGACATTAGATCGTACATCTGCGCATGTGATACAAAGAAGCATAAGTAGCACCAAAGTGGAATACAGAAATAGGAAATAAATATGTAAAACCGTTTAAATAGAACAAATTTCCTATGCGAGCTCCTAAATTTATCCACAAAATATAGGAGCGCGGGAGCAATTGTCAATATATTAGGGTCCCGATTCCGATTAACAATTTTGACATGACAAGTATGGTGAAAATTCGTCAAATTATACATCCACATGGGAGGGGGTATATCATTATAAGAATTAGCACGAGTCAAATGAGGTAGCTTACTTTGAAAATCAACAATAATAAAATTACCGCTAATTACCTCAGGTAAGTTGCTCTCAATGGAGTCATCGACAAAAGAGTGTAATACCTCATCCGTGCGAGGAGCAAATACCGACTCAAATTTGTCTCTTTGTCACCTCCTCGGTGGAATTCGTCCGTAAATCTCGGCCTCGAGTGCATCATTTCGGCTTTGAATAGGGAGATTCACCGTATCCATTATCATCATCAAAATCGTCATCTAAATCAAACCCATATGACGAATCAAAGCTCCCAATGGCCAAATCAGTCGATCGAGCGGAATAGCTACTCGATCGACCAATTTCCTCCTGAATTCCACTCGATCGAGTGGAAATATCACTCGATCGAGCACTTTCTTCTGGAAAATCACTCGATCGACCAATATAAGTCACTCGATCATATCGAGTGATTCCTCCTGTACAGGGTTGAAATCTTCGCATAAACTCTGGAAATACGATAGGAATTCGTCATCCGAGATATAGAAATCATTCTCAGCATTGGGCAACACGGGTTCTTCATGGGAAAAACCGCTCTTGGTCAAGTACACCTCTTCTGGTTGCCAATTATCCGACTCAGCTGTTAGCCGAGCAATTCCAGACTTTATTTCATCAACGTGCGCGAAAAATCGTCTATTATGTTCCTGCACTAAAGATTTCAGCTCCGCAATTTCCTTTTTCTGTATATCACGAGGATCTTGTTGCGGTGGCCATTGATAGGGTGGATGTGGCGGCACAACTACAGCTGCTTGACTAACTTGACTACGCTGCCTGAATGCGTAAACTTCGTCATTCTCTGCCAAACAAAGAAGCGCATTATGCCAAAGTGACACCACATCTCCCGCTTGAGTAAATCATAAGGCATTTCCATATAATGGGACATAGGTGATGGGTCAAAGGTACTCAAGCCTTCCCTTTGACGATCTTTCACCTAGAACTGTCTAGGTAGAACCTGTAAGGCCTATCAAAACAGCACTAAACAAAAGATTAGAATGGCCTCAAGGGAAAGAATCCCCTGAGACTAAAAACAGATAAAATTAAACAAATAAATAAATAGATTGCCTCCCCGGCAACGGCGCCAAAATTTGATACTGTCGTTTCGTACCAAAAATAAATACCTAAGTACTACTAACAGAAGTCAGCGGTAAGTAGGGTCGATCTCCACAGGGAGGCGGTTTACTATCTACTTGTCTATTCTATCTGTCTAATGTCACTAATAGGGGTTTTGATTGTGTTGACTAGACTAATGAGGCTAAGGCAAGAGGGAAAGGAATGCGAGAATTTAACAATAAGGGAAGGGAAATATGCTAGGAGTCGGTCCACCGTGGCAGCTAAACTATCGGGAATACTGAGGCGATTAGAATATTGATAAGAAGAGCTATGGTCGTCACCTTTCGGTCCTTAAACCGCCCTAGAGCGTAAATAGTTTAGCTTTCGCCCTCACTACAATACCCTATTGTAACTAAGCAAGCCTTCCCTTCCAATCTTTCGATCCGGTCGGGGGTTAACTAGATTTATTGGTCTCCGCATGCATTCATTCGGCACGATAACAATTAAATTGCCTAATACAATTCTTATCGCAAGACTAATCTAATCAAGTCAATTAAAACATGTTGCTACCACGGCTTCTCTAATCCTAACATACTGAGGAATTAGCTACGCATGGCTCGGGATACTACACTAGCAATTGCTAATCTAATAACATAAGACATGATAACTAAATAAAAAAGAAACAATAAAAGCAATAAAGGAACAAGGAAGAATAAAAGGGAAGAGAAATGTTCTTTGAAATAAATCCAGGAAATAGGGAAGAACAAAAGTAACAGTGTTTAGGAGATAATTAGAGAGGAGAAGTCCCCTAATACTCACGTCCTAACTCCTATTTATAAGAAAATAGGAGTATAGTTAAACCTAATGACGGAAATTAAGTAAAAAGCCCAGCCCATAGCAAAATCCACTCGATCGAGTGATTTAAAACCACTCAATCGAGTAAACTGAGCCAAAAACCAGTCGATCGACCAGATTAGTTACTCGATCGACTGAACACACATAAGGGACTGGTCGATCGACCAGAAAAACTGCTCGAGCGACTAATTATTAGACCTAAAACCACTCGATCGACTAGGAAAGCACTCGATCGAGTGGATCTTGACTTCAGCAGCTTAGAATTCACGTTAGTTTGACTTTGACTTGTCCTTTTAGCTCCCGAAATACCTTCACGCATCCCAAGAGGACAATATTTCCCGCTCCAAATCTACTCTTCCTCCAAATGCATACAAAACGGATGGCAAATGGCTTGATTTCACTACTTTATGGTCCATTCCTGCATTTAAGACAAAATACACCAAAGTAGCATATTCGGGGCATTTCGTAGCATAAAACCACGATAAAAGCATAAAGATACGCGCATAAATTAGGCTAAAAAGACTATATAAAATGCACGTATCAAATCTCCCCAAACCAAACCTTTACTCGTCCTCGAGTAAACTAAAATGCAACTAATGGAACGGAAAAAGATAACTCAAAGCTAGCTACAAATGCCCACTTAAGCCAATTTAATGCAAGCAAACTAACACTTATAGCTAAACAGTCAAATGCAAACGAGTTATAGGATGTTTATAATAAAGCTGAACCGTCGACCTTGCAAGACCTTTAAAATCGGACTCTCACGGGTCACTCTTCTCTCATGAAGCAAAGGGTGAACATATATATGTAATGAGATAAAGAAAAATAGTCGCTCACCTAAACTACGACCCACATAAACATGCATGTAGCTAATATGATAGACAATTCTAGCTACCGTACACATACATTCCAACCAAACAAGGTCTCACACCGAGGGCTTACAAAAATATGGTAAAGTGAGGCAATGGGTAGGAAAAGGCAAAACGTTTATGGGAATGTGGAGGTATAGGTGATCAAGCTAGTACCTAAACAAAACCATACGACAACATCCATTTCCAACTCAATTATGAATTAAGCACATGCCCTTCATTTGGCATAAAACTCACCAAACCGAACTAGAAATACTCCTCAAAAGATACAGATAAAGCATAGGAGTGAAACCGTCTCATCAATCAAACAACATCTTTTTTCTTTTCTTTTTTTTTTTCTTACTATTTTTTCTTTTCTTTTTCTATTTTTTCGGTTTCTTCTTTTCTTCCTTTTCGCGTCTTTTTCATCAACCTTTTTTTGTATATTTTCCTCCTTTTCTTCATAAATACCAACTCCAAAACAATAGATATAAGCCAAACTTGATACAATAGACAATATACTTGAGAACAATCTAAACTAGCTTGACAAGGCAAAGGCTAAATTTGGAATGTAGTTAAGTAAATGGGTAAAAATGAAAGAAAGGGAAATTGTAAGCACCTCCCTCCATGTGACACCAACCACTAACCCGATCGTATGACGGTAAAAAGCAATTGAATTTCATATTTGTGCAAATTGATGAACATGCTATGCAAGGAGAAACTACTCACAATCCTACATGAAACCGGTCATAAATGACACCAGTTTATAAGGCTCTAATTCCTTAGAATTTATAAGTAGGTTGCCAAAATTTCAGGTCAAGTCTATTCGTTCAGCTAAATTAAACATTAACTCGTAGATTATGCAATAAGACAAAGCTAAAAGAATAATAGTATAATGCAAGGCTTAAGCAAAAAGACAATTGCAGTGCAATTTCATCATGGAAATCCACCGTTCCGACTCAACCTATATGCTAAAATAAACGTGATTTTTTTGAATTTTTGAAATTTTTCTAATTTTTAGGGAATTTTATGCATTTAAACAAAAATAAACAACAATGCAAACATAAATAAAACGTGATAACAGAAATGCATTAAAAACAATATGCAGACACAGATATGGATGCATAACCTCCCCAAACCAAACCGTACAATGCCCCCATTGTACCAAAACATGGAAAGGAAATGCAAACTAAAGGAAGAAAAAGAATAAATACGGGAAAAACTAACAAAATGCGGGAATAAGGGGACCTCCCCAAACCGACCATGAACATGGGAGGTTGCTAAAGGCCCGGAAAACCGTCTCAGGAAGCTAATCCAAGTCAACAATACTCGGTCAAGAGGAACAGTGTCTGATCGAGTAGAATGGGCGCTCAAAACTGCTCGATCGACTGGAATTTAGGTCGATCGAGTGGTTTCTTATCCTGCAGGTGGTCGATCGAGTAGATTAATCACTCGATCCAGTGAATCCATCAGCTAAAGTGCTCGATCGAGTAGAAAAACTACTCGATCGAGTGATTCTCAATGTATTTCCTGCAAAAACGCAATGTAAACAGCCCGTAAACTAACTAGACAAGCATACTGAGATAGTCTATGGTATAAAAACCATTTATTACAACTGAAAATAAAAGCAAAATAAAATCGCCGGGTTTCCTCCCGGGTAGCGCTAGCTTCAGACAGGTCCCAGCTCGACCTTCTTTTTCTTCGAGCCTCTATAATCAGCTACAATCAAAACAGCTCAAAGCGCGCAGCATTAGATCGTACATCTGCGCATGTGCTACAAAGAAGCATAAGTAGCACCAAAGTGGAATACAGAAATAGGAAATAAATATGTAAAACCGTTTAAGCCGAACAAATTTCCTATGCGAGCTCCTAAATTTATCCACAAAATATAGGAGCGCGGGAGCAATTGTCAATATATTAGGGTCCCGATTCCGATTAACAATTTTGACATGACAAGTATGGTGAAAATTCGTCAAATTATACATCCACATGGGAGGGGGTATATCATTATAAGAATTAGCACGAGTCAAATGAGGTAGCTTACTTTGAAAATCAACAATAATAAAATTACCGCTAATTACCTCAGGTAAGTTGCTCTCAATGGAGTCATCGACAAAAGAGTGTAATACCTCATCCGTGCGAGGAGCAAATACCGACTCAGCTGTCTCTTTGTCAGCCTCCTCAGTGGAATTCGTCCCGTAAATCTCAGCCTCGAGTGCATCCAGCTCGGCTTTGAATAGGGGAGATTCACCGTATCCATTATCATCATCAAAATCGTCATCTAAATCAAACCCATATGACGAATCAAAGCTCCCAATGGCCAAATCAGTCGATCGAGCGGAATAGCTACTCGATCGACCAATTTCCTCCTGAATTCCACTCGATCGAGTGGAAATATCACTCGATCGAGCACTTTCTTCTGGAAAATCACTCGATCGACCAATATAAGTCACTCGATCATATCGAGTGATTCCTCCTGTACAGGGTTGAAATCTTCGCATAAACTCTGGAAATACGATAGGAATTCGTCATCCGAGATATAGAAATCATTCTCAGCATTGGGCAACACGGGTTCTTCATGGGAAAAACCGCTCTTGGTCAAGTACACCTCTTCTGGTTGCCAATTATCCGACTCATTTGTTAGTTAGCCGAGCAATTCCGGACTTTATTTCATCAACGTGCGCGAAAAATCGTCTATTATGTTCCTGCACTAAAGATTTGACTCCGCAATTTCCTTTTCTCGTATATCACGAGGATCTTGTTGCGGTGGCCATTGATAGGGTGGATGTGGCGGCACAACTACAGCTGCTTGACTAACTTGACTATTTGCTCGAATGCGTAAACTTCGTCATTCTCTCGCCAAACAAAGAAGCGCATTATGCCCAAAGAACACCACATCTCCCGCATGATAAATCACCTACTGTTCCATATAATGGGACATAGGTGATGGGTCAAAGGTACTCAAGCCTTCCCTTTGACGATCTTTCACCTAGAATTGTCTAGGTAGAACCTGTAAGGCCTATCAAAACAAAGACTAAACAAAAGATTAGAATGGCCTCAAGGGAAAGAATCCCCTGAGACTAAAAACAGATAAAATTAAACAAATAAATAAATAGATTGCCTCCCCGGCAACGGCGCCAAAATTTGATACTGTCGTTTCGTACCAAAAATAAATACCTAAGTACTACTAACAGAAGTCAGCGGTAAGTAGGGTCGATCTCCACAGGGAGGCGGTTTACTATCTACTTGTCTATTCTATCTGTCTAATGTCACTAATAGGGGTTTTGATTGTGTTGACTAGACTAATGAGGCTAAGGCAAGAGGGAAAGGAATGCGAGAATTTAACAATAAGGGAAGGGAAATATGCTAGGAGTCGGTCCACCGTGGCAGCTAAACTATCGGGAATACTGAGGCGATTAGAATATTGATAAGAAGAGCTATGGTCGTCACCTTTCGGTCCTTAAACCGCCCTAGAGCGTAAATAGTTTAGCTTTCGCCCTCACTACAATACCCTATTGTAACTAAGCAAGCCTTCCCTTCCAATCTTTCGATCCAGGTCGGGGTTAACTAGATTTATTGGTCTCCTGCATGCATTCATTCGACCTGATAACAATTAAATTGCCTAATACAATTCTTATCGCAAGACTAATCTAATCAAGTCAATTAAAACATGTTGCTACCACGGCTTCTCTAATCCTAACATACTGAGGAATTAGCTACGCATGGCTCGGGATACTACACTAGCAATTGCTAATCTAATAACATAAGACATGATAACTAAATAAAAAAGAAACAATAAAAGCAATAAAGGAACAAGGAAGAATAAAAGGGAAGAGAAATGTTCTTTGAAATAAATCCAGGAAATAGGGAAGAACAAAAGTAACAAGTGTTTAGGAGATAATTAGAGAGGAGAAGTCCCCTAATACTCACGTCCTAACTCCTATTTATAAGAAAATAGGAGTATAGTTAAACCTAATGACGGAAATTAAGTAAAAAGCCCAGCCCATAGCAAAATCCACTCGATCGAGTGATTTAAAACCACTCGATCGAGTAAACTGAGCCAAAAACCAGTCGATCGACCAGATTAGTTACTCGATCGACTGAACACACATAAGGGATCGGTCGATCGACAGAAAAATCTTTCGAGCGACTAATTATTAGACCTAAAACCACTCGATCGACTAGGAAAGCACTCGATCGAGTGGATCTTGACTTCAGCAGCTTAGAATTCACGTTAGTTTGACTTTGACTTGTCCTTTTAGCTCCCGAAATACCTTCACGCATCCCAAGACAAAGAATATTTCCGCTCCAAATCTACTCTTCCTCCAAATGCATACAAAACGGATGGCAAATGGCTTGATTTCACTACTTTATGGTCCATTCCTGCATTTAAGATAAAATACACCAAAGTAGCATATTCGGGGCATTTCGTAGCATAAAACCACGATAAAAGCATAAAGATACGCGCATAAATTAGGCTAAAAAGACTATATAAAATGCACGTATCAAATCTCCCCTAACCAAACCTTTACTCGTCCTCGAGTAAACTAAAATGCAACTAATGGAACGGAAAAAGATAACTCAAAGCTAGCTACAAATGCCCACTTAAGCCAATTTAATGCAAGCAAACTAACACTTATAGCTAAACAGTCAAATGCAAACGAGTTATAGGATGTTTATAATAAAGCTGAACCGTCGACCTTGCAAGACCTTTAAAATCGGACTCTCACGGGTCACTCTTCTCTCATGAAGCAAAGGGTGAACATATATATGTAACAGATAAAGAAAAATAGTCGCTCACCTAAACTACGACCCACATAAACATGCATGCAGCTAATATGATAAACAATTCTAGCTACCGTACACACATTCCAACCAAACAAGGTCCTTGTCACAGCCGAGGGCTTACAAAAATATGGTAAAGTGAGGCAATGGGTAGGAAAAGGCAAAACGTTTATGGGAATGTGGAGGTATAGGTGATCAAGCTAGTACCTAAACAAAACCATACGACAACATCCATTTCCAACTCAATTATGAATTAAGCACATGCCCTTCATTTGGCATAAAACTCACCAAACCGAACTAGAAATACTCCTCAAAAGATACAGATAAAGCATAGGAGTGAAACCGTCTCATCAATCAAACAACATCTTTTTTCTTTTTTTTCTTACTATTTTTTCTTTTCTTTTTCTATTTTTTCGGTTTCTTCTTTTCTTCCTTTTCGCGTCTTTTTCATCAACCTTTTTTTGTATATTTTCCTCCTTTTCTTCATAAATACCAACTCCAAAACAATAGATATAAGCCAAACTTGATACAATAGACAATATACCGCAGAACAATCTAAACTAGCTTGACAAGGCAGGCTAAATTTGGAATGTAGTTAAGTAAATGGGTAAAAATGAAAGAAAGGGAAATTGTAAGCACCTCCCTCCATGTGACACCAACCACTAACCCGACTGTATGACGGTAAAAAGCAATTGAATTTCATATTTGTGCAAATTGATGAACATGCTATGCAAGGAGAAACTACTCACAATCCTACATGAAACCGGTCATAAATGACACCAGTTTATAAGGCTCTAATTCCTTAGAATTTATAAGTAGGTTGCCAAAATTTCAGGTCAAGTCTATTCGTTCAGCTAAATTAAACATTAACTCGTAGATTATGCAATAAGACAAAGCTAAAAGAATAATAGTATAATGCAAGGCTTAAGCAAAAAGACAATTGCAGTGCAATTTCATCATGGAAATCCACCGTTCCGACTCAACCTATATGCTAAAATAAACGTGATTTTTTTGAATTTTTGAAATTTTTCTAATTTTTAGGGAATTTTATGCATTTAAACAAAAATAAACAACAATGCAAACATAAATAAAACGTGATAAAGTAAAATGCATTAAAAACAATATGCGGAGACACGAGATATGGATGCATAACCTCCCCAAACCAAACCGTACAATGCCCCCATTGTACCAAAACATGGAAAGGAAATGCAAACTAAAGGAAGAAAAAGAATAAATACGGGAAAAACTAACAAAATGCGGGAATAAGGGGACCTCCCCAAACCGACCATGAACATGGGAGGTTGCTAAAGGCCCGAAAACCGTCTCAGGAAGCTAATCCAAGTCAACAACACTCGGTCAAGAGGAACGATTAATACGATCGAGTAGAATGGGCGCTCAAAAGCGCTCGATCGATCGGAATTTAGGTCGATCGAGTGGTTTCTTATCCTGCGGTGGTCGATCGAGTAGATTAATCACTCGATCCGGTGAATCCATCGCTAAAGTGCTCGATCGAGTAGAAAAACTACTCGATCGAGTGATTCTCAATGTATTTCCTGCAAAAACGCAATGTAAAAAACCGTAAACTAACTAGACAAGCATACTGAGATAGTCTATGGTATAAAAACCATTTATTACAACTGAAAATAAAAGCAAAATAAAATCGCCGGGTTTCCTCCCGGGTAGCGCTAGCTTCAGACAGGTCCCAGCTCGACCTTCTTTTTCTTCGAGCCTCTATAATCAGCTACAATCAAAACAGCTCAAAGCGCGCAGCATTAGATCGTACATCTGCGCATGTGCTACAAAGAAGCATAAGTAGCACCAAAGTGGAATACAGAAATAGGAAATAAATATGTAAAACCGTTTAAGCCGAACAAATTTCCTATGCGAGCTCCTAAATTTATCCACAAAATATAGGAGCGCGGGAGCAATTGTCAATATATTAGGGTCCCGATTCCGATTAACAATTTTGACATGACAAGTATGGTGAAAATTCGTCAAATTATACATCCACATGGGAGGGGGTATATCATTATAAGAATTAGCACAAGTCAAATGAGGTAGCTTACTTTGAAAATCAACAATAATAAAATTACCGCTAATTACCTCAGGTAAGTTGCTCTCAATGGAGTCATCGACAAAAGAGTGTAATACCTCATCCGTGCGAGGAGCAAATACCGACTCAGCTGTCTCTTTGTCAGCCTCCTCAGTGGAATTCGTCCCGTAAATCTCAGCCTCGAGTGCATCCAGCTCGGCTTTGAATAGGGGAGATTCACCGTATCCATTATCATCATCAAAATCGTCATCTAAATCAAACCCATATGACGAATCAAAGCTCCCAATGGCCAAATCAGTCGATCGAGCGGAATAGCTACTCGATCGACCAATTTCCTCCTGAATTCCACTCGATCGAGTGGAAATATCACTCGATCGAGCACTTTCTTCTGGAAAATCACTCGATCGACCAATATAAGTCACTCGATCATATCGAGTGATTCCTCCTGTACAGGGTTGAAATCTTCGCATAAACTCGGAAATACGATAGGAATTCGTCATCCGAGATATAGAAATCATTCTCAAGATTGGGCAACACGGGTTCTTCATGGGAAAAACCGCTCTTGGTCAAGTACACCTCTTCTGGTTGCCAATTATCCGACTCAGCTGTTAGCCGAGCAATTCCAGACTTTATTTCATCAACGTGCGCGAAAAATCGTCTATTATGTTCCTGCACTAAAGATTTCAGCTCCGCAATTTCCTTTTTCTGTATATCACGAGGATCTTGTTGCGGTGGCCATTGATAGGGTGGATGTGGCGGCACAACTACAGCTGCTTGACTAACTTGACTACGTTGCTGAATGCGTAAACTTCGTCATTTCTCGCCAAACAAAGAAGCGCATTATGCCCAAAGAACACCACATCTCCCGATAAATCACCTACATTGTTCCATATAATGGGACATAGGTGATGGGTCAAAGGTACTCAAGCCTTCCCTTTGACGATCTTTCACCTAGAACTGTCTAGGTAGAACCCGTAAGGCCTATCAAAACAAAGACTAAACAAAAGATTAGAATGGCCTCAAGGAAAGAATCCCCGAGACTAAAAACAGAGATAAAATTAAACAAATAAATAAATAGATTGCCTCCCCGGCAACGGCGCCAAAATTTGATACTGTCGTTTCGTACCAAAAATAAATACCTAAGTACTACTAACAGAAGTCAGCGGTAAGTAGGGTCGATCTCCACAGGGAGGCGGTTTACTATCTACTTGTCTATTCTATCTGTCTAATGTCACTAATAGGGGTTTTGATTGTGTTGACTAGACTAATGAGGCTAAGGCAAGAGGGAAAGGAATGCGAGAATTTAACAATAAGGGAAGGGAAATATGCTAGGAGTCGGTCCACCGTGGCAGCTAAACTATCGGGAATACTGAGGCGATTAGAATATTGATAAGAAGAGCTATGGTCGTCACCTTTCGGTCCTTAAACCGCCCTAGAGCGTAAATAGTTTAGCTTTCGCCCTCACTACAATACCCTATTGTAACTAAGCAAGCCTTCCCTTCCAATCTTTCGATCCAGGTCGGGGTTAACTAGATTTATTGGTCTCCTGCATGCATTCATTCGACCTGATAACAATTAAATTGCCTAATACAATTCTTATCGCAAGACTAATCTAATCAAGTCAATTAAAACATGTTGCTACCACGGCTTCTCTAATCCTAACATACTGAGGAATTAGCTACGCATGGCTCGGGATACTACACTAGCAATTGCTAATCTAATAACATAAGACATGATAACTAAATAAAAAAGAAACAATAAAAGCAATAAAGGAACAAGGAAGAATAAAAGGGAAGAGAAATGTTACTGAAATAAATCCGGAAATAGGGAAGAACAAAAGTAACAGTGTTTAGGAGATAATTAGAGAGGAGAAGTCCCCTAATACTCACGTCCTAACTCCTATTTATAAGAAAATAGGAGTATAGTTAAACCTAATGACGGAAATTAAGTAAAAAGCCCAGCCCATAGCAAAATCCACTCGATCGAGTGATTTAAAACCACTCGATCGAGTAAACTGAGCCAAAAACCAGTCGATCGACCAGATTAGTTACTCGATCGACTGAACACACATAAGGGACTGGTCGATCGACCAGAAAAACTGCTCGAGCGACTAATTATTAGACCTAAAACCACTCGATCGACTAGGAAAGCACTCGATCGAGTGGATCTTGACTTCAGCAGCTTAGAATTCACGTTAGTTTGACTTTGACTTGTTCTTTTAGCTCCCGAAACACCTTCACGCATCCCAAGACAACAATATTTCCCGCTCCAAATCTACTCTTCCTCCAAATGCATACAAAACGGATGGCAAATGGCTTGATTTCACTACTTTATGGTACATTCCTGCATTTAAGATAAAATACACCAAAGTAGCATATTCGGGGCATTTCGTAGCATAAAACCACGATAAAAGCATAAATATACGCGCATAAATTAGGCTAAAAAGACTATATAAAATGCACGTATCAAATCTCCCCTAACCAAACCTTTACTCGTCCTCGAGTAAACTAAAATGCAACTAATGGAACGGAAAAAGATAACTCAAAGCTAGCTACAAATGCCCACTTAAGCCAATTTAATGCAAGAAAACTAACACTTATAGCTAAACAGTCAAATGCAAACGAGTTATAGGATGTTTATAATAAAGCTGAACCGTCGACCTTGCAAGACCTTTAAAATCGGACTCTCACGGGTCACTCTTCTCTCATGAAGCAAAGGGTGAACATATATATGTAAGAGATAAAGAAAAATAGTCGCTCACCTAAACTACGACCCACATAAATATGCATGCAGCTAATATGATAAACAATTCTAGCTACCGTACACACATTCCAACCAAACAAGGTCCTGTCACAGCCGAGGGCTTACAAAAATATGGTAAAGTGAGGCAATGAGTAGGAAAAGGCAAAACGTTTATGGGAATGTGGAGGTATAGGTGATCAAGCTAGTATCTAAACAAAACCATATGACAACATCCATTTCCAACTCAATTATGAATTAAGCACATGCCCTTCATTTGGCATAAAACTCACCAAACCGAACTAGAAATACTCCTCAAAAGATACAGATAAAGCATAGGAGTGAAACCGTCTCATCAATCAAACAACATCTTTTTTCTTCATTTTCTTACTATTTTTTCTTTTCTTTTTCTATTTTTTCGGTTCTTTTCTTCTTTTTCGCGTCTTTTTCATCAACCTTTTTTTGTATATTTTCCTCCTTTTCTTCATAAATACCAACTCCAAAACAATAGATATAAGCCAAACTTGATACAATAGACAATATACCGCAGAACAATATAAACTAGCTTGACAAGGCAGGCTAAATTTGGAATGTAGTTAAGGGTCAACAGGCAAATTTGGCTAATGTGGAGTTAAATGGGTAAAAAAATGAAAGAAAGGGAAATTTTAAGCACCTCTCTGCATGTGACACCAACCACTAACCCGAATGTATGACGGTAAAAAGCAATTGAATTTCATATTTGTGCAAATTGATGAACATGCTATGGAAGGAGAAACTACTCACAATCCTACATGAAACCGGTCATAAATGACACCAGTTTATAAGGCTCTAATTCCTTAGAATTTATAAGTAGGTTGCCAAAATTTCAGGTCAAGTCTATTCGTTCAGCTAAATTAAACATTAACTCGTAGATTATGCAATAAGACAAAGCTAAAAGAATAATAGTATAATGCAAGGCTTAAGCAAAAAGACAATTGCAGTGCAATTTCATCATGGAAATCCACCGTTCCGACTCAACCTATATGCTAAAATAAACGTGATTTTTTTGAATTTTTGAAATTTTTCTAATTTTTAGGGAATTTTATGCATTTAAACAAAAATAAACAACAATGCAAACATAAATAAAACGTGATAACAGAAATGCATTAAAAACAATATGCAGACACAGATATGGATGCATAACCTCCCCAAACCAAACCGTACAATGCCCCCATTGTACCAAAACATGGAAAGGAAATGCAAACTAAAGGAAGAAAAAGAATAAATACGGGAAAAACTCACAAAATGCGCAAATAAGGGGACCTCCCCAAACCGACCATGAACATGGGAGGTTGCTAAAGGCCCGGAAAACCGTCTCAGGAAGCTAATCCAAGTCAACAATACTCGGTCAAGAGGAACAGTGTCCGATCGAGTAGAATGGGCGCTCAAAACTGCTCGATCGACTGGAATTTAGGTCGATCGAGTGGTTTCTCATCCTGCAGGTGGTCGATCGAGTAGATTAATCACTCGATCGAGTGAATCCATCAGCTAAAGTGCTCGATCGAGTAGAAAAACTACTCGATCGAGTGATTCTCAATGTATTTCCTGCAAAAACGCAATGTAAAAAGCCCGTAAACTAACTAGACAAGCATACTGAGATAGTCTATGGTATAAAAACCATTTATTACAACTGAAAATAAAAGCAAAATAAAATCGCCGGGTTGCCTCCCGGGTAGCGCTAGCTTCAGACAGGTCCCAGCTCGACCTTCTTTTTCTTCGAGCTCTATAATCGCTCTACAATCAAAAAAACTCAAAGCGCGCGACATTAGATCGTACATCCGCGCATGTGCTACAAAGAAGCATAAGTAGCACCAAAGTGGAATACAGAAATAGGAAATAAATATGTAAAACCGTTTAAGCCGAACAAATTTCCTATGCGAGCTCCTAAATTTATCCACAAAATATAGGAGCGCGGGAGCAATTGTCAATATATTAGGGTCTCGATTCAGATTAACAATTTTGACATGACAAGTATGGTGAAAATTCGTCAAATTATACATCCACATGGGAGGGGGTATATCATTATAAGAATTAGCACGAGTCAAATGAGGTAGCTTACTTTTAAAATCAACAATAATAAAATTACCGCTAATTACCTCAGGTAGGTTGCTCTCAATGGAGTCATCGACAAAAGAGTGTAATACCTCATCCGTGCGAGGAGCAAATACCGACTCAGCTGTCTCTTTGTCAGCCTCCTCAGTGGAATTCGTCCCGTAAATCTCAGCCTCGAGTGCATCCAGCTCGGCTTTGAATAGGGGAGATTCACCGTATCCATTATCATCATCAAAATCGTCATCTAAATCAAACCCATATGACGAATCAAAGCTCCCAATGGCCAAATCAGTCGATCGAGCGGAATAGCTACTCGATCGACCAATTTCCTCCTGAATTCCACTCGATCGAGTGGAAATATCACTCGATCGAGCACTTTCTTCTGGAAAATCACTCGATCGACCAATATAAGTCACTCGATCGAGTGATTCTTCCTGTACAGGGCTGAAATCTTCGCATAAACTCTGGAAATACGATAGGAATTCGTCATCCGAGATATAGAAATCATTCTCAGCATTGGGCAACACGGGTTCTTCATGGGAAAAACCGCTCTTGGTCAAGTACACCTCTTCTGGTTGCCAATTATCCGACTCAGCTGTTAGCCGAGCAATTCCAGACTTGATTTCATCAATGTGCGCGGAAAATTGTCTATTATGTTCCTGCACTAAAGATTTCAGCTCCGCAATTTCCTTTTTTCTGTATATCACGAGGATCTTGTTGCGGTGGCCATTGATAGGGTGGATGTGGCGGCACAACTACAGCTGCTTGACTAACTTGACTACGCTGCCTAAACTCGTAAACTTCGTCATTCTCTGCCAAACAAAGAACTGCATTATGCCCAGCAGCACCACATCTCCCGCAGTAAATCACCGGCTGTTCCATATAATGGGACATAGGTGATGGGTCAAAGGTACTCAAGCCTTCCCTTTGACGATCTTTCACCTAGAACTGTCTAGGTAGAACCTGTAAGGCCTATCAAAACAGCACTAAACAAAAGATTAGAATGGCCTCAAGGGAAAGAATCCCCTGAGACTAAAAACAGATAAAATTAAACAAATAAATAAATAGATTGCCTCCCCGGCAACGGCGCCAAAATTTGATATTGTCGTTTCGTACCAAAAATAAATACCTAAGTACTACTAACAGATGTCAGCGGTAAGTAGGGTCGATCTCCACAGGGAGGCGGTTTACTATCTACTTGTCTATTCTATCTGTCTAATGTCACTAATGGGGGTTTTGATTGTGTTGACTAGACTAATGAGGCTAAGGCAAGAGGGAAAGGAATGTGAGAATTTAACAATAAGGGAAGGGAAATATGCTAGGAGTCGGTCCACCGTGGCAGCTAAACTATCGGGAATACTGAGGCGATTAGAATATTGATAAGAAGAGCTATGGTCGTCACCTTTCGGTCATTAAACCGCCCTAGAGCGTAAATAGTTTAGCTTTCGCCCTCACTACAATACCCTATTGTAACTAAGCAAGCCTTCCCTTCCAATCTTTCGATCCAGGTCGGGGTTAACTAGATTTATTGGTCTCCTGCATGAATTCATTCGACCTGATAACAATTAAATTGCCTAATACAATTCTTATCGCAAGACTAATCTAATCAAGTCAATTAAAACATGTTGCTACCACGGCTTCCCTAATCCTAACATACTGAGGAATTAGCTACGCATGGCTCGGGATACTACACTAGCAATTGCTAATCTAATAACATAAGACATGATAACTAAATAAAAAGAAACAATAAAAGCAATAAAGGAACAAGGAAGAATAAAAGGGAAGAGAAATGTTACTGAAATAAATCCGGAAATAGGGAAGAACAAAAGTAACAGTGTTTAGGAGATAATTAGAGAGGAGAAGTCCCCTAATACTCACGTCCTAACTCCTATTTATAAGAAAATAGGAGTATAGTTAAACCTAATGACGGAAATTAAGTAAAAAGCCCAGCCCATAGCAAAATCCACTCGATCGAGTGATTTAAAACCACTCGATCGAGTAAACTGAGCCAAAAACCAGTCGATCGACCAGATTAGTTACTCGATCGACTGAACACACATAAGGGACTGGTCGATCGACCAGAAAAACTGCTCGAGCGACTAATTATTAGACCTAAAACCACTCGATCGACTAGGAAAGCACTCGATCGAGTGGATCTTGACTTCAGCAGCTTAGAATTCACGTTAGTTTGACTTTGACTTGTCCTTTTAGCTTTCGAAACACCTTCACGCATCCCAAGACAGCAATATTTCCCGCTCCAAATCTACTCTTCCTCCAAATGCATACAAAACGGATGACAAATGGCTTGATTTCACTACTTTATGGTCCATTCCTGCATTTAAGATAAAATACACCAAAGTAGCATATTCGGGGCATTTCGTAGCATAAAACCACGATAAAAGCATAAAGATACGCGCATAAATTAGGCTAAAAAGACTATATAAAATGCACGTATCAGGAGGGAATATTTTTTTTGACAGTATATAATGATATGCGTACCAACCGAGGTTTTTGCTCAAGCAATCGAATAAAATGTGAAGAAAATGGCTTTTGGCTCATCTTACTTATCTGCAACTTCAATTGCAATTCTTTAGTCTCTTAGTATCTCATTATTTTAGCATTTCTTTGTACGTAGTTCATTATATACTGTTAAAATATCAAAATACCAAGTTTTAAATCTGTTAAATATGATCACACAAATATATTTCCTTCTTTGCTCCAGATTTGGTGAAGGGTGAAGAATTTGAAAATAGTAAAGCAAGCTCATCAGCTCATTCCAATTGTTAAAAGTTACCCAATTTTATTGTATAGTTTAAAATTTATCGCATAGTTTAAAATGTAAATTTATCATGTACGAACTGTGTTACTATAGTTACGGTTAGAGCAAACGTTTTCATATTTCTTATATGGGATTCAAATTAACATATAATTATACTCAAAATTGCATTTAACACCTAACAAAATATTTCCTTTTTTCTACTTTCACATCCGAAATAACTTTGAAGCAAGTTTAAAAAGTTGATATTTTTATAGACTATATGGAATAAATTGTGGAGTTTTTATAGTAGGCAATCAATCATTAGTATATCTTTAAAATGTTATAGTGTATAAATGTACGCATATATTGACACAAATTTGTAAGGAATCTTCTAGTTAAATTTTGAACGACAATTAATTAGCACTACTACAAATCCAGGCAACTACAACGCCCCTTTAACAACGATTATTCACGAAAATCACAATAGACGTTGTAGAATGTATGACGCGAATTTTACTAAAATGAATTACAACGGGTATGGTTATAAACACCGCTGTTATAAGTTTTAACAACGGGTTACACATGCACAACCGTTGTTAATAATTTGGCGCAAAATTGGCGCAAAGTTAGTGAAAAGTAATCACAATGGTTACTTTTGGAACCCGTGTTGTTAAAACTTATTTGACAACGGTTGGTTTACAACCGTTGTTAAAACTATTTGACAACGGTTGTTCTTTAATAACCGTTGTCAATACCTTCCACACTATAAACCACACAAACACAAGTCTGCTACAGCCACAAAACACAAACCTTAATACACAAACACAAACCCAGCAGACAAACACAAACACAAACACAAAACACACACTTTCTCATCGTCTCTTTCTCTCTTTCTCATCGTCTCTTTATCTTCTCGCCGTCACTGTTGATTTCATTGTCTAATTATCAGGTAAATCTCGCCGTCCATGTTGGTTTCATCGTCTTTCATCGTCATTATTTTATTTTTCTAATTATTTCATTTGCATGTGTATGTGTTAGTTTTTATCGACCATTAATGTTATTTCTTTAAGTATTATTCGCTTAATTAGCTAGTAAAACAAATTAAATAAACTAAAACAAAGAAGAAGCAAGATGATAGAGAGGAATGCATGATAAACATAATTAATATATACGGAGTATATATATATAATAAATACATAAATTAAAAAAAAAAAATTACATTAATAAAAATGCAATTCTTATATTTTCATAGAGGGTCTTATTCTCCTCTATGATATCCGTCCTCTCCTCCTTGGCTATTTGGAGGTTCCGTTCAGCAGTTGCTATGTCGTCATATAGCTGCAACTACTGCTGCTCCGTCAAGCCATCTTCTGGCGTCCTTCAGAATGGATCGAGCATCCGCAAGGTAGCTCCTGAAACTTTCCTCAATGTGGAGCAACCGGCGGATGAAACTGTTGTTGTTCTCGATCATAGTAAGAGTCTTAAGGATGATATCATTCATCATTTTGTTGGAGTTTGGAGTTTGTTTTGAAAGATAATGAGGGTTAATTTATTTGGAGTTTGTTTTAGCAGTTAGGGTTTGGAGATGTATATAGTGAGATAATGGAATGTTAGTTGAGATAATGCTTGTATTTATACTAAGTAATGTGTGAGTTGAGTTGTTTTTTAATTAATATATATATGTTAGGAAGTTGTGCCATAATCATCATCATATCTCTCAATGTTGCTTCAAATCTTATTAATAACCCTTCTCATTCCATATTGTCCGTTCATATGCACAGTGATGACAGTAATAATGCATGTATCGGAATTATAACGGGCCGTAATTATGCATGCATCTAGTAATATTTAATTTAATTTTTTTAATTTTTTAAGAACAAACAACAACGGTTATTTATTAAAAAACCGTTGTCTTTAGTTATAACAACGGTTTTGTATATTACAACCGTTGTTATAACTTTCCCACCAAAATTGAGTCACACTTTCCACAACGGGTTTTTATACTTAAAACCGTTGTTAATAGTTTTAACAACGGATTCCTTAAGAAAACCAACCGTTGTTAAAACCTTTTACAACGGACGCTTTAACAACGTCCGCTGCCTGTATCTATAGTAGTGTAGGGATTATTTAATGCAATTGTATTCCCTTATTTATGCTAATCATAATCTTTTTTTTCTTATGATTGAATGCATATTCCAACCTGCAGCAAACCTTACCTTAGTAAGAGTAGCATGATTAATTTTATCACTTGTCTTCATAAGACATAAGTAGCTATTTTTTTTTTTTTTTTTTGGTTTAAATCGGGGTGTCCACCGTCGACAATAGTGTATAATTCCCTCTCCCATTGGCAGAGATCGAACCCCTGACCTCATGGTTAAGAGATGAGGTGAGCAACCACCACACCAAACACATTTGGTTAGACATAAGTAGCTATTAATGTGGACATTAGTGCAGAAGAAATTTAATTCCACGAAATAAAAGTCATGCCTATATTTACACGAAATTACAACGTGAAGATTGGAGCAAGTTTTAATTTATACTAGGTAGCATCCCGTGCTTCGCACGGTCAGTTTTAATAATTTGTTATTATATTTTTAATGTATTTGAAACTTATGTAAAGTTATTTAATTTTGTATTAGTATGGAGTATTTTATATTTTTTTCTAAGAATTATTATTTAAGAAAATATTGCTTATGTTTCCTATTTTACTCTTTTTTTATGCTGCTTTATGATTTGACATTAATATAATATTGTGTTATAAGCCTCATACTATTAGCTTTTTCTTTCTACCAAAAAAAAAAAACACTACTTTTACAATTTGATATTGATCGAGGACATCAAGATTCACTTGTTTTCAAAATGTGCCTCATGTATTTTTTGTATAGGTTTGAACTTTGAATTGAAGTAGAAGCTAAGTTCTGTTATCCTTCTTGATAAATGTCCTATTTTAAAATGTTGTCTAAAAGTGTTTTTTCTTAAAGAAATTTATAATTTTGAAACCTAGTGGTTTTTATGTTATTAATTTTTTGCATATTCACGTGTACAAAGCCAACTTACTCGTCTACCTTTCACCACTTTATTACAAATGAAAATTTTATTTCTATACAAAATTATTTGGGCTGATTAAAAGAACAACGTGAATTTGAAAATAAAAACACAATATATAAATATAGTTTATTTTTTCTTTTCTCAAAAAATAAATATATTTATTTTTTTCTTTTATTGTTTTTTCTTCCTAAAATTATTACTACGCTTGTATGTAAAAAAAAATAACTTTTAATCTTCATATGTACATCTTTATTCATTGATAATTGAGTATAACAAAACACACTAACTGCATAAATCATAACTATTTATATTAGCAAAGTAAAGCAAAATCTAATTTACAATACATTACAATAAATAAAGTTTTAACTAATCATGTCAAATCTAGTTTGATTAGGCTACGTGGGTTCATTCTTTGTGTTTTGTATGGCTTCAATATTGATGCACGTTGATATAATTATGAAATTGCTCTTCATCCGTGACCGCCTGCGAGTAAAGAGTGTAAAATTGGTTTTTATTATAGAAAAAAAAATTTATAAATAATTCTAAGCTTGC
Organism: Silene latifolia; assembly: GCF_048544455.1. Taxonomy (NCBI): domain Eukaryota; kingdom Viridiplantae; phylum Streptophyta; class Magnoliopsida; order Caryophyllales; family Caryophyllaceae; genus Silene; species Silene latifolia. Next base: position 9,455,960 of record NC_133530.1, on the reverse strand, counting down.
CACTTTATCTTCAAGTGTTGTTGAATCCCACAGAGCACTTTTTCACTCACTCGTATCACCGTCTTTGCTTGCTATTTAGAAGAAATTTGAAAAAAAAAATATTGAGGAAATTATTTCTAGTGGAACAGTAACTTATTATGTATCAAAATATTCTATATATAATTTTGTAAGTTTTACATTATTAATACACATACTATAACACAATCAAAAGTGATTGTAAACAAATAGTTTATTACATATATATAGAAATGAATTGCATGTATCATGTATGCATCTTGTAATCCGTCAAAACATGGTTGGACTACTTTTCATTTATTGTTTTGTCTTTTATTTGAAAGTTGTTCTTTGAAATTTTGTATACATTTTCTATGTTCAACACACAAATATTTTATATACAATTTTCAAAAAAGAAATGCACATATTCAATGTATATATATATAGTGTACATACATAATTCTTAGTTAATTTTTATTTTGACTTATTTATTTAATTCTACCAAACCCATTAGAAGATGATAAATGTCTAATCCACACTTTTTCAATCCAATTTTATATGTAGATATAAGATATCGCAAAAAAAAAAAAATGTTATATATAAATATAAAATAAGATATAGGATTATGTCAATAAGTATAACGGAAATTGTAGTCAATTGAAAGCATTTTTCACATAAATCGTAATGGTTTATATATATCTAATATTTTTTATAAAAATAACTTTTTATTAAATTTAAAAACAAATAACCATAATTATTTAATATAATTAATTAATAAAATTTATTAAACTATATTTAATATTTTACTAAGATTAATGCTACATTTATTATGTACATATTTAATAATTTGTCGTATTTAATGCTTGTAATTAAGGTTGAAACGCCACGTGGCGCATCCACAGCGTTTCAACCCAGTTTTATATATATACTAGGTAGTATCCCGCGCTTCGCGCGGCCTGTTTTAAAATTTTATTATTATAATTGAAGAAAAATAATATAATTCATATATAACCTTTAATATTTTTACCTATAAATAAAAATAAATTATTTTTTTCTCAATTTTTTTTTTTTTTAGGTTTAAGCTTAGTGTTTTAAATAAAATACGTATCATTTTAATTAAAACTAATAAGTTATACGGAGTAGTTAATTACGCATGATCAACGTTTTACAAAAAAAAAATTGTAATTGATCAAATATCATATTAATTAAAATAAAATTTATTTGAATAATGCAACAACAACATTAAGCTATCAAATTATATCATTTCATGATACGTTATGTTCCAAATCAGTTAAAATATTTATTCAAAATGATGTGAATATAATTTTATGTAATTTTTAATTTTGTCTGTATAACGTTTGATATTTATTTATCAAACATATAGGGTCTAAACTAAATTTATTCAAATGTTTTGGTTGTGTCTTACATGTGCTATGTGTCAAACATATATATAAGAAATTTGCACCTTTTGTTTTTTTTAACAACTTTATATAATGATGTTTAAGAGTTTACCCATAAATAAAATAGGTTGAACTTACTCAAATATCATTTTTATAAGATATAATTAGTCATAATCAATGTTTTATTCTTGACTTATATATATTTAACTGAAGATATTTACAAAAAAATTGTAACTGAATATCTAGTGGTACCCCTAAACATAATTAAAACATCTTAAAATACCTAAAATGCTCTAATCCGCCTCTTTAAAATGTTTAATTTATACATTTTTTATTGATTTTTTTGGCAATAATTTATCATGTCATTAAACATCGTCTACTCAATTATAAACATATTTTCTTTACAAAATTTAACATATTAAAAACGTGATTTTTAGTAGTTTGGGTATTTTTAGAACATTTTACTAAATTTAGGGATACCACTTATATTTTCAAAAATATAGGGGCACCAAGTAGAATGCGAAGAAACACGGGATACCACATAAAACAACCCTATATAATTTTATATTACTTAATAATAATTACTTTTCTTTTATTTATTCAAACTCACTCGCGATCACTATATACATACATGCTCATTATCACAGTATTTAAACCTCTCAAAATCTCATATGTATTTAATTTGTCGCAATATAATTTTTCGTTTCCATACTATCAAAACGTATACCTTAGTAGTTTTTTTTTTTAAAGTTTTGTTTTTAATAAATATAATGACTATTCCAAATATATTTTTCTTAACAAATTTAATGGTCTAAGTTTTATAACTTTCTCAAAATGTATTTTTACATAAAAGTAAAACATTGTAAGATACTCACTTTAATCATCTCTACATATCAAAATATGTTAATAAACATAATGAAAATTATACTCGATTGAAAACATTTTTCGCAATGAACATTTTTATTTACAATTTAGACTTTTTATCAAAATATTTTTTTAATAAATTTAGAATCAAATCAACGTCATTATTTAATGTAATTTTATAATAAAATTTATTAAATTATAATTAATATTTACTAAGATTAATGCTACATTTATTATGTTCATATTAAATGATTAGTTGTAATTAATACTTGTCATTAATGCTGTCTGGGACACGTGGCGCATCCACAATGTTTCAACCCAGTTTTATATATATATAAATAAGATATAAGATTCCACAAAATTACATGCCAATTTTACTTGTCTACATTTGTTAATAACTCGATCATTGTTATTGTCAACGAGGAAGTAAATGAACCCCATATGTATACTACTTTTATTACCTTTGTCCCAAGCATTTGTTTACTTCGATTAAAATTTCTTCGCAAAGAAATGACTCGGATTGTGGAAGTAGTTTCATCGTAAGGTTGAAACTTGCAAGTCAATGTATGGTAAAAATAGAATTTGAACTTTTTATTGCGAAAACAAAGACCTGAGATATTACAGAGGTGAATTACTATTAGAAGAACACGCAAAATACTTGCTCTCCTTGTTCCGCCATGTATTGATGTTCCCAACAAAGACTACCCATTGATCATAACAGGATACGATCCTAATACATTCCTTGAAAGCAACTTCAGCAAAATCCAACGATAAATCCAAAAGTGTACGTACAAGATCAGTGGACATCAACATCTCCTCCAAACTCTGTGTATATTCAGAACCACACTTATGTACACTCCTAGCAATATCAGCAACCCCTGAACAAAAATAAGCAAACTGCATAATCAATTCTAACACAAAAAAAAAAAGTTACAGACAAAATCAGCTCATTAGAATATCAATTTAGAAAGACTTACAAGATCGCCTCAAGTTCTTCTCCAAACTCTAGCTATATTCACAACCACCATCACATAAATCCGATCTTTGATGTCATCATAGAACCGGAAGAAGGCATGTCTCCAAGACGTTTTGATAACTAAAGTACCACAAACTCCCCAAAATCCAAAGATAAATCCAAGCAATACACTTATGTACAGCCCTAGCTTAAAGTTATCATTAGGCAGCTTCTCTTTGCCTAAATTATGTGGAATTATGGCTCCGTCGTCTTCATGACATTTAGGGAGTGGCGCTCCACAAAGTCCGGGGTTTCCCGCGTATGATGAAGTGTCGAAACTTTGTAGTTGAGTGCCATCTGGAATCTTTCCGGACAAGTTATTATACGACAAATCCAATACTCCTAGATAACTTATTTTAGCCAAACTAGTTGGGATTACACTGGAAATCTGATTATGTGATAAATCAAGAGATTGCAAAGCAGTCAATTGACCTATGCTCGATGGGATGACTCCACTCAAATGATTTCTTGATAAATTTATGGATACTAAACCAATAAGGCTTGAAATTTCGTCAGGGATATGTCCTTCCAGTAGATTGCTAGATAAATCCATGGCTTTTACGAGTCCAACTGAATCACGTCCTCCTCCAAAATTTTGTTCTTTTCTTTTCCACATTATCGATGGGTTATCAGTGAGATCATAGAGAATGGAATAATCAAAATATGTTAAATCAAAGGAGGCAGGTTGTAAGACAATAGTTGTGTTAACCATGCCTTGGAGATTGTATATGCATCTTGGGATGGTTCCACTAATGCGGTTGTTAGAAATATCCAATATTTGAAGTCGAGTGAGATGACATAAGCTCGAAGGTAACGCTCCAGAAAAGTTATTATATTGGAGGGTCATGATGCTAAGATTTTTAAGAAAATTTCCAACGGCATAGGGTATGTACCCAGACAGTAAATTATAGGCAAGATCTAGACTAATCAAAGATCTGCAATTCAGTAGGGACACAGGGAGTTCACCCCAAATTTTGTTGTTTTTGAGCTGTAAAATTAATAAATTATCAAAGTAACCCCAACAATCAGGGAGCTTCTCTGAAAATGAGTTATTTGAAAGATCGAGAGCGATTAGAGGCATTTTGGCTTGCGGGCACAAAAAAGAAACAATACCTTGAGAAAAGTGGTTGTTGTTGAGATATAACACCTTCACATAATTCAAAAACGGTGGTATTGTGCCCACGAAATTGTTTGAGCGCAAGTCTACTAATACCATGGAATCAAATGTGGTTGATGCATTTGGAAGTGGCCCATACATCATGTTTTGAGACATTTCTAATTGCTCTAATTTGGGTGATAATGAGTCGAAAAAAGAATTAGGGATCATGCTTGAAATACTAGTGTTGGATATATCAATTCTAGTTAAGTTTTTTTGAGTTATAAGCCACATTGGAAAATCTGGGCCAACCTTACATGATCTCAACCGGAGTTCTTGTAATTGAAATGGAGGAATCCAATTGGCACTAATGTTAAACTCCAGTTCTGTGTTATTCTCCAAGTTTAAATAACTTAAATTGGAAAGATTTGATAAATGTACACTGGTTAAAAACCCCTCCAAAGAATTAAAACCAAGATCCAACGTTTCAAGCTTAGAAAGTCCCCCAAGTGCTTCACTAATGGTGCCGTTAAGCTGATTCTCATAAACGTATAAGTCCCTCAAGTATGAAAGGTTGCCAATGTTGTCAGTAATGGAGCCCAACAATTGATTACCACTTAAATCTAAAAGCATTAGTGATTGGTGTGAACATGCAGATAAAAATTGGATAATCTCTGAGAAGTTGTACTTAAGACCGGTATTTCTTAAACCTAGGGTTTGCAAACTACATAAGTTACCAAGGAAATTCCAAGTATGGCTGGACAGTTGGAAAGTACTTCCAAACAGTTGAAAATTGTTAGAGAGGTCAAGGGAAACAAGGTTGCTCTCAAGTCCATTCAAATTCGACAACCAATCAAATATTGATGTATCATTCAAGTTATTTCCTAAAAGGCTAATAATACCAAGGGTTGTGGAAGAATTAATATATGAAAGAGATGAAGGCAACTTCAGAGATAGGTTACACAAATCCAAGCGAAGGGCACGTAAGTGAGCGAGATTGTTAACAGTAGACAACCAATTGTTTGTAGTTAGACTCAAATCAATACCACCCAAATCCAACTCCCTCAGCAACTTCAGTTGCGATAGCCACCTCAAAGTCTCCACCCCCATACCATCATCAGAATTAAGATTAAGAGATGATAATTTAGAGAGATTTCCAATTTCATGAGGAACGACTCCAGTAAACCCAACATAGGAAAGGTCAAGGTGCTCTAAGTTGGTAAGTGAGCCTATAAACTTGGGTAATTGTCCTCCAAAATAATTTCGACTGAGGTTTAAGTATTTTAAATGTTTCAACTCAAGTAGAGATATACCGATTCTACCTTCTAGGCAGGCATCCTTATTACTGGCGGCATAGTATGGTACCTGTGTAGGAAGATCGATGGCGATCACGTGGCCAAAGTGGTTGTGACACTGAATACCGCGCCATTGGCAGCAATCTTGAGTAACTCTCCAAGAATCAAGGAGTCCACAACGGTCGACACACTACTACAAAAATCATCATAGACATCTGACATTTTCATCAATAGGCATCAGATTTTCAACTGATGCACAGTTGACACATGTATATTCTCTAAGCTTATACATCAGTCTTAAGTCTGATGTCTATTCAAGAATAGACATCGGTTTTAATTTTATCTGATGCCCATTCCATGAATACGCATCAGAGTTTTACTAAAACCCAATGTCTATTGCATAAATAGACATCGGTTTTTAGTAAAGTCTGATGCATATTGTTTTATTTTATTTTAAAAAAAAAAATTATTACCGAATAAACTACATTCCTTTCATCGATGAGACAAACATAACTGACTAGTTTGCAAAATATTGTATACATATAATTGTTGTTTATATACAACCAAACCCATCATCTACACAAACTAATGAAGTACATTACATTATACTGAACATTCAGAAAAACATGGAATAGATAATTTGATGATGATCACTGTACCACGTCAAACAAAAAAGAGCACAACTTTGTTAGCTCAACAGCTCTTTTAAACTCACAAACTCCACCCCCTACAACAACAACAACAACAACAACAACAACAACAACATTAGATAGGTCCCTCAAGGGCTCCCACAAATAATGAGGTATAGGGTTAGTCAGACACAATATTATGCAGCTTTAACTATGTCGGAAGGTTGTTTACGACCCAAGACGAAGGTTGCATCGAATGACTCCTCTAGCCATGTCGCATACAAAATGGCACATGAGAATTCACAGCTACTCAAATATTCATGGCCTTTAAATTTGTCTAACGACAACGTCTTCTTCCATCATAAAACTCTTGAATGAGATCTAATAACCAGTTCAGTTTTTCACATTTTATTTACTATCAGAAGTTAGAACATAACCAAGATGTTGGCTAGTACAACTAACCATTTAATAATTGAAGTATGAGCCTCCACTGTGAACAAAACACGCTACTGCAAAGTCTAAGTCTTCAACTGTTGGCCGGTCATAAAATAGACCACCAAATGCTGTAAACCTTCAATCCACAGAAAAAAAAAATGTTGTAAAAAACGACTGGTGAATGAAAAAGTTAAAAGAAATTATCAAGAAAACTTATATGAGACAGTCTTGGTCTCGGACTGAGACCAACCCTCCCTCTAATCCCGTGAAATAACTGAACAAAACACCAAGGAAATTAACCCTTCAATGTTCCGTTTTCTATTCAGTGTTCCTGAAAAGACCAAGAAAGGAGAGGCAGCGCACCCATTTAAACAGTTATCCATGGTGTTCCTTCCATGTGTATGGAATTTTCATGCCAAATATTGCCCCTATCGACGAGTACACTGATAAAGAGATAGTTCCAGAGCTAAGGAAATGCTCGAACTGTGTCCATTAGAAGCGATGAGGAGATAGATAGATAAAGATTGAATTTAAGTAGTTTGGCGATAACGAAGTCATAAAATATATTACATACCTGAATTTTATCAGAAATGACTAAATTGTTGCATACCATCTGACACCCTTATCCTGCTTACCTGTTAACCCACCGAAAACTGAAATTAAGGATCAAATCAAACCAATGTAATGTAACTCAATTAACTAAAAGTATCTGCCTGGTACCTGTTGAATCCAATGAAAACTGAAATTAAGGAATAACTACATCAAAATATGATTTAGACATATGACAATCTTACCATTACACCTTTCATAGAAAAAATTGTGTGATTATATCAAGTAGTTAAAGAAATGGTTTAAGAGTTTTGCCTAAGAGAACCATCTTCAGCATAAGTTGGGACCAATTAATTTAGTATTTTATCAGTCAAGCCGCGACAAGTTAGTAAAGAAGTTGACTTTAGCACAATTGTTGTGTAATTTTCAACTCTGAAAATCAAGTTTCCATATGACATTTAGCAGAATAAAGTTGCATAGCCATCACAAACACTGAAATAAGAACACTACCTGTTCACCATCTTTAACAGTGCCCTGGTCTTGCCAAGTTCCGGCTGTCAATTCCGGGCTATTGCGAGGAGCATCCACGCCAACTGTACAACATTTACAAACAATTTGCGATTACATTTATAGATATCAGATATTAAACCATTTTTTTCTTCAGTCTGCTAGATATCTTGAGGCACTAGGGTAATTTGTGAAGCATGTAACTTGAGATTACGACTAATTTGAGTCGCTTAGAAACAAGACAACTATGAACAAAATATTCTGAAACTTTGAGCAATAGAACAGTGAACAAACAAAGGAAAAGGTTGTTTTTGTGAGGATTTTCTGGATTGTAATGAGAATAATAAAACAGACCAATGTATAGCATTGTTGACATTAGACCCAGCTTGCAGAGACCATATCGTGCTCCTCAGAATGAATTAGAATGCCCCATAGGTGCCAAATAAAAGCTAGATGAGTTAGCTTTCATTTCCAATTGGAATCACATGAAATGGCCTCCTGGATTATGAGTTATGTACGTTTGAGTGCAAGCAGGTCAAGGCTGAACTATGCTGTAACAGTTCAGCATTCAGGGACATTTTGCAGACCTTATAACTATTGCCTCAGGTTGAACCACTAGGTGTCTCATATACCAAATCGAAGCTAGATGAGTTAGCTACACTCTCCAATTGGAATCATGCAATAAAATGTCTTCAATTAAGAGATATATGGGTTTAAGTAAGTTCAGGTCAGAATTGTGCTGTAGATTATTCTCCTGCAGGGTCTGTTTGCAGAGGCTATAACTCGAGATACACATAAGCTATGAGCATGATTCCAGCTCTCAGTTTTAACTAACATTCCAAGCTTTGCAAAAATATAAAGAACATCAAGAATGACTGAGTGTAGCTCAAGATATGATGTAAAGAACAGGGCCCTGAATTCTGTTTTGCTGTTAGACTGCTCTTTTGAGTATGAATTTGTTACTTTGATACAACCATGATCTTTAAGACTTGTAATGCTTGTTATAAACAATAAACTTAGAGTTATCTTGATTACTCCTGTGAATTAAAACATAAAAATGAACAATCGCTTACTCTTTATTTCTTTTATCCAATTATAGAAATGAGAAGAGACCTACAATAATGAACAACAGCAGCAACAACACTTAAATAACAACAAGAAACCCCTAAATTAAGACAAACCCCTAAATTAACAATAGGAAAACTAAGTATTGAACTAAAAAATTGATTAACATTAAAGTTAACCCTAATTTTGATTAACGAGTAGAATTAGAGATTTGCTATGTTTATTAGCTTCAACTACAATTAAACTGAACGGTAAATCGCAGCTTAAATCAACTACTTCAGCATCAACACAACAAAATATTTGTTAGCACCAATTCTTATTTCAGACCAAGGTATCCGTCTTATTAATAAGACGGATACCATATTCTCTCACAAAATACCCATTTAGGGTGAGTGGAGAAGCACATGGGAGGTCCCACCTTTGTCCCCTCTACCCATTTCCTCTCACACAACGACCCGTCTTAAAATCCAACCCGTTTTAAGCAAGACTTACTCATTTGTTAGTCATATACTACTCTTTTGGAATACACAAAAGAATACATAAATGAACCCAATTTACAAATTAGAGAATCTAAACCCTAAATTTGAAAGAAACATAACCCTAAATCGAACCAAGCAAAAAATATAGAAGATTGAAGTAATTAGAATCGAAAATATACCTTCATGGATTCTGGAAGAGAGGCTGGCGGCGAGCAAAACGCGGTGGTCGAAAGGTGAGAGCGAAAGTTGGCGGCCAAAGGCGAATGAAGGTATTCGGTCGTTATTAGCTATGGAGAATGACGAGGGTCTACAGCCAATGGCGGCGAAGGTTTGACCCAGGTAGTGTATATCTGTATTATTTTTACTCAAGCAATGCATCTCTCTCACTCTCCACACATTGTATATCTGTATTATTTTTACTATCAGTCTCTGAACTAGCATGACAATCAAAGTAGGTCAAGCAAACACACAATAGAAGAAGAAAAAGTGATTGACCATATAATTTGAAGGTAAATTGAGGACTCATTTTATCTTTAATGTTGTGGATGAAACTGTAAATGTGAGTCGAACAAATTGTGTGAGTGGTTTATATAGAGGTCTCTACTCTTTTTTTCATGACTTGTAATTTTGTGAAATAGCTTAAGGTCATTTTCACTTGGACTTAATTTTCAGTTTTATTCAGGTCGATTCAATTTTTAGACACTTTCAGTCCACAAGAAAAAGGGACGAAAACTCGCTCCATTCCCTATGGTTGTAATGAATTTGAAGTCGTGCAACGACTTGAAGATGTGAAGTAGTATTGTCTTCATCTTCTGGAATGTAACTTGGGCATGACTTTTCAAGAAGAATCACTAATTTCTGCACTAACTAACAAAACAAAACAAAGGCTACTGATGAGTAATTAAACCTGTGATGGTTTGACAATGTCAAAGTGATTACATTAATTTTGTGGTTCACGTTTTTATGTTTACTTTTATTATTGGTTCCCAATTTGATCGGACCGTTCATAATTAATTGTATTCTTCTTGTTCTTATAATAAAAAATCTTAGCCTGTGATGCTTACCAGTTGACACGTTTATCTTCTGAACAAGGGAAGCCTGTATGGATTGCTTCAGCTTTTGCGGTGCGGATCTCAATTTTAGCTGGTATTAGCTGCGAGTTAAGAGCGCAGACATGTAAGAATTCATTTTTATAAAAATCGCAGACATGTAAGAATTCATTTTTATAAATCAAATAATAAATAGCAAAGAGGCTTTTTTTTTTCATAAGAATCCCAGTCCACAATAAACCTATCCATATTGGACAATTCTTTTTGCCTGTATGTCGCATGTCCAAATTCCGACACCACAAGAAACTTTCACACTTCAATTTCAATAAACAAAAAAGATAGTAAAAAACTAAACTGGTCGAAGTTTGCATGGCATCTTTTACTAGCTGGTACCGAGTTATACAGTAAAAAGCTATGCTAGCCGAAATTTATCAGACAAACAATACACAGAAAAATCTGTTAAGCAACCACTATACAAGATTGGAAGGTCTCTCGTACTTGATTCATTATCAGAAACCTAAAACACTGAAATATCAACTTTGTATTTAAGCTCCTAACATTTCTTCTTGTATTCTTATATGAAGTGATTGTGACATACAGCAATACAAAAAAAAAAAACAAAAACAGGAAACTGAGACATAAGCCACATGACAGACAAGATCTCCTCCAAATTCTGTGTATATTCACAACCACCATAACATAAATCTTGTTTAGGCCTAGAAGAAAGGCATTGGTATCGGGTTCATCATCTAAATTTTGCAGGAGATGTTTCTAGACATGGCAAAATAAATAAACCCGAACCTGAAAAATCGATGTAAAATTATCTGAATTGATAGCCCATCGAACACCCAATATGAGTAACTTAGATAGTACCCGAAACCCAATTCAATCCGAATTAAACAGAAACTGAACCGAATTCAATAATAATCGATGATACCCGCAACAAAACAAAAATTATTTGTTTTCTCATAAAACAATCGTTTTTCTAACACCATAAAAAGCTACGAAGTGCACACAATTTCACCTACGATCACATCAATTTTAGGCAATATCTCAATAAAAATCAAGTAATTAACCTAAAAAAACAACAAAATTCACCAAAACACTAACAAATCATCGCGTAACAATAAAAAGAGAGAAAAACGCACATATACCATCGCCGAAAACCTTATCAACAGGCTGGTTTCGGCCGAAAAGACGGGCGGCGGACAACTCGCCGCCGAAACTTCCTCTGAAGGACTAATATACGGCGGCGGAAACTGTAACTAGAGACATTCAAACAGCAGTCAGAGCTGAGAGACCCACCAAAAGTATAAAAGAAAGAGATAGCATTAAGAGATTTTAGAATTGGACAGAAAATGAATGTGTGTAGATAGCATTAGATGGGAGGATGGAGCAACGGAGTTTAGAATTGGACAGAAAATGAATGCCTCCTACCTTATTTGCTAACCAAAGTAGGCAATTTAGAATGTGTTTAGTTAAGGTAATCTACACTTGCGGTTTACAGAACAATAAAACTAATTACTCCGTATTTATTTTCAATAAGAGTCTCGAGCTCTCGATATAGGAGTCACATATATTCTTACAACTAGTTTAAAACCCGTGCAAAGTAGCACGGGTATATATAAAACAGTATTTTAATTTAGTTTCAAAATTATTTTTGAGAAACTTCAAGGACTTAGATATAAGTATGTATGGAACAATGAAATATTGTATTCCCTAGATGTCAATGATGGTACATGTAAAATACTACTCCCTCCATTCAACTCCACTTTGTTTTGTTTCTTTATCACGTTTCACAACACGACTTTTACGCTGTAAATATCTTTAAAGAACGTATTTGCAAAAATTATATCCGGTGCTTGTTCAAGAAGCTTGAATAGATTAAGAAAATACTCACTGCGTTCGAATCATTTGTTTCATATTAGATTAAAACACCCCTATAAAAATATAAAAGTAAGACGGCAGGAGTAGTTCTCTAAGCGCTGCACAAGCGGCAAATTTCTTCATTACAGTTGATAAATTATGCTATTAAAGATAATTTACACAATAAGACAACATCTAATGACACCCAAATATAATCATTAAATTACATGGAATAGGCCAAAAAAAAAAACTCTGGGACTGATATTAACTGAACTCAAACTCATCCTTGACCCCTGGGCCCTGAGAGTATTGATGAATCAACTTAAACAGGATGCGCATGAATTTGTCCCACCATTGTTGTGTATAGCTAGCAATCTGGCATTAGTATTGAATGTTCTAAAAAATCATAAAAGAAAGAAATCTTGAACATTTCCATGGCCTAAACCGGCCTAAACTATGAACCGACTGTATAATTGCAAAAGAAATAAGCGCAAGCTGCAAAATTACGACATGAAGTGTTTAATTCTCGTAATAAAAATAAGCTCTTGAAATAAAGTCTTATTAAAAATGTGTAGTAATAAAGCATTAGGAAAAATTCGACAAAACAAAATTTGTAAAATGTTAATTAAATCACTATGTGAAATTCGCATATGGTGTCACTAAATCTGCATTTTTGCATGATAAGATAAATATGTTCCCAAAAAACTTTTAAAAGTATAAAGTCTAATAGAATTTGCAGATATATAAAACTTATATTGAACAAAACTTTCCCTTAATAATCCCACACATAACCCAGTTAGTATTGTCACTCTTTTTAAAGACGTCCATGTCTAGTTGAGTGCAAAAGTAAGTCGTAAGGAGAGTAATGGAGAATTGGACCCTTATCCTACAAAGATAAAGACTAATAGATAGAACATGACAATTGCAACAAAATTATCATACTATAGAGATGCATAAACAGGATGCTTAATTAGTTCGATTGGAGAGCTACTCATTAAAGATGATCAAGCATTGTTACTGAGGAATATAGTTAATTAAATCTTATAATCCACATTAAGAACGGAAGTTACATAGGCTAGGGTAAAAAGAATAGAAATAGAATACTCCCTCCGTCCCAAATCCATAAAGCTAAAGACTACGAAGTATGTGTAAATTATAAATGCAAGAGAAAGCGAGGGGGAAAAAGATGAAAGATTAAGATAAGATATTTGGAGTGGAAAAATAGGAGAGGCAGAGGTATGAAAGTTTGACTCTTGAGTTCTTTGTATTGTTTAGGAAGTAGTATTATTATGGTAAAACATTTGTCCTATATACTCAAGTGGGATGATATTTGGCCGTTTCAATGTTAAGACGGATCTATTAGGCGGAAACTTTTTCATCCATGAGCGCGTGTTTCATAAAACGGTGTATAATTTGGTGAAATCTAATCATAAAAGATGCATCGTAAAAATTAATGCCGGATACTTACATACCAATTCCCAAATCTAATCACTATTTTAAGAACCGAAATCCCAATAAATCTACAATGGTATAAAACACAAAGGTTAGTAAGGATATCTATAGTACAAAGTTGTGTATGCAATTTTTTTCGTGTGAGATTCGAACATAGGTCATGTGTACTCCTCGTGGCTATACCACGAACTAAGCTAGCTAGTGCAAAATGGTGTATCTATATCTACTTCTAAGAATATTTGTTGTCACACCATTTTATCCCCTGAGACCATTCTTCCCTCTATATAATAAATATTCAACTTAAACATTTGACATATTCATCTATTGAGCTAATACAAAAAAGAGACTTAACTCTAACATTTCAAGAATAATACTTATTTGATATGCAAAAATACTTTAAAAGAGCAAATGGTGTAGAGAAGCCTATCATAGCTCAAGAGAAGGAGCATTTTGTATAGTTCATCTTTTTAAATTACCTGAAATCATTAACACATAAATCATATGGCAGCCCACATAAAATTATTTTGATCATGCCACAGGAGCCATGCCAACCATTCTTATTAACAACAGAGTTTGCGTAGTAACCGCTTCCTTTGATTACAGTGAAAGTTTGAGATTGCTAGCTTCTAAAAGATCAAAATGGAAAGCAAAATCAGTTGATATTATTTCACACACTCACTATTATCAAAATCTTAATTGATTACATCACATTAATTGTCATTATTATCAAAATCTCATTTGATTATCAAAATCTCAATGGAAAGCAATATTTCACGGTATCAAAATCTCAATGCAAAGCAATATTTCACAGTATCACTGCTATCAAACCTTAGATTTGCAAAAATTCCATAGATTAAAATGATAAAATGTCGGAGAACCATATTCAACCATATTCAAAATCATTTCTTGAATATGCGATAAAATCAGATAACTTCGAAGGCTAACTAACCTTATGTAATCTCAATCAAAATCATAGATTCATAGCCTCAATTATGCTATCATCATGGGACTAAATAATCAAACCTACATCCAAATCCAAAAATTAGAATGTAATTAAGATTAATATACTCAATTTTGTAAGCGATTATAGTTTAACGAATTTAAAGGGTAAGTAGTGAATTTACCGGAAATAGAGCATTACCTTTGATTTTGGGCAAAATAATTAATCAGAACCGAATTTATCAACATCAATTAATAATCCATCTTCTTCGATAGATAATTACACTTGGATGTAACTTTGAGAAGGATAGAAGATTGGTGAATGAAATAAATTATCAACCTCAACTTCACCGTGAATGGTAGAAATTTGGTTTAGCTACTGGATACATCATACATGAGGAAGGCGACGGCTAAAACGTTGGATGGAGATTTTTCTTTTATAAATAGGGTTGAGTAGTGTTTTGAGTTGAGCGGGAAAATTAGTGTGGAGTGGTTCTTGTTTTATAATTTAGTATAGATGAACATTTTTGATTTAGGAGCTAGTTGCATATTATATAAATGACTACCGATTACAATTGGCCTGCCGTTATTAATCACTATAGGAAATTGTAGTATTATGCCTTGAAAAATTGAAAGCAACTCGATCCAGCAACTCCTACAACAAGATGGGCAAACTGTAGAGTTATAGTTATAACACACATGTAGTTTATATAAAAGATTATTGCCTTACTACTGGATAAAACGTAGATTAGAAAGACACCCAACAAAAGTATAAAAGAAAAGGCCGAAGAGGGTTTGCGATGAGGAAGTAGAAAACAATACTCCGTACCATTTGGAATGTGAGGATGGAGCAACGGAGTTCAGAATTGGACAGAAAATGAATGCCTACATTCCCCTCGATATAGGAGTCACATATATTCTTACAATTTAGAATGTGTTTAGTTAAGGTAATTTAGAATGTGTTTAGTTAAGGTAATCTACACTTGCGGTTTACCGAACACATATCATACCTTCAAAAACTGTTCTCCGTGATTTCAAAGTGCAACGCCTTTTTTAAAGTCATGCGTTTACTCTGGTTTAGGTGAGTGCTCTAGCGAGGATTTGAGTATTCTCACATAGATGGTGGCTAAACCATCACGCCCCCATAGGTAGCTCAAGTGCTTTTCAGTAGCACTTCTCATAAGTGCTATGAAGGACAAAAGTCCAACCTCAAATAAGACACAATTCATCAAGTGCGTCTCAAAAGCACCACCATAAATAGCTATGGATTGTTAAATGCCATAGGAATGAAAACTATAGAGTCCATCAAGAATCACTCAATCTTGACTCAAGGACCTAAGCCCCATTTCCCTCGACATCTCAAGGAATACTCTCCTTGTTAACCCCTTTGTAAAAGGGTCGACAAGATTACATTCGGACTTCACATAATCCAAAGCAATCACTCCATTTTTCTGGAGTTGTTTTACCACACCGTGCCTAATTCGAATATGTCGTCTCTTACCATTATAGACATTATTCTTAGCAACACCGATCGCCGCTTGACAATCACAATGTAAGGAGACGGGTGCAACTTGTCCCCCCACATAGGCACGTCTGCTAGTAGGTTCCTCAACCAATCTGCTTCTTGACCTGCCAACTCAAGAGCAATAAACTCAGACTCTATGGTAGAGCGTGTTATACAAGTCTGTTTTGCAGACTTCCACGAAATAGCACCTCCACCTAAGGTAAACACATAACCACTAGTGGAACAAGTTTCATCATTACCTGAAACCCAGTTTGCATCACAATATCCTTCTAACACAGCAGGAAATTTATCATAATGCAAAGACAAATCAATTGTTCCTTTCAAGTATTTAAGTAAACGACAAAGTGCCACTACTACAGATATAGGCTAAAAACCGTTGTTATATAAAAAAGCGGACGTTGTTAAAGCGTCCATTGTAGAAGGTTTTAAAAACGGTTGATTCATCATTACCTGAAACCCAGTTTGCATCACAATATCCTTCTAACACAGCAGGAAATTTATCATAATGCAAAGACAAATCAATTGTTCCTTTCAAGTATTTAAGTAAACGACAAAGTGCCACTACTACAAATACAGGCTAAAAACCGTTGTTATATAAAAAGCGGACGTTGTTAAAGCGTCCATTGTAGAAGGTTTTAAAAACGGTTGGTTTTCTTAAGGAACCCGTTGTTAAAACTATTAACAACGGTTTTAAGTATAAAAACCCGTTGTGGAAAATGTGACTCAGTTTTGGGGGGAAAGTTATAACAACGGGTTGTAATATACAAAACCGTTGTTATAACTAAAGACCACGGGTTTTTTATAAATAACTGTTGTTGTTTGTTCTTAAAAAATAAAAAAAATTAAATTAAATATTACTAGATGCATGCATAATTACGGCCCGTTATAATACCGATGCATGCATTATTACTGACATCCCTGTGCATATGAACGGACAATATGGAATGAGAAGGGTTAGTAATAAGATTTGAAGCAGCAAAGAGAGATATGATGATGATTATGGCACAACTTCCTAACATATGTATTAATTAAAAAACAACTCAAACTACACATTGCTTAGTATAAATACATGCACTATCTCAACTAACATTCCATTATCTCACTATACATCTCCAAACCCTAACTGCTAAAACAAACTCCAAATAAACCCTACTTAATCTTTCAAACAAACTCCAAACTCCATCAACAAAATGAATGATATCATCCTTAAGACTCTTACTATGATCGAGAACAACAACAGTTTTTCATCCGGTTGCTCCATATTGAGGAAAGTTTCAGGAGCTACCTTGCGGATGCTCGATCCATTTTGAAGGACGCCAAAGAAGATGGCTTGAGCGAAGCGATTGCGGCTATATGACGATATAGCAACTGCTGAACGGAACCTCCAAATAACCAAGGAGGAGAGGACGGATATCATAGAGGAGAATAAGACTCTCTATGAAAATATAAGAATTGCATTTTTATTAATGTATTTTTTTTTTAATTTATGTATTATTAAATATATATATATATATATATATTAATTATGTTTATCTTGCTTCTTCATCTTGCTTCTTCTTTGTTTTACTAGCTAATTATGCGAACAATACTTAAAGAAATAACATAATGGTCGATAAAAACACATACATGCAAATGAAATAATTAGAAAAAGAAAATAATGACGATGAAAGACGATGAAACTAACAGTGACGGCGAGATTTACCTGATAATTAGAGAACGTAAGAGACGATGAAATCAACAGTGACGGCGAGAAGATAAAGCGACGATGAGAAAGAGAGAAAGAGACGATGAGAAAGAGAGAAAGAGACGATGAGAAAGTGTGTGTTTTGTGTTTGTGTTTGTCTGCTGTGTTTGTGTTTGTGTATTAAGGTTTGTGTTTTGTGGCTGCAGCAGACTTGTGTTTGTGTGGTTTATAGTATGGAAGGTATTGACAACGGTTATTAAACAACAACCGTTGTCAAATAAGTTTTAACAACGGTTGTAAAACAACAACCGTTGTCAAATAAGTTTTAACAACGGTTGTAAAATAACAACCGTTGTCAAATAAGTTTTAACAACGAGTTTCAAAAGTAACCGTTGTGATTACTTTTCACTAACTTTGCGTCAATTTTGCGCCAAATTATTAACAACGGTTCTGCATGTGTTATCCGTTGTTAAAACTTATAACAACGGTTTTTCTAACCATACCCGTTGTAATTCATTTTAGTAAAATTCGCGCCATACATTCTACAACGTCTATTGTGATTTTCGTGAATAATCGTTGTTAATGGGGCGTTGTAGTTGCCTGGATTTGTAGTAGTGTGCGTTCCAATGTTCAGCACTAGGGTTATGTGTATACCGACTCAGTCTACTAACAACATAAGCAATGTCTGGTCGAGTACAGTTCCTATAATTTTAGCATACTCTTCTTGGGAGACACTATCACCCAAGTTTTTACACAAAGATAGACTAGCATCATAGGGAGTTCTAGCAGGTATAACATCTAAACTGTTAAATTTTTTCAACACTTTTTCAACATAATGAGATTGACTTAAGAATATTCCATTTGAGTTTTTAACGACTCTAACTCCAAGAATAACATCAGCTTCCCCTAAGTCTTTCATCTCAAAACGTGATGACAAAAATTGTTTGGTTTTATTTACAACAAATAAATTACTACCAAGAATTAGCATGTCATCAACATATAAGCATATAATCACACAATCTGACCCAAACAATTTAGAATAAACACATGAATCAGAATTATTGGTAATTTAGCCATCATCAATTAAAGTGTCGTGAAATTTCTCATACCACTGTTTAGGCGCTTGTTTAAGACCATATAGTCATTTTCTTAGTTTACACACTTTACTCTCTTGACCCTTTACCACAAACCCCTCGGGTTGAGACATATAAATCTCTTCCTTTAGGTCACCATTCAAAAAAGCAATTTTGACATCCATCTGATGTACTACAAGATCATGAATAGCAGTTAAAGCAATCAGAGTTCTAATGGTGGAAATTTTTGTCACGGGTGAGTAAGTATCAAAATAATCAATGTCTTTCTTTTGTGTAAACCCCCTAACCACAAGTCTGGCCTTAAACCGTTCTATTGTGCCATCATGTCTCATTTTCTTTTTAAAAATCCATTTGCTACTAATGGGTTTACTACCTTTAGGCAGATCAGTCAACTCTTAAGTCTGATTAGAAACAATAGAATCAAGTTCATTTTTAATAGCTTCTTTCCAAAAATTAGCATCAATAGATTTAATTGCCTCGTCATATGTTTTTGGATCATCTTCTATTAAAAAAGCAGAAACAAGCTCATCACAAGCGCAAATATCACAAGCATTTTCAGTTAGGTGAGTTCTAACAGAATCAGTTCTAACAAAATCACTGCCAAAGTTCTTTTCAATTCTAGGCCTTTTACTCCTAGGTTCAAAAGCATGATCAACAGAGGTGCTACTACTAGCATGCATAGAACTATCAACAGGATTAACAGGCAAAACAAGAACAATAGACAAAGATGCATCTTTCTTTAAAGGAAAAACATGCTCAAAAAATTCGGCGTCTCTAGCCTCAGAAATAGAACGGTCACTCAAAGACATGAATCTATAAGCAGAACTATTTTTAGTATAACCAATGAAAATGCAATCATAAGTCTCAATTAGGTCCAATGGTAGGCCTTTTAAAGCTAGGTAAGCCTACTTTAGCCAAACACCTCCACACCTTAAGGAATCTCAAGTTGGGAGCATAACCTTCTCTATCTCATAGGGTGTCTTGTCTAGTTTTTTATGAGGTACCCTGTTAAGAATATGACAAGCGGAAACACCGCTTCCCCCCACATATCATCAGAAAGGCCAGAACTTAAAAGCATAGCATTCATCATTTCTTTCAAAGTTCTATTTTTGCGTTCAGCTACTCCATTAGATTGAGGTAAGTAAGGTGGACTCTTTTCATGAATTAAACCATTTTTCTCACAGAGATCTACTAAATAATTTGAGCCATACTCACCACCTCGATCTGACCTGACTCTTTTAATCTTTCTATCAAGTTGATTTTCTACCTCAGCATTGAACTTTTAAAAACATGTCCTCAGCTTCACTTTTATTTCTAAGCAAGTACACTTTAGTGTATCTAGAACAATCATCAATAAAAGTGACATAGTAATGTTTACCTCCTCTGTTCATAGTGTTTTTAAAGTCATCAGCTAGGTCGGTGTGAATTAACTCAAGAAGATTTGTATGTCTAGTTGTAACAGGTCTACTAGGTTTTTTAGCAAATCTAGCCTCGACAAAACTAGGACATTTTTCAAAAACTTTTGAAGATAATGACGGTATAAGCGATATAGACTTAAGCTTTTTAATCGAATCAACATTCACGTGACCTAGTCTACCATGCCAAATATCAATAGACTCAGCAATATAAGCAGAAGTAGAAGCATTATTATTAATGATAGGAGAATCAACGTTTAAAACAAATAAACCCCCACAAAACCCTTGTATGGCCACAAAATCCCCATTGCGCAACATTACAACCTTGTCAGCCTCAAAAACAAGTTTCACTCCAGCTTTGTTTAGTAAGGCAACAGACACGAGGTTTTTACTATCTTTTTTGTTTATCGAAATCAATTTGGACATGCGACATTTAGCAGTTTTGTTATTCCCTAAGGCATAGGGTATGTAACCAGACAGTGAATTATGGGAAAGATCTAGAATATTCAAAGAAGTACAATTTAGTAGGGATACCGGGATTTCACCCGAGAGATTGTTGCTGCCCAAATGTAGAACACTGAGATGACTTAATACACCTAGGGAGATCGACAATTTACAGAAGTCTGTCCTGCAAAATCCGAGCTGAAACCCTCCTCCTTACCCTCTGTTAGATATTGAGTATGTACGAAAAAAGGAATTGACAATAAAACCGCACCAAATCGACTCTGCTTTCCTAATTGAATAATTCGACCCTTAACAGTACCTGGGTATAATCGAACTTTCTACTGAGATAAGACTGTGCCCTCTGATTTTTGGCACACAAAAACAGAGACGTAATATAGAAGTATTTTGTTGTAGAATGTTATATGTTCTTTGATGCAGTAGAAGATTTTGTTTTACTGTAACTTTTTCTTCTCATCCCTTTGTCTATTTATAATGACAAAGGAGGGTATAGGGAGATGTATTTCTGAAGAGTTACAACTCTTCAGAAATTCCGGTTTCAATTAAAACCCGAGTAATTTAATTACTACCAACCTCCGTCATAGTTATTCGAACCGAAAACTATACCGTAATTCCGTAAATAATTATGTGAGTGTACACTCCGTACTTCCCGAACTCACATTATATTATTTAGAAATTACCCATTTACGAACCAATCTTAATTACGCTAAATGAATCGGTAATTACTCTTAAATCACCAACATTCCTCCCCCATTTAAGCGTAATTCAAGAATTTAAATAACCTAACAAACATACCAATTTATGAATAAATGAAAATGTCACGAAGATTGAATTTTCACATAGTGAAATTACACATTCCAAATATTCGAGTATCTGGGTGTGACTAAGCATTGAACCCTTTCTACCCATTTTGAATACATGAAGATAACTCACACATAAACTAATTTACTTCTAAAAATTACATAAACCGACACTTAATTACAAGCCTAGTGTCCCATATCTATTCATGAACATATCGGGAGTCAAACCCATACTCCCTTGAAGCAGCTATACTTCATGTTCATATAGGTTGATTCTTTTCATCGTGTCCTTGCAAACACACTTTTTCAAAAGATCAACCTTACAACATGCAAGTCTAAGCACACACCTCGGGATATAAATTATTTTGTGCTTCAATCTCTTAACAATAGGCCTTCCACATTGAATTCAGCCTCTAACATTGTATTAAAGGGGAATTGGGTATCCTATCGCCAAAGATCTTATACGAGTTTTAGTCTCATCCCGTCAACCGACTTTATAACCGGTCAAGTCCCTAGTTGACCCTTTATGCAAAGTGATCAACTAAAACTTGAGATCTCACAAAAGACAACCAAGATTATCCCCATTTATGATAGTCCATAAACCGTGTTATAGCAAACACCCTGGTGCACCGATATTCACTATCAAAATTCAAGGATGAAATTGGTCTAATACTTTTAAGTAATACCGTAGATTAATTAATTTCCTTAGCTACTTATCCTTAACCGGCTATGCTAACACTACGCGTACTAACTCCAATGTCAAACTCATAATGCAAATTCGCTTCTTGGAAGTCCATATACTCATGATACTTTCCAAAGTAAAATACACTACCACTAGTAGAAAATCACCTTCTATATTTGGTACTTCAATTTGCAAAATACTATCCCTCTAAAACCGAAGGAAAAATGACATAGGACAAACCATAATTCATGGTTTACTTTATACATTGTCACACTTGCTTAATCCTTTGCCAAAGATGAGTACTAGCTATACTAGTATACTTACACAACTTGTCAAACCGCAATAATTAAGCCCTTGTGAAAATCCGAGTTTTGATTCCACTTTTACCATTGGATAAAAATATCACACTCGATCCAAGAGTAAAAATAACCAGAGAATAATAATCATACTCTCACCCTTGATCCAAATATCAAAGATCATTTTACCTCCCCCATGTCCTTTATAAAAGAACACGATAATAGAATCGCCTTTTACAAGGCAAATCATCTTTAGTCTATTGCCAAAGATCAACTTGTCAATAATCTTACAACAAAAGACTACTCCTTTACCGGACTCATTAAATAACTATACATTCAATGCTATTGATATACCTCTAACATGGTTAAACCATCATGACTCCATAATCTCATTATGGTTATCACAAAACATCATTCCCAAGATTATATGGTAAAAGCATTTTATATCAACAAGATGTATCCTGCTAACATGCCTTACAAAGACTATCAAATAGGCATGAAAGATTTGCTATAACTTTCTGATTAGTAACAATAAAATTCATACAAATACTCCCAAATTATAGCACACTCTTCATGTTCATCAACAACAATGGCAATTGGCAATGGACAAGAAACCGCGCGCATGGTTCACGCATAGTACATACTATGCCAACCCATAGGAATTTATACATGATATGGGAATTTATGCATGATACAGAGTGTAAACTTAACTTCAAACTTGTCAAGTTATT
The DNA here is from genome assembly GCF_048544455.1 of Silene latifolia. Classification (NCBI taxonomy): domain Eukaryota; kingdom Viridiplantae; phylum Streptophyta; class Magnoliopsida; order Caryophyllales; family Caryophyllaceae; genus Silene; species Silene latifolia. The sequence continues at coordinate 9,432,637 of NC_133530.1, read as the reverse complement.
TATGTTATACAAACACACTTAACAAATTCATTATCAAATCCATCAATAGTGGTGGATAACCCACTATGACAATAACGACACATATAAGGCTATTACAATAATTGAACAATCATATACTATTGTAAACCTCCTTAGCAAAATTATTAACCATCATATCCTCATAATTATGCATGACAAATATCGTACACAAAAAAATGTGCAAAACCTACGTAACTATGATATCGAAACGACCAAATCATAAACATATTTACTGATTAACCAAGATTATAAGTTTCATGCATCCACTCTTAAACATTGCAATAATTTGCATTTTTGATTTCATAATACCACAAATTTATGCTTGTTTAGAATATCAAGAACACCAAGACAATTACAGAAATCATCATTTACGTAAATGATAACCAACATCAGTAATCAAAACAACGAAAACCAAGTACAAAAGAATATATATATACTTATCTGTGCAGTGTGTTTCCGTTGCAGATATTAATTAGTGCAAATACGTCCATGGCAATCATGAAAAGCAAAGAACCATGATGAATAGACATTCGGCCCCTTTTTACCCTTCCTTTTGCTAATCTTTTGGACTACTTAGGCACGATCTTAGGCCTTTCTCTTGCATTTTGCTCCATATTCTCGCTACTATCGATTCCGGTGCTCTATTGTAGGTAATTGAGCTAGCTAGAGGAAATTTGGGAAGAAACAAGGCACAAGAGGAAGATAGCAAGGAAGAAAGAGGAGGAAAAGACGAAGAGTGACCCCGAGCGGGTGGCCGGCCGCCGGCCGACCGGCGGGCTGTCATATTGCCAATTTCGAGCTTCAAATTTGAGATTCCTCGGCGCCGGATGGGCAGCCGGCCGCCGGTCGACCGGCTGGCAGTCACTGCTACGCGTGTTTTGTATTAATTTCCCCTTTTTGTAACTTAAGTAGGAGGACACTATAAATACCCCCAATTTTCGGTGTTTTGACACATAACCCTAGATCTGAATTATTTCCCTTTCCAAGTTTCAAACTTTGTTAATTACTTCACTAATCTTTCCCTAATCATTCCTTAATTAGTCTAGTTCTTCAATTAATTAGTAATTGGAGTTGGGTTGTAAGAAGAATTGAAGGTTCCTCCTTCTTTGATTTTCTATCCTAATTCCTTTCTTACTATTTGATTGGTATTATTTCTTTCCTTGTTTTCATTTGTTTACATCTTGTTCTTCCTTCTAGTTTATTTGATTGTTTATGTTAAAATTGTTGATTGTTGTTTGTTTGTTGTTAATTTCATCTTTGTTCATCTTTTCATTGTTCCTTTTTGCTTTGATTCTCTCTCTTTTGTTCATCCTTGGATAGTCGTCCCCAAAGACTTAATCTTTGGGTTGATTTGGTTAAAGATTGTGTCTTTTGGATTAGTTAACCTTGTTATTAGATAAAATCTCTTTCTCTCTTGATTATTGTTGGATTTGTTGCATGATTAGTAGTGAGATTCATCTTCCCACCATGTTTGTGACCAAAGTTTCCATCTTTATTGTTTATTTTGCAATTAGGACCATGATTAGTGAGTAGTCTCCTTCTAGGACTCGGTTTGACCCGATATGGGTAATTTCACTAATTAATTGTCACTAAGGCTAATTTGTGGGGAAAATTGGTTAGGGTAGTCTTGGGGAATTTTCATGCTTAAGGTTTGGTTTCCGGATAATGTCGGCTTTTAACCCTTGTCCACCAACGGAAGTTGGTTAGGTTGTTAGTCGAGTATTTGGGGACCGACCCTTGTCACCAACTAAGGTTGAGACCGGAAGGGAGAACCGAGGGAGGGTGCCTCTAGGCTAGTGTTTGAAATCGACCTCCGGAAGGGGGAGTGGGATGACCCGGAATATGATGAGGGCTTAATGACCTTGACCTTTTACTTGACCTCCTTGGGAAAATGCATGTTCTTGGGGTTGTCGGGTTTTGAGTTAGGGAGACCGGCTTTCGAACCCGGGAGGGGGGTTAGTCGGAGTAGCTAGTGTCCTAGTGCGAGACCGGAAGGGAGGTTCTAGGCGAATTAGAGCCATCTCCCCCTTACCTCTCTACCCCTTTTGATTAGCCGAGACGATTAGTGTGTGGAATTACTCATATTCATGGTCGGACCGAGTTCTAGTCTTTCTCTATATTTGATCTATCTCCTATCCTTAGCTTGTTTTTACCTTATCTTGTTGTTTGTCTTTAAATTTGTTAGTTTAGCGTTAGTTTGCTACTACCCTCTTTGTTATCTATCGACTTAGCTAAGCTCAAGAATATAGACAATTAGTAATCACCCCTACTCCTTGTGGATCGACCCTCTAGAGTGTACAACGATAAAATCGTGCACTTGCGAGGTTTAACTTGAGACCATCAAACCACTTTTATCATATCATTCGTATTAGTCATAATATCAATGTTTGATCTCTTATTCTCCCTTACTTTTGGTGATAATCATCATCCTCTAATATCCTAGTATCAAAAAACTTGCGTGATGTTTTTGTTGGATTAATCTCCCCAAAACTCCTAATACTAAATGGTGAAATAAGTGTGTTGATGTTACAATGTAAATGTGTAGATGTATTACGTTTAACAAGATGGAACATACAATGCACTATATGTTATGAGATTGTTTTAATTAGAACAATCAATAACTTGTTGGAGGTTTTGAGATTAGTGTAGTATAAAAAGCTATTGGTGGTAATAGTTTTATGACACACAAAATTAGAAAGACAAATTACATTATATAGGTGAGAATACTTCTTGTTCTAAAGAGTGAAAAGAGAGTGTTCAACATCCATTAGAAATAATAAGAGTGAGGCAAAGTTTGAGAGAAAGTGACAATACTAGTGTGAGTGATTGTACTTACGAATTTTGTAATATCTTATTAAGTGAATTAATTTGTCGAGAGAGCCGTGGTTTTTCCCTTAGTTGAGAAGGGTTTCCACGTGATAAATTGTGGTGTCATTTTTATTTGTTCTTACTTACGTTCGTTGTGTGTGTTCCTTTGTAGTATCGTTGTTGGGTGAGATTCTTCCCACCTAGGGTTTACGGGACGCTTCCCCAAAAGTGGTATCGAGCCAGAAGGTTACGTATCTTTGGGAGGTGTGGGAGATTCTGATTTAGGGAGGAACTTATTTATCGTAAGTAAGATGGCGGAGAAATTTCATGTTCCATTATTTGATGGGAAGATGAATTTTATGGTGTGGAAAAGCACAGTTGAAGACTTGCTAGTCCAGTCGAGTCTTGATGAGGCTTTGGAATTGACTAAGCCATTAGAGATGAGTGAGTCTAATTGGGAGTCAAAGAAAAAGAAAGCCGTGAGTATGATAAGGTTGGCGGTAGCACCGGAGATTAAGTATAATCTTTTGAGCGAGAAGGAGCCGAGGGCCTTGTTAGAAAAGTTACAAGGCATGTATTCGTCAAAGTCGCTCACCAACCGATTATGTTTGCGATGGGAGTTGTATCAACTCAAGATGGAGGAGGGTGATACAAATTTACAAGACCACATAAATAAATTCAACCAGCTCGTGTGTCAACTCTTGAATGCCGATGAGAAGATAACGGATCAAGAGCAAGCTCTCTTATTATTGGCTTCATTGCCGAAAAGTTTTAGACCCATTGTGATGACGATGCTCGTGGGTAAAGAGAAAATTTCTTTGGATGAAGCTATAACGGTGGTGAGAGAAAATGAGAGGATGATGGCGAAAATAGATGGAGATGCATCAGCAAGTGATGGGGCACTAGTGGCAGATGGTTGTGAAAGAGGGAGAAGATCACAAAGACATGTAAATGGCCAAAGAAGTAAATCGAAGTCGCGCGCGAGGGACATAGATAGTGTAGAGTGCTACTATTGTCATGAGATGGGCCATATTCAACGAAATTGTCCAATGATGAAAGAAGACTTGAAAAGTGTGAAGTCTTTAAGAGAAAAGTTGGGCAAGGCTAAGGTTGATGATGTAGGTGATTCTTCCAATGTAGTGTGTGGTAATAGTAGTGATGATGAAGGTATATTCTTAACTATTCGGGACGAGGTGGAGTGTCAAGAAAAATGGGTGATGGATTCGGGTGCCTCTGTGCATGTGTGTAAAAACCAAGGATCATTTGATACTTTGCAAACTAATGGAGACTTTGGGCATGTCAAAGTGGGTGACGACCTCAAATTAAAAGTTGAGGGTGTAGGGAGTGTAAGAATGAAACTCCATGATGGCACCATAAGAACTTTAAAAAATGTGAGGTATGTCCCTAAAGCTTGTTCCAACATTATTTCTTTGGGTGTATTGATGACTCAAGGTAATCGATATGTTGGTAGTGGTAAATGGTGCAAAGTGTATCGTGGGAGAAGCTTGGTGGTGCAAGGGAGGAAGACGAAGAATAATATTTGCTATGTGGATGGACATAGCGTGAAGAGAAAGGCCGACGTAAAGAAGAAAGTCCGCTTTTCTGAGATAGTTGAAGTATTTGGAGCTTTGGGTCGAGGGAGGAAATTGTTGGATTAATCTCCCCAAAACTCCTAATACTAAATGGTGAAATAAGTGTGTTGATGTTACAATGTAAATGTGTAGATGGATTACGTTTTACAAGATGGAACATACAATGCACTATATGTTATGAGATTGTTTTAATTAGAACAATCAATAACTTGTTGGAGGTTTTGAGATTAGTGTAGTATAAAAAGCTATTGGTGGTAATAGTTTTATGACACACAAAATTAGAAAGACAAATTACATTATATAGGTGAGAATACTTCTTGTTCTAAAGAGTGAAAAGAGAGTGTTCAACATCCATTAGAAATAATAAGAGTGAGGCAAAGTTTGAGAGAAAGTGACAATACTAGTGTGAGTGATTGTACTTACGAATTTTGTAATATCTTATTAAGTGAATTAATTTGTCGAGAGAGCCGTGGTTTTTCCCTTAGTTGAGAAGGGTTTCCACGTGATAAATTGTGGTGTCATTTTTATTTGTTCTTACTTACGTTCGTTGTGTGTGTTCCTTCGTAGTATCGTTGTTGGGTGAGATTCTTCCCGCACCGGGTTTACAGGACGCTTCCCCAACAGTTTTCGCCATCAGTGTCGTCAACCAGTACATAACAATCAAGCATATGTACATCTTCATGTATAACAAATGGCTCAGCAAATTGTGCCCGTTCCACTTTTAAACATTAAATTTCCAAAATGAATTCGCAACTTGCATGTAAAATCTCCACCGAGACAATATAGTCTCCTTGCTAACGGTATCGATCATTATCACAAAACGATAAATACTAGAATGTATCCTTCATTGTCATTCCTCAACATTCGTCATCTTGACAGATTTCGAAATTATTCTATTAGATTGTTAGTTTTTGAGTATGTACGAAAAAAGGAATTGACAATAAAACCGCAACGAATCGACTCCACTTTCTTAATAGAATAATTCGACCCTTAACAGTGCCTGGGTTCGGCCTGGGTATAATCGAACTTTCTACTGAGATAAGACGGTGCCCTCTGATTTTTGGCACACAAAAACAGAGACGTAATATAGAAGTATTTTGTTGTAGAATGTTATATGTTCTTTGATGCAGTAGAAGATTTTGTTTTACTGTAACTTTTTCTTCTCATCCCTTTGTCTATTTATAATGACAAAGGAGGGTATAGGGAGATTAATTTCTGAAGAGTTACAACTCTTCAGAAATTCCGGTTTCAATTAAAACCCGAGTAATTTAATTACTACCAACCTCCGTCATAGTTATTCGAACCGAAAACTATACCGTAATTCCGTAAATAATTATGTGAGTGTACACTCCGTACTTCCCGAACTCACATTATATTATTTAGAAATTACCCATCTACGAACCAATCTTAATTACGCTAAATGAACCGATAATTACTCTTAAATAACCAACACCCTCTGCCTTTTTCTCTCTTTTGTTTTGAGATTTTGTGTGATTATTATCCACACAAAGTTGCTGCTCTTATTTCCCTTGTACACAAAACATGCTTCCCGAGAAGCTTTCACAAAGTCATAGTAATTGGGTCAAACAAGTTAATCCTTTTGTAATTAACATACAAAACACAATAAGAAAGTGGGCTGGATGCATAACAAATACTTGTTTCCCTCGTTCTGCCACGTACATATAATTCCCTCAACGAAGAGAAGGCGCTGATGTTGTCAAGAATGGTGTCCTATAGTTTGTTTCTTAGCACGCTTAGACGATAGCAAATGATCAAGACATTCAAGGCTGGTCTTAACTCTTAACTGCGCAGTAAAGTCGAATAATCACTCAACTATTGATATATCATTCAAGGCTGGTCTAAACTCTAAACCCCAAGAATCAAGGAGTTCGAGTTCTTCAAGCATGTATTATTCAATCCATATCACTCTCCACACAAGAGTAGGAGAAGGTAATTTTGTAATTTTGCTGCAAATTCGTAGTGACACCGATCCCCAAGAATCAAGAAGTTTTGTCACAAGTTCAGGAAAAAAAATTCACGGATCAAGATCATCGGCAAAAAGGTTTCATACTTCCAAAACATCTGGACGACGAATACCTAAGTAACCAATATCACGCCTCAGCGAAAATGGTTTCTGCATGTGGTTATAATGAGAAATGAAAATCGAGCGATGAGACTACTTCGAAAACAACACAATGCCATATAAATGTTGATACAAATGATATTGAAGTTATATTGCAACTCCACATTTAGCTCAACTAAAATCAGAAACATGAATAACCTGATGTCTACATATTAATTTAATGTTCCCAACAAAGAAATCTACATATTTCATCTAAATCTTCAAGATTTTTATTTGCTCATCTTGCGTTTTAACAAGACGACTATCAATCGATCATAACAGGAGATCCTAATATATTCTTTGAAAGCAATATCAGCAGCCCCTGAAAAACAAAAAAAAAAAAGCAAACTGCAGAATCAATTTTAACAAAAAAAAAAAATTACATACACAATCAGTTCATTAGAATATAAATTTAGAAAGACTTACGAGACGGCCTCAAGTTCTCCTGCAAACTCTAGCTATATTCACAACCACCATCACATAAATCCGGTCTTTGATGTCATCATAGAACCGGAAAAAGGCATGTCGGCAAGATGTTTTGACAACTAAAGTACCACAGACTCCCCAAAATCCAAAGATAAATCCAAGCACCACACTTATGTACACTCCTAGCATAAAGTTATCGCTAGGCTGCTCTTTGTCTATATTTTTTGGAGTTATGGCCCCTTCATCTTCATCACATTTAGGTAGTGGTGCTCCACAAAGTCCAGGGTTTCCCATGTATGCTGAAATGTCGAAACTTTGTAGTTGAGTGCCATCCGGAATCTTTCCGAACAAGTTATTATACGACAAATCCAATACTCCTAGATAACTTATTTTAGCCAAACTAGTTGGGATTTCACTGGAAAGCTCATTATGTGATAAATCAAGAGATTCCAAAGAGGTCAATTGACCTATACTCGATGGGATGACTCCACTCAAATGATTTCTTGATAAATTTATGGATACTAAACCAATAAGGCTTGAAATTTCTTCTGGGATATGTCCTTCCAGAAGATTTCTAGATAAATCTATGGCTTTTACGAGTCCAACTGAATCATGTCCTCCTCCAAAATTTTGTTCGTTTCTTTTCCACATTATCGATGGGTTATCAGTGAGATCATACGGCATGGAAATATTTAAATATGATAAATCAAAAGAGGCATATTGTAAGATATTATTTATGTTAACCATGCCTTGGACATTGTATATGCATCTTGGGATGGTTCCACTAATGCGGTTGTTGGAAAGATCCAATATTTGAAGTCGAGTGAGATGACACACGCTTGAAGGTAAAGCTCCAGAAAGGCTATTATTTGGTAGGGTAAGAATGCTAAGATTTTTAAAATTATTTCCAAAATCAGAGGGTATGTGCCCAGACAGTGAATTATAGGCAAGATCTAGACTAATCAAAGATGTGCAGTTTAGCAAGGACATAGGGAGTGCACCCGAGAGATTGTTGTTGCTCAAATGCAGAAAATTGAGCTTATTTAGCGCACCAATGGAGATAGGCAGATTTCCCCAAATCTTGTTGTTTTGAAGCTGTAAGACCAATAAATTATCAAAGTAATCCCAACAATCAGGGAGCTTCTCTGAAAATGAGTTGTCTGAAAGGTCAAGAAAAATCAAAGGCGATCTGGCTTGCGGACACAAAAAAGAAACAAGACCTTGAGAAAAGTGGTTGTTGTTGAGATATAACACCTTCACATAATTCAAAAACGGTGGTATTGTGCCGACGAAATTGTTTGAGCTCAAGTCTACTAATACCCTGGAATCAAATGTGGGTGATGCATTTGGAAGTGCCCCATACATCATGTTTTGAGACATTAATAATTGCTCTAATTTGGGTGATAACGAGTTGAAAAAAGAATTAGGGATCATGCTTGAAATACTATTATTGGATATATCAATAGTAGTTAAGTTTTTTTGAGTTATAAGCCACATTGGAAAATCTGGGCCAACCTTACATGATCTCAACAC